>NC_137008.1:13035010-13145914 GCF_032717465.1 Coenobita brevimanus | reverse complement strand
CTCTCCACCATAATTATCTTCATATCAGTCTCTCGTTATAAATTCTGTTGTGCTGGTCACTGGTCTCCCTATATCCAAGTTGAGGTGGGCACTCAGGCACCCTCTAGCACTTTGTCCAATACTCCTCTGAATAAACATGAAGGTAAGCCGGTGTATTCAGGCAGCGAGGGAATGAGGGATACGTGAGATTTATGAAGCTCAGTGTGCTGAAGTGTCCCATAATGAACGGATCTTCTTGGATTGCTTCACTGGAAAGGACAAGTGTGGACGACTAGGGCGTTTGGTTATTTCCTTCACCATTCAAATAAGTGAGGTAGTCTTTCATAATATACGTTTCCTGCAGTGTGGATGTTTGTTCCCAAGTAACCTACTCCTATGAAGGATAACTCACAGGCTTCTAAAGATCCCTCAATTTCCTTTACTTCATGTATTTCTAAAGTCTCAAAATTATTCACTGCACGAAGGTCTTGAGACATCTCACATTTTACACCCTTGTCACTAACCAGCAGTGTTGGTTTTGTCAGGGACTCTCAGATAGTCCTCATCTTACATTCCCTTACATTCTGAGTCACCATCTTTTTTTAAATTTTGGTAAAATATTTAAAACTGCATCAGACATCTCAGATAATTCTAAAAGAGTCTGTTACAAAACAGGAATTTCCAGTCTTCGCTTGTCTGTCACACACCCATCACTTTTCAATAGTTTATTTTATTTATTATTATTATTTTTTGTATCTTTGAATGATCATATTGCCTTTCTTCCAAAGTCAGCTTCACAAAGGTTAGCAGTGCTGAACTAATTCCATCCATTCTTTAACCCCATTCTTGTGCAAATTTTTCACTGGAGCCTTATTTTTCCATATGTGAAGCGCTGTTTTCATGTGTAAGGGAACTCATTACATACAGTACTTCTTGAACAGGATGATTCACATGTTTCAAGTTTCATTACGTTCCCCGTCCCCACCTTTTTTTTTTTTCTTTTCCAAACTTCAGCCTCCCCTTACTCTCCCTCTCTCCTTAAACACACACACACACACACACACACACACACACACACACACACACACACAAGTGAAAAAAATAAAAGATTACATATGTGTATTGTATATTTTATATCTATCTATCTATCTATCTATATACTTCCGAAATTAAAGAATCTAGTATCAGGCTTTCTTTCCTGTTCATATCTATTTGGAAAGGATAACTGTTGCTGTCTTCAAGCCTTTTGCATCATTAAAAGCTACAAAACTGACACAAAACCACGAGGATACTGAGGAATGCAATGACGGTATGAGAGAGAGAGAGAGAGAGAGAGAGAGAGAGAGAGAGAGAGAGAGAGAGAGAGAGAGAGAGAGAGAGAGAGAGAGAGGATACAATAAATATGTAAATAGAGAACCAGATATGTAATGAAAATGTCAAAGGTAAAGCGGAACAGAGGGTAATGTACTGTACACACACACATACACACACACACACACACACACACACACACAAAGCGCAAAACGTAGTGGACGTGAAGGACGCACAACACTGACAACAGAGGAAAAGAGAGTGCATATAGAGTAGGAAAAATGTCTAAGTGAGATTACAAGAAACTTACTGAATGTAAAACGACTAGAAAAAGATGAAACAGGAAGAAAAATAATAAACAGTGGGATATTCAGTGTCACTGGAATAACTGTTCACGACATGACGGAAATTACTGCAGCAGTCAGTTAAATCCCTTCTGAAGTATGACAGGAAAATGAAAAATGTGTTTGTGAAGATTAACATCTGAGCAGAAATGTTGTTGCAGACTCTTTGTACATTTTACAGCATGGACCTGGTGTGTCGGGGAAAATAAATAATGGCTTGTGACCTTAAACAAACATGAGCGTTGGAAGCTGGCTTTATGACAGCCGACATTTATACCAGATTAAATGACAATGAACTTCAAATTTTCTGAAATATTTCAAAAGACAAAGTGACGTGGATATTTATATATTGGCTGATATTTTCACAATATGAGTGTAAAAGATTTGATACTCCTCACTGCCCTAATCCCACTTCCCTTCTCTGTCTTGTACTGCACAGTACACCCACAAAGAATCTAGCGATTCAAATTCATAATGATGAATTATTTAGTGGACTGAAGTATGTCAGTCAGTTACATTATTTACCTCCTATAAAGTATATAGATTTGCATTTTCGGATAAATATGACATTTATATTCTTTGAAAATAAGAGACAGTAATTTATTATTCTTTTAAACATTTCTTTATTTAGTGCGCATTACAAGGGATATACATGCGCGAAGAATACTTTGTAACATCATAATGGTTAATACTGTGTTTCCTCCGTACAATTTGCTATGGAACTAAATTTTTTTCACCCGATCCTTTCTGTAAGACTAAAATATCAAAAGAAATTCAATATGAAGTAGTGTTTCTTCCTTTTTCGTAACAGATTTGGCTTTTTATCCTATTAGAATACGATAGATACTTTGCCGATAGAGCTACCTTTATGTTTTCATTGCCATTCACATAACCACGTTCTCTGCCCTGCCCTGTCTGTTCTGCCCTATCATTGCCTCTCCTGGCCTTTCCTGTTCGGGTCGGCCCTCTTTCTTATCGTACACTGTACACTTGCTTTCCCGTCCCTTTTAACTTTCCTGGTCCATTACTCACCCCTTCTCTTGTTTTCTGTCCTATGCTGACTTCATTACCATGCACGGCCTTAGTCACCTACCACCTCTTCCCTCTTCTCTGTCTTCCTCCCTGTCCTTCCCTGCCCTGGCATCAAAATGTTGCCCTGCCTTGCGTGTCCAGCCCTCGCCAATTACTGAGATGGACTGGCTCCTCTTAGGTTATTTCGATGTGGAGGCCCTTTTATGGGACGGAACCTAATTTATGTTTTCAAGCGTGACTTATATTTGGTGCAGTTTATATTGCTACCACACCTCATATTCGTGAGTTGTTCGTGTGATATACTATGGCTTAAAGAATGGCCTAGTTCATCAGTATCAGAGTATCCCCGCTCCTCATATTACTGTCCTGTCCATTGGATGAAATTCTTGCTGTCTGCAGAAATATGACTAACGAGTCTGAAATATCCACAAATTTCAGCTAGACCAAAGCGCTACACACAAGATGAGAGCATAATGGTTATACATACTGCAGGTTAATTTTACATGAGAAGGATATTACGTAAGTTAATGACCACGGACATGGGGACACAACCGGCATAGTATACCATGATCATCCATACACAACTGTGTATTAAGTTCAATGTGCCGCTCTAACTTTAGATAATTAGACCATCCCTTTTATAAAAAAAAAAATAATAACCTTTTAAACAACAAACCATTAGTGAAAGAAAAAAAAATCTGGAACAGAGCCGCATAGATCCTCCTCCTCTCATCATCATCAATGAGGGGAACAACCTTTGTCAGTCCACTGTAGAAAAAAGCCTTTCATACTTTTCTTCAGTTTAATCTTTTAGTTGTGAAAGTGTTACGTCACAGTCTGATAAACATACGGTCTTCAAGCCTCCAGTGGTTGTACTCCAGCTCTCCGTCTTATTCCGTCTCTGGGTTGCCGCTCAGTTATGATGCTGATGGTTAATATGTTGTCTCTTCTACAAAACACATACTTTATCCAATGCTCTTTTTATATTCAATTGTACGTAATATATATTTTGTGTTTGTTCCTTTATGCACGGCGGTCTCTTCCTGTCTCCGTATAATTCTGAACAATATTCATATATCATTTCCCTCCAGGAGGTAAAGGTCAAAGACAAATTTGTTCGAGCTGGGTCAAATATGGTTTAATAATGAAAGGTCACCCAAAGAAGAAATTATTCTATTTTGAAAACAATAGGTCAAACATCAGGGTTACTGGGTACAGTAAACTTTTACTCATTATTGGACCATATTTAATGATCGGGTTGCTCAGCATGCGAGGATGACTTACAGTTTTCATATTTTGACAACAATCAGTCAGGGTTATAAGTTTCATCGTAGACAGAGTGTAAGGCACTGCTATTGCGCTCTCTGAGTGCCCCTATTATTATTTCCAGATGATTTTGTTTAGTTCAGGAGACATTTTTCAAACGGAAGAGGTTTCGTCAGAGCCTTCATTAACCCTTTTATTATTACGACACTTTGTATGTTGAACTGGCCCTAGGAATAAGCGCTGTGCGAATTGAGCGTTGCTGAAATCCTTTGTAACCTGGGATCCAGAGACTTTCTAGGAACGAATTTCATGGGAGAATATTTGGCTACACTAACTTACCTTAACCTAACTTAACCGAACTACCATAATTTAACTTATCTTAATCTTAATGAAACAAACCAAACTTCACCTAACCTAACCCAGTCTAACCTAACTTAACATAAACTAACCGAATAGAACCTAACCTAATCAAACCTACCCTAACCTAATCTAACTTAACCTAATGTAACTTAACCTAACTCAACCTAATGTAACCTAACCTAACCCTATCCAGCCTCAACTCACCTAAACTAATCATAACTACCCAAACAACATAACTTAAACTAATTAAATCTAGTCTCTCCTAACCCATGCCTACGGGAATCGCAGACTTCATGATTTTTTACACTAGAGTGGAGATAACGTCTCTTGGGTGTTTGGAGGAACAAGCTACGCATGGATCCTAAGTCGCCTGTACATCTGGGGACACTAGGTCTGGGAGATGGAGTCCACGCAACGTAAGTTCTGTACACTGTTGACCCACTTACAAAAACTATCATAACTTTCTAATTCAGTGGTTTAAAAACATCAATGGACCAAGCAGAAAAATGCATTCTATGGAATGTGTGACGATGTAGGGATGGCAGTGTATTATAAACCATATGAACAAGATTAAGGCAATAAAAGCAATTGTAACCCCATCCCTGCATCTGTTTTCCCCCCAGTAAATGCCATAATAGTAGGCTAGAGCCAGTATAGCATAAGTGTACCAGAAAAATATCATATTTAGCATTTAGCTTTTGATTAACCAACCAGTAATGAATGAAAATATGCGCTAAAAGATGTAGTGTGTGTGTGTGTGTGTGTGTGTGTGTGTGTGTGTGTTTTACGTTGACTGTCCTTGCAATGAACTCAGATCTGATGTATCCCTCTGCATCCTATTGTCTAAGTTCTTAATTCTTTTATGGCCTAACAACTTACTCCGTCTCTTATTTTTTTCCATTATTCTCACAACACTCCCTCTGCAACTGTCCTATGCCTATATAATCCATCAGCAAGTTATTGGAGAAAATTATGACAGTGAGTTCAAGAACGTCTCAATCACAATTTGGCTACCTCCACCTACCACATGCTTTTTCTTCCTCCACTAATCCTACGTAATTATCTTAACTCTTCTTGATCTCCCCTAATAACACTCGTCCTGGTTCGCACATTGCCTCAACGCATTATTATATTCACACATGTCAGTTTCTCTGGTTTCCCCATCACATTTTTTACCTTTATTTTCGTTCTTCTCAGCATCTTCCCCATTATCCTCATAATCTGTTACATCCAGGCCTCAGTCTCGTCGTTTCCTATTCCTTCATCTACATTTTTTCTTCTCTGATATTTTCCACTACTGAACCATTCCATTTTTTAAATGTCCTTTCTCTTTCTTCTTCCAGGTTCTTTCTTTGCGTTTACCTATAGGTCTTCATTTTTCCTTCAATCTCTATTTCTCTTCTTGCCTCAGCACTTCCCCTATCGATACTCTCAGTTCTGTATTTCCGTCCATTTAACTGAATTCCTTCATAAAATGAAAATCACTATGATCTTACTGGCATATTTGCCGTCCTGCAAACTGCAGACTGTGAACGCCCCATGAGAGTAAAAAGGAAACTTTATGTTGCCAACTTTACACATACAGTAGGAGTAAGGTTAAGGAAAAACAAATTAATTTCAGAGGTATTTCCTGTAGGTCCCCATACCATAAACCCAGTTTCCTTGCTCATTGCAACTTTGATTCCTTCGGCTGTGGTAAAGACCACCTGATCTTCATGGCTCTAGGTCCTCCTCTCCCTTCCAGCACCCCACCCCCTTTGTGTCACAGCTTAAGGATGTCGAAGTTCCTTCTGAGCTGTTGCCATCATACACCCCGTCTCTTAAAAAAAAAAAAAGAAAAAAGAAAAAGACAAAAAGGTATTTCAGACACAAAACCAGTAAATATCACTTTCGTGTCAAAAATCCCCCTCCTACACACCCAGCACTTTACAGATTGTGGACACGGTATCTCAGTAACCAGGCAGCCTTTGGTTATTTGGCTTTAACCTCACAATTAGCCTATGGTTAGGGGAAGCTTACTGATTTTGACCACCTTGCTGCACCTATTATTAGTCGCGTTTCCTTTCTTTCTTTCTTGTTTATTTGTGGCAGGCAATTCTACCCTTCAGGATTAACTAAGTCCGACCGAACTTGGAAATAATGACCAGCCTGGCAACGACCGAAAACCCTAGCTTTTGGTAGTTGTCGCGTTTGTAGTTGTATAAGCATTACTAATGGGCGTAGAAAGCTCTGAATTCTTTAGGCGTAATCTTGAGGTCATTCCCTATGGGAAGTGTTCCATCTATTTTTCCCCTCTCTCCTCTAGTTTTTGAATGGCAACCCTGCGAAGATTGGCCTCAGCTTCCCTAGCAACCAGTACCGGTTTTCAAAAATGCTCCCTAGTTCCCCAGCGGATAGATTGAACTGAATGAATGTTTGCAGGCTTATAGACACTGATTAGTACTACAACTTCTACTGTACACCTATGTGCTACATTGGCCAGGTTAGGGGTCAAAGGTCATCAAATATAAAAATGGTAAAAAATAGCTAAAATCACGACTATGCTCACGCGAAATGATAAAGCTCCGAAGACTAGTAAGCCAGGGCCATAATTCTTGAGTGGAATGTTGCACTGGAGTACCTCCATACAAAAATGATATTTAGTGTCGAAACTCACTTCCAGTCGCTGGCAGCGCCGCCTCGAAGTTGTACATCTGGTGGGCCATTCCGCTTATTTTAAGTTCCCTAGCTCCACAGTAGGTGGATGGAATCGAATGAAATTTTGCATGCTAATAGACGCTAATGAGAACTACTGTATAAGTGTGCTTCGTATGTGCCTAACCTACATCCTCCAGGTCAGGGGTCAACCGTCATCATATGCTGAAAACACGAAAATCGCTAATGTTACGATCTTGCTCGAGCGAAATGCTAAGGCTCCGAAGATTATTGAGCCAGGACCCTGATTCTTGGGTGGAATGATGCACTCCATACAGAAATGACTTTCAGTGTCGAAACTCACTTCCGGTCGCTGACAAAGCTTTGTCCGCTCTGAGCTGGCCATCGTTGCCTACCGGCTTGTCCATGCTTTATATAGATGTGCAAGTTTCACTGAAAGCAGTGATGAGAAATAGGGAGGTGAGTATGGAAGTTAAGAAGTCACTGCATGATAGTATTGTGATCACTACCCTGACATATGGAAGAGAGGCATGAACCTTGCTAGAGGGGAACAAGTCAGGAGTGAGAGGAGTGGAAATAAGTTACTTGAGAGAAGCATGTGAAGTGACATGGAGGGACAGGTTGACGAGTGATGAAGTGAAGGAACGTTGTGGGGTGGATGTGGATGTAGGTGAGAAAATTAGGAGAAATACACTGAGGTGGTTTGGACATGTGGAGAGAATGGAGAATGAAAAACTGACTAAGAGGGTGTATGTGGGTGAAGTGTAGGGAGAGAGAGGAAGGGGAAGACCGAGGATGAGGTGGAGGGATGGAGTTGAGACGTAAATGAGGGAGGGGGGAGTGAATTGGGGGGTGGGCAGTCAAATGGTGGGTGACAGAGCGACTTGGAGGCGTTTTGTCTGCGGCCATCCTTTGCTGGATTAGGACGTCGGGATATAGATACATAGATAGATAGATAGCAAGTTTCAGACCAATAAGCCAATAGTTAAAAGCCCTGCCTATTGATTTTTCACGGTCTGAGATCGTCCCTCCACACCACACCCCAGTGCTGGTGTACATCATATCTCAACATGTGAACCATCTTCATCTACCTCTCCTGCCCTCCAGCACCCCTCTGCAAAAACAAAGTGAAAAAAGAAAAAAATGCCAGAAATACTGACTTGACCCTCTCAGGGTGATGCCACATGGCAGAATGATTCACCAGACTGCGTGAAAGTGGCGGCCACTGACATACACAGGGAGCTATTTCTTTTTCCCATGCTGTCGATCTATTACGGGAATTTATTGGGTCCCCCTTCGTGTATATATATATATATATATATATATATATATATATATATATATATATATATATATATATATATATATATACTGCAATCATGAACGCATCCTGCAACAGTCCACTGCAGAACACAGGCCTCTACCAAGCATTTGGGAGTGCTTTTTGTATGACAACTGCTACCTTCCAGTACTCAACCTGCTCACAACTTTTGCCTGCACTCCATGAACAGGCTCCT
Organism: Coenobita brevimanus; assembly: GCF_032717465.1. Lineage (NCBI taxonomy): Eukaryota > Metazoa > Arthropoda > Malacostraca > Decapoda > Coenobitidae > Coenobita > Coenobita brevimanus. Next base: position 13,137,450 of record NC_137008.1, on the reverse strand, counting down.
TTCCACCCCTGAATGGCCAACACCACCCTTTCCGGCCTGGACTGTGCCCTAAAAGAGTCTCAAGAGAGGTATAGGGTAGAGATGACCCCTCTGTCCTCCTCCTCTTCGACCCAAATTTTGAAGGACTGCCCCTCCCCCAGCAGGGGTTCCAGTTCAAGAGGGTTGCAGGAGAGGTGTGGGATGAAATGGCCCCAAAATGGTGATAGATGGGGGTGGAAAGTCAATACATTCTTCCTGGCTGGCTTATGACCCAAGAGGAGGAGGTGCATTTAGTCTGACTGCTGCTATAGTTGTGGTGTGCGAGTCTGAAGGTGTCATTATCGTACCCTGGCAGCCTATCAGTCAACAGTGTGTACAATTTCGTATCATATTATACATGAATCATGCTATTATTATACACGAATATTATACACGAATAATATTATACACAAACATAATTATACACGAATCACATGCAAATCATATTTTACAAGAAATCAGACACACAGTTGACGAGTAGGTTGCCGGGGCACGATAATTACACCTTCAGACTCTCGCTCCGTAACTAGAGTAGGCCATGTGAGCCATGAGCCATGTCACAGCAGTAGGATACTCAAGCCTGCTTATCATTGCAGGTAGCACCTCTTTTGCATATATATATATATATATATATATATATATATATATATATATATATATATATATATATATATATATATGTTAGGGAGTTCAGAAAAATCAAACCTTCATGAACTTGAAGGGCAAAGTGCTTATTCAGTTCCACTACTGGTGGGAACTACACCATACTTTGCAATTTTTCTTTGGCCTTCTCAAACCCATGCCTCATTTCAAAGCAAGTTGCAATGCAAGTGGTAACTCCCGCCTTGATCGCAGCAGGGCTTGACGTGGGGGGAACTCAAGTTGTCTGTCGGATCTCTCCATTCTATTCGGAAGGAATGAGGACTGAGATCGCCGTAGAGATCAAAAAGGATTTCTAGCCACAAACACCCTTGACTCTCCATTTTCATGGATAGCTCTTTCCCAACATCGATAGCAGTGGCTGCAGTGATCGCCTGGCATTTGCTGTTACAGAGATTGGTAAGGAGAAGATCCTGGCGATCCCTAAGATCCCTGCAGGAACGGGCGAAGCAATGGGAGAGGCATTTCTAAGGCCTCTAGATGAATGGCCGGAAGTGAAGCCCTGGATTGCAGGGCTCTGTTCTGATACTACAGCGTCTAACACCAGGGTTCACGTTGGAGCTTTGTCATTGAAAGAGGTCTCCAAGTCCCGCTGTTGTTCTTGGCATGCAGGCGCCACACGTTTGAACTCATAGTGGTAAGGGTCAATGACCTCTTTTTCTCTTCTTCCGGTCCTGAAAGTCCTCTTTTCTGTCGATTCAAAGAGTTCTGGAACAGAATTGACACAGATTCCTTCGATCCCTGTGATGATGACCTAGATGAAAAATCTCAGTCGTGGATTGCCAACAGAGCCAAGGACATTGAATACTTCATACTCGGTCACATGGGTCGTGCGCAACCCCGTGATGACTACCTTGAGCTCCTCCAGCTGTCTTTGGCTTTCCTTGGCAAGAAGCCAGCACGGATGACCTTTCACCGTCCAGGTGCCCATCACAGAGCAAGCTGGATGGCCAAAGGCCTTTGCTGCCTCAAGATCTTCCTTTTCAGAAATCATCCGAAGGATGCAGCCTCCTTCCACTTCACATGACGTCAAAAGGAGGGCATCAAAAGCATCTGTGTCATCCTCGTCACCATCTATGTGATGCACTGGTTTGAAGACCCCAAATGCTTTCTATGCTCCCATCAATGACATCAATCTCCTGAAGAAGATTGAAGAATTCAAAGAGGTGGATCCCGTTGTAGCAAAAAAGACACTGGACAAAGTCAAAAGCCACCTCTGGTACCTCAGTGAGGACCTGGCTCCACTAGCCATGTATTCTGACAAAATTTCTGCTGAGGAAAAGCAGGAAATGCTGAAAAATATGATCACAGCACTGCCGAGGAAGAAGGGTCTGCGCCGTTTGAACATGAAGACGATTGATAAGGCATCAGCTCTTAATAACTCTAAGTTTGTCACCCAGCAGTCGAAAAACGTCTTCCAGTGTTTGAAGCTGCATACTCCGACAAGCATCAATGACCTCTGCCCCATTCCTGATGTCACGGCCCACCTCAAAGTGGTCAATGACGCCGCTGAGCGGGGAGCCAAACTGGCAATGGACTACAACAGTGGTCTGACGAAGAATGAAGAAGAACGACAGCTGATCTTCCATGTTGTGCAGGACCAACGAGCCCTCTACGACTCGACCAAAAAATCCCACATGTAATAAACTGATTATGCTTGTTGTATAGCTCAAGAATATTGTTTCTTTTTGTACCACATTGTTTAATATTACCTTTCTTCACCATACCCTTCACGTACTCAGATCAGTTAGATTTACAGAATGCAGGGGTACTGAGGCACGACTTTGCATGCTAAAAAACCATAAATTTATGCTTGAATGCTTTGTTTGTAAATTGGAATCGATTGCATACTTTGCCCACCTAAATATCCTTTTTTTTTTCCTCCCCTATAAGTGCTGATTACCTTGATTCATAAATATATATTGTTACATAGCCTATGATTTCATCATCCTTTGTGTAATTTTAACGCACAGTACCGTTATAGTAGAGTAAGTCGTCCTTTCTGTTGTTCAGAGTGGGATTGTCAACTCTTTGTCCCCATGGCTTCATTTGCGCGTCCTTCTTACAAGTTGTATCAAGCTCTGCCGGCCCCTATATAGTGAGCTCAGTCTCTGCATCATTGCCACTTAGATCTACTTCTCATTTTGTTCACATCTCTGTCCTCCCCTGTACAGTTATTGTTGTGAGTGCTCAGGAAGTCTCCAACCATCTAGCAGCTGTGTAATTTGAGTATAACTGTTATTACATTTTTTCCTTGTACTGTATAGCATAAGGTGTTGATTTGTAGGCCTAGTGAGTTTTTTTTTGTAATTTATGTAGGATTCATTTTGTCAGCCAGTTTTAATACTATTTTGTATCTGTAATAATTTATCTTGCATTAACTGAGCATTACCCAGTGTATTTTCATTTTATCAGGGCTGACTTAGGTAAATTTACTCTTGCTAATTTCATGTTAAAGTGTACATTATCTTTCTCTGTTCCGTAACATAAATTTGGCGACCTCATATCAGGATATTCAGGATATTATCATAAGGATATTGCTTGATATTTTGTGACTGATTTATTCATGATGTCTACTATTTCTACACTTGATGAAGCCAAAGATTTTTGTCAAATGTGCAAACAGTGTGTGATGTAGAAAACAGAACAAAGAATGAACTTAAGCTTGTTGCTCAACAATTGGGAATTGCTGTTCGCTCTCATCATTCTAAAGATCAAATTGTTGACATGATTAATGAAAGCTTGTTTAATGTAACTCCTCCAAATGAGCAAACGCAGATTGAATTAGCTAAGTTACAGCTAGCCCTGCAGGAGGCTCGTGTGAAGGAAGCTGAATTTCAAGCACGTGCTAAGGAGGCTGAGTCTCAGGCTAAGGAGGCTTGTGTTAAGGAGGCTGAATTTCAGGCAAATGCTCGTATTCAAGAGGCACAGGTAAAGGCTCAGGCACAAATTGAACTTGCTAGGATTCAGGCAGACCATGAGTATCGCATGAAACAAGGTGGAACTGGATCATCTAGCTCTGATGATTTTGATGTGGCTAAAAATGTTAAACTTGTCCCTCCTTTTAATGAATCTGATTTAACAAAGTATTTTCAGTTGTTTGAGAGGGTAGCTACAGGTTTTAATTGGCCCAAAAAGTATTGGCCAGTACTCCTTCAAACTGTTCTCACCGGTAAAGCTCAAGTAACTTATGCATCTTTGCCTCAGGATCAATCTGATAATTATGATGTAGTTAAGAGCTTGATTCTTAAGGCCTATGAGCTTCTTCCTGAAGCCTATAGAGTAAAATTTAGGACAACTTACAAGCAAGATAAGCAATCTCATGTTGAGTATGCAAAAATCAAAGAAGATCTGTTAGAGCAGTGGTTAAATTCTAAGAATGTGGATTCTGATTTTGGTAAATTTAAGCAGATGATTTTGCTGGAGGACTTCAAGAGGTGTATTTATAAAGATGTAAGCCTATATCTTGATGAGAAAAGAATAGATAATTTGTCTGATGCTGCAGTTTTAGCTGATGAATATGTTCTCACTCACAAGAGATATTCTAAAGAAAAAAGGAAAGCTGAGAGTAAGTACGTTGCCTCTACTCAGAGTACAGGTAACAGGAAAGAGAATAAAGATGATGTGTCTCATCAAGTAAATACCAGCTTCACCTCTAGATTTCAGAAAAGTACATGTACTTATTGTAGTAAGCTTGGTCATACTACGGAGAGATGTTTCAGGAGACAGCGTGATGTGAACAAAAGGAGTCTTTAAATATTCAGTCAATTGGTCTAGTGTCCACCCTTGAGAGTTCCCATAATTCTTTAACTGAGTTAACTGAACCTGCTTTGAGGGGTAACTTATATTCTCATGATGGAGCTCCTCTTTTGAGCAGTAACGTGGGTGACACTCTCAAGAGTTCATGTGCTAATTTCCTGTCTGATGGTTTTGTCAGTCCTCTGGACAGTAATGACAGGAAATCAGTTAAAATATATCGTGATACAGGTGCTTGCCAATTCCTTATGCTGACCAGTGTTCTATGCTCTAATGTTAATTCCTCTGATGAAACTATAATCTTACAAGGTGTAGGGAATAATTACTTCTCTGTCCCTCTGTGCAGAGTGAATTTAGAGTCTGGTTTTGTTAATGGTTCCGTTATGGTTGGGTTGGTTGAGACACTCCCAATGTCAGGTGTAACTTTCTTACTTGGAAATGATATTGGTGGAAGTCAAGTGTGTCCAGCTCCTCAGTTGTCTAGTGAGCCAGTGGCTGTGACCCAGGATTGTGATGTCCCTGATGTGTTCCCTGCATGTGCTGTCACTAGGGTTAAGTCTAAAGTTACTGGTGATTTAGAGGATAATGATGATGATGATATTATCCTAGCTGACACTTTTCTTGCTAATTTGGACCACTCACCAGATGAGGTAGTACCCCGTAGTGTTGATAATTTGTCTCGTCAAGAGTTGGTTGAGTTGCAGGTTGCTGACCCTGAGTTGAAAGGTCTTGCTAACTCTGCTTGCAGTGAGCAAGAGTCAGCTGGTGCTTCTACTTGTTATTATATAAAGTCAGGAGTACTTATGAGGAAGTGGAGACCCCCAACAGCATCAGCCGACTGTGAATGGGAGGTTGTACATCAAGTTGTCATCCCTCGTGTTTGTAGGCAGGATATCATTAGAGTGGCTCATGATTCCAGTTTGGCAGGACACCTTGGAGTGAGGAAGACTGGCACGCATTTTGAAACACTTCTACTGGCCAGGTATCTTCAGGGATGTTTCCTGGTATTGTAAGTCTTGTCACACCTGTCAAGTTGTGGGGAAGTGTAATCAGACCGAAAAGGTTGCACCTCTAGTTCCCATTCCTCCTTTTGAGGCGCCTTTCACCCATGTGTTGGTGGATATTGTGGGCCCTCTTCCTAAGACTTCTTCAGGATTTTCTTATGTGTTGACCCTGATCGATTTGGCTACTCGTTATCCTGAAGCCATTCCGCTTAGAACTATCTCAGCAAAGAACGTGGTTAAGGAAATGCTAGGGTTCTTCACAAAGTTTGGACTGCCCAAGGAGGTACAGTCAGACCGGGGAAGTAATTTCATGTCAAATGTTTTCAAGCAGTCTCTGAAAGAGTTGGGCATCACCCAGATCACGTCTTCAGCTTACCATCCCCAGACTCAAGGAGCGTTGGAGAGATATCATCAAACACTCAAATCGATGCTCAAGAAATACTGTTTGGAACATCAGAAAGACTGGGATAAAGGTCTTCCATTCGTTGATTTTGCCGCAAGAGAATCTCCAAATGAATCACTGGGCTTCTCACCTTTTGAACTACTGTTTGGCCATGAAGTAAGAGGACCTCTTAAGCTACTCAAGGAATGCTGGCTGTCGGAGGAAGATGACGTCAACCTGCTGGAGTATGTGATGAAGTTCAAAAAACGGCTGTCCACTGCTTTACAGCTGGCGAGAGAGAATTTAGGAGCTGCTCAGGAGAACATGAAGACTTAGTATGATAAGAAGTCCAGGTTACGCCACTTTCAGCCAGGAGATCAGGTTTTGATACTGCTACCAGTTCATGGGCAACCTCTTCAAGCCAAGTTTAGTGGTCCTTATTTCGTGGAGAAGAAACTCAGTGATGTCAACTATGTCATCGCCACACCAGATCGTAGAAAGAACAAGCAACTATGTCACATCAACATGCTAAAGTTATATCACAGGCGGGACGAAAATAATCCAGTCTGCACTGTAGCTGTTCCACCCGAGTCTGCAAGTGAAGCTCTCCCATGCAGTATGAGCCTGAGTGATAGTTTGGGGAAGAATCCTGATATCATGAATGATCTCCAGACTAAGCTTTCTCATCTACCTCCCGAGGAAAGGCAGGAGTTTTCGGCATTACTGCAGGAGTACCCGCAAGTGTTCCGTGCCACTCCAGGAAGAACTACTGTGTTGATGCATGATGTCGATGTTGGAGACGCAAAGCCAATTAAACTGCCTCCTTACCGTGTGAACCCGGTGAAAGTTCTTCTCATCCAGAAGGAGCTTGACTACCTGTTGGACCACAAGATGACTGAGCCCTGCCAGAGCGAGTGGAGTTCTCCTGTCACTTTAGTCCCTAAGCCAGGTGAGTCACAGCTGCTTTGCATTGACTTCAGACGTGTTAATCAGATAACCAAAACAGACACTTACCCTCTCCCTCACGTGGAAGATTGCATAGACAAGATCGGAAAGGCTAGGTACATAAGTAAGTTTGATTTGTTAAAGGGATACTGGCAAGTACCTATGACTGAACGTGCTAGGGAGATCTCATGTTTTATTGCACTAGGAAAGAAAATGTTATTGCAGATTGCTTATCTAGACTTTAGACATATTGTTTTAGAGTAATAAGAAATTTCCTTTGTAAATTTCTTTTTCTTTGTGTGGAGGTGTTACATAGCCTATGATTTCATCATCCTTTGTGTAATTTTAACGCACAGTATGCTGCATGTTTGATCACGAGCGTGTTCTGCCTCAGTCCCCCCCTTCTACCGTTATAGTAGAGTAAGTCGTCCTTTCTGTTGTTCAGAGAGGGATTGTCAACTCTTTGTCCCCATGGCTTCATTTGCGCGACCTTCTTACAAGTTGTACCAAGCTCTGCCGGCCCCTATATAATGAGCTCAGTCTTTGCATCATTGCCACTTAGATCTACTCCTCATTTTGTTCACATCTCTGTCCTCCCCTGTACACTTGTTATTATTGTGAGTGCTCAGGAAGTCTCCAACCATCTAGCAGCTGTGTAATTTGAGTATAACTGTTATTGCATTTTTTCCTTGTACTGTATAGCATAAGGTGTTGATTTGTAGGCCTAGAGAGGTTTTTTTGTAATTTATGTAGGATTCATTTTGTCAGCCAGTTTTAATACTATTTTGTATCTGTAATAATTTATCTTGCATTAACTGAGCATTACCCAGTGTATTTTCATTTAATCAGGGCTGACTTAGGTAAATTTACTCTCGTTAATTTCATGTTAATAGAGGCTATTGCAGTTAACCATATATTTAACCTGTTTTTTGCCATTACATTATCCTTATGAGTCCTGAATGTTTGTTGTTAGTTTGAGCATTAAACTTTATCTTGTAATTTTACCTAACTCTTTTGTTTTGAACCTGGAACGTTACGGGACAGTAGTGATTTTTTTTAGTAGTCTCACTTAAAGTGTACATTATCTTTCTCTGTTCCGTAACAATATATAAATATATATATATATATATATATATATATATATATATATATATATATATTGTTCTAAAACAAAGAAGTGGATATTGTTCCCGTTAATTACCAGTCGCCGCCCGGAGGGGATCGGGAACGGGTATTGTTTTCACTCGGTTTGTCTGTCTGTCTGTCAACAACTTTACGTGAAAACTACTGGTGCGATTTTGACAAAAACTACAGGGATGATGGGCTATGACGTTTTGGTCACCTGATTAAATTTTGGACCAAACTGGGCCAACACCCAGGCTGTAGGCCCAAAAAATGTAAGCAAACTGGGATGGATAAAAATCGTTTTTTCGCCATAACTTCTTTAAAATTCGTCATATGGACATGAAACCAAAACCTAAATGTGCAGTGTTCAAATCAGCATCCCATAATATGTCTCATTACCTCAGCGGGGTTACCCCCCAGTTAGCCGTAAGGGGCCTAAAATTTCAAATGGGCAGACAATAGTTAATAATCATCCGATTGACTCCAAATTTGATATGTAACATCATCTTTGACTAGATATCCTGTTGTGATTATACGTCAGCACTAAAATGACTGCCGGGGACGGGTTTGCTGTGCCTTGACACCGCTTCTTGTTTTTTTTTTTCACCCTGAATAGCACATTGTATTTATGTACGAAATAACTGGCAGCTCTGCATTCAGAACTGGTTACTGGTGTGTGTGTGTGTGTGTGTGTGTGTGTGTGTGTGTGTGTGTGTGTGTGTGTGAGAGAGAGAGAGAGAGAGAGAGAGAGAGAGAGAGAGATTACTGTTATCCTTGCAACAGGCATTTCTCCCTTCATTGTAGGCCCGAAGCAAATTTTTCTTGTTTTACCTGATATCAACACTGGTGGAATAATTATGTATGTGGCAGAACTAATGCCATGTGGTAACGCTGTTCCTTCTTTTCGTTTGTGCTTTGTTGACAGTAACTGCCTTGTCTGAATTGGCAGTATATAATATCAGGTGGTTAAAGTGTTAGCCATTGCCCATAATAAAGAATGAATTCTTCTTTCTTTTTCGTTGACGGGTTGAATTAGGGAGTGTCTTTTCTAAGATCTGTCGGTCGCAAACACCTCGTTTAGTTCTTCGAAAAAAAAAAAAAAAAATGGAGGGAGTGTTGGGGGCATTTCTCTAGTTCTTATCCCCGTCTTGTACCTGCATTAAAATAAGTTGATCTACCCTAACGTAAAATAACAAACTGACCTATTTTTTACGTAGAAGCTATAGCAAATTGATCTAGAGGAGCTGCCTTCCTTTTTGTACTGTCGAATTACGAAGCAAGTCCTTTGCGACTGAAAATTCACATAAAATAGTAATAATTGGTCAGAGAGTTTGCGAAAATCATCATCATCATTATCATCATTATCTCATTTTCCCACCCAAGATTATGCTCAGGTAGAATTCATAAAGCAAGAAAAGAAAGATAAACATGAGATGAACCATACACTCATTCACTAACCATTCAGCCCCTTAGCATCATGACTCCAGCCTATGGGTAAACCAACCACTCATATTTACTCCATAGCATCTATCAGAGTGACTCCTACGACCAAGCCCATGTCATGTCTGCCTCCGTAAACTACAAATTATCCAGTTATCGTCCCTGATAATGGGCAGGAGTGAATTAACACCCTGAGATGCACCATGAAACGTGGTACGCTGTGTTTCCTTTCTGACAGGGCAGCAGACGCTGGCGGACAACGCCACAATAGGGACATGATGTGTTCCACGTCAACTGCCCGCAGTGCTGGATTCTGGGGTGAATACAGTAGTACAGATGGGGACAGAGGTGGACGACCTACTGTACTGAGTGCGCGGCCTTGTTGGGTAACCTGTCCGACCCGCCCCCGCCACCCTGAACCTCCATCTATAGGAAGGCATGTACTCGAAGGTTGGGTTGAAGTCTTGGATGATAACTGACCGTCGTCCTAGACGCCATGTAAAATGTCTTTCTTTGGATAAGTCACAAAGTGGGAAATGATCTGTTTAGATATGCACCAGTAGACGCCATGTAAAATTTCTCTTTGGATAAGTCACAAAGTGGGAAACGATCTGTTTGAATATGCACCGGATATCCATAGATTATATATCTGAAATGTTTGAGAGACCAAACAACTGCTAAAGCTTCCCAATGAGTGGCACAGTAATTACGTCAGCAGCATTTAGGGCATGGCTAGCACCCACTTTTTTCACGTTTCCATATTGCATGATCTACTTGGATCAGTACCGTGCCTATCCCTACACCAGATGTCTCTGTAGAAAGATGAAAACGCATCTTATGATCAGGAAATGCTAAGACTGGAGAATTAATGTCTTTAATGTTTCAAAGGCATGAGACTGCTCCTAAGTCCAAACAAAAGGTAAAGTTTTCATAAATAATTTAGTAAGTGGGACTGCGAGCTTTGCATAACCTTGAATAAAATGCCGGTAGTAACTACTTAGTCCAACGAAACTCCTTGCTCATCAGTACTTGTGGGTTTTGGTAAGTTAGAAACTGCTTTAACTTTCTTATCTGAGGTAGGAATTCCCTCAGCATCAACCATCTGTTCAAGAAATTTAATTTTCTTATGCAGGAAGTTGCATTTACTGAGCATGACTTTTAGACCTGCCATTTGGAAGTGATCAAAAACTTGCTGTCATTTGGCAAAATGTCCAGGGATTGATTAACTCAACAATGACGTCACCTAAATAAGCAAAAAGGGAGTGGCCAATCATATCACTGAATGCAGAATGGATAAGCCTTGTGGACACTAATGCAGTGTTTCTAAGGTGAAAGGGAAGCATTTTAATATGATAGTCGCCACAAGGGGTATTGAATCCAGAAATGGGGCGAGACGACTCTTTCATTTCTGCTTGCCAGTAGCCACTAAGTAAGTCAAGAGAACTGAAAACAATGCAATTCTCGCCATGTGATTCCAGAAAATCTGCCAAGACTGGTAATTGGAGTTGTCCGGGTACAGTTGCAGAGTTTACAGTAGGCAACTATGGGTATGAACTAATCTCCTTTCTTGGGGTGTCGGAAAAGTGGACTATTCCACGGACTGACGGAGTGCCCAGTGACGTCTTGTTCAAACATGTCCCACACTATGTTGCTGGTTTCCGTACATAGACTATTGGCAGTCTAAGCAGTGACATAAACTGGCTGAGTACCAGGAACCAATTCAATGGTATGCATTACAGGTTTTTTCATAGGTTCGCCAAGTAGGGCCACAACAACTCTAAAGGTCTGCAAAAGATCAGCTAAGTGTGATTTATGTTCAGGGAAATCACCAGCTTCTGTCAAAGGCATCGTAATCTGAAGTAGTCGTGGTAGAATCCACAGATTTTTTAGTGGTACGAGTATATACACCATTTACATCATCACCATCATCACCCTTAGCACTTACAGGGAATGGTTTGTCCTAACACCTTTTCAACCGGAAATCGCCAATCTTTGTACCACGTTTAAGCTTTAGTGGATCATTGGTGACATTTAGTGTGTAAAGATAACACAAACCATCCACTACCACCGAACACAAGGCTGCCTTATAAGTTAAACCATTCACACAACACGTCTCAGGTAAGATTAAGGCTTCCACTCCTTTTGCACCTACAACATGAACAGGGATTTTCGTGAATTCGTGCAGCAACAAACCTGCACTATTTTGGAACCACCCTTTTAATCTCAGTATGTTGCAAAAAATCATTCAGACTCTTTGAGGTGGATAAGTGAGATGTGGATGAGTCAATCGTTGTGTCGCTGCTAGCAGAGGTCTCATGTAATACTCCCAGTACATTCTCATCGTTACTCTCTATTGGTGGCCATGGAATAGCAGTTGCTGTAGACTGTGTCACCAGATTAACCGGTGAAAGGACAGGGTGTGGGTAATCCATGCCTGATACATGGATCCCATTTACTGTAATACCACCACAAGCAGGTATCAGTTCAACAGAATGTTGATCCATGGTGTCAGTACCAGTCAAAACAACTGCAGGATATCGAAGTTTGTTTGTGACACTGAACTCAGCTGTGAAAGGATTTATTAATTCATCAAGTTGTATATCAAGAATTACCCTGGCCATCACATATAATTCTGAGCAGTCAACACCACAGACATGAATATCAGGCGGCCCAAGAATCCAGATCGGTCTGATCTTCTTAATCCTCTCTTGGGAAGATTCAGATATTAAGTTCACAACAGACCTTGAATCCATAATAAATAATGTAAGATGATCATGATGACCTAAGTTAACTACACCCAGTGAGCCAGAAGACCAATATAGCATATGGAGAGCTCAGAATTTTGTGTTGTTATGGAAGATTCTGTTAGTTCTGGTGCGGGGCTTCCCCTGAGTATGTGTTGGCAAAGCCACGACACTCGCTGGTAGGATGGTGACGACTGTTGTGGCAGTGCAGTATGTGCAACTGCGTGATCGCGAGGGTAAATTGCTAATGTAAATACCACCGGGTGACCGTGAAGGTAATTTTCTATCACGCCTGTGTCCTCGTTCATCTTCATGTCTCTTATAACAGTGGGTTACTCGATGACATGAGTATTTACAATACTAACAAACTGTTTTAGTTTTACTTTTAGATCTGGCACGGCCCTAAAAGAATCTATTTTGTGGTGCTGGTCATGCACGCGATGTGGTTGGTAAAGATGGTGTTACATTTTGTATGTTGAGTGGCCCGAAACGTGTCCTTGACCTTGAGACATAAGTAGGCGAGGGAGTACAACTGGTTGAACCGCACTAACAGGTTGGGTAGGTATGCTACCAAATTTCTCGTCTGTCTAAACAGCTAATATGGTTAAGTCAGTCATAGCAGAAAACTGAATTTCCAATGCAGCTTCTATTCTTTCTTGCACGATTTAGGAAGTTTTGATCAGTAAATACGATCGCTGCATTATCTAATTATAGAGTGGTATTACCCACAGAAAAGTTTCCGCCAAGTGACTGTTTCGCAGTACCTCAGAATGCTCGGTACCTGTGTCTGGCCACAGTTGGTGATTCCAGTTCGGGAGAGATGAATTTATTCTGCCTCATACTTTGCAACAGTCTGTAAATGCTCATCAAACATCTGGCTTTAGCATGGAAAAAAAAAAAAACTAAATTTGGCACAGTGTTCAACAAATGAAATAATTTCTTCCGGGATTTTAAGTCTAACGAGTGAACCTACTCCTGAACAACAATTATCTTGCCTGCTTCTAATGAACACAATCTTAGCATGGTCTGTTGCAAGGCTTTTTTGGTAATCCAGACTGAATATAACGAATTCAGTCATAAAAACTAACAGCAGGATCCACGCCCGTGAATTTTGGGCGTAATGCATCTTCCAAGATGATAGCCTGAGGGACAGGATCTGTGTTAGACTGAGTTGTTGTGGTGACAGAAGTAGAATGAGATGAGGTGTTAAGAGCAATAATTCCTGGTACAACTACAACACAAGGATTGGAAGTGGTGGGAGACGATGATGTAAGAGAATCTGTGTCAAAAGGTAAATGAGAAATGTGTGAAGTGTTGGGGGTAGGGTATGAAAGATCTACACTGAAAGTATTAGTTGAAACAACTGGTATTTGATTTGACGCGAAAGTTTGTGGCTCATCCGATGCAACAATTTCTTATTTGTAGATCTTACCACTTTTCAATCAAGTAAGACTGTCATGAGAGTGCTCATCCTTAGTGGAATCTGACTCTGTTTCATCTCCGGAGGAAGGTGTATCATCTTCAGGTTAGTTAAACTTCTTAAAGCAAGGAAACGTCATGAAGAAATAAGTTAGGAGAAAGTGGCACTAAGAAGATATTGAAACAAGTGAGTACAAAATGAAAGGATAATTTTCTTACCAAAAATAAACTATTATGTACAATAGCAATTAATAACGGGTGCATTTATATACAGAATATTTACAAATGACGAGTTCATATGAATGGAAAAGTAAGAAAAAAAATTGTATGAAAAACGATGAGAAAGTTGTTTTAAGGAGAGTGATGCACTAATTGCGCAAACACACCTTTAAGATGACTCTATAAGTATAATTAGTCCGGGGACCAAATACTCAAATGGTGAATAATATAAACTTTGCACTGATTAGTTTTGACTTACCACGTAATGTTACTTCAGAAGGTATATTTCCATATTATGATAACTGTAGTGCAGGGAATATAGGGGCGAGTTGTTGGGTAGATATAACCACACGGTTTTTGATGAAAAGTATAACACCACACTCGTAACACGAGCTACCTAGCTCGAAAACATTGTCTGGTTGAAAGATGCGCTGGCCTGGCAACAAACACTTTCTTGCTCACCGCAACTGGATAAGGATCATCACCCGTGGGCGGGGTGAAAGGAGGGGAGCGGGTCACTTGGGGTTAACGTCAAGGCCAAATGCAGCAGACAGGCAAGCAGGCAAGCAGGCAGGCCGGCAGGCTGGCAGGAGGCAGGCAGGCAGGCGGAGCGGTCGGCAAACTGAGGCGACGTCACAGCCTTGATACTTCACACGCCGCTATGATTGGGTTAGGCGGGCTGGCATTAAACTTGAGAACTGCATTACCTGCATTAAACTTGGGAAAAAGAGTAATAAGTTTCGCAGACTGCAGGAAGAGAAGGAGGGTTCTTCAACCTTGCTGCGACCATTAAATTTAGACTTTCAGCCAGGTTAAATCTAGAAGAAGTTGAGTGACGACAGACACATAGGAACTCGGGCAATAAAGTTCCTCCAACGACGTCTTGACAATTAACTGCTTTTAGGTAAGTGTGTCCTGCTCCCTTGGTCTCCAGTTTCCCTCTGACTGTTACTAAGTCGCCGGGAGAGAACCAAGTGGTGATCACATGTAGCATGTGACAGGTACATTACGCTGAGCTTGCAAATACTCTAATCTGTACAAAGCAGGAACTCTCTCAGCAACTACAATGTGCATTTGCAACAGAAACTCTCTCAGCAACTGAATCATACAACAGCTATGCGTCAACAAACTGAAGCCATACAATTATACACATTACATCTCTCTCTCTCTCTCTCTCTCTCTCTCTCTCTCTCTCTCTCTCTCTCTCTCTCTCTCTCTCTCTCTCTCTCTCTCTCTCTCTCTCTCTCTCTCTCTCAACCCTACCTTTGGTCTTACTGACTTCCTGCATGTCTGTCTCAGTGCAAGACACGGTGTTGTTTCTAGGTTCAGTATCGCTTGCGGTGGATCATTCTTATGATATCGTCTCTGACTGACTGGATTCTAACCCTCTAATCTCCTACCCCGACCCTGCCTTCGGTTTTAATATCTGTCTGTCCGTTTCATACAGTCTGTGTTCTCCTCCAACAAGAACCACCTTATTTCTCACACGCCCTGATGCACAATATTGCCACAGCTTCTCCCTTTTCAGATTAACGTTATTAGTTAATACATTAGAACCATTGTGATTAATTCTTTTTTATTTACCAACTTTATATCTGTAGTTGATAAAGATTTTATATGACAAAATTGTTATTTGGCATTTTTCTGCTTTAATTCTAGTGCAAACGTTTCATACTACAAGGTATTTTATTTTCACTCGTCTGTTATTCACTAAAGAAACATTCCAATCAGTTACATAGTTCTCTAGTACTGTAAGGTGTTGGATAGCACCTTTCATACTGCTCATGTATATATACACAACCAGGTTTACTTTGAAATTAGTGTAGCTTCCTTAAAGTGTCATCGCCACGCGCAGTCTGATCTTACTTGTAAGAAACTAACACATGTAAGGCTACCACCCAAAATTGTCCAGCCTAATGGATCAGACTCTGTTTAACATCACTGAGTCCAGATACATCCCCAATATTAAATCAAACCCACTGTAACTCACAACGGTCGAAGTATTTAATGCATGGATCCTCTGCGTGTGACTTACTTGGAGCAAAAAATATTTCTTATGACCCTTCCTAATGACAATGCCCTTTTGATTACTCTGAATGAGATATACTTGTATCAGTCAACCCTCACTGACACAAAGTGTACAAGCTCCTGTCAAGCGAAAACAGAATAGATGCCTTTCAGGGCGACTTGGAAATAAAAGTAAGAATATGAAAAACAAATGTGTCAAAATGCCGTATTTATTGAGCTGAGAAATTGGTCAGGAAAATCCATGTATATTTCTATGGGCCATATTCTCATTGGTTATGGAAACTGGCTACGAAACTTACTCCGACTGTTTCTTCAGATTATTCTCCTTAATGTTGCATGCCATTATGATTCGAGCTTGGACTGCATGACTGATATGTAAGTGAATATTAATGTGCCAGATGTAGACGCTATACAAGTGAATACTGATGTGCCTGATGCAGACTCCTATGGAACAAGAGGAGGAAATGACCCTACGCCATGCAATTCTGTACAGGCTATAAATTTGTGCGTGTTTTGCTATCCCATCATCCCCGGATATGCTGTCTCCCCAACGTCCGTCTCTGATCCAATATAGACACTCCTGCCTCCCCTTCTCTGGACCCACCTGGACTCCCACTTCTTTCCATTCACCACAAAGCGACTCTGGTGGGTCGTTGTGAGAAACGTAGCTTGAGGCAAACGAGGAGGGAATATGAAAAACAAAATATTCGGATATGGTAAGATGAATAAGGTAAAAGATGGCTTTGAAATGCTATATAACAAGATGTTAATGCTGATCATGGATATGAGAACAAAGAGGAGGCTGAAGTATTTGAAAAATGAAGTTAACTATTGACAACTCAATGGACAATACATCCAACTAGAAAGCACTCAGGGAGCGTATACCTCCGCCAATGCCATTGCCATTGACAAGTATCCGGATCCAGATCCTTGGAGATAAGGATCCTGATCCGGATCCAAGTCCGCCCCAAAACTCAATCACTTTTTCCTTGGCCCATGGCCCACCCTTCCACAAAATTTCATTGAAATTCATTGAGAACTTTTGGAGATACCGTCTGGACAAACAGACAGACAGACAGACAGACAGACAAACAAACATAGGTGAATACAACCTCCTCCAACTTGGCTGGGGGAGGTAATTATGTGATGGGAACTTCATTGCCGTGATAACTGTGATGGCTTTGATTACGCTGGAAAAAGTAAGAGAAAGACTCTATATTATAATGATCCGGTTTCTATATGTTTGTTACCATAACAACAAAAACGACGCATTTTTGATAGAGCAAGGTACCGTTAAAATGCTCTAAATTGAAGAATAAAACAATTTCCAGTCCAATCGGGCCACCGATTCCAAAGTCATGACTCATTCCTGGCCTTTTGACATTGAGCGGAGGCTACCGAAGGCGGCCTTTAAGCGAGTGCTTAAAAAAAAAAAATCAGTGTGCACAATTCACAGCAAGGGAAAAAAAAAATTGTTGGAATTTTGATGCTGATGACGTAGCGAGACTTGCGAGCTGGTAGCATTGCCTAAGAAATATATATCAACAGAGCCTGGCAAAACATATGGATGGAACAATATCGATGAAAAGAAAAGGAAAAAGCCTAATTAATGACCGGTAAGACTAGAAAAATGATTCTAATTCAAGCACCCTTCCCCCCCCCCCACACACAAATGAGTACAAGAAAAAATAACCATGCACCATATAATGAAACATGTCGCAGGAAGTAAAAACAGAAATTGTTAAAAAAAAAGCCGAAATCATGAAAAAAAACAAAAAAACAAGTACTTTGATATCCAAGACGTTTTTAGTGGCGACGTGGTGTGTGTGTGTGTGTGTGTGTGTGTGTGTGTGTGTGTGTGTGTGTGTGTGTGTGTGTGTGTGTGTGTTCTAAGGAAATGTTTTTCTTTTCTCATTAACTTGGCTTAACTCTTCCACAGCGATGAGTTTCTGTGAGATAATTAATCTATCCGTCGTAAACAGACATTTATAAAGGTTTTATCCTAGGCCTTTACGTTGAGAGTGAGTTTTATTTATTTATTTATTTATTTATCTTTACTTCAGTGCCACAGGTTTCAGTTGATCACAGCACAAAACTCTGACGTTAGCCGAAATAAAATGTAAAACAGGCGATTCAAAGACAGTGTTGAGAGAACAGTATCATCGCCTAAGTCAGCATTCATAAACATTTTACCGCGAGGATCTGTGAGTGAACTGATCTAAGAAATAAGCCAGGTGTTTACTTCCCTGTATTTATTGAGCCTTCTTCAAGCTGTAGATTATTCTTGTGTTCAGGCTGGGAAAAATAGAATCTCTGCCTCTGTCTGTCTTTGTCTGTCTCTGTCTGTCTGTCTGTCTGTGTTTTTTTTTCTCTCTCTCTCCTCTGATTTGTTTTTGAAGGAAAGACAGGAAGAGCTTATAATATTCCCATGTCTAATCCTCCTACTTTAAAAACAAAGCTTTGTTCTGAGGAAAAAACTTATTCTGTTATGTCAGGGCAAAAAACTCAGATATAAAATGGAAATGATTTTAATATTGTTGACCTATTTTTTTTTCATTATGTTTCGGCACAGCAAGCTGATGCAGTGGAAGTCATGGTAGCTCAGTAAAATTTTACCACATGTTTCTAATACCTTTCATCTGCAGTTTACTGTCCCATCATACATTGTGGTCAGACATTTTCACATACCCATTGTATGTATAGTTAAATCTCTCTCTCTCTCTCTCTCTCTCATCCGTTTGAGTGTCCACTGCAGGACCGGCCTATCCCAACCGAAGTAGGGACGATACAGCCTATGTAGCCTATCTCTACCAAGTGGCTTATGCTATCAGGTAGATATTGTATGTAGGGTGAGAAGTGCTTCTATGTGTAACTGTAATGTTGGAGTGGCTTTGGATGTGTGTGTAGTCTGTGAACCAACTGTAATCAGGCCGCGCAAGCTGACTTGGTGTAAGCATACGACAAGTATGCGACACTGGTTCAACCACAGCACCCCTTATGTCCGCCAAAGCAGTACGTGACCTGGTGAACACTCCCAAGGTTTATTACCCTGGCGGGGCGCGAACCCTCGTTCTCTCGTGTACAAAAACGCACACTCCACCACTGTACCACGGAGGCTCATACACACACACACACACACACACACACACACACACACACACACACCGGTGTATATATGGTGTATATTCTTATAAAAAATGATGTTGAATCCATCTGCTGTTTCTTCATTATTCAATTTCTCCTCACTGTTTTCGAAACCCTCACACCCTACGTACATCAACTGCTGCCTACCAGTATCTAGCTAGTTCCTCGAGATTCTTGAGGATGCATCCCTAGTGGAAGACCACATCATTGCTTCTTTGGACGTCGAAAGTCATTTTACCAGCTTACTCGTGGACAACGGTACAATTCATCTTCGACCAAATTAATATACGGGTGTGAAGGAACTACGCTCCACGGCATACTAAAAACCTGCCTCTGCACTCTGTTGGAACTAAATACTGAAAAGGCTCTCTTCATCTGCCCCTGGAAAGATGTATCGCCAGACAGATGGTGTTGCCATGGGGAGCCTTCAAAGAGTACTCTTTGCAAACTTTTTTTATGGGTACAATCGAGGCCACTATATTGACTAACAACCGTCCTTCAGTTTGCTGGCATGATGTCGACGACATTTACTTTAGACTAAAGGACTTTCAAGAACTTAAGATCCTCATCCATGCCTCTGGCCTAAATTTCACTTTTGAAGAGTCTGCCCAAGGCCACCTCCGTTTCATCGATGTCTTAGTGACCGTCTGTGACTCTAGTTCACATCTGCTGTCTATGTTAAATTATCCAATAAAAGACTGTCTCAACGGAAAAAATGAATGCCCACAGCACGATCAATGCCTAAGCCCGCCGTGCCCTCACTCACTGTTCCTCATGGAGAAGTGTTCACTCAGAGATGGAAAGACTTACGCAAGTTTTCATCAACAATGGGATTTAGAATAGCCAAGCTCTATGGGGATAAATGCTATGGGGATAAATGCAGGAAAGCATATACATTATAAGCCTACTATAGCTTGAGAATGCTGATTAGGTTAGGTAGCCTAAAGTAAGATGAACACTTAACTTAGCATTCATCTAAATTAACCTAACCCAACCAATCTAATCAAGCCTGACATAACTTAAACTTAACCTAGATTATGCCAGCCTAACCTAACCGCAGTCTAAATTAACCTAACCCTAATTAACCCATCTTAATTTAAACTAATTTCACGAATTTCCTAGGGATTTCATGAAATCACTGGTCACACAAAGTCCCTGTAAGATATATACGTATACATATACAGATATACATGCATATAGATAGTAAAGAACAAGGATGCCAATACTGAACAGAAATATTGAATCAAAAAGCCCTCAAAAGCTAAAAAAAATTACAAAGCTACTGAAGTAACTATGCATCATCATCATCATTATCATCACCACCGCCACCATCACCAGCACCACCATCATCATCATCATCACTAGGCTTATCATCATCATCATCGTTGCCTATACTAGGATGTTTATTGTGTTAGCTGATTTTTAACTGCAGGGTAGCATGCAAATTTATGTGGCTTGTTTTCAAAGTGTGTAAAGTAACTGTCTGTGTTAGGATTATGTAGTAATGAAAAACATACCATAATTGTAAATATAGGATGTTCTTTGTTCCATAATGAACCATGTTGATATATATTATTATACAGTAATTTATCGTTATACTACTATTGATAGTATGAGATAAAGAGAATACCATGATTAAGCAAAGTTAAGTGTTCCACAGTACTTAAACAATAATGAATAATATTGTTATTAAAGGCGAGCAAATATTGAGAGAAAGGGAAGAATGAAAAAGGGAGATGAGAATGAAAATAGATTAAGAGGGGAAGGGAAGAGAAGGAAGGAAAGAACAGAGTAAGGGAAGGAAATATATGAAGGGAGAAGAAAAGAAAATGAAGGAAGAGTGGATAAGGAAAGGCAGAAGGGAATTGTTGGGAAATGAGGTACGAAAGGGAACAATGGGATGGGGGAAGAAAATGAGGACGATAGAGAGGGCAGACTAAGCAAAAAAATTAAAGGGAAAGATTTGAGAGAGAGAGAGAGAGAGAGAGAGAGAGAGAGAGAGAGAGAGAGAGAGAGAAAAGGAGAGGGAGGCAGTAGGAGGGGGCCAGCTGTCATCAGGCCTACTGACGTTGTTACAGTCCCGCCCACATGCGCGCGGACTGACCTGGTGTCTCTGGACCTTAGGAATAGCGACGTGAAAGACGTGGTGACGAACGCGTTTAACACATGGTAGTCTAGCTACAGTGCCCCTTCTTTCAGTAACGAAAAAATTCACCTTGCACATCCGAAATTACATGTATGCAAAGTATAAAACTGTTGAGAGAATAATGAAAAACAACATTCACAAACATGTCAAATGCGCGGATCTTTACGAAAGCATCGCGCTAATCTCATACTACAAGACCTGCAAAACCTCACAGCTACTACTCAAGAACCGCCCTGCCGTGAAAAGTACGCCTATGGAATACACGTCATCTACCGACATACTTGCATTAGTGAGGACTGTGGGCCTCATACCAACGAAGGAATGACGAGGACTAAACTGTCACACATGTCACCTACAGCATGGATCGATTAAAAAAGTCACTACAGAACTAGTCACGAAACTCCCCCACCCGTTAGCACTCCGCCAAAACGTACTAAAATGGTTGACGGAGAAAAAGACCCACGTAAACTCATATTTCTGAATGCACTTTACATATCCTAACTGAAACCTGCAATCAACGTACAAGTAAAAGATTTACAAATTCTTCCAACGTGCAGATCACAAATATAGGTGTGCTAACTCATTCCACCAATGAGATAGCCACATACCTTCCACCACATGCTCCTGGCCGACCAATTACGTACTAGCACGTGTAGGCGTCTGCAGCATAACGCGGCCTTGCTCCACCGCCATCAGATTGGTCTGAAGATATTCCCAGGAGGGAAGGAAACGTTACCAAATACATCAACATTTCGAGAGCTACTGAGAAGTCTAAATGAAAATCAGAGTAGCTTAGACCGACGCATCGAAAGCATTGAGTAGACGTTAATTAATGCAGTAACGGCAGTTTCATTTAACCTCGTTTGCTACAAGCGAATATCTTATCTGCCTATGGAAATACAAAACTCCTTGATGAGGGTGCAAGGGACACTGAGATTAACCGCAGGTTCGGGAAAGAACTTGTGGTGCACCAAATGCAAGAGACGCAGCAGCCTGTCACACAAAGTAAAGAAAGCCTCCGTGAAGTTCGAGCAAGATGACAAGAATGTGATATCCCAGAAAATATATGAAAATCCGTTGAAGAGGAATTACACGGACTCCAGCAGCAACACCGTCAAGGCGTGGGAGCTAGAAACATTGACAAGCTTTCCAAGACGAATGGCAAATGTGTAAAACTCCCTCAACCTACGACCGGATACACACACACACACACACACACATATATATATATATATATACTGTATGTCCGATACTGGGCAAAGGCTTCAAGGCCTATTTCTCGGGGTCAGTGGCCTATCCCAAGGCCCAGCAGTCCTCTTACACCGCCACATGTCACCATTTAGGCGCTAACATCCACTGTCCACACTGAATACATACTATGACTGTCTCATACAGGACTGGTGTACTGGTATTAGCAGGGGTACTTTTACGACATGTCGGCGGGTCATCTGGTAGATCAGGAATGTCTGCTATTATGAAATTTGAATCCCTAAACTGTTCCCTGCCCCAGCCGGGATTCGAACCTGGGTCCACTAGGACTGCAGGCCCCCTCTCTACCGACTCAGCCACCGCCTCCCCCATATATATATATATATATATATATATATATATATATATATATAGATAGATAGATAGATAGAGAGAGAGAGAGAGAGAGAGAGAGAGAGAGAGAGAGAGAGAGAGAGAGAGAGAGAGATATATACACACACACACACATATATATATATATATATATATATAAAAACACACATATATATATATATATATATATATATATATATATATAAAGAATCAAAATATCGACAGTCTACTGTGCTCGTATCTACTGGAAAGTGTGTTTGTCCCTCACAGTTACTTCCTTCATAATTGCGATAGTCGTAGTGATGACAGTGGTTGGGAAGGAAATTGTTGTGGTTACAGTGGTAGTGATGGCATTTGTGGTGATACTGGCTGTCGTGATGACTGTGGTAGGCTATTGATGATACAGGGGAACGCCAATATGCACGGCCTTATTTTTTCACTTGTTCAATGTTGCGTTATCTCCAGCCCCACATTACCCCCGGAGAAAAGAGTGTCCCGGGACAAGACTTCCGAAATTCAGTACCATTTAGGTTAAATGACCAGCTGACTTCCCTTGGTGGCATTAAGTGACTGAAATGCCTTCAGTCACTTCGTGAGAATCGTAGCCTATGAAAAATTTAAAAGAACAGTGTTGTACCTCGAACAGTATGAGTAATAATTAAGAAGCGTTGAAAATTACGATACAAATATCATGTTGTAATAGAAATATTCCCGAGGAATAATGGATGAGAAAGGAGACATGAAAGACAGTAATGTTGCTGACTGAAATGCAAAAATTAAGCTTTCACGGTCCAAAGAAACGTTACCCTGTGTGTCCAGACTCATCAGTGTACTAACACAGTAATGACTGGTAATGGTGGTGGCCAGTCATCACCATTATAATCCCAGCCTTTTACTAAAATGATTACTACCTCCATGTTTTGAAACGACCCATGTGGATGTAGTGGTTTGGTCTTCCTCCTTCTGTATTTGCCAGTGTCTATGAACCCCAGTCTTTCAAACACAATGTGTCCAGTCATGTCATATCGAAATGAACAGATCTCGACCTTTGCTCTCATTTTTCTTCATGGAGGCAACAAAATTCGGGATTATGGCCTTTGGTTTTTCCTTCCTTGCATAAATAAATGTGGCAGTCAGTAGGCTCATGAATTGGTCGTTGGAAGGTAACGCTTTCAAAATCGTGGTTGAACCTGCTGGGACTAGAACAGCGCGTTTTAAATGTGAACTTTGTCGCGAACAGTGAGAGACGTGCATCCACGATTACCAGTTTAAAATCCAGCTTCTCTGATTCAGCCTGAAAGTATGAAGGAGGAACTGATGAAATGAAACATGCAGGTCAGCTGGTAGTTCTTGGGTAGTTGCTGGGATGGTTTGAGATTCATGGTGATGCAAAAAGAAGAATGACAGACATCGTGATCAATATAACTGCAAAACAGGACGCTGCTCCAAATGACGTCTAAATGTTTGGCCAAGTGTGTGTCTGGGGGGAAGGGAGATGGATGTTAGTGTTCTAATCATAGCTTTGGATCAGGTAATGAAAGTGAATCGGAAGTGCACTGAGATCAGTATTAGGGAATAGAGAAAATTATAAGATACCATTTGGACTTGTGCATAGTAAGAGTACACCAGATGATATTTATATGATTATTTAATTGCAGAGAATAATCAGAAAAAGACAGACAAATCTTTTCCTTGTTTTTGTATGCTTGGAAATTGCACGACGCTGGGTGCCCAAGTGATCATCCATTGGGTAAAAAGAAAACTGGGAATGAAAGAGTGGTTGGTATGTATAGCAATAATATATATGATGGTTAAAGAACATGTGAGAAAGTACGAGTTGTAGGTGATTGGGAGTTTACAGATGGAGTTGACATTCGCGTATATTGGAATTCTACATTGATCCCCGCTCTGTTAACATCATGGCGGTCAATGCACTGTCATGGGATTCAGTTGAGCATTGCTCTGGGTGTTACTGCCAATGTGATGTGATACAAATGATATGGTCATAGCGGGGAGATTACTGTGAAGAGAATTCGGAAGTAGCAGGAGGGTATAATGTCATAAAAATTTTGAAGTTATGTAGGAGTGGCAAAAGTATGGTTACTGAAGTGAATAAAAACACGTTGGTGGAAAATGCTGAGTGGCTTTGTGGCAAATGGAGTCGAGATATTGCTTATAATTCCATTTTATCTAGTGTCTGTGTAAATTATGGCACAGATGTTGTGACTTAAAAGCTAAATTTCTAGATACTATCAGTTATGTATGTGCAATGTGCAAGAAGGATGTGATTCATCCAAGACTGGAGGAAATTACTGCGGGATATTTCAATCTGTACTGCATCGTTGGTACTGGCCATGCTGGAAAAAACGTATAGAGGGTATTTCAGTGCAGAAGCCAGCTTAAATGGGAGGTTCAGAGGTGTAGATATTATTTATGTTTGACAGGGTAATTCATGTATGCTTCTTGCCGAGAACCGCCATGTTCTGTGGCAGTGAAAGGTGAGTAGCAGATGTTAACAGAACTGAGCATACTGAAAAAAGAATGAAAATAAAGATGTGTAATATAATTCTGAAAGACAGAACAAGTCAGAGAATAAAGAAATGGAAGTGGTTTGGATATGTGGAAAGAGTGGGAGAAAAGTAATGTTTAGGAGTAATTAGGTAAAGTACTGCACAGGACTGGTGAACTGGTATTAGCTAGGGGACTTTTATGAGATGTCGGGGGGTCATCTGGTAGATGGGAAAAGTCTGCTTTTTAAGAAATTCAAATCCTTTAACTGTTCCCTGCCCCAGCCGGGATTCGAACCTGGGTCTATTAGGACTGCAGGCTGATGCTCTATCGATTCTGCCACTATGTGTGCTTTGAGGTGATGGAAAGTAACTATGCATACGTACTTCTTCATTCCCTAATTCATGGAAAGAAGCCAATATCCACCCAATTCCAAAGAAAGGAAGTTCCTCTGACCCCTCTGGTTACAGACCAATAGCTATCACATCTTCTCTTGGTAAGGTTTTTGAAACTGTAATTAATAAGCACATAGTTAAACATCTTGAATCCAACAACTTAATTAGTGATAGACAATATGGTTTTCGCCAAGAAAGATCTACCATTGACATACTCAATCTCCTGACTCATACCATCCATCAATCAGTTGACCTACATGGAGAAACTCACGCAGTAGCTCTTGATATTTCTAAAGCTTTCGACAGAGTGTGGCACCGTTCCCTGCTGTCCAAACTCCCTTGCTATGGACTAAACTCTTTTGTTCCTTTGATTTCCTCATATCTCAGCAATAGAAAAATAAGAGTAAAAGTAGATGATGTATATTCCACTTTCCACTCAGTTAACGTCGGCATTCCGCAGGGATCAGTTCTGGCACCAACCCTGTTCCTCGTTCATATTAATGATCTCTTATCTGTCACCCACAATCCCATCCATTCATATGCAGATGACTCAACACTTCATAGTTCATTCACACTCATATATCCATTTACAAAGTCCGATATCTCTAACTCACAACTCAGTACAGCCATCTCTTTAAATCAAGACTTATCCACGATCAGTGAATGGGGACAAAATAACCTTGTCTCATTTAATGCTAGTAGAACTGAATATATACAATATACTAATAGACAGGTATTGCCAGAATCGTATATTACCTTCAGTGCTACAAATATTCCCATTTCCAAAAATATTGAAATTCTCGGCGTCTCGCTTAATAATGGCCTCAGCTGGACCTCTCATGTTAGATCACTTGCTAAAACCGCCTCAAAGAAACTTGGATTATTGTATAGAGTCCGTAACTTCTTCACTGACGAGCAGTTAGTTATCATTTATGAGTCATGTGCGCTCTCAGCTTGAATACTGCTCACCCTTGTGGAATGGATGTGACAGGGTGCATTAAAACAAGTAGACAAAATTCAGAACAAAGATGTTAGAATTATTAATAACCCTGCTATTACTAATAAATTACCTCCCCTACAAATAAGAAGGAATGTTGCCTCCCTTGCGTTATTTTACATATATTTCTATAGCAAATGCTCAGACGAAGTTGCGTCCATTGTGCCGCCTCTCCATGCCTTCCCTCGTGCTACACGGGCTGCTGGCGGCGCTCATGACTGGAATGTCACTCAGCCATACTGCAGAACTTCTGCCTATCAGAATTCTTTTATTCCCCGAACTGCATCTCTCTGGAACTCGCTTCCCGAGAGTTGTTTCCCTCCAAACTTCAACCTACTGCTGTTCAAGTCTAACTGTTACAGATATTTTATGAACAGAGGACACCAGTGATCTGGTGAACGGATTTTTTTTTTTGTTCATTTGTTTTTCCTTCCTCTGTTCTGTTATTAAAAAAAAATTAGACAAGAAAAACCAAACTCAAGAATATCCTCACTGATTTATAGAATATAACACGGTTTTAAGTAATTTGTGTAATTTTTAAATAGAGATGATAACAGATAATTAAGCCACCAGAACAAGAAGGGAGCCTCAAATTGGAGCTGGAAGTGGTAAAACGACAGACAGGTATGCCACATGGGGTAATAAAATCCAGAAAGTGTGCTGGAAGAGAACGGAACAAACTTATAAAAAAGAGAAGTGAGCGAAACAATCGTGAAGCCTTAATAATCGTCCTTCATTGTGCTGGTGCTGTGCTTCTGTTGTTGCGAGCTTGCCCCCCCTCCTCCCCTCCCCCCCCCCAAAAAAAAAAAAGTATCCAGCCCCAGACAGGTGCTGAGAAGAGCCTCCAGAGCTGGAAGAATTAAGTAAAATGCTGCGAAAGACTAAGAAACCTGACAAGCAGCCGTCAGGTGAAGAAAGCCAATCCAGGGCAGCATGGATGACCATAATTCAAAATGTATGTTTAATCAGCCATAATTCAAAACACTTGCCAAAACCATCCTGAATCAAACTAATTTCGGCATATGGCAAAAAGTATATCAATTGAGACCTAAGGTAAAAAACTAATAACTTTTGGTAGAAAGAGGATGATAACCTTATAAACTAACATAATGTCTTGTCTTAGCACACCTCGAACAGAGAAGATGGGCGGTCCGAGAGCAAGGCTAATTCTTGGCCAATATTCCCTGCCGAACATAAATTCGGCAAACTGCCCTGCCCAAGTGCCTGCATAATTTGTCCCCGAATAACCTTTGGTGCGAAGGAGAGTGTGGAGGAGTATGATAAAAACTTGAACTCTACTCATTCCACGAGGACGTAAAGCCATAACTTTACCCTTACCACGGCGACGTAAAGCCTTAACTTTACTCTTTCCAAGGGGACGTAAAGCCGTAACTTTAATCATTCCACGAGGATGTCAGAGTAAAAAAATGTAAAACAGATGCCATATTATAAGTTTCTTTCAACTCTTCATACCTTACACCACCTTGGCCTGCAGTCCTAACAGACCCAGGTTCAAATCCCGCTGGGGCAGGGAACAGTTTAAGGATTGAATTTCATAAAAATCAGACTTTACTGATCTACCAGAAGACCCGCCGACATGTCGTAAAAATACCCCCGCTAATACCAATACACCAGTCCTGTATGAGACAGCCCTAGCATGTATTCAGTATGGACGGTGGGTGTTAGCGCCAAAGTGGTGACATGTAGAGGTGTGTGGTACGTAGGAGGACTACTGGGCCTTGAAAGCAGGCTGTGAAGCCTATGCTCAGAGTCGGTCACATAAAAAAAAAAATAAATAAACATACGTGTTTCTTTCCATAACGCCTCTGAGTTGTGCTAATTTCTTTTCATCTTTTTATCCTACTCTCTTGGGCTTTCCCTATTAAGCACTGCACATATTTTTCTTTATTATCGTATAATTGATTTACTTACAATCTTAATTGTTAGCTTTCACATTATTCAGTATCATTTTTATTCGTAATGTATTCGCACAGTCTTTCTCTGTTGTAGATTTTTCATAGCCCATATTTCTCAACACTCCAGTAATATCGGCCGAAAATTTACCTGGTTTAACTTTTAAAGTAAATGCAAGGAATTAGGGCTGCCATGCTTACATTTAATACCGCAGTCACACCCGCCATACGTCTCTTTATTACTACATATTGCCAGTAATCCCTTGTTCTCTTTGTACATGTTCATCCAGATATTCTTTACCTCTGTTCTCCTTGTCTCACTCATCCTACCATTATATCCATCTTACTTTGTGTTATTCTTGCCCCACCTTACCTTACAATATCGTCATACAAATCCCCTCGTTAGTCCCACCTCAGTCATCCCAGCCATTCATACTCTAGTTCTTGTTTTACATCTGTGTAGCATCGCACACTTCTGCGTGTCATAATTTCCTCCATCCCTCCTGCTATATGGACCACCAGCAGGGGGCAGCCATCACATTAATGTGATAGTAATTTGGCCTTTATCACGGTGTAAAAGCTTCCACCTGCAACTCCGATCCAGGTGCCCCCACTTTACTCACTATTTACGGACCCTTATGAGTACCAGGTGCTGCAGGGTTGACTGGATCGACCCGCCATGGTTAGGCTGAGGAAGACAGAGGTGTTCAGCACAGGACCCCGAAACACAAATGTAAATTCATATGAATTTAGTAAGAACAACAAATTTAAATCTAAATTGAGGAAAATATTAGGATGGTATTAAAGAATTAAGGATGTTAAGGCAATGAGTGTCGTAAAACAAGACAAAGACGGAAGAAATACTAGTTATCTAACTTTAACCATTCTAGAATGTCTGGGTGCAAAAGAGAAAAACAACTTCACATCTCATCTAGTGCTAATTGACTTTTTGTAGCGTTAAGCCTGCGTACCTGAGACCCAGAACACATGCACATTTCTCTGTTGGCGGGTTGGAAGTTTGTGAACTGTGCGTGTGGTGTCTGTAGCGTGTTAGTGTTGACCTACCCTCATCTCATTTGATATTGGCAGACTCCCAGAGTGTTGATGAAAAGGGCTAATTTCAGCAAGGGAGACTGTGATGCATTGCCTATAAAACTGTGTTGGACCTTAAGTTTTCTGTGCATAAACCTACCTTTGGCTTAGTCAGAGGCAGTTTGTTCTGTAAACATTATCATTTTCGAATTAAAAGTGAGAGAGAGAGAGAGAGAGAGAGAGAGAGAGAGAGAGAGAGAGAGAGAGAGAGAGAGAGAGAGAGAGATGAATGGTATACGGTAAATTTGCATAGAATACATACATTTGCATGTGATCGAGATATGAAAGAAGCAGATAGCTTGCCTGACGATGGGAAAGCTGGTTTCAAATATTGGATAAAGGGAGAAGTATTCAGGGTAACTAAAATACAAATGATGGAATTGTGTGAGAGAATAAGTGACTAAATTTCTCGGAAAGGAAGACAATTTAAGTTCGGGGATGAAACAGCGAGAAACTTTTAACATATCAGAAAGTGGTACGAGTGACATGTTAAATGTAAGGAGTCCAGCAGTGCAAGTAACTGGGAGAGAGAGAGGATGGTAAACATTAGTGTAAGGGGGTACGCGCCACGCATGATGCCAGGCCCCACACCGCGCACGCACAGTGACTCCAGTCCGTGTTAAAGCATTTGCCTCTGTCGGAGGGGTGGGGGGTTAAGAGGTAAACAAGTTGGGACGATAACTGGAGACGTGGATGGTGAAGCGAGAGAGGTGACAGGTACAAGTCGATGTTGAAGATGGACGAGTGATGGTGACATGGAGAGAAAAGAAGGGAACTGGAAGAATGAGGGAGGCTAGGGAGGTAAATAGGGAAGGTAAACTGGGGAATGAAGTGAAGGTGAGAAGGAAAAGCAAGGAAGTGTTGTATACCGAAAAGTGTCATAAAGTCCTTGAGATGTTTTCTTCACGTCACTCCCCCACAAGGATAATAGATAAACTGGTAGAGATAAAAACAGTAGTTCACTGATAAACATATCAGACTATTTCCTATGAATGTTCCTAGAAAGGTAACGATGCCAAAAGTGGCGACTTGTACTGACAAGTCACATTTCAGCAATTATGTGTTAGTCCAGGTGTCACTGATGCAGGTCCTGGCGATAACTGACACCAGTTGTAAAGTGTGAGTATGGTGGAAATATAACCAACATACCAGAAAATAAACCTATGCCTGGTATCACTAGCAGAATCGTGAGATAAGCAGGTTGACATGTAATGACTCAGACCATACTGTATTCCATGACTGTAAAGAAGAGTCACATTGATTTCTAATGATGCAATGCCAAGGCCAAGACCACTTAAAGGGTGACGGTGGAAAATCACTGCAGCTTCCAGTGGGTCGCCTTCTGAAGCACCACCATCTCACTTCAGGACTGCTGACTTGCCCTTTTGTGGTAGAACCGTTGACATAATTACCTGTACACTATTTTTCATCCATCTTACTTGATTGGTGACAAGAGCAACAGAAGCGAGGGGAGGTGGCCACTTACTTTTACAGTAAATTTTCTACTACACATAAAAAAAAAAAAAATGTCCATTTGAGTGGTTCATTGGTTTATTCATATGTGGTACTCCGTACTACGTGATCAAATAAAAATTCCATCTTGTTATATGAGCGTTTAAAAATTCAATATAGCGGTGTAAATTTGTTAAAAAAAAAAAAATCACAGGTAAAAGTGGGATACAGTCCTTATTCATGGACCAATCTTGTTCAGACTATAACTAAGGATTTCCCTGACCATGGCAGTTATGTGGGATATGTCAAAAGTAAGAAATTCAGGCCACCAGGTGGCGCTTTTAGCTGTGATATTTGTAAAGTTTGTTAAAATAAAATATAATCACTGATAAAAGAGGAACAAAATCCTTACTTGTGGACCAATTTTGCTCGGATTTTAACTGGAGATTCCTCTAAGCTTTGCACATGAGGGAAAGTGTCAGGAGTCGAAAATTCAGGACACCAGGTGGTGCTGTTAAATGAAGGCGTCCATGGGGTGGAACGCTGGTCACCGGAGAGAGGTGGCCACAGTCTTAACAACTTCAGCACATGTACTTTCAAAATAGGTTGGTGGTCACCTCGCTCCAAAGACCAGCGTTCCATCTCGTGGATGGCTTCACTTGATTTCCTCTTTCAGGGCGCCCTCAAGTAGGCTGGTTCAGTTTTCTTCTTTTCACTTTCCACTATGCTGAGTGTAGTACTAGGCATAAGCTTTCACTTACAGTACTGTCAACACATTTTTTACTGTAATCTATGTACAGAGAGAAACTATGGTCCTGCGACACCCAGGTGAACAAGAGGTGATGAACATATGCCCCTCTGGTCGGGATGTGATTGTGACGGCTCCGGCGACGCACAAACTGTTGGACGAGCCATTGATAGGTTACCTATGCTCGGGTTTCTGATTGCCAGCAAAACTACTTCTCGATATGAATATCAGAGGTTAGCCATAATAAATAAATTTATATATATATATATATATATATATATATATATATATATATATATATATATATATATATATATATATATATATTGTTACGCTGTCCGCCTTTCCGTTCCCACGGATGCAGCCGTTACAGCTGGGCTAGGGGATTATGCAGTATGTATCCGTGTCATTCGCGGAGTTTACATTAGCGAGTGTTACAAGTTCTTTTGTTTCTTTCGTTCCTGCCACTGAGGGCAATTTTATTTAATACCATGCTGAGAATGCATTTGATTATTTTGATTGTCTTATGTGAGCTACCAGTATATTTAATGATGTTTTGCTTGCATTAGAAGTACCAATTTATTGTAGAGAGAGAGGGGCACGAATTTAAGTTCTTATTAATTAATTTGATTCACGCGTTCGCGCTTGGCTGAACACGAGCCTAGCAGTAGGCCAGTCTCTTCCCAGCCAGCATTAGTGTCGGGTGTTTGTACACTCTCTCTCTCTCCCCAGTTATTTTTCTGCCGAGCTGGCGTTTTCATTTAAGTTTATTTTTATTCTTTTGTTGCTGACTGAGGGAAGTAGTTATTTTATTTTGTTTTTGTAACCGTGTTGTCTTTGGAGGGCCAGTTTGGCTCACCGTGGTCCTCTCGCTGCCTTTGTTAACGTTCCCCAACACACGTACATACACACACACACCCCTAACCCCTACACAGTTAATCCCATCTCTTTGCTCAAGGCTAGTGAGAACTATCGTGAGCCGTCAACTGCGTTCCCCCTTGGACACGGGTTAAGTAGAAAGTCGTCACCACCGGAAGTAAGTGGGAGGTGTTCCTGTATACTGTCTCGGGCGGTATTACTTCCGGTAGTGACGATAGTAGGCTAGATCTATAGGTAGGCTGTTCCGTTTGCTATCAAAGTACAGAGTGTTGCGTTCTTAAGTAAGTATTCTTCCGTTGCGCAGTTTTTTCTCTAGTTTGCGGAGTGTCAGTGCCGGGGTCTGCGTTATTTTTGCAACGCAGTGGAGGCCGATCATCTAAGGCTGACTTGTTGTCTTTTTGTAATAGCCCTGGGCTGGCGCAAACCGTAACAGTGGCGACCTCGCATCAGGATATCCTAACAGTGCCTTCTTCTTGCTAGGATATCGTTACCTTGGCGTTCTCTGTGCTTTGAGGTGAAGTTGATGTGTTTTGTAGTTTCTCAGTCAGCACTAGTATTTCATTATTTAGTACTGCCATTGATTTGTCGCCATGGAGTCACGCGTGTCTACACCAGATCGCGTACGTGCTGAGTCACCTGTGGATATGGAACAACGAGAGGCACATAGCAAAGGTACTCCCCGTGTGAGCCCTGAGTTTGACTATGGTGCTGAAATGCCTCGTTTCGCTACCCCACTATTACCATCTATGATGCCGCCGAGCCAGTTTAGAGCAGTTCCCCCAGGTATGTCTAGTGCTTTCCCTGGAGTTGTTCATTCCACTCCCATATACCCTGGAGCCTTGTCACCGGAGGCTCAGTTGCAGTTGGAGTTGAAAAAGTTGGAGATGGAAATGCAGCGTGCAAAAGAAGAGAGGGAGATGCAGCGTGAAAAAGAAGAGAGGGAAATGCAGCGTGCAAAAGAAGAGAGGGAGATGGAGTTGCAGCGTGAAAAAATGCGATTTGAGCTGGAGAAGACTCGCTTGGAGCTGACTGCTAATAGACCAACTTCAGATACCCAAACCTCAGGCCGTGCAGAGGATAGGGAGAGTTGGTTCTCAAGGAGTCTAAAATTAGTGCCAGCATTTGATGAGTTGAAGGTGAAAGAATGGTTTGTCAGGTTTGAGAAGAAGGCTAGGGAGTTTGAGTGGCCCAGGCAGCGCTGGGTGGGGTTGGTCTCTAATGTGCTGAAGGGAAAAGCCTTGGAAGTGTATAATAGGTTGAGCCCTGAGGATGTAGATGATTATGATGAATTTAAAACAGCCATCCTGAAGGCATATGAACTTAGACCAGAGGCTTATCGGTTGTTGTTCCGTGGTGCTCGGAAAAGGCCTGCTGACACCTATATGGCCTACGCTAGGTATCTGGAGAGGTTAGACGAGTGGTTGCTGAGTGAGAGCGCCACTTCGTATAACGAGGTGCGTGAACTGTTTTTGATGGAACATTTTACTAACATGGCTGACAAAGAAATTGGTGTTAAAATTAGGGAGAAGAGATTTAAGACCTTGAAGGAAGCAGCGACGTGGGCTGATGACCGGGTGTTTGCCTTGCGGAGTATGGGGGTCAAGTATGCTAATTTTCAGTATTCCAGGGAGAGGACTGTGAGTGGCCCTGCCTGGGATAAATCTCCCGTGAATCAGTCCAAGGGAAGTACAGAGGAGAAAAAGAATGCAGGGAGAAAGAGCCCTGTATCCAGTTCGAAGCTAGTTTGTTACTTTTGCAAACAGAGTGGGCACATCAAGCCTAACTGTCCTAAGTGGAAGGCCTCCCAAAATGCCAAACCAGTGGCACTAGTTATAGGTTCGAGTCAGGTGAACGAGAGGAGTTGGGAGAGTGGTAACGGTGAGGGGGAAGTCTGTGGAAAGCTGGAGTGTAGCCGGCTGTGCTCGCTGCCAGCTCAGGCTGAAAAAGTTACCCAACATGCTACGCCACCTCCGGATGAACTGCCTCAGAAATCGTCCCTAGACTGGTGTAAACCTTTTATGTGTCACGGCACAGTGAAAATTCATGGGATCAGTTATCCAGTTACTGTGGCTCGTGATACCTGTGCACAACAGTCTGTGTGCAGAAACGTGACTGGAGGGCCTGTAAACTCAGGGAAGTATGTGCTGTGTAGAGGCATGAACTCAGATGAATACTATGATTATGTTCATGTGGAACTCGATTGCCCCATTGTTCAGGCTGCAGCTCAAGTAGCTGTTGCTGATGTAATGCCAGTAGAGGGGATTGATTTTCTGCTGGGGAACGACCTGGCTGGGGAGAAAGTATTTCCATCTCTTCCCCCACCAGTTGTTGTGGCAGAGAAGTGTTTTGACGCCCCAGAAATTGGTATTGAAGTTGATGCAGAAGTGGAAGCCATGTTCCCGGTCTGTGCAATTACAAGATCTATGGCACAGGTTGCAGCCCGGGAGGAAGAACTGGTGAAGTCACAGGTTCTTGGGGTCGACTGTGGTGAGGCAGGGCCACCAATGGAGGAACCTAGTGAGCAGAGTGTTGCTGTGGTGGGTGGGGAGAGTGGGAATGCGTGCATGGGTGCCGCCCCACTTCCCACTCAGGACACTAGAGGTGGTGCTGAGTGTGTCTGTGTGGAGACTGAACCCAGCCCATCGACTGAATTAGGAGAATTTCAGGACGCTGGGGTCGACTGCGGGGATGCAGGACCACCGTCAAACGCGCCTGAGGAACAGAGTGTCACTGTTGAGGGTAGAGGTGATGATGATGTCAGTGTGGAGTCTGACATTCTTCCCCCTGTCGAGTGTACTAGAGGTGACGCTGAGATTGATCGCCCTTCGCAATCCAGTGTCCCGACCAGTCCCTTATCTCAGTCCTCAGTAGAGGTGGCGGGTGTTGGGCCAGCAGAATTGAGGGTGAAGCAACAGGAGGATGTAACATTAAAGCCCTTGTTTGCTCGAGTAGGGGAAGAAAGAAGTATGGAGTGTGGTAAGGAGTTCCTGATTAAAGACAATGTTTTACATCGCCGATGGACGCCCACTGGCGCCACGATGGATGGAGGAGTGGGTGAGTTAGTGCAGGTGGTGGTGCCTGTGCAGTATAGGGTGCCGTTAATACAGTTAGCACATGAGGGACCTTTAGCAGGTCACTTGGGAAACAGAAAGACAGTGCAGCGCTTAAGATATAATTTTTGGTGGCCAAGTATGCCGGGACAAGTTGCTGCGTACATCAAGAGCTGTCACACGTGTCAGATAGTGGGCAAGCCTAATCAAGTTCTTCCTGTGGCCCCTTTGACTCCCATTCCTGCAGTTGAACCTCCGTTTACCGGGGTAATCATTGATATCGTGGGCCCTTTACCTCCTACTTCTGCTGGAAACAAGTATTTGTTAACCATAATGGATGTTACAACGCGATACCCAGAGGCTATACCAATCAGAAGCATGCAGGCGAAGTCAGTAGTCAAGCAACTTATTCTGTTCTTTACTCATTTTGGCCTGCCTAAGGAGTTGCAGTCAGACCGTGGAGTAAATTTTACATCTAATTTGTTTAAGCAGACAATGACAGAGTTGGGCATCAAACACATTTTGTCCAGTGCCTACCATCCGCAGTCACAAGGTGCCCTGGAGAGGCATCATCAGACCTTAAAGACAATGCTGCGCACCTTCTGCTATGATAGTGGAAAGGATTGGGACTTAGCGGTACCCTTTGTTATGTTTGCAGTGAGAGAGGTACCAACTGAGTCGTTAGGGTTTTCACCCAATGAGTTAGTGTTTGGGCACAGAGTTCGTGGTCCCTTGGATGTGGTGCAAGAGGCCTGGAGTAACAACAAATCTGGCAACCAGGAATCCCTGCTTGACTATGTCTGCAGCACTCGGGAGAGACTGCATTGCGCTTTAGAGCTTGCCCGTGACAATCTAATCGGGGCTCAAGCGAAAATGAAGGCTCATTACGATAAGGTCAGAAGTCGTGAGTTTAAGCAAGGAGATGAAGTTTTGGCACTGCTGCCCATGCAAGGAAAACCTCTGGCGGCTAGATTCAGTGGTCCTTATATTGTGAAGAAGAGAGTTGGGGAACTTGACTATCTAATTGTTACCCCAGATAGGCGGAAGAGTACTCAGTTGTGCCACATTAATATGTTGAAGCCATACTACCGCCCAGTTGATTCTCATTGTGGGATGACTGCTGATGTCTCTCACCGGGGATGTGAAGGACGGGGAAGGGAGGACGTGGCATCAAGGGAACGTGCTGTGGAGGGAGCTGTTGGTGCCGGTAATGTGAGTAGTGGACCAGGGTTACAGCCACAGTCCCTGGAAGGTGACTTTGGAGTGGACGTTGAGGGAACCAGGGATAAGAGCGCTCCTGTAGTTTTGGTGGTTGGTAGTGAGTTGGAGGAGCAGGAGGAAGTGCTTAGTCGTGGTGAGATGTTACCAGCTGACCTATGGGAGGGCAATGGTTATGCAGCTCTAGTGGAGAAATTGCGACACCTTGAGCCAGTAAAGCGAGAAGAGCTGTGCAACAGATTATGGAAACATCCGAAAGTTTTTGGAGATTCACCGGGATTGACAACTTGGGCTACTCATGACATTGACGTTGGGGATAGTAAGCCTGTAAAATTAGCTCCTTACCGCATCAACCCTATCAGACAGAAAGCTCTCGATAATGAGATCAAGTATATGTTGGACCATGGATTGATCAGGAGGAGTTTCAGTGAGTGGAGTTCACCAGTTACCTTGCAGCCGAAGCCAGATGGGAAGGTTAGGTTGTGTGTGGACTTCCGGAAGGTTAACTCACTGTCTAAGACCGATGCTTATCCCTTGCCTCGGGTCGATGACTCCGTGGACAAGGTGGGAAATGCCACTTATATCACCAAGCTTGACTTAGTAAAAGGATACTGGCAGGTCCCGCTGACGGAACGGGCTAAACAAGTGGCTAGCTTTGTTGTCAGTGGTGCAGTATATCAGTGCCAGGTGATGCCTTATGGATTGAAGAATGCTCCAGCCACTTTCCAGAGGCTTATGGATAAAGTGGTGGATGGCATACCTAATTGTGTCGTTTACATCGATGATGTCATTGTGTATGACACCAAGTGGGAGGAGCACCTTGATCATGTGGAAATGCTCATTAAGCGGTTGGAGGAAGCTGGCTTAGTAGTCAACTTAGACAAGTGCGAGTTCGTACGTGCTAAGGTCCAGTACCTTGGATTTGTTGTAGGACATGGGCAAGTGGCTCCACCTCGGGCTAAGGTGGATGCCATTTCCAACTTTGCAGCACCCCAGTGTCGCCGTGCCCTCCAGCGATTTTTGGGCATGATCGGCTATTACAGACGATTTATTGGGAATTACTCCACAGTGCTTGCCCCTCTTACTGACTTATTGCGCAAGGATAAGAAGTGGCAGTGGACAGCCGAGTGTGAGCAAGCTTTTACTACTGTTAAGTCTCTGCTGTACCACCACCCTATATTGCGTGCACCAGATTTTGACAGATCTTTTGTGCTGGCAGTTGATGCTAGCCGAGTAGGGGTAGGAGCAGTGTTGATGCAGCCGGATGAGGGCCAGGTTGAACATCCCATATCATACTTCTCAAAGAAGTTTAATAGAGCCCAGAAGAACTACTCTGTCATAGAGCAGGAGTTATTAGCGATTATCCTGGCCCTGCAACACTTTGCTGTCTACCTGCCCCCTTTTGGCCCTGTGATCAAGATTTATTCAGACCATCATCCCCTGCAGTTTTTGAACAAGTTTAAATTCAAGAACCAGCGTTTGACCCGCTGGAGTTTGCTTTTGCAGGAGTACAATTTAGAAGTTAGGCATGTTAAGGGGATTGATAACGTAATTGCTGATTGTTTATCCAGGGAGGGGTCAGGGTCTTGATTCGAAAATTTTGATCCAGGGCTCAAAATTTTCCCTTGGGGAAGGGCGTGTTACGCTGTCCGCCTTTCCGTTCCCACGGATGCAGCCGTTACAGCTGGGCTAGGGGATTATGCAGTATGTATCCGTGTCATTCGCGGAGTTTACATTAGCGAGTGTTACAAGTTCTTTTGTTTCTTTCGTTCCTGCCACTGAGGGCAATTTTATTTAATACCATGCTGAGAATGCATTTGATTATTTTGATTGTCTTATGTGAGCTACCAGTATATTTAATGATGTTTTGCTTGCATTAGAAGTACCAATTTATTGTAGAGAGAGAGGGGCACGAATTTAAGTTCTTATTAATTAATTTGATTCACGCGTTCGCGCTTGGCTGAACACGAGCCTAGCAGTAGGCCAGTCTCTTCCCAGCCAGCTTTAGTGTCGGGTGTTTGTACACTCTCTCTCCCCAGTTATTTTTCTGCCGAGCTGGCGTTTTCATTTAAGTTTATTTTTATTCTTTTGTTGCTGACTGAGGGAAGTAGTTATTTTATTTTGTTTTTGTAACCGTGTTGTCTTTGGAGGGCCAGTTTGGCTCACCGTTGTCTTCTCACTGCCTTTGTTAACGTTCCCCAACACACGTACATACACACACACACCCCTAACCCCTACACAGT
Organism: Coenobita brevimanus; assembly: GCF_032717465.1. Classification (NCBI taxonomy): domain Eukaryota; kingdom Metazoa; phylum Arthropoda; class Malacostraca; order Decapoda; family Coenobitidae; genus Coenobita; species Coenobita brevimanus. Next base: position 13,098,344 of record NC_137008.1, on the reverse strand, counting down.
TAATCCCATCTCTTTGCTCAAGGCTAGTGAGAACTATCGTGAGCCGTCAACTGCGTTCCCCCTTGGACACGGGTTAAGTAGAAAGTCGTCACCACCGGAAGTAAGTGGGAGGTGTTCCTGTATACTGTCTCGGGCGGTATTACTTCCGGTAGTGACGATAGTAGGCTAGATCTATAGGTAGGCTGTTCCGTTTGCTATCAAAGTACAGAGTGTTGCGTTCTTAAGTAAGTATTCTTCCGTTGCGCAGTTTTTTCTCTAGTTTGCGGAGTGTCAGTGCCGGGGTCTGCGTTATTTTTGCAACGCAGTGGAGGCCGATCATCTAAGGCTGACTTGTTGTCTTTTTGTAATAGCCCTGGGCTGGCGCAAACCGTAACAATATATATATATATATATATATATATATATATATATATATATCCTTTCGCCCCATCTTTCCATCTTATCCTCGGTCTCTCATCCCTTCCGCTTATCCACCTTACTCACATATCCTCTTCTAGTCATTCATTCATGAAGTAGTTAATGCCACACCATGATGCTACACCTAAAATTTTGACCTTCATCATGGACCTTGACCTTTGACAACAGTACCAAAATCGTATTATAGGAATATACTCGCCCTCACCATCCACTCCCATTTAAATAAAAAAAGTTAAAACTGTTATACATCACTAAAACTAGGGAAAAAGGTGGCCGGAAGGTGATGCTTTCATTTGATGCGATATTACTAAATCTGAAAGAGATGGAGTTTGTCCTGTCTTTTATGTCATACAGCCCTAGTTCCTTGAACCCCTGGGCGAGTTTATGAATAGAATTTTCAACTGCATTCGTCAGCCTCTTTAGTAAAAGAGATCTTCCTTAATCTGAATAGAATCGACTCTCAATACCGAGAATAAAAAATAAAATATATCATAAAATATATTAATGGATAACTTTCTGTTACTTCCTGCCCGTGTGAGTTCCAGTAAAAACTATAGGCCTACCATCTTTCACTGGCACTTTTTTTTTTTTTTTTTTTTTTTTTTTTTAAATAGAACGGAGGAAGGAAAAACAAATGGAGAAAAAAAATAATCCATACACCAGATTAATGGTGTCCTCTGTTCATAAAATGTCTGTAACAGTTAGACTTGAACAGCTGTAGGTTGAAATTTGGAGGAAAACAACTCTGGGGAAGCGAGTTCCAGAGAGATGCAGTTCGGGGAATGAAAGAATTCTGATAGGCAGAAGTTCTGCAATATGGTTGAGTGACATTCCAGTCATGAGCGCTACCAGATGCCCGTGTAGCACGAGGGAAAGCATGGAGAGGTGGCACCATGGACGCAACTTCATCTGAGCATTTGCCAAAAAATATCTGTAAAATAATGCAAGGGAGGCAACATTCCTTCTTACTTGCAGGGGAGGTAGTTTATATGTAATGGCAGGGTTGTTAATGATTCTAACAGCTTTATTCTGAATTTTGTCTAGTTGTCTTAATGCAACCTCTCCACAACCATTCCACAAGGGTGAGCAATATTCAAGCTGAGAGCGCACATGACTCTTATAAATTATAGCTAACTGCTCATCGGCGAAGAAGTTACGGACTCTGTACAATAATCCAAGTTTCTTTGAGGCGGTTTTAGCAAGTGATCTGACATGAGAGGTCCAGCTGAGGGCACTGTTAAGTGAGACACCAAGAATTTCAATACTTTTGGAGATGGGAACATTAGTAGCACTGAAGGTAATGTACGAATCTGGCAATATCTGTCTATTAGTAAACTGTATATATTTAGTTTTACTAGCATTAAAAGAGACAAGGTTGTTTTGTCCCCATTCACTGATTGTAGATAGATCTTGATTTATGGAGATGGCTGTATTGAGCTGAGAGGTAGAGATATTAGACTTTGTAAATGGATGTCTGAGTGTGAATGAACTATGTAGTGTTGAGTCATCTGCATATGAGTGAATGGGATTGTGAGTGACAGATAAGAGATCATTAATATGAACCAGAAATAGGGTTGGCGCCAGAACTGATCCCTGCGGCACGCCGGCGTTAATTGAGTGGAAATTCGAATATACATCATCTACTTTTACTCTTATTTTCCTGTCACTAAGATAAGAAGAAATCAAAGGAACAAAAGACGTTAGTCCATAGCAAGGGAGTTTGGACAGCAGGGAACGGTGCCATACTCTGTCGAAAGCTTTAGAGATATCAAGAGCTACTGCATGAGTTTCTCCAAAAAGATCAATTGATTGATGGATGGTATGAGTTAAGAGATTGAGTATGTCAATGGTGGATCTTTCGTGGCGAAAACCGTATTGTCTATCATTAATTAAGTTGTTGGATTCAAGATGTTTAACAATATGCTTATTAATTAAAGTTTCAAATACCTTACCAAGAGAAGATGTGATAGCTATTGGTCTGTAATTGGAGGGGTCAGACGAACTTCCTTTCTTACTGTAGTCCGTCATAACCCAAGGCAAATATTTTAGCACAACAGCGGTCCCTGATCATTTCAGCCCGAGGACGTTTTCCTTTATATTTTCTTACCATTTGGCAATTTCAGTGTACCCTTGTGGGTACCGTTCAAAGTGGATGAATTAAATTAATACTGTTTCTATCATCCTAACATAGTTGTGTCCCCAAAGTCAAATAAAAGCATCTGGAGACAGAAAGAATACGAAAAATCACAAGATGAATGGGTCAGTTATTACATAAAACCCTCACATTAGTTTAGCCTAATATCTTCCGTATTACATTCGTTCGGTTACATGCTTCCTTCAGTTCTAAGGAAACATGAAGCACAAGGTCAGTAACTCGTGGCTGCATGTAGTTTACCGTGCATTTTATTTCACTTAATGATAGGTAATTCTGGCATGCCCAAAATGAAACTACAGCACAAAAATTTTCAATTATTATCACGATTAACAGCTTGATCGAAAATGAAAACTTCATTTATCCCAGACTCTCACCAAAACTCACCGAAACCAAAAATTTAAAATTATCCTCACACTTTTGTGTAGGTATAAATCCCTTCTTCCTGTAATTCATTTTCACACTGTACCACCATTTACTGTACTTATTATTATCATTAGTTATAATAAATTTACGTCTATCAACTACATATTGGTCAGTAATGCAGGGAACTAATATTGGTATAAGAGTTAAGCAGGTATGATTCTGCGACTTCTGCAACTTCCACCTCCCTTCCATATTACAGTCTAATTCTCTCTCTGTTTACCTTGCGTCATAAAGGATGCAATAAGTAATTACCACAAAATATTCAGAAGTAACATTTTTATTACAAACAGATAATCATATTGATTTTCTGAGGGTTATATATAACTCTCAATATCCCTTTCTCTAGCAGCTGTCCACCACAAATTGAATAAAACGGTCTAAAGTTAGACAAAATCAGATAGAAAAAGACGTGGCTCTTGAGAGTGAAGTAACTGTATCCTGCCTCACTACATCATTGTTAACACTCTCAGACTCTTAAAACTCACTTTCCTCAAAACATAATCGCCTTACATTAGCCGAAATAGGGTACTAGAGTCGATCTAACCATGCGATTGTTGCTAGTGACAATATTAACAATTTAAGATTCCTATGATTTGCTCCAAGCTAAATATAATCGTCAATCGCTAGCCGAAAAAAAGTACCCCAACCATGAAGGGATTAAATTACTTAAGAACGCAGTGAGGAAAGCGAGGTAAACTGATGAGATATATACTGAAATAAACGGGGCATTGGTGAGAAAAACACCTGCTAAGCCTTGCATGAGGCGTGGAAAATATTAAAATTTCTTGGAAGCGTGTCACAAACACATAGGGAGAGAGAGAGAGAGAGAGAAAGAGAGAGAGAGAGGGAGAGACAGACAGACAGAGACAGAGACAGAGAATAATGTCGTGTGCCATTAAACGACATCCACACAAAAGTTAGTAGTCCTCTGTGTGTCTCAATTTCAGTGCCGTGACTTCTTTTTCCCAAAAGGAAAAATAATACCGTTTCCCCAGCACCATCGTCATCACCTTTCTTCACATCTCTTCCTCTCTATACCTCGCCCCGTTTCTCATGCACTATAACCACATTGCTTCCCTCCTACTTTTCCTTCTCCTGCCTCATCCTCCTTACCTCCCATCACTCTCCCCTCCACCCACCTACCTATACAGACACGTATATGTCCCGTTTCTGTTAGTATCTAAAAAGCGTCAAACAAATTTTCAATGTGGATACAATTTTTGTAATAACTGTGAACATATGTTAAGAATTATATGTTAATTCCCGTGCTGTTAAATATTGCTGCAGAGTATTTTTTGAACTTTGAACTTAAAGGGTTAGGGATAGACAAAAACTTTATTAAATCTTTCACTCCACCGTGTCTCTCTTGCCTTAAAATGAGCAGTGTGGAGGTAGAAACAATAAGCTAAATGTGATAAATCACTTCAATGATCTTAATGTGCATTATCCGTTTGAAGTAGAATATAATAATGTACTGTATGACTGCAGAGATATACTTCAGGTGTTATATAGGATAGCAAGCAGGATAACTCTCCCACTGGCTGCATATACGTATACTCCCACTCCTCATGGTACTTTTTACACCCAAGTATCTTTACCTGTTCGATCTTTTAGCTCTTACATTTTTTCTCTCTCTTTTCAGCGCTGCAACGTTCAGCTCATGTAAATATTCGGCGTGTTCGTCAAATCATCGCACATGAGCTGTGCCGGACGGGAGAGAATTTGAGATAGGCGTCCATTACCATAATAATGAAAATTTATAGTTCCGGCCTTGGCCTCCCTTCGTGCCTGTCAGTTTGTAAATGTACGAGTGGTTCAGTTTTCATCATGCAGTTGTTATAGTCATTTGTAATTCAAAATTGAGCAAACTGTAATTACAGCCTGATGAAATGCACATGCAACAGGACAGTGAAACCTTTTACTGTTGTTAATGTTCTGGCTGGCAGGAATTAATGCACCTGTTATTGCCAGACACTGCTAGCGACAGGCGCCGAGACTAACGCATTAGTGAGTCACATGTTGTCACCAGGAGTCATTCGTTGTAACCTCGAGTGATTTGGGCCAGCCCTGTGGCTGACTCCAGCAATCTTCCATATGTGTCTAACTGGATGTTAGGCGATGCTTCCCAAGGTTATGAGTCATATTCACAAAGATTCTGAAGATGATTTTTATAAATAAATATCTTAAAATTGTTTATAAACACAATCATATTAAATAAATTATATATATATTTTTAATGAGTCGTATTCGGCTTTCTTTAAATTTCCGTTCTAGGCCATAAACATCCAAGTGTCCGATGATAAATAAACAGTTTGACTGTTTGCATTACCAAATCTTCCGCCTCTACTGACGAGCACGACACTCAGGAACAAGGTGTCCCGGGAAGAAAGGTTGAGATTTGGACTAATGTTGATGCAGCATTTTTTGATTTAATTCTCTGATCTATCAGTTCCCAAGGTTATGCTCTTTCATCCCGGGACACCGGTTGTACGGAAATATGAAAATACCAAGGGACAGTCATGTGCAAATTAAAAAATACAGTAATGGTAACGTGAATATTCTCTGTCATTGCACTAGTTCTGAGTTCATAGGTAAGAGCTCCATGCACTCCTCATAAATGGGGATGAGTGTACTTAACAGGCCTTCATTTTGCCACATTAATGCAGCTAATAGTAATCACCCAGGGTATTTAATCAGATATCATTTCTATCACCAAAAAAATGATTTCAAAAGATCACTCTCTGACCAATCATTGTTGATCTGTGGTGGGGAAGAGGGTTGGGGTGTAGTGAAAAATATAGTGTGTTTTAATGGTGTCCTCACTACCACCAGCCAGGATAAAAGCGTGGGAACTTGGGAAAAAAGCACACACACGCAAATACACATAAACAGTCGAATACATCACACACCTCTCTGAACACACACACACACACACACACACACAAAGATTTTATTGTTATTTTTATGTCTTGCTCATACGCAATACAGCTATGCTACAGTATATGGGCTTTTCACACGAGCCATGCGTTTACCAGAACTCTATTTGGCATATAACTTTTATCGTAAAATGTTGCCTACGTACATCAAAGACAGGCGAGCTTGTCTTCATGTCCTTTAATTCTCGTGGGAAACTAAGTGTCTGGATTGCGATGGCATCCCAAGTAACACCAGACTTACTTGTGATCTTCTGTGTAGATGCATATGGATTTTCAGTATAGGTAAGGCTGGTATGTGGGTAAAAGAATCACCATGGACTTAAATACTTTCATGCATTTCACAGTGGTACGGACCTTCAGCTGTAAATATGTTTTGCATACAATATACTTATTTTAGTCATTCTGACTTGGCCATATGCTGAATAGAACTTTATACTGTCTTCCCAACTCCGGTTCACTGATTTAAAGAAAATTTAACGTTTTCAAATAACAGCACATACCGAAGGAGAGGTTTCAAGGCAATGGAAAACTATTTCACACGGATCATATGTGGATTATTATAATTGTGTAGAAGTAACACCACCTTCATGGCTTAGCCTACATAGTTACATACGTACTGGGCAGAACAAAACAGTTTTAGAAAGACAAGAGTATAACATGGTAAATAACACTTGCTGTATATAAATTGATACATGTGGCGTCTACGTGTGTTGGTCTTCTGGATGTGGACATTTATGATCAGTCACCCGTTCTCGTATGCTTAGGACATCTCCCTCAAAGTGCATGTGTTGGCATTAATACATGACAGTATGTAATAATTATAGACATTAAAATATAGGTAATGACATGAGTAATATTTACACACTGCCATGTCTGGTTTACTGTACAAGGACAGTCGAACACATATTCTGGTTCAAGAATGTCAATGTATCACAAACTCTTTTAGCCAGACAATACGGGTATTTCATGAGCACGCAGTATAACCAGCTTGAGCCAGTTGTCTGACGTCATGGAAAACTACCTAGGGAAAGGTATCAGACAAGGACACACCTATGCACTGGTCGGTATATAACGCCAGGGAAAGCAGCTGTAAGGGCTGCACTTTGTACCGTGAGTATGGGCATGACTATCTGGCTTTAAAATATGAATTACATATGCATGGCTTTATTTCTTGGCACATCTTCTTGAGCCGACTTTAGCTGATTGTACTCTACACAATTACAAAGCTTCACATCACTCAGTGGATCCACACCACATCCTTCATTCAGATAACCACAGAAGTGCTTGGTAAAAGCTCATTGTATTTCCAACCACTTTATCCTTTTGTTTTCACACCTCTCTGAGAACACAAATCATATGGAGAACATGGGAATTGTTCTCATCATTTCATATTTTGATTTGGCACACTTATTCCTTGAGTCTTGTATACTTGTTGAAAATGTAGTTCGGTCTTGTTACGTGTCCGACTCTGGGCAAAGGCTCAGGGCCTATTTCTTGGGGGCAGTCACCTATCCCAAGGCCCAGTAGTCCTCTTACACCTCCACATGTCACCACCTCGGCGCTAACACCCACCGTCCATATTGAATACATGCTAGGGCTGTCTCATACAGGACTGGTGTACTGGTATTAGCGGGGGTACTTTTGCGACATGTCGGCGGGTCATCTTGTAGATCAGGAAAGTCTGCTTTTTAGGAAATTCAAATCCTTAAACTGTTCCCTGCCCCAGCCGGGATTCGATCCTGGGTCCATTAGGACTGCAGGCCGCCTCTCTACCGATTCAGCCACCGCCTCCCCTTTATTATGTTTATATGTCGCTAAAGAATATCTGTGATTTATACTATCTTACGAATTTTAATCCAAATATGACGTGATGAGAGAATGTGGAACTGTTTTTCTTCCTCCTGGGATATACGGGCATGCAGAAGTAATTTGACTCTTCCAAGTTTGATCACGAGAGAGAGAGAGAGAGAATAATAAGCACTGTTGAAAGACTGTAAACTGTATGTGAAAGGTCAGATGTTAGTCATGTGGAAGATTATGTTAAAGTGTGTGATGAAGGGAGCAAATGTATGATGTATTTAAAAAAAAAAAAAAAAAAAAAAATGACAGTCATGTGGAAGATTATGGCAAAGTGAGTGAAGAAGGGAGCAGGCTTCTGGGGTATTAAAAAAAGTTCCTATTCTTCTTTCAGAAAAGACAGAAAAATTATAAATACATTGTGTCTGTGCCTCAAACTGTGAATGGTGCAATGGACACATTGAGAAGTGGGTGGAAAACTGAAGGTGCAATCAGTGCAGGAGTGCTTAATGCTAAATCTGTATGTGTGCCTATGGGAATATGTGTACGTTAATGGGACCGGGAGGGTGGGGCGAATCATCATTGTGTGAAACATACAGTATATGCACACATTTTGGTACTTCACGCCTCATGTCATAAATTTTGAGGGCATTCTTCTACCAAGACACCAAATGTTAAAACTAAAGTAATAGGAGTCTCTTCGACTGAGTGGGGTAAAACTGACACCCAAACTCACCAGTTATCTCCTTTATCCTAGCTTACTCCCCTTGATTTAGCCAAATCTTAAACGATACCTAACCAGATAACTTGGACTGACACACAACGACGGGCTTGCGGTCTGGGTTGGGTTGCCTGGGTCAAATCCAAGCGTCTTTAAGTGAGGTATATACAGTGCCCTCCCATTAGCTAGCTGACTTGAACTGAACTAAAATTGGCTTATCTCCTTCTTCAATGGATTCATAGATGCCAAATGTTACTTGATAACGATTACTCAAATACAAAAATTATTTTCTGAAATGTACAGGGAAAGTCAAACCTAACAAGTTAATTTTACTGAGATGAACAGTGTGGATGAAATATGTATAGAAATGTGCAGGAAAAGAGTTGCACCATTTGTTTAACTTAGTACTCGATAGGTATAACTCCAGCCCGTAGGAATATGTCTTGCAGGATTAAAAGGGGACTTAAAAAGCGCCAGAAACATGTGGACATACAGTAGTCTTTCCATGCAAAATGGGGATATGAAAAAAACCTTGTTCCACTGTTTCCTCAACGGGACAGGCATTAAATGGCTTGCCTATGAGACTATCTCGTGTTCCTGTCATCCACCTCCGTGTATGTAGGCTCCAAAGAATGAAATAAATACTTATTTTTTAAAATTTAGATCTGAGATGTCAGATCTGTTGAATGATTAATCTTGATATGTGAAAAGCTTTGCTTATATTTTTCCCAGGGTATGAGTTACTCAAAAAGTTGTGTATAACAGTGTATGAAATTAAGTTCACAAACTATTCTTTATTTCTTGAGGGAAAACAATCTATGTAATAATTTTACCCACATTACATATTACATAATATTGCATATTACATTGTAATATGACTTCCTTTCAAAATTTCCTAAAATATTAACTGAAGCATTTTTTCTCACGAACGGAGTACATCTATTTTAGCACCACATATATATTTTTTATGCTACTGTTTCATGAAATAATTTCTCACCATATGAAGAACAAGGGGCACTCAAAGACTGCAACACCCTCAACCAACAACTGGTCTAATGGCCGAACATCTGGCTTTATGCTATGAACTTGACTTGTGGCCAGTTGCTATAAAAATCAAAGTACTCCAACCTTGCCTGGCCTTTAACACGTCCTCGAAGATTGGTTTCACATCGAATCAAGACTGTTTGAGCTGACCGTTCCCTGCAATCTTGACATTTGACCTTTCCTTGTCACCTTGATCTTTGACTGATTGTTCCCCTAATCGAATCCCTTTGTCCTTGCCTTTCCTTGAACATTCCGCAAAATTTGGTCTACATCGCATAAAAACTGCTTAAGTTCACCCTGTCTTATGATTCTGACCTTTGACCTATTGTTCTTATAAAATGGTAAGTCATCTTCTTGGCCAGGTCCCAACCCTTCTACAGAGATTGTCTGAAGACAGATTAATACTTTAAAGGTTATTTTGTTCATACATAGAGACACAGGTAGAATTTTACCTTGCCATTACACCTACTTTCATTGACGTTGTTCTCAAAGTCGACTCCCTTTGTTCTTGTATTACCCTCAGACCATCCAATAAGTTTGATCTAAAATGGACAAAACTTGTTTAAATTGACCTTTCTAGATGAAACTATGGTCTAACCCCCCCTTGCTGGGTGAAACTATGGTCTAACCCCCCTTGCTGGGTGAAACTATGGTCTAACCCCCTTGCTGGGTGAAACTATGGTCTAACCCCCTTGCTGGGTGAAACTATGGTCTAACCCCCTTGCTGGGTGAAACTATGGTCTAACCCCCTTGCTGGGTGAAACTATGGTCTAACCCCCTTGCTGGGTGAAACTATGGTCTAACCCCCCTTGCTGGGTGAAACTATGGTCTAACCCCCTTGCTAGGTCAAATTATGATCTAAACCTGTGATTATAATCTTTGTTATTCATAAAAACATTTGTTAAAACCTTTGGCTAACCATCTACATTTCCACGAAGTTTGGTTAATATGGAATAAAGATGGTTTGAGGTATCATATTCACACACACACACACACACACACACACACACACACACACACACACACACACACACACTCTCTCTCTCTCTCTCTCTCTCTCTCATTCGCATGAACGCACTCTTCGAGCAATGTTTATGCCTCTTCTTGCTTTGGAAACTCTGGTGATAAATTTAAAAAAAAAAAAAAAAAATCTAGCTTCGAGTGTTGCCAGAAACCACTTTATGAATAGAGATAGTGGACTCTGTGGCACCACCTAACAGCACCATTTTACGAGAGAAGACGGACCCTGTGCTTAGCCTAAATGTGATTCTCTTCTAGAAGTAAACACTGAGAAATTTAATGCCGTGAGTTGGCTTGCAAAAGATGTCTCTCTTGTTCACTGCATACCTGCTGCCTCCAGACGGTTTTTATTAAGCGCTGTGAAAACCTCTTGCTGCGATGAAATTAGTGACTACTATATCTTGTCTTTCAGTCCGGAACGTCTCTCCAAGCCTGGAGAAAAATCATCCCTTGATAACAATAATGAAAAAAAAAAGAACGTCAGTAGACTAAATGGGCTAATATATCTAGCTCTGTTCACCTTCTCGCCAATTATGTTGCTGAAGCCTGACGTTACATATCCACTCCCATGTCCTGAATATGTGTTCCCTACATGGTCGACAATTTTGTTGAAATATGCTTCCTTGTTCTCACACGTTCGACAGGTGTATTGTTACCTGTACATTACTCATCGTGTTCACAAGCAATACTCACTAAAGCAGTGGTGTCTATACAAATTTCTTTTAATACTTCAAAAAAAATTCTTTATTACTTCAACTACGAATACCTTTCATCAGTGTCGCGTTATCAAAGGAAGCGAACATTTTTTCCGTAATAAGAATGCCAACAACCTGATTGCGTTGTTCTGTTTAAGGGTTTTTCATGAAGCATTAGACTTACCTGACTTGTAGGAGTTTTAAGAAAAGGTGGCATACATAAGAGAAAACAAAATTGGATGGTTACCGTCTTTTATGAAGTAATGCAGCAAATATTTCTTCTCTATTATATGCACAACTTTGATTGCCTAGCATTTCGGACATGCGATTATTATTATATGCACAACTTTGATTGCCTAGCATTTCGGACATGCGATTATTAATTTGTCTATTGTAAAATTATGTGGCTGCTATATTCTTGCTTGATTCAACTTTATTATTTTGAACACTTTATTATAATACTCTTCATGAAATTACCTTCTCTTCTTATTTACTTTTATTATTTTCTTCACTGTTTCCCTAATGCCTTTCCTCTCGAACATTCTCCAGTCTGCTTCCTATATATTTTTTCCTCTTGGCTCTCTCCAGGAATCTATATGCGTTAGTATAACTTCTTTATTCTGTCTGTGTTCCTACTCTTCCGCAGCACCTCGGATTTCCCCAAACGATGCTTCTCCCACATCACTGTCTCTAATGGCACTATTACTGAAGCTGTAACACTACTGTTCGACAGAAGTACCATTACGCTTGAAGTCCATTACACAAGACGAGACAGACACAGCAATTACAGGACTTTGTACTGCTTGCTTGTTCCATTAAGATTTAAACAGATGATTATTAGGGTCTATTTAGAGCAGGGGTGGGGAACCTTTCACTTATTAAGGGCCATTAGGATATTTCTAACACCATTCGCGGGCCATACAAAATTATCAACTTAAATCAACTATAGCCCAGTATATAATGCATACATATATATATATATATATATATATATATATATATATATATATATATTCGTTCATGAATTTATGAAATTGCATTTATGAATTGCCTCGCGGGCCTGATTAAATGGTCTTTCGGGCCTTATACGGCCCGGAGGCCGGACGTTCCCCACCCCTGATTTAGAGTAACAATATGCTTGTCAGTTAGCTAGTTTACGTATTATCATCATTATGATTATCAGCTTCCCTAAATGTACTGGATGAATATGAAAATTATATAGAGTGTGTCCAGTAAAAATGAGCCTCACATGCATTCACGCATCATTCAAGCGTATGATCTTAAAATCAGACATATTTGTCTAATTGCTTACGTCCTTGTCATAAACTCTTTTATAATTTCTGTATCTACACCACAGTGGATGATCGTTCTCTGTCATATCAGTGGCTGATTGTGCTGTTTTATAGTCACATCAGCACAATGTCTCCCACACCCAGGCATTTCTAGCAACTTCCCTTCTATTTCTAGTTCACAGGTAGCTTTCATTCCAGGCAAATATTACGAACCAGTTAACACACTTATAAGCAACTGAATTTTAAGGCACGACTGTATATGCACTCCATGACATTGATTGATATAGTCAAACTCACCAGAAAATAATACTATGTGCAGCTGTAAGCGATTATCACCAGATTTTCGGTTGATCGATCTTTCTTTCCGTGATACAGAATAAGAAATTTCTGATGTACGTTTGGGTTTCCTCTAAGAAAGAAGAAAAATAGAAAACCATATAATAATAGATCGTATAATAATAGCATAAGGGTTTATCCAGCTACTACTCCTAGACGGGGGACTGATTTTGATTAAATTTTGTAGGAAATACTCCCTAAGGCCCCCAGTTTTGTATAGACCTTTCTGGTTTCAAAGTCATGAAAAGTTGTGTATTTACAAAATCGCTACAGTTACTTCTCAATCATTTGTTTTCTGTAAGGAAGACAGCAGAGCCAACTCCATTTTCATCGAGTCTTACTACATTCTAATTTCTTCATATATATTTAGTTTATTTCAAAGTTCTGAAAAATAAGCAAAGGTGTTGGAGGAAACGAGTGCACGCCGCCGTGGGCGACCTTACGCGAGTAAATAATATTTTTTTTCCACTGCAAGAAGTGAAAAACTGCAACACTGTCATCAGATGGCCTACGATTGAATCCCTGGCATAATACAGTTGGATACAAGTTAGTTCATGTTTTCAGTGACCTACAGTTCATACACATCAGCATTTACACTTACTAGGATGCTCTTGCTCTCACGCTCAAACACCTATAACCGAACACTCCCCGGTAATAACTCTCAAACCTAAAACAAGATACAACCACACCACAACTACACCAACACACTTGTTACCATACCCATACCTACCTGTACACCAACACACCCACTGCCACACTCACACCTACACCAACACACCTGCTACCACACCCACACCAACGCCAATACACCTGCTACCATACCCACACCAATACACCTGATACCACATCCACAACTACATCAACACATTTGCACCTACACCTATAATAGCACACCTGCTACCTCTTCCACACCAAAACCTACACACTTGAAATCACACCCACACCTACACCAACACACCTGCTTCACACCCACATCAACACACTTGCTACCATACCCACCCTACTCCTCCACACCTGCTATCACACCCACACATATGCCAATACACCTGCTACCATACCCACACCTACACTAACACACCTGACGTGACGTGATCCGACATGCACTTACATGGAAAAAGTAGAAACAACAAACGCTTACACGAAAAATGTTCACACGGCTAATGCAGATACAGGCTCACAGTTTCCTCAGCGGCAAAATAGATATTACGGTATTTGTTGCAGTCTCCATACAGGTTAGGCTACTGTGCAATCGACTCCATATATAAGAATAATGAGGGGTGGTGTGCGGAGAGTCCGATGTGGCACTAAAATATTTGTTTATGTCTCACGTCTACTGTGGTCTAGGCACTATAATGGGGTTGTTCCTACAAAGTTGTTATGAGAATAAAATATATGCACTATGGTCATAAACAAACTTCAGTACGCCATCGCCTGTAGTAGACTACTTATAAGTGGAGGCGGTTTTACAGTCACTTAATTATTCGTTACAGGACCCAATTTTCCTCATATGTAAAAGTTATGCTGCCTGTTCATCAGCCATGAAAAAAGGAGTTGTGTGGTTCAAAAACGATTATTCATATTTTTTACAATTTTTTACATTCACTGAAAGTTTACTGAGAATCAAATTGACATTCATTCTTGAAACAAACTTCTGTATTTATTCAGCGTACTCCAAGGGAAAACTAGAGATCATGGCTCGATTGGTCAAAATATACCAAATAATCTTTATGAGTTTACTGGCAGGCGACCTCGACACTTTTGTTTGTTGCCATGTTCAAGTAGTGCGTCAAAGAAGGCAAAGTGGTATCTTTTACCTGGGGGAGGAAGGAGCCTTCTTGGTGTACTATTTGTGTTTTAGGCCCTTCAGTGTATAAACACATTCATAGTCTCTTTAGTATCAAGCAGCCTTGAAAGTACCATTAAGTTTATCTGTGTCTGTTTTCGGTTGTATTCCTGTGTAAGTCCTTTTAGGAGGAAATAAAAACGGAAACAGATGAACTGTTCGAGGATAAGTTGAAACCCAAGGGCAGAGTGAGAAGAGGTAAACAGAAGCCATGACATCGGGATGAAATCCTTGGCAGAGAAGGTTTCGCATGGAATAAGATGAAAAAAAAAAAAAAAGGATGAAAGTGGGAGAAGCTTTCGTTCTGTTGTGGGTTGCGACAGACTGCGTCAACTGATACACATAATTTTAATGTGTACGGTATATCAACATCTTTTTTCCTTCTCTCAGCAGCATCTACATCCCCACCTGCTGCCTCTCCATCACTCATTGCTCCCCACCTCACCACCTGGTACCCCTCCATCACTACCTGCTGTCCCTCCATCATTACCTGGTGCCCCTCCATCACTACCTACTGTCCCTCCATCAGTACCTGCTGTCCCTCCATCATTACCTGCTGTCTCTCCACCATTACAAGTTGCCCCTCCATTATCCCCTATTGCCCCTTCATCACCACTCTCAGCAACTTTTTCTCCTGCTGCTGCCCCTCCATTACACCTGCTGGCCTCCGATCAACCTCTGCTGCCCCTCAACCACCTTCTCTGCTGCTCCTCCGACACTCTCTTCATCTTCAACATTGTTGTCATTCCTTCCTCTCCAGCACACTCCTTCCTGCAATTCACTCTCCCCAGGTCTTACTCTCCCTTACTTCTCTTCACTTCCCTGCTTTTATTAACACACACACACACACACACACTCTCTCTCTCTCTCTCTCTCTCTCTCTCTCTCTCTCTCTCTCTCTCTCTCTCTCTCTCTCTCTCCATTTTCACTTTTAATCCCCCCATAGTCTTGTATTTTCAGTCTAAACTTATACACTCCTTTTCACGCCTTTGGTTTTTCAGTTTCCTTCGTATCTGTAATCGCATCTCCCCCCTCCTCCTCTCTCTCTCTCTCTCTCTCTCCTTTCAGTCTTCTCCAACCTCTATCTCTCTTTCCAATAGCGTGAAATATCCTTTGCTCTATCTGTCTCCCTTCCTGGCCTTGGGTGTTTCTGCCTCCCTGACCTTCAATCATATCCACTGCCGCCTTCATCTTCCACACAGCCCGCTCTTTTATCATAGTGTTCCCCCTTTCATTTCTATTTATATTCGTTTTTTTCCTGTCTTTCGTATCCAGTCCCGCTTCATTACCCTCTATTCCTTTGATCAACTGTCTGTCTTTTATGGATGAATATTCGCTGAGTAAAGTACAGAATTTCAAACTCTCACATTTTTAAAATCTGGGGAGAAAGCTTTCAGAATTAATAGGCAATTCTTCTTAACACGTATAAAACGGTGACAGTTTAATCTCTTGGAAGATCCAGTTTTTTTAATAAACTTACGAGGAACCACCTGTGGTAAAGGGATTTAATGATTGTGTGCGAAAAGTTTTTAAGTTGAAGGATACGATAACCTCAAGATTCGTTTCGTTATTTACGGCTTCAAGATGCTTGCATGCTCGGCCTTGGTCACCTATGTCGGCTGTCCATGCTACTCGCTCTCTGGCAGCTTCCCTGTTTAGTCCCATACCCTCTGGGTCACACTCAATGACCTCGTCCCAGGTCTTTTTCGGTCTACCTCACGCTATCCTACCCCCAGCATTAACACTTCTCACTTTCTGCACTCAATTATCATCCCCCATCCTCTCCACATGCCCAAACCATCTCAATCTACCACTCATCACAAGACCAATACACCCCAGTCTCATCCTACCTCTCGACTCATCCATCATAAACCTCGGCCCCCCCCCCCCCCCCGAATCCTCGCACTCAGGGACGCACTGCATATCCACCTAATCATTTCCATTTTTGTACGTTTGAGCCTGTGAGTATCGTCTTCCTTCACTACCATACATCATTACACTCCTAACACATGCTGCATACAAAGATCTCTTAGCACGGAGGGAGAGCCCTCTCAATGTCAGGAGAGGCAACAGCTCCCTGAACTTCTTCCAACCATCCCTCACTCTAGCCACTAGCTCCAGCTCCACCTACAGCACATAACATGTCTCCCAAATAACAAAACTTTTCCACACACTCAAGCTACTCACCAACAAGTTCAATCTTTCCACACCTGGCAATCTCCAACTGCTCTCCCCCACACACCGCACACATGAAATCAGCATTATCTCAAAGTCTACGTCTAATACCACTACATTTTTTATGCTGTCAAGGGAACATGAACCTACTGGATATATTTTTTTTTTCTTCCACCACTGCCCAGCTGAATGGAACAAGGTATTATAACGACAACATACTGCTGTAATGTTCCCTCACTGTGAAGCGAGGCAGGTTATTCATTTCACTGCGATGAGTTAAATTACAACTGCGTCATAAGGCAATGTACATGATAGTAATGCACGCAACTCATGGTCTTATTCTTGTTGGAGAAAGCTTTAAAATAATTATATCTTTACTGCAATCAACCCGTTGTTTTTTTATATCCATTTTCTGAGGATACAATCTCAATGTTCTTCTCGAATATCATCCACATTTCCCTCTCATCACACCTATTTTGTTTTTAACGAGCTTTTCTTAAATTCCCTAGCACTTTCAGTATCTGAAGATGTTTTGGGACGAAGAAAAGTAGTCTGCTGTGATGGTCAGAATGAGATATTTGGTGCTGCTTCAACTCATGTTGCTTTCAGAACTAAACCTCCTTTCATTCAAAAGTTATGTGTCCTGGCATGGCTATCTATCTATCTATCTATATACCTAGGCTGCTTCCCCCAAGGAAAGGGAGGTAGCCGAGACAGGACGACTCACTCTCCATTTACTCATCTATTCAAACACATTCATTTGCATCTTAGCCCCAAAGGGGAGAACGGACAGATCCTCACCGCACCACACCTGGCATGGTGTTGAAAAGGTTATAGAAAAGAAGTCAATTATTCAGCAAGCAAAAACCTACCCCATAGTTTCAATGCCAATCGTTTTTCTTTGTACTGATAAAGTTAACAAAAAAAAAAAATCAGTCACGTATGTGAGAACTTGACAAGTTCATGTCACATGTCACTTGACAGGTTTAGAGAGAACAAGTGTTTACATGGCTTGACACACTCGACTAACTCGAGCAGGATCAGATCGACTCAGGTCGAATTGTTGTGGCATTTATTATCTACATGCCGATTTTGGTAGATCAGGTCTTGTTGGCCAAAAAAAAAAAAAAAAATAAAAAAAATAAATAAATAAATTTTTTTGCTTTACTCGATGTGCATTAAGAATGGAAACTTTGGCCAAATTTTGGTGGGAATCGAATAATCCTTCACTGCATTTAAACCACTAATCCCATAATATCTACTTTCAAATGGGCTATTGTCTTCAAACCACTAATCCCATAATATCTACTTTCAAATGGGTATTTTCTTCACCCAGCAACACTGACCATCAACTATGCATTCTTTCACACCCTTTCCATTCCTCAACTTATGTATGATTTTAATTTTTCCTATCTTAAAGTATTGAGAGTGAGGAGTGTATGCCGCAACACAAGTTATTGATGTCTGGAGTTGGTGTTGATTTATTATAGGGGTACCAGGTTTCGATTCAGTCTCAGGGAGTAGTCGCTTATTATGCACCCGGTTGTACAGTGATATCCCATGATCCTATGGATACACTTAGTACCAAAGGACTCAGTTTGCCGCTTCAAGTCACTGTTTAGTGTCCAAGTCTCACAGCCATTAAGTAAGACAGAGAGCACCAGCACCTTGAAGCTGCGAACTTTCGTCCTTCTGCACAAATGACCACAATGTCAAATACCTGAATTGAGTGAAACCATTACCCCATACGCCAGGCCAATGCAAAGATAGATCTCACTGTCTGATCTGTTGTTGCTGTGGACCACACCACCAAGATAAGTGAATCTTCCCAAGACTTCTATATCCTCACCACATGCTTGGACAGACCTAACTGCTTCATCCAACAAGCCACCAAATGCTTGGACCTTGGTCTTGGTCCAAGAGTCCTTTAATCCCAGTGGATTCACATTTTTATGAAATTCCTTGAGGGCGAGCTAGTATTTCCAAAGACTCTGCGGGATAACTGCAACATCGGCAGAGTAAGTGTCAGTAATCCTGAAAATGCTAATTGATACTCCACAGTGACTTTGATTCACAGCCCTGTCCAGTACCCAATCCATACATGTTTTGAAAAGTCAGGGGGCAAACACATTCGTGTCTTACACCAGAACTTGCTTGGAAGAAGTCGGATGTTCCCCCCTGTCACGGGGTTTTTAAGATTATACAATATTAAAAGATAATTTTCAATAATACTGATAGCAGGGACAATGAATTGTCTTGCTAAAAATCAAGCAATGATTACTTGGCTTGCTTCGCCGATTCTCTAAGGACGAGAATTTATAAACTTTCTCAACAGTATGCAGCAGAGACTAATTCCTCACAATCGCTGTTTATTAGTACTGTTAGCCTCTGGAGAAAGTGACTTCATCCCTGACAATCAATAACTGATGCTATTAATGATATCAGATTCTTGCTGGTGCATTAACTCCTAGATGGCACAACGGATTTTAAGCTTAATACAATAAGACTGGCCTACGTAAAATGTTATGAATAGCAAAGCATTTATGCAAGCTAGGAGCTGCAACTCAGATAAGCTTAATATGGAAAATAAAACACGAGTTTACTTTATATTAAGCTCGAGAAAAAGAACTGTTAAATTTATTGATTACAAAGAAATAAATTTATGTTACATTTCAAAATGAATTCAAACAAAGGAGATCGCACTCACTCGCTCACTCAAAAGCAAACTCTTAAACCTAGGAAAATACGAAAAGAGAATACTGGTCAGAAAAGCAGACAAAGCGGATGACTGGGCGTCGTTACTGGAAGGACACTGCACTCGCTAAGTCTCTCGCCAATCACAGCTAAGTGGTGGTGGGAACTGCGTCGTAGGAAGGACACTGCCACACACTACCTGCTTCAGCGGCGTTCAACCCTTGACTGACTTCGTATCATGGGAAAGAGGCAAATGTCCAGCCGCATTACTAACAGCTAGAATGAGCAAAACATGCCCACAATAAATTGCTCAGCGGAAGTGCTAATGTCTTGCACAAAGACAATCATTTATGACACATTGAAAAATTGCCTGAAAAACACTCCCGGCCGGGTGAGCAGTTAACTGAACGATAAACACTGGGATTCTACTAGAGTTCGCGGTTTCCCACCAAATGATGTCACGAGCCAACTCGTGACATTACGCCCCATCAAAAGGTGAAATTTTTTTCTCAGGAAAAAATTTCAATATACATACATATAATTCCTAACTCAGTCACACAAGATTCACACTGTGGTGTGTGTGTGCCATCCTGCTACAGGAGAAAGTCACAGTCGCCAGTGAGCGAAAAAAACTCGTATTTACGTTAATAGAAGCAAGCTTGAGGGAAAAACTCCATGACAACGGTGAAAAATCCTGTACTCAGGTCAAACTGAGCGAAAAGTTCGCTACATTTACATTAACAACTAATTGTTATGTAGCATAATGTATGTAATACACGATGTAGGTGTGACAGTTGTGGTGTAACTGTGCCTACATGTAAAATCATGTAATACAAATTCATAGTAAATAATGACAACGAGGCAGAAGAGAAGGGGCGGCAGCATGCGACAGGGACAACCAGCTGATCTGCACGGCAATGCTGCACCCACCAGCTGCACCTGCGAAAGGAATTAAGGTGGAGCATCAAATGTGTCATTTCTCTCTCTCTGCCTAGCAATCAGTACTTATGTTACAAAAAGTACACTATATACACTATTAACCAGGAAACATAGTCAAGGCATTTGTGTAGGACATCAAACGCTGACCCAGTTTACTGGTTAAACCCTAACTTAATTAGCGAAAAGACTGGGCGTTTGTGCAGGACATCAAATGCTGCAATTCGCTAAATTAACCAGGGAACGTGGTCATGAGCAAAAAGACTGGGCGTTTGTGCAGGACATCAAATGCTGCAATTCGCTAAATTAACCAGGGAACGTGGTCATGAGCAAAAAGACTTTGCATCTGTGCAGGACATCAAATGCTGCAACCTGCTAATGGAACCCAGTTTACTGGTTAACTAACTCTGTGTTTATGATTAACGACAGGAAGCTGAGAATCGCTATGCAGTCTCGGGCAGGTCACATTTTAACACCCACCGTGGGTGTGAACACTCGTGTGGATATTGTGCATTCTCCGGGAATCCTCAGAGAGGCCCACAGCTTGAGATGTTCCACAAGGTAATTCATACACAGCCTCGGACTGTCTCTGCGGGGTTCTGAAACTTCCCCCTTAACTTATGGTATACATGTATGTACAGGCCCTGGACATACTGTGTCCTGTGGGGCCAACGGGCGAGATGTCAGGTCTGCAGCCACTTCACCACTGCCCTGTCTCTCAACTGACTCGGAGATTATGGGTGTGGTTTCAAATGGCACAGGAAGGACATGTCCCTGATTAGTGGTATGTGGACACACATTGCAGGAACGCACAAAACTATTTATGTCTCGTCCCATCCCTGGCCAGAAAAAGTCAGCTCGGATACGGCCTTGGGTCTTCCTTTTGCCCATGTGACCTCCTGAGGCTGAACAATGACCCCATTCTAACACTGCTTGGCGGTACTTGGCGGGAAAGACAAACTGCAGTCGAACCTCGCCCTGGGGTGTTTGTGACTCACGGTACAGCCATCCTCGCTTGCGAAGGAACCTGGCTTGACCTCTCCGTCAATGCTTAATCACTCTACCCTTTTGTTTCTTCCGCACGGCAGCAAGTGTTAGGTCAGAATGTTGTTCTTGAACAACAATTTGGCTACACATCAGATCTTGCGGCGATTCAATGGGCACTGGGGTGACACAATCTGGAGCCTCAGTCATGGCTCGTGTTTCTGCAGCCGAAATCTGAGTAGCGTCATCTTCGGTGCAACTATCCTTGGCACCGAGAATATTGCCTATGATTAGGTCAAATAAAGGTTCTGGGATGACAACTGCGAGTGTCGTACCAGTGTAAAATGGAGATGCCACCTGGATATGTGCCTCAGGGAACAATCTCACTGATCCATCAATAAGGTTTGCTTGGATCTGTCGACCTGTGTACTGCTCGGGCCGAACTAGACTTTGCCTGACAGAGCAACCTGAGAATCCATTATCTCTCAGGACCTTCACAGGAATGGCTCCCACAAACCCTGGCTGAACAAGGAAGGTACTGTCACCTGTGGGAGGGCCTGTGGAGGAAGCAGCTAGCCACTGATTAGGCTGCTGAATAAATGATGCAGCAAACATGGTGGCCTGTGAACTAGATACTTGAGGGGTTGTACTCACTGCCTGGGAAGATGGAGCATTGGCCATCTGTGGAGGGGGGCTCACTGTCGCCGTGGGACTACTGAACTGTGGGGAAGTACCCATACTGGTAGGGACGTGACCACCGTGCTGCTGCTGAGGAATGAAGGCTGCATCCACCTCCTGCCTCCTATTCACTTGAGCTGGTGCTGAAAAGGACAGTCCCGACGGTCGGTTGCATGGCTGATACTGCTGCTGGTTAGGGTACTTGTTGTACCTCTTCCACTCAGGCTTCTGAGTGTTTTGCCCCTGGTCCTTCCACTGCGGTTTTGGACCTTGGCCATTATTCTGAGAATGGCCTTGTTGCTGGGGTTCAGTCTGAGACGGTTTCCCAGATTTATCAGGTTTCCTGTTCCAGGTATGCTGCTTGCGAGTTTGATACCCGTATGCAGTAAAGAATGCGTCAGTCTTCTTCACCATTTGGCTGGCATCTCTTACCTGTCAGATCTTAAGTTGAGCCATAAGTTCAGTAGGCCATGACTTTTCCAGCTGCGTGCGCAGCATAAGGTCAATTATCCCCTCACGCGTGGAAGGAGTTTCATCTTTCTCCATCCACTCATCTAAGTAAGCAGTGAGCCGGTCAAGAAACTGAACAGCAGTCTCTTTATCCTGTAAACGTGCCCTCATGAATTGACTCTTGGCGTCGTCAACTGTGAGACCATACGCTTTGACGAGTGCGGCCTTCATCATCTCATACATGAGATTGTCTCCACAATGTCTGTGGAGAATATCGAGGGCAGGGCCCTTAAACAGGCTAAGAAACTGAAGCCGCTTAGCTGCATCATCCAGCTGGTAAAGTTGAGCCATGTCTTCAAAACGAGCTATGTATGGCTCAATTCGCTCGCCTTCTTTGTATGGGGAAAGCTTGATGTGTGGGGTCGCCATAACATGTGCAGGAAGAACGCTTGTGGAGCTTGGGCCAGCTGCACCAGATGTGTTTGAAGCCAAGGAATCTCTCTTGAGCTTCAGCACTTCAAGTTCATGTTTTTCGCGTGCTTCTCGCTCGGCACGTTCGTATTCTCGTTCGCTGTCTCGTTGTTCACGCTCATATTTGCGTTGTTCTCGCTCGTATTCGTGCTCCTTTTCGCGTTCCTCACGCTGAATTTGACGCTCTTCACGAGCATCATTCTCACGCTGCTGTTCGTAATTGAACTGAGAGAGGACAAACTCCTTAATTTCAGTTGGGTCCATAAGACCCATATCTTTGGCTTCCTCTACATAGACGCTGGTGGACATGATGCTAACTCAATCTAAATAACTAGCGACTCAGTACTGACTGCAACTTTTTCAGAGAAAGATGTCAATAATCTGAGAATAAAGAATATAGGCACAGGTTAGCGGTGACCAGTTTTATGTAATTAAACTGGTAAAGAAAGAAAGTTAAACAAACAACTGACTGTGAAAACTATTATGTAAATTTAAAAAAATGAATCGGTAATCACCAGTAAGGTAGTGCCAATAGACTTTAATGATAAATACCTAAGTTTGAACGAGTGAGTATTATCTCGTGAATAGCTTTGGAGTTAAGAGTTAATATCCTGGAATGAGGTCGCCAATTGTCGCGGTTTTTTTAGATGTAAGCAATATTAAAAGAAAATTTTCAGTAATACTGATAGCAGGGACAATGAATTGTCTTGCTAAAAATCAAGCAATGATTACTTTATGTGGCTTGCTTCTCTGATTCTCTAAGGACGAGAATTTATCAACTTTCTCAACAGTATGCAGCAGAGACTAATTCCTCACAATCGCTGTTTATTAGTACTGTTAGCCTCTGGAAAAAGTGACTTCACCCCTGACAATCAATAACTGATGCTATTAATGATAACAGATTCTTGCTGGTGCATTAACTCATATGTGGCACAACGGATTTTAAGCTTAATACAAAAAGACTGGCCTAAGTACCAGTTATGAATGGCAAAGTGTTTATGCAAGCTAGGAGCTGCAACTCAGATAAGCTTAATATGGAAAATAAAACACGAGTTTACATTACATTAAGCTCGAGAAAAAGAACTGTTAAATTTATTGATTACAAAGAAATAAATTTACGTTACATTTGAAAATGAATTCAAACTAAGGAGATTGCACTCACACGCTCACTCAAAAGCTAACTTGTAAACCTAGGAAAATACAAAAAGAAAATACTGGTCAGAAAAGTGGACAAAGCGGATGACTGGGCGTCGTTACTGAAAGGACACTGCACACGCTAAGTCTCTCGCCAATCACAGCTAAGTGGGAATATGGCGGCAGTGGGAACTGCATCATAGGAAGGACACTGCCACACACTACCTGCTTCCGTGGCGTTCAACCCTTGACTGACTTCGTATCATGGGAAAGAGGCAAATGTCCAGCCGCATTACTAACGGTTAGAATGAGCGAAACACGCCCACAATATATTGCTCAGCGTAAGTGCTAATGTCTTGCACAAAGACGATCATTTATGACACATTGAAAAATTGCCTGAAAAACACTCCCGGCTGGGTGAGCGGTTAACTGAATGATAAACACTGGGATTCTACTAGAGTTTGCAGTTTCCCACCAAATGATGTCACAAGCCGACTCGTGACACCCCCCCCCACACACACACACATTTGATAGCATTCTCAGTGTCTGAGTACAAACCAGCAGTTGGTCAGATTATCCCTGTGGGGATCTCACGGAGTCGCAGGAGTTCCCGTTGTACCTCCTGATTTACTGAGTCAAACGGCTTCTTGAGATGCCTATGGGCTGCTAGCAGACTTTGTCGAAACTCAAGATGGCATTCCACAAGAACTCAAAGAGCTATGATATGGTCAACAGTAGACTTCTTGGACGTGAATCTGGATTGCTTAGGTCTCTGAAATTTTAGCAAATGGTCACGGATATGCATCATGAGAACGAGAGCAAGAACTTTGCCTGGCACATTAAACACTGCAATACCACGGTAGATACTACAGTCACGCCGATCTCCTTTTTCTTTCCAGATAGGGGTGACCAAACCCTTGGTTCAGCCAGAAGGAATGATACCAGTCTACCATATGGCTTCTATGACTGAATGTAAACCCTTGATCATGGCTTCACCCCCAGCTTTGATCAAATATAGACACTCTATGATGACATCCTCCAGATCATGGAAGAAGAAAAGATTCGATATACCATTCTCATGGGAGACTTCAATGCGAAAGTTGGCTAATCAAAAAGTGGAGAAACATGTATGGGAAAATTCAGAATGGGAGAAAGGAATGACGGAGGTGATATGGTGGTAACTTTTGGTGAAATGTATCAGAATAGTGATCACATTCTTTCACAAAAGGAGAGGGAGAAAATGCACCAGGAGAATTCCAAATAGAGAAACAAAGATTAATATCGACTTCACTGTAGCTCATAGGATTAACATAATCATAATTGTCAGAGTCATCAACAAAGTAAATACAGGAAGTGACCATAGAATGGTTTTCACAGCCAGACTCAACTTCAGGGGTGAAAGAAAGTTGATTGAATATAAGAAGATATACCTAACAAAAGTAAGTGAAAACAAAGCAGCTTTCAAGTTAAAAATAACGAACAGAATTTAGGCACTAACTTATGCTGAGTGTGACACTGACTAACAAAAGTGCTCAGAGGATCAGTGGAGATAATACAGTAGTTAATACAACCAGAGCCCACAAGTATTCAGAAATAATCCTGGAGCTCATAAAATGAAGATAGGAGATGAAAGTAAAAATAAAGGAAGATGATATAGAAATAGCAGAAATAAATAAGGTTAGCAACAGGAAGAGAGAAGAAAAAAGAAAGAAAAACACGGATCAGACCAAAGAAACAATCATAGAAGGAAAAAGTCTGAAAGAGGTCCGAAGTATAATGGCACTAAGAAAGCAACAAATTATATCACTGAAAGACAATAATGGAGAAGTCATTAAATGGAGAGATAGGATGGTGAAGAGAGTTGAAGGATTTTAGAAAGAACTGTATACGTCAAAGAAAATAGTACCAATAGCCAACTTTTCAGATGACACAAGTGAAATACCAGAGGTAACACCTTACATAGTAAACATCACTTTTTACCGAATGAATAAAGGGAAGGCCCCAGAAGATAGAATAGTCGTAGATTTACTATCAGATGCAGGAGAAGAAGTGCAAAACAGGACTTCCCACTTATTTACTCAGTGTTTAAGAAGAAAATTCCCAAAACATGATGGAATGCTATAGTTTATTTTGCATTACAATGAAGGCAACTCAAAAGACCTGTGTAACCATCAGCCCGTTAGCTAATTACCAGTTACAGTAAATCACCGATAAACAGAACCCTCTTTTAACGAATTTTGTTTTTTAAACGACTACCTTGAGCTGGCTACACGTTAAAGCTGATTTAATGAATTTTTGGACCCCAAAAGAATGGACGTGCAGGAAACACCGACCAGCGTGGTGCTCACACACACACACACACACACACACACACACACACACACACACACCGCTCGCTGGTGCAGTGGTAACGTTCCCGCTTGCCAACTGGTGGATGGGAGTTCGTGCCTCGCTCAGGTGACGAAAAGTTTCACTGACGAAGTGGGTGGTTACTGTCCCCCTTGAGCAAGGGGACGGGTGTGTGCGTGTGTGAAGGTCACAGCCTTGCCCTTAGATCGGACTATATGAGCTCTCAGCTCCCTTCCGGGAGGGTAAAAGCTGACAATTACGACCATCAAGTGATCCTGACCGAACCTGTGAATTACACACACACACACACACACACACACATGCTCCTCCGCATCCCGCAGAATGCCTCATCAGTCGCTGGGTGACCACCATCGTCAGAACGGCCATAAATAGAGCATTTATTGAGAAAAAGAACCATTTAGACTTAGATGTATATTACTGTGTACGACTATATGGTCAAATGTCGCTGTGTATTTAACAAACTTTGTTCGGTAAAAGCCACGAAGCCTGGGAATTTACTGAACGGAATGGTGTATGGCTTTAACATCAAGAGCCTGGTACCAATTAGTTCGTTATATCGAGGGTGTACTGTATTTACAAATTCTTCACTATAGTTTTTACGGACAGAATAACAACAACCAACCTCGTGAGCAGGCAGGACTCAGAAGTGGGTATTCAACTACTGATCATCAACACTCAATGAATCACCTAGCTAAGAAAACGACAGAATATAATAAACCACTGTACTTAGGTCTCACATATTATGAAAAGGCTATCGTCTCAGTGCAGCGCATTGCAATCATAAATTAAGTGTGGGAACAAGGAGTATATGAGAACATTATAAAACTGCCTGAAAACATAAATTGAGAACTGCCATAGCTAAATTACATAAAGACACGAAAGCAATTGAGACTGAGAAGGGTGTACGGCAGGGAGATACAGCATGCCTTGAAATTATTTTCAGAAAGTTTAGACAGGGAGAACAAAGGCGTAAATATAGTTGGAGAAAACCCAAACCATTAAAGATTTGCAAATGACATCCTTATCTCAGAAACAACAGAAACATTGCAAGAAATGTTAAAATATCTAAACAGAAAAAGTCTCAGAGCTGGGCTAAAGATGAACTGGAGTAACACTAAAGTAAGGTTTAATCCAAATACACCAAAGACCGTGATCAGAATAAGCGAGGAAATTCTTGAAGATGTCAAGGAGTATAATTACCTGGAACAAATACTAAAACTAACGAAAGACAATGTAAACGAAAAAAAACACGTATTACAACTGAATGGAAAGCTGTCGGTAAACTTAGACACATCATGAAAAGCAGCATGCCAAAATGTATGAAACGGACAGTATAAAACGAATGCATAATCATAACTATGACGTACGGTTGTGAGGCCCAGAAACTAACAGAATCGAAGGAAAAACAACTAATCCGTTCTCAACGAGCAATGGAAAGATCAGTGTTGGGAATATCATTAGGAGACAAGAAAAGATCAACTTGGGTCAGAGAGTTGACTGAAGTCAAGGACATTATGGAAGATATATTAGAACAGAAATGGAGGTGGGCAGATCATGCAGCAAGAATAAGGGATAACCGATGAAGCAGGAGATTGGCAGACTGGTCTCCAAGAGATTGTAAGCACACCGGAAAACTGCCAGACAGTAGGCGGAGAGAGGAGATGGAGAGCTTTGCAAGCAAAATGGGGCAGACTCGCTAATACCAATACACCAGTCCTTTATGAGACAGCCCTAGCATGTATTCAATATGGACGGTGGGTGTTAGAGCCGAAGTGGTGACATGTGGTGGTGTAGGAGGACTACTGGGCCTTGGGATAGGCTACTGCCCCCAAGATATAGGCCCTGAAGCCTTTGCCCAGAGTCGGACAAAAAAAAAAAAAAAAAGACTCGCGGAAAAGGTTGGGGGAGGCCTTTGCTCAGCAAAGGCAATGACTGCTACACACACACACACACATATATATACATATATATATATATATATATATATATATATATATATAGAGAGAGAGAGAGAGAGAGAGAGAGAGAGAGGAGCCTCTGTGGTATATACAGTGGTACAGTGTGCGTTTCGCAAGCTGGTGGACGAGGGTTCGCCTCCCGCCAGAGTTGTAAAAACTTTGGGAATCGTTCACCAAGCCACTTGCTACTTTGACGGACACAAGGGGTGCTGTGGTTGAACCAGTGTCGCATACTAGTATGCTTGCACCCAATCGGCTTGCGCGGGCCGATTACACTTGGTTCACAGACTACACACACATCCAAAGCCACTACAACACTACAATTACACTTACAAGCACTTCTCACCCTACATACTGTACAGTCTCTACCAGACAGCCTAAGCAACTGGGTAGAGATACATTGGCTATATCGTCCCTGGTTCGGTAGGAATAGGCCGGTCCTGCAGTGGACCTCAAAGGCTGATGATGATGATGATGATCTTTATATGAAGAAATGGAAATTCCATCAAATTGCCGCAAGTGATGATCGTAAATTAATACCTGTGGAGAACTTCAAACAAATTTTGAACAAAACAAGACAGTTAAGTGGCTAATATACTTAGAAGCCATAGTATTTAATGGTGAGAGGGTAATTTTTTTGTTTCTGTCAACATCTCTTGTATCACAGTTCATTGGCCCTGATACTGCAGAGATAAGGTTCCATTCTTTTTGCCCTGCAGCATGGGCTCTAACTCAGCGAGAGACGCAGGTAAGTCAACCGACATAAAATTGTAATGGATAGAAGTTGGACACAATGGTAATCTCCAAAATGCGTTGGCTCTGATATAGGGATGACCTCACTAGGAGAAAAGTACTCTCTCTAACCTGACATCAGACAATATAGCTACCTATCTGTCTCTCTGTCGATTGCCAGATGTCTAAATCTCGTGTCATTTTGTCCTCCATCATCAAGAGTCCTTCTCTCCATATTATACCCACACATTCTGTTATCTCACCACCCCGTCAGAGAATCTCAGATTCGGCCTTCTCTTCCCCCCCCCCCCACCACCAACCTTACTCATACTCTGCTGTTCGATCTTTCATTCTCCATCCTCTCGACATGGCCAAACAATCTCAAGGTATTTTTGCCAAGGCTTTCCAACGCATCCAATACAAGACCAGAACACTCCTTCACTTATTCACTTAATCATTTGTCTGTTTGTTAAATTACGTAATGCGATATGCCTATCTCATATGACAAATTTCCACTTCGCTTGCACTAATATTCTTCCAACATAGATGCTGAAATAATTAAGATATAGCCAGTTAAAAGCGCTTCACGCAGCTCTGAAGTTTGCTCCAACTGTAAAAAAGACCTGTCTTGGTAACAATGCTTTAGGCCATCTTACTTTTCGATATATTCCTAACAAAAACTGTTATACGTGATATGAAGTAGCGTTACCCATTCCTTCATAACTATATTCTTCTCCAACATTCTTCATTCTTTCCGTTTACTGTGCCTTTGGACTTTGCTTTACTGCTTCCACTTCCATAACGTAACACATTCTTCTGCTTTCATTCATTCTCACCAGTTTCCCGTCACCCCCAAACAAGTTTTGGTTTATTTTGCCATTCTTCTTCCAGACCCAAACTCTCTCTCTCTCTCTCTCTCTCTCTCTCTCTCTCTCTCTCTCTCTCTCTCTCTCTCTCTCTCTCTCTCTCTCTTCTTAATCCAGTGGGTGACCTAGACCACAAGGGGGATGAACTTGTTGGATTTTGTGTTCAACACCGAAGATGACCTCGTTTTAGCTTGACCAAAGTCGAGCCATTAGGAGCAAGTGACCACAATCTGATCAGAGGTTGAAGTCAAAGCTCTGTAGCGTAGTAGATGTTACTCAAGGACTTCAGTGGCCTTAACGGGGGAGTGAATGCAATGCATCTCAAATGAGGTGGAGTGTAAATGAGCCCAGATACACATTCCGAAAATGTTTTATGGCACACCAGTCAAAGTTAGTGCCCTTAAAGCCAATCCTGTTACTATTATATCGAACCAACTGGATTACACGGGAGAGAGTGGCAACACTTTCGATGAGAAATTAAACACTCCACAAATTCAAGGACAGTGGTAGTGTTGCAGTTCAAAATATTTACATCCACCTGCCTAGGAGCATGAAGTCACCTTTAAACAGGGCGAAGCACAATGAGGAACCCCGGTTAGCATCCTTATATAAAAAGACTCCTAAGGAGTTCTTTGCTTGTGTGAGCAACAGAAAACGGATTAGTAACAAAATAAGGACACTGCTTGGTGCAAACAGCTTGTATGAATCTCTGGTCATGACACTGCAGACATTCTGTAGTCTCACTTCTCATCAATATTCACTAGAGTCATGGGAGGTGACATCCCTGATCCAGGCAATGCTCATGAGAGTGTGGCTACACTGAATGTTCGGTATACCGAAAAAGAAGTGTCTGAAAGGCTAAGCAGAGTAAAAGCTAACAAATCTCCCCAGTACGATGGGCTTCTTCCAAGAGTCCTGCAAGAAATAAGTGAGGAGGTGGTCTCTCACGTGGCTACTATCCTTGAAAAAGTCGCTGACAACTGGAAAGTTCCATCGAATTGGAAGGATGCAAATATAATTCCCATTTCTTAAAAGGGAGATCATTACAGTCCTGGAAAGTACCGCCCAATTAGCCTTACCTGTAAGGTAACAAAAGTATTCAAAGGAATAGCTGCACCCAGTATTGTCGATCATCTAGAATAAATTAAGTTAGTGTAGGATTTGCAACATGGCTTACGGTGGCATAGTTAGTGTTTGCCCAGTTTGACTGAGTTCTTCAACTGCATGCTTTCTGAATATGGCCAGTGCCAGCCAACTGACATTTTCATTTCAACTTTCAGAAGCTTTCGATAAAGTACACATCACTCAGGGATGATGGTAAAAACTTGTACACTGGAAAATCTTGGAGCACTCTCTGGAAAAAACAGAAATTTGAATGACTGACTGGCGATATAGAGTGGCAGCCAACGGGAAAATCTCTCATTGGACATCAGTTACAAGTGGAGTTTCACAGGGCTTGGTTCTAGGACCAATGATACAAATTTGGGCATCATCAGCAAATTGCAGAATTTGCAGGTGACACAAATCATCATCATTAAAGAAGATAGGAGAACTACGTAAGGACTTGGATAAAAAAAAAAAAAGAGTAATTTGAACAATGACAAATGCCACAGAACTTGAAGGAATGCAGGATGCTGCAAATCCAAAAAGCAAACTACCCTTAGGAGGTGAGATCAGCAGTACTGACTTAGAGAGACTTATGTGTACTGAACAGCAGTAACCTCTAGTTCTCCTGACAGTGTATTTAAGTAGTGAAAAAAAAAGAAGTTGAAAAGGTAGATTGGTTACGGAAACAATGAAATAATCTCTTTTGTCTCTTTCTGTACAGTTCTCCTGTGCAGCTGCATTTGAAATATACAGTGCAATTCTGGTCACCGATCTTGAAGAAGGATGCTGTGGGGCTTGAGTGAGTCCTCATATACAAAACTGATCACATCTATCAGGCACATGGAATACCAAACAAGGTTGCAGGCACTGGAACTATTTTCGTTAGAATCTTGGCATTCAAATGACAACTAACTAGGGTTTTCAAGATTCATGCATCATATATATGAGCACATTTAGTACCCACAGAAATTTGGCTTAAACAGCAACTAGATGAGGAATCACGGATGGATGCTCGACTTGAATTGTTTCCACCACAACACTTAAGGCAATGTCTATTTAATGAAATGCAGCAACTGTAATCATTTATCAGCAGACTTAGTTCACAGTTCCTCGATAGTGACTTCCTAGGTAGGTTAGGCAAAGTATTAAGTCATGCCTAATGGTTGACTGAAAGAGTCCTACTTTGCTGTGAGATTTCAGAGCTCAGCATTTTTCTTCTGGGCTAGGTATACATCTTTTTCAGTGTCTAGTCAGTGAATGGGAGAGGTGGGTGTATAGGACCTTCATGTTTTCCGCACATTTTTCTCACTTGTAGAGTAGCC
This sequence comes from Coenobita brevimanus, assembly GCF_032717465.1. Lineage (NCBI taxonomy): Eukaryota > Metazoa > Arthropoda > Malacostraca > Decapoda > Coenobitidae > Coenobita > Coenobita brevimanus. Next base: position 13,065,788 of record NC_137008.1, on the reverse strand, counting down.
ACATGTACCTGCTAGCTATTCCTCTGCACACTTAAGGTGGAGGAGGCATTTAATGATGGGTCTGTTCGTCTATGTGTGCGTGGGTGAGTGAGTGCGTCCATAACAATTTTCTGGGAATGAAATCTCCTGAACCCATTGACAAACTTCCACTAAACTTTTATTAGTGATGCAGTATGAGGAGATGATGACTAGATTAGGTCAATTATGTCAAGGGGTCAGAGGTCAAGGTAATATTGGGTCAACTTCATTTATCATTGTGGGTGCAATATCTACTGAAACCCTTGACGGATTTCGACCAAAATTTTCTCAATGATAAAATATGAAGGAACAATGAAATGCTTATGTCAACAAGGTCAAAGGTCAAGGTCGTATGGGGTCGACTTCATATTTCCATTTGGGCATATGTCCATAACACTACTGTGGGCGCGAAATCTCCTGAACCCATCGACGGATTTCCACCAAACTTTTGCCAATGATGCAGTATCAAGAGATGATGAACTTATTAGGTCAGCTATGTCAAGGGGTCAAAGGTCATGGTAATATGGGGTTGACGTATTATATCTCATGGGCACAATACCTCCTGAACCCCTTGACAGATTTCAACCAAACTTGTCAGTGATACAATATAAAGGTCAGTGAAATGACTAGGCCAACAGGTTAAAGATCAAGGTTGTATGTTGTCTACTTAATTTGTCCGTTTGGACATACATCCACAACGCTGTTGTGGGTGCGAGATCTGAACCCACTGATGGATTTCCACCAAACTTTTGTCAGTGATGCAGTTGGAGGTGATGATGAACTGATTAGGTCAACTATGTCAAATGGTCAAAGATCAAGATTTGCCTACCTTAAAAGTGCCAGGCAAGGCTTCCGTGCCATCCCTGAACATCCACACTGTCCACTGTGGAATTTCCAAGCTGTGTCTACAGATGCCCTGTTAACTGAACGTACCCATACATGTCGTGCGTTAGTTATTATTTGGTTATTCACTTTACTTAACTACTTAAACTTTCAGGTTATTCAGACTGGTAGCTTATAAATAAAGTATTATGGAATGTAACTTTTCCTTTCAGTCTTTCCTATACTGTAAAATTTTCATGTCAGTTTTTCCATGCTGCATGGTGGTTTTTACTTTTTCTTGCCAGTTTTAACTGGAGGGTTTGGAGGCGGGAGGGAACCTTCTTACTTTACTATCCTTATCCTTCAGCATGTAGAATTAGGTCTTGTAGTCGTAGTGTACTCTGTAACAAGCAGTCTCGAAAGGATCATAAGGTCTGTTGCTGTTTGCCTTCCTTTACACTCCTTTGTCATAAGGAGTCAACTTAGTTAATCCATGTGGTTGCGATATCTCCAGACCTCTTGACAGATTTCAACCAAACATTTGTCATTGATAAAGTATGAAGGGATGATGAACTGGTTAGGTCAGCAAGGACAAGAGGTCAAAGGTCAAAGTCATATGATGTTGATTTAGTTTATCCATCTGGGCATATGTCCATAACGCTATTGTTGGCATGATATCTCCTGAACCCGTCGATGGATTTCCACCAGACTATTATCTGTGATGCAGTATGAGGAGACAGGTCATCTAAGTCAAGGGGTCAAAGGTCAATGTCATATGGGATCGACTATATTTATCTTTGTGGGCGCGATATCTCCTGAACCCCTCAACGGATTTTGACGAAACCTTTGTCAGTGATATAGAAGAAAGAGATGATGAACTGTTTAGGCTAGAGGGGTCAAGGCGTCAATAGTCAGGGTCATATGGGTGTAGGCGCGATATTTCCTGAAAGCCTCGACGGCTTTCGACCAAACTTTTGTCAGTGACAGAGTATGAAGGGACGATGAACTGATTAGGTCAATTAGGTAAAGGGTCAAAAGTCAAGGACATGTATGGTCAACTTAGTGTATCTTTAGCCTCATTACAACCTTCAGTGAACACCATCATGCAGAATGTATGGCGAGTCCGTGTGCAAGGGTTGGCAGAGGCTTACCCAACGATGCTTTGCGTCAACAGCTCGGGGCCCAAGATCTTGGCGTTTCATTTCATTCATATTATTTTCTCCATATCGATCGTAAAACGCTTTCAGTTACCACTTCTTCCTGTAACTTCATGTAGTTCTCTCTCTCACTCTGTCTGTCTGTCTGTCTGTCTCTCTCTCTCTCTCTCTCTCTCTCTCTCCGGCCCTTTTAACTCACTTTTCATATCTAGCACTCACGTTTCCCTGACCACCTAGGTTTCCCTCTACAACCTATTATTATACTTTCTCCATTCCCACTTTCTGCTCTTCATCTCTACCTTCTCGTCCTCACCTACCCTTCCCCCTCACTTGCCACCGGCCACCTGTGCCCCTCTTCACAGCTCATTATCATTAGCCTTCTTATTTAACTTTCGCTGAATAGTTTGTTAGCCACTCAAACCTTATATTTGTTTACATTTTACCCTTTCTCTTCCACTCACCATCTTGCAAATGCACTGAACTCAAGTCTTACCGACATGACACCACAGAATTTTATGAACAGAACTTCCTGACTTCGTCCTCTCCCCTCACTCCGCTCTCATTTTTCTCCTCTGTCATTTGTACTGTCTTCCGCCCGTCGTCCTCCCTCGTCTCTTCACTTTCCTAAATTTGTTTCTGTTTCCTGTTACTTATTACAGTATCCATCCAACGCCTGACAATTTTCCAATAGTATTTTCTAAATCATCTCTTGTGTCCATAATTTGCACTTTTTCTGCATCCTTCATTTACTCCCTGCCCTTTCTAGGCTTGTTTTATCTGTTAGTATTTTAAATAGGCTTTCTCCTCTTTCCTACCATTCTTCACTCTTCGTTCATCAATGCCTCACTCATTTTCCGATCTTCATCTTACCCCTGTCACTTATAAATTCCTACCCATCGTTATCTTTCGTTTTAGAATATTTAACCAACTAAAAATTCCCCACAAAACTTTATTCAGCGAAACAACTCGTTTAAGATATATGGCCACTAAGGCAGTTGATGCTTATAGTTGCAATAATAACAACAACAACTGTGCAGGAATAAGAGAGCTATTGTCTTACCTTTTATATGTTATTAACGCGTTCACAATGTGTTTTAGAATTACCTTACCGCTTTGGATACTGGACAGCCTCTATGTAACCAGATCTTACACGGATCATTGCTATCAGGTTCATCTCCCTGTCTGCATGTGTCCGAGGCTGGAGTTTTAGCTCATCACTTGCCGATTCATCCTACTGATGCTGAAACAAACTTCCCTGGCTAGGTTGGTGTGGAGGGGGAAGAAATAGGATCATGGGGAAAAAAGATGCGTGATTGAGACTGGGACCAAGAGGGAAAATAGGTTGTTGGAGGAAAGTAAGTCCTGCGGAAATTGACCCGAGTGGGAATATAAGTTTAGTGAGCATAAATGGCTCCATAAGAGAAGTAAGTATGTGGGAGAAAATCGGCCAACATGGAAAGTAGATGTTTCCCTATGGGAGGAAATACGACCATGGAAGAATAGGTCTGTAAAAAAAGTATGTTAATGGATGTAACTTGTCCATGAAGAAAATAGTTACAAGTGGAAAAATAAGTTCATGGGAGACAATAAGTCCCTAGAAGTAGTCCATGAGGAAATCAGGTCTAGTAGGGGCAAAGGTCCGGGGGGAAGGATCCATGGTAAAAATATATCCTTGAGGAAAAATTTTTAATAGCAGAAAATAGGTCTGTGGGAGACAGGGGGTTCATGAGAAATTAGGTCCATGGGGAACTAGGTCCATGGGGAATATAGGTCCAGTGGGGAACGCTGGTCCATGTGTGAACAGATGCATGGGGTAAATTGAGAGGGGGGGGGGTTGACAAGCAGGCGTAGCTGGAGACATGCTAACGTGCTTGCCTTCCTTAATGTCCTTTGCTCACTGGATAGCCATAAAACCATTAAAAATATGAAATGAACTTATTGGAATAAACTTTGCATGTAGGGGCATCTGATAGTCGTTCTTGGGAAAAAATAATGAAACTTATACTGATTGCTCTGTACAACAACCTTTTCACCGAAAAGCCTCGAACTGCATATACTTTGCAAAAGAAACGCGGTTGGTCAATCATGGAAACAGATAGTTAGCCCCTGGTGAAAGTTGCCCTGTTTAGGTCAAACAAGTGGTGTCAGGTCAAACTAAATAGGTAAATAGGTAATTACCAGAAGGGAGACTCAGCCAATCCTCTATCATGAATATTTTTATATCCTCATGAAAATAACTGACTACATTAGGGACATAAATTTCACATGATCGCTATTCATAATACTATCACAAATCTGCATTGCCTAGTAATCAAAGAAAACATCATATCTGTAGACACTTTATACACTAACACACAAAAAAGAGAGATGATTCATGTATAAGGTTACAAAGCTTTAGGCGACTTGAATAGATGATATTAGAAACATACGGAAATTGTGACAAAATTTTCAGGTAAGACAATAGCTCATATAAGCGCATTTCTCTGTCTAATAAAATACAATTCAGTCAAACTTAACATGAAAGTCACAGTGTTAAAAATCGTTTCTCAGAAGTCTTCCAAAATAATTGTAATCACAGCATTAAGTAATGGAAGCAGTTTTAAGTTTTAGTGCAATTCTGTATTTATGTACGGAGATACCATCTATCTGTCTATAGCCAGACACCTTGATTCTGTAAGGGGTGACAACAAACATATCGCCTCAATGTCTCCGTGTCCTCTGCTATTTCGCTGCCTTAACTCCAGTATACTGTAGATCCCAACATGGTCCAAGCTTCGCTTCCATACATTAGATTTGGGATCACAATACTATCATGCAGCGACTTTTTTACTTGAACGCTCACTTTCCTAATTCTCGTCACAGCGTTCAGTGAACCAGCGACATTTCTTCCCTGACGTACCCTTTCAAGCACTTCATCCTCCAAACTTTCATCCCTACTCATCACAATACCCATGTACTTCAATGCACTCCTCTTTTCCTATTCCTCATTATCAAGCCTCACTGTGTATTCTGTACCTTCCTTTCTCACGAAGATACAACTTTTTTATTCACCTTTAGACTCAGTTTCACACATACTCTCCCAGACTATTTCACCAATCCTTGCAGTTCCCCCTCGTCCTCCCTTAACAATACAGAATTATCAGCAAATTACAGAACAGGAAGTCTCCAAACGCTGCCCTCTTTCATTAGGGCTGGTCCAACATCCTCTACCCTGCACTGTATCTCTTTTATAACTACATCCATATACAAATTGAACAGCTATGGAGACATGGCACATCCCTGTTTCAGTCCACCATTCAGAAAGAAAATTTTCACTCAGATCACCATCCACTCGCACCGCAGTCCTAGCGCCCTCATACATACTCTTCACGGCATTCAACAGCTTCCCATTTACTCCAAATATTTTTAATATCTTCCACATTCATTGTCCGCTCACGCTGTTATATGCTTTCTTCAAATCCATTAAGGCAGCATACAACTTCTTTCCTTCTCTAGAAACTTTTGCACTAAACACCTTAGGATGAATATCAGATCTACACAACCTCTTTCCTTCCTGAAACCTCCCTGTGCTTCTCCAATTAATTCCCCGATCATTTCCCTAACTCTGTCAATATGTATCCTACCATACACTTTCCTATTACACTAAGATGCACTTATGATTACCACACACTTCTTTTTCCCCTTTCCCTTTGTCTATCTATCTATTGCCAGACGCCTTAATCCCTTAAGGGGTGGCCACAAACAAATCACGCCCATGTCATCTGGTCCCCAGCCATTTCACTGCCCTGCTCCTAGATCACATCCCCCTCACTCATATACCTCACCACTCCATCCCTCCATCTTATCCTTGGCCTCCCCCTTCCTCTTCCCCCGTCCACCTCACTGACATACACTCTCCTCGTAAGTCTCTCACTCTCTATCCTCTCCACATGGCCAAACCACCTCAGTGTTTTTCTCCTAACGCTTCTTATCACATCTACATCCACACCACTTCTCCTTCGCTTCCCCATTTGTCAGTCTGTCTCCCCATGCAACTCCACATGCTCCTTTCAGATAACTCATTTCCACAGCTCCAGTCTTGACTTGTGTCCTTCCAACAAGGTCCAAGCTTCACTTCCATACGTTCAAGGGTATAATTATAGCAGACTTCCAATCCTCCAGATCTATAACCTTCCTGTCAGGCCAATCTGCACATCTTCCATATCCATTCTGCTACAGTCTCTCCCCCATGCGCCAGCCTTTCACCATGCACTATTAATTCCTATGGCTTTCATTTTTTGACATTCCTCACCGCTTCCACTATTTCCATCCTATTGCTTTCTTCCTCGTTTCTCGTCTCCCTCCTTCTCCCAGCCATTCCCCAGTTACTTATACTAGCGTAGCTGTCATTCTCTGTGTTTAACAGTTCCTTAAATTGTTTTCTCAATCTGCTCACATTTTCTCCCTTCGCTGCCACCAATCTGCCATTATTATCTTCCACTCCCATACTATTTTTTTATCACCCTATCTTACTCTCTGAACTTCCTTCCTGAACCTTTTCGTACTTTCCCTTCACTACACACTCAAATTCCTTCCTAACTCCTCATCCACTCTCTTCATACTCTCTCTTACCAATCTTTTCTCGTCTTTCCTCCTTTTTACATATACCTCTCTATTTCGTCTCTCAACTTCCTCCATGCCTCTGCTTCCCATCAACTCACTATAAAATTTCTCCTTTTGCGCCATAGTTTGTCTTGCCTCTCCATCTCACCATGCTGTTCCTTATACCCCCTTTCGTCTTTTATCTTCACCCCACATACCACCGCACATGCTGCACAGATTTCTTCTGTGAATACCTTGCACGCATCCTCCACCTCCCCCATCTCTTCCAGATCATACCGGTATCCACCCAATCGCTCCTCCACTTCTCACTTATATTCTGCTATTTTTTTTTTATCCTGCAACTTTTGTATCATCTTTCTGTGGACTGCTTCCTCCTTCTCTTTTTTCCTTCTATTCATCCAGCTCATTTATTCCTTGACTCTCACCACCACAAACTGGTGGTTAAAGAGTCCACATCCCCAACCTCTGTCTGCTCTCACATCCAGCACATATCTTCTCAATTTCTTATCCACACATACATAATCAGTCATTGCTTCCGTTCATCCAGCACACCACCCGCCTTCTCATCACTTGCCATGTACGAGTATACCTGTGGATCATTTTGTGCCTAGAGAGGGTATTGGCTATCACCAATCCCCCAGAGCACCACCATTCCCATCCACTTCTGCATGCACCCCCCTACCCCTCACCGACTACCCCATCCATCTTCACATCCTTGACTTTTCCTTTCATATCTACAGTCAGAAACACTCTGTCACCATGCTTGCGTCCACATTTGCCCAGAACTTGTATTTACCTCTGCCTGCACGGTCTTTTGTCGGCGCAATATACACACACAATCAACCACGCTTGTATTCCAATTTTCAGTCTTACCCACACAATCCGAGAACCAACAGATCCATCATCTCTTATATTTTCACATACACTTTCCTTTGTCCTCTCATTCTTACCTACTCCTGCACATATACCCAGTCCATACTCCAATTCTCACACTCTCACCTCTCCATTTGGTCTCTGCCAATCCACATGTGTTCATTTTTGCATTTTCAAACACCTAGACAATCTCTACCTCTCTCACTTCATCATTTGCACCTCTCACATTCCATGTTGCCATCCTCATCGTGTCCATTGTCTTGTCCTTGGTCATCACTTACAGGTCCGCTCGCGTCCAAGGTATCTGGTTGTGTTTTTAGCTGGTTGTTTTATGGGGAAGGATGCTAACCCTCAGCCAACCTACTTGTTGAAACGTAAGGAACACGTATGGGTTGGTTATATTGTTACCACACAGTGTATTAAATGATTTTCTGGCCTACAGAAGATCATTTTGCTTGTCATTCAATGTAAAGTCACCCTGGAATAGCCCTACAGTGAGTGGGTGGATGATGGGTGTCCACATCCTCCACACTGCGATATTGTGCGAGCAATAAATTCACGGGAAAGATACTGTATAGCCTCCTTCGACATCTGATGACGATGGGGAAAACATATCCTCCGATGAGTTTTCTAAAACAATAGCAAACAGCTACATAAAATATGCAGGCTTTTTTTTTTCTAACGGAGATTAAGATTTTCTAAAGATAAATGTACTGTTTAAAAAAATGGGAGCTTTAGGCATATCTTAATGATACCATGGATTTATGGCAGACCATCGGAAGCAGAGACCAACCTGGAAATTTTTTTGTCATTGATTTGTTTTTTGTGTTACTGAGAGATTGTTTTTTAAATATTCTTTCTGCCGCCCTACAGCCTCCAGAACAGTTACAAGGATGTTCCCTGTCATGTGACCCTCATAGCAGATCCCCACCACCATCTTCTCTGCCAAAAGTACCAGGAGGTTTTCACTTAGCCTAAGGTGCGGGCAGCTAATAGATTCGCAGTTTTAATTTCTGTTTTTACAACTGCGTTTCTTCTAACACTCCCTCCCCATCTCTCTCTCTCTCTCTCTCTCTCTCTCTCTCAAACTAGGTTAGAGCAAATAATCAGAAACTTTAAAATTATCTGGTTTCAGTGAAAGGATACTGATTCATGCATTATTTGCATACCATGTTTACCCTCTTTGCTCAAGTATAAACACACACACACACACACACACACACACACACACACACACACAATCAATCAATCAATCTATCAATTAATCAATCAATCACTCAAAACTAATGCTAAGTTAAGTAAAAAGAGTTCCTTCATAATCGCTTAAATTACTGATAACCGAGTGGGGATAAACATCCTTGACGATGACGCACCTGAACCACAGGTATGTAAAGGTAATGAGAGAGAGAGAGAGAGAGTCATCTTTCAACTCACAGCTAATCAATGACTCGTCTTTTCTCTCAAGATAAAATAACGTCATACAGTCGTAAAGAGCATTTCAAAGAGAATTTATTAACTAAATAGGGTGACAGGTTACCATTAAATTACTGCAGATACCAGATAGCTGAAGAAGGGATTTTCATACTTGAGGAATTAATTATGCAGCTTCACTACTAACGTTATCTAAAGATGATGAAAATAATTTGATGAGGGCAAATAAATAAAAGAAATTCGTCCTACTGAGATCGTGAAATGTTTTGCAGTTTTTTTATTTATTTATTTATTTATTTATTTATTTTTTAATGAAGCTCGTGATATAATGACTCAGTCGGATACGTTTATGTAAAGGTACAGAATGTGGTGAATGTTTTTGGCGGATCAGATAGAGCCATGATTCCGGGGGGTTGAATGATGAGTGAATGGAAACTTGGCCCATTGGACTGGGCAATCTTGGGCTGTCTGGATGTTGCTACTCCTCACCCTGCCCTAGGGTGGGAAAGGAGGTCCGGATGATGATGATGACACTGATGTGATATAATGGGAGTGAATTCTTGGATATTTACATACAAATTGTGTTCATGTAATCAGTGATAAATATACCTCTGGAAATCTGTGACATATTTCATTTGGCTATTTTTGCTGCCGTTGGATATTTTTTAAACCCTACAGTAGACCTCTTAGAATGAAGGAAGAAATGAATGTTATAGATATATAGCCTCTACAGTTTAAAAAATCTCTTCAAGTCTAAGTGATGTTACCAGATGGAAAAAATAATAAATTTTTAGTGACGTCCCTGTAATCCAGCAGAAAACCTTCTTAGTTAATGCCGTATTATTATTACTTGTCTGAAGGAAGTCTCAAGTTTCTGACAGATAATAATACTTTCACCATTAAAATACTGCTGTGCTAGGACCAGTTTAAATTTTGAATCCAGTCTGAGCCAGAAGATTTTATTCATATGAGAGAAAGCAACTGGAGTCTGAGAGAGCTAACAGTGACAAGCGTGCATAGATATTTATATCAAAGTCATTACTTTCTCTATTGGCTAGCCAGGGAACGAAGCAATTAAGGCAGATCAGAATCAGACATGTAGCTGGGCCATGGAACACATTACCAAAGCTGAGTTAAGTTGGAAATTGATGAAGCCAAAGTGGATCTAAAGACTGAGATTATATATATATATATATATATATATATATATATATATATATGTATATATATATATATATATATATATATATATATATATATATATATATATATATATATATATATATATATATATATATACAATATATATATATATATATATATATATATATATATATATATATATATATCTATATATATGGAGCCACTGTGGTACAGTGGTAGAGTGTGCGTTTCATACGCTTGTGAGCGCGGGTTCGCCTCCCTCAAGAGTTGTAAAAACTTTGGGAAGCGTTCACCAAGCCACTTGCTACTTTGACGGACACAAGGGGTGCTGTGGTTGAACCAGTGTCGCATACTACTGTAGTATGCTTGCACCCAATCGGCTTAAGGCGGGCCGATTACACTTGGTTCATACACACAGCCAAAGCCACAACAACACTACAGTCACACTTACAAGCACTTCTCACCCTACATACAGTCTCTACCAGACAGCCTAAGCCACTTCGTAGAGATACATTGGCTGCATCGTCTCCACTTCGGTCGGGATAGGCTGATCCTACAGTGGATACTCAAACGGTTGATATATATATATATATATATATATATATATATATATATATGGAGGTACAGTGGTAGAGTGTGCGTTTCGAATGCTGGTGAGCGCGGGTTCGCCTCCCACCAGAGTTATAAAAACTTTGGGGAGCATTCACCAAACCACTTGCTAGTTTGGCGGACACAAGGGGTGCTGTAGTTGAACCAGTGTCGCATACTAGTATGCTTGCAGCCAGTAGGCTTAAGGCGGGCCGATCACACTTGGTTCATAGACTACACACACAGCCAAAGCCACTACAACACTACAGTCAGACTTACAAGCACTTCTCACCCTACATACAGTGTTGTAGTGGCTTTGGCTGTCTGTATGAACCAAGTGTAATCGGCCCGCCTTAAGCCTACTGGCTGCATGCATACTAGTATGCGACACTGGTGCTGGTTCAACTACAGCACCCCTTGTGTCCGCCAAAGTAGCAAGTGGCTTGGTGAACGCTTCCCAAAGTTTTTATAACTCTGGCGGGAGGCGAACCCGCGCTCACCAGCATTCGAAACGCACACTCTACCACTGTACCTCCATATATATATATATATATATATATATATATATATATATATATATATCAACCGTTTGAGTATCCACTGTAGGATCAGCCTATCCCGACCGGAGTGGAGACGATGCAGCCAATGTATCTCTACGAAGTGGCTTAGGCTGTCTGGTAGAGACTGTATGTAGGGTGAGAAGTGCTTGTAAGTGTGACTGTAGTGTTGTTGTGGCTTTGGCTGTGTGTATGAACCAAGTGTAATCGGCCCGCCTTAAGCCGATTGGGTGCAAGCATACTACAGTAGTATGCGACACTGGTTCAACCACAGCACCCCTTGTGTCCGTCAAAGTAGCAAGTGGCTTGGTGAACGCTTCCCAAAGTTTTTACAACTCTTGAGGGAGGCGAACCCGCGCTCACCAGCGTACGAAACGCACACTCTACCACTGTACCACAGTGGCTCCATATATATATATATATATATATATATATATATATATATAATCTCAGTCCTTAGATCCACTTTGGCTTCATCAATTTCCAACTTAACTCAGCTTTGGTAATGTGTTCCATGGCCCAGCTACATGTCTGATTCTGATCTGCCTTAATTGCTTCGTTCCCTGGCTAGCCAATAGAGAAAGTAATGACTTTGATATAAATATCTATGCACGCTTGTCACTGTTAGCTCTCTCAGACTCCAGTTGCTTTCTCTCATATGAATAAAATCTTCTGGCTCAGACTGGATTCAAAATTTAAACTGGTCCTAGCACAGCAGTATTTTAATGGTGAAAGTATTATTATCTGTCAGAAACTTGAGACTTCCTTCAGACAAGTAATAATAATACGGCATTAACTAAGAAGGTTTTCTGTTGGATTACAGGGACGTCACTAAAAATTTATTATTTTTTCCATCTGGTAACATCACTTAGACTTGAAGAGATTTTTTAAACTGTAGAGGCTATACATCTATAACATTCATTTCTTCCTTCATTCTAAGAGGTCTACTGTTGGGTTTAAAAAATAGCCAACGGCAGCAAAAATAGCCAAATGAAATATGTCAGAGATTTCCAGAGGTATATTTATCACTGATTACATGAACACGATTTGTATGTAAATATCCAAGTATTCACTCCCATTATATCACATCAGTGTCATCATCATCATCCGGACCTCCTTTCCCACCCTAGGGCAGGGTGAACTCTGGAAGTGTCTCCCTCTGTCTCTGTTTGCTGCTTCCTACGATCTCCAGTCTTTCAAACGCAGTGTGTCCAGGCATCTCGTAATTATCGGATCTTGAATTTGGCTCTCTTTTGTATTTGATTTTTCTCTTGGAAGGAACAGTTATTGCGGGCTCATGGCCTTTGGTTCCTTGCTCCTAGCATTAAAAAAAAAAAAAAAAAAAAAATGGAGCTTTAGGCATTTATTAACGATATCATGAATTTGTGGGAGACCATCGAAAGCAGAGACCAATCTAGACATTCTTTTGTCACTGATTTATTGTGTTACTGTTAGACTGTTTTTGTCACCCGTATTATATAACTGACTTTTCTTAAATTTCATTACCACTACCGTTAAAAAAACAAAAAGAGGCAAACTCACAATAGTGAGTTAACGCAGAAACTATTAAAGTTACAACTGATGTCTACACATCGTTAGAAAGATTGTAAAAGTTGATTTGCTATTTGAGTAACTTTTCTGTACATTTGCCACTCCACTGTTGAATAAAGGCTCAATGCTGCCATGCTGAGTAACTAAACAGATTTATCTTGGAAACTACTAATGCAACAACCGAGCAAAGCACAAAGCTGCAAAACTCATAGAATGATACTAGGTGTTACTTTGTACCTATCTAAAAAAAAAAAAAAAAAAAAAAAACGGAAGAGCATAAGCTTTATTACCTCGCTAAATTAAAAAAATCATTAAGCTAGTTCACTTGAACATACTTCACATTTTAAATATGGACGCTGATACCTTTATAGTATATTCTTCAGTATATCGTATGAGAGAGAGAGAGAGAGAGAGAGAGAGAGAGAGCATCGATTCCCGAAATGGTTTGAAGTGAAATAAATGAAATGTCACTCACAGTATGTTTACACACACACACACACACACACACACACACACACACACCACTGGAGATACACAGCTTTTTCCAATTAACAAACAATGTTAAACTTGTTTATGTACGGAATATTGTGTTGGTGTTGTTACTGTGATGGCTGTTATCAAGTGTAACTGGCATTGTTTGCCTACTAGTGTTTGTGTTCTATAAATTGTGTGTTGTTGTTTGTTAATTTTTATGTTACGGAGTATATTTTGCGTTTCCTTGTTATATATATTATTATATGACTTGATGATAGGTTGCTAAAAGGAGTGAAAAGTTTTTATGTAAATGGTAGAGCATGTGTAAGAGTGGGAAATACAGTGAGTGACTGGTTTCCCATGAAGTGGGGCTGAGCAGTGATGTTGATGTCGCCTTGGTTGTTTAATATTTATATGGATGGTGTTGTAAGGAGGTGAATCCAAGAGTGTTAGGTGGAGGTTTGAGTCTGGTGAATGCCGATGGTAGAAAGTGGAATCTGAATCAGCTGCTGTTTGCGGATGATATTGCACTGGTGGCTCTACCATTTACGGGAAAGGTTGAGACAGTTGGTAGAGGAGTTTGGAAGGGTGTGTGAAAGGAGGAAATTGAAAGTAAACGAGAATAAGAGTAAAGTGATGAAGTGTACGAGGTTGGTAGATGATAGGAGGATGAATATAGTTTTGAATGGTGAGTTGCTTGAGGAGGTAGAGTGTTTTAAGTATTTAGGGTCACATGTTGCTGTGGATGGAAGAATAGATGCAGAAGTGAAGTTTAGAATGAATGAAGTAGGAAAGGTGCTGGGAGGAATGAAAAAAAGTGTTTAAATGTCATTCGTTTAGAATGGATGTAAAGAGAATTCTGTATGAGGGTGTGCTGGTACCGACTGTGTTATATAGGGCTGAAACATGGAATATTTTTGTAGCATAGGGGAAAAGTTTGAATGTAATGGAGATGAGGTGTCTGAGGAGTATGTGTGGAGTGACGCATAAGGACTAAATGATGAAGTGCGAAGGAGAACTGGAGTTGTTCGGGAGATGGCTGATTGAGTTCAGCAGAAGGTGTTGTAATGGTTTGGGCATATGGAGAGAATGGATGATGTGCGTTTGGTGAAAAAGATAACTGGATCGGATGTGAGAGGTGTAAGGCTGAGAGGAAGACCACGAATAGGATGGATGGACAGTGTGAAGAGAGCACTGGATGCAAGAGGGATGTCTGTTGAGCAAGGAAGAGTGGCTGTATGTGATAGAAATGACTGGAGAGAAACTGTGGATGAATAAATGATGATGCAGACCTGATGGGATATTCTCCCACATTTGGTCTGATCAGCTTATCAGGTCAGGTGGCAGCGATAAATCAGCCCTGCTGTCGGGCCCTGCTGCGGATGTCGCTGATTGCACTGTGCAGTTGACTCTTGTGCGGTGTGGTGAGGTGAGGGTCTGTCCCTTCTTCCCTTGGGACTAAGATGTAAATGAATGTGTGGATGAGTAAACTGGGAGTGTGTCATCCTGTCTCGGCTAACTTCCTTTCATTGGGGGAAGCAGCCTAGGTATATAGATAGATCGATAGATATATTATTATAAAAAAGCAAATATGTATAACTGGCCTTGTAATGAAATAATTATTTAACAAAGTGAGTAAGGTTTTCATTATATTTTGGTATCGAGTCAAACGAGGTGGACAGGAGAGTTGATTACGGGGTAACGTCAGAACGGTCCATGATTACCAGCCACTCTTGCAAGTCATAAGCTTCTTATTGTCTGTGGACGAAAATAAAAGTGCTGTGAGGTGCTGCCACTATATTCTTTTTTAACTCTTATTTGACTAATACCTGTCATGTCTCCATTTTGAATGCTGAGGTATAATAACATAGAATTAAAATATGGTGCTATTCATGAAAAGGTGCAATGAACTGGATGTAAATCATTAGTATTGTCTTTTCCTTCCACTGAGGTACGTAAAATAAGCTACAAAAGGATGAAAATCTGGACCAAGTTAAAACAAAAGGAGTATAGTAGCTGATACGTGAGGCTGACCACGTCAGGAACTCAATTGCAACGTGTGCTGGAAACTGACCACTGACGTATTTTGCATCTTGAGCAACTACATAATTATAAAACAGTATGCTAGGCCTGAATCTAGTCCTCTATTTGTTAATAAATCTTTCCTGAAACTTACTGAGTATCGTTAGCCATAATTCAGGGGATGGTCTACTGACATGTGTAATGAGGAAGTGTGACATTTGCTGTCTGTGTCTTGTCATTAGTTGCGTCCAATAAGACATTTATGATGCTCTGTCTACACATCAGCAAACTATAGTAGTGTTAAGACTCCATATTATAATTACAAATCATAATAGATAGATAGATAAATAGATAGATAGAGAGACAGATAGAAGCAGGAGGTCGGATGATGAGAAGGTACTGTGTCTGCAAGAATCGAGCAATGCTAAACATGCTTACACACTCTTAACTCAAGGAATGCTTTATAGGCACACGACAGCGCCTAGTGACGTATGGTCACACATACACACATACTCACACACAGGCTTCTAGAACTTTCCAATCACAGGGAACACACGTGATACGTCTCCTGTTTCACCAGAATTTAGAAAAGAGAGCTCAGAAGGAAGCTAGCCATAGAACAGACAGGTCGTAAGGAGAAGGGCTTTGCAACTTGAGAGAGAGACAGAGAGAGCGAGACAGGGAGATAGCTCCTGGGACTCTACTTTATACTTCGCTCTGTGTGAGAGACTTGTTAATATTTCCAAGACAAATAAAAATAGTTCCATACTATTCTTTACCTCTCCTTGTCATTGAATGACAAATGGGAAAGAAGATTATCTACTTACAAAACTACTCAAGTATAACAACCGCTCGTCCACAAGTCTAATATATATATAACTTCTCTACAAGTAACTACAAAGCCTTTATATGACATTTGGTAGCAGCGAACGTACACGAACCTCGTCTATGAATCAACAGTGAATTCCTACAAAATATCAAGATTGAAAACAAGAATACCTCTCACAACCAACAACTCACAAATAGCTCCTGACAGTATTCTCTCCAACCAGCCCCCTCCGTCTCCCCGATCATCACGCTGATGTAGAGGTGAAGAGGTCACAGGACGCCTTGCCAGTAGTTTAACAAAGTACTGATGCAAACAATCTTGAAATTTCTACGACGAACCAACGAACTACAACAATCTACAATCAACTACAAGTAACAACTCTACGAGTCGTCTGTATAATTTTCTACACGCACCTACAAGTAGTGGCAGTCTTCATCCTACAACGAGTAAATCACAAGAAAAAAGGACCACGAATACCTCGAGGAAGAAAAACGGAACAAACAAACGAAGAGTGAGACACGACTCATAACTCATCCTACTTACTCGTCTTCACTCAAGTTACTCATCGCTACTCATTCACTCACCACAGCTACCAGTGTGGGAAATAGACGTCATCATGCGTGCTTGCTGAAAAGACGCCACGTCAGTCAACTCACCACCTGCACCACCACTCACACCATTCCCACCACGGTAAAAATTAGTGAGTTACATAGTTACTTCATTTATACAATACACAGTGATAGACAATAAGCTTCTGCACAAACATATAAAACGTGCTGTATAGTTACAGCTTAAATACACATACTTCAGTTATCTGCATAACTCAAACACTAACCAACAATAAATATTCTACACTGTATATATTCATTCATTTATTATAACATTTATTTACTACCAACGAGTGTTACCATTTATACCTACATAAAATACATATTTCATACATACAACTATACATTATTACATCTACAAAGTAATAAAGAAAATATACCATCACAGTTACTCAGTGAGCAATTAAAAGAACTGTATTAAACATTTATTAATTAAAGCTACCTAGTGGAAACATATAAATTAAATTATAAGGAAAACCAAAAAAAAAAAAAAAATGGCCAACACAAATGACGTTAGCAAGAGTGAACATCTTCAACACAATCGTGAAGACAATGATTTCCACACAGTGCTGACACACATATTACCCACGATAGGTACAAGTGAACAACAAGTCAGTGTATATAGTTAATACTGTATATAGTGTATATATATATTTTTTTATATAAAATAACAAAATATGGGACTATATAATATCATTTTCAGTAATACCTGTGCAATATAAACTAAACTTTAAAAAAGTATCCCAAGGAAATTAGCCAGTAATTATGCAACCATGAACAACATAGAAAAAGCGTACACAAGTGAAGAAAAACAAACTATGGAAAATCAATATACACAAAAAAAAAAAAAAAGAAAGAAAGAAAGAAAGAAAAAGTAAGAAAGAAAAAAGAGAGAAATGGAGTAAGATCACATAACAAACAAATGAAGATAAGTGTAAGTGTTACTACAAATGCCAAAATACCACATAAACTACAAACAAAAAAGCAAACGGTTGTCTCCACAAGCTAGTGGCATGGCACATCATATCATCGACCGCAGCATATGTTACGACTGCAATTATTACAATTATGAAACTACAAACGATATGTAACAATTATGTAACGACAAACGATTGCATTATGTTACACTTTGCCAATTATGTAACAGTTGCATTAACAAGATGTAACTTTTATGAAACTTTAACTGCAATTATGTAACTACAAACGATATGTAACAATTATGTAACGACAAACGATTGCATTATGTTACACTTGCTACAATTATGTAACTACAAACACTATGTACCATTTATGTAACAGTTGCATTAACAAGATGTAACTTTTATGTAACTTTAACTACAATTATAAGGCCAAGACACTTATGTAACAGTTGCTTTAACAAAATGTAACTACAGTTATAAGGCCAACACAATTATGCATTACCACAATATTTTGTAACAATTCATAAAATGTTACAATTATGTATTACCACAATGCTACTACAATGTTATAAGTCATACAACTATACCACAATTCTGTATTACCAGTATCATCATACAAGTTAGGTGAAATATTAGACATTACTAAAGTGATAAATCAATATGTAATGTATAACCTAGCAGTATTACCATTGCACAATTATATGCGTATGTCTGTTATAAATACACGTCTCACAAAATGTATACAACTTGTTTAAAATGTAATATTACTGAATAATTACTATTTACTATGAATATTATATGTATACAATATTCATACAATTATGTTTCTTTTACAAAATTATGTATTTCACTTAATTAGCTTATAAGTTCATTATAATGTGTATATAATATGTATTAATATGTTATGACTATTAACTGTCGATGGTACGCAATTTTCGCGTGACCGAGCATATGTTAGGACTCCATATTATAATTACAAATCATAATAAATAGATAGATAAATAGATAGATAGAGAGACAGATAGAAGCAGGAGGTCGGATGATAAGGTACTGTGTCTGCAAGAATCGAGCAATGCTAAACATGCTTACACACTCTTAACTCAAGGAATGCTTTATAGGCACACGACAGCGCCTAGTGACATATGGTCACACATACACACATACTCACACACAGGCTTCTAGAACTTTCCAATCACAGGGAACACACGTGATACGTCTCCTGTTTCACCAGAATTTAGGAAAGAGAGCTCAGAAGGAAGCTAGCCATAGAACAGACAGGTCGTAAGGAGAAGGGCTTAGCAACTTGAGAGAGAGACAGAGAGAGCGAGACAGGGAGATAGCTCCCGGGACTCTACTTTATACTTCGCTCTGTGTGAGAGACTTGTTAATATTTCCAAGACAAAAATAGTTCCATACTATTCTTTACCTCTCCTTGTCATTAAATGACAAATGGGAAAAAAGATTATCTACTTACAAAGCTACTCAAGTATAACAACCGCTCGTCCACAAGTCTAATATATATATAACTTCTCTACAAGTAACTACAAAGTCTTTATATGACAGTAGAAGTGATGGCTATCTTACTGTTTGCTGATAATTTTATTGTGCTACATGATTTAATGTCAGAAACTATTAGCCAGATGACTGCTTCTTACGTTAAATGGTGTTATGTATTCTATAATATATCCTGTACAAGCATATTCTTTTTCCTAGGTATTGTGCATGCCTTTTTTTGGGTGTTGCTCTTTCATTATTGGCAGTTATGAAGTTAACATTAAAAAGTTGACGTTACTGGCTATATTTTTGAATTTCTCTTTTTTAACCGAAAATGAACACAGGAAGGAAAAACAAATTAAATATAAAAATAAAAAATTACATACACCAACTACAGGTGGCCTCCAATCATTAAAAAAAAAAATTACAATTGAACCTGAAATGTTGTGGGTTGAAGATTGAAGTGGATCTAATCTGGGGAAGAGAATACCAAAGAGAAGCCATGCCGGGAATAAAGGATATTTGATTAGCAGCAGTTCTGCAATATGGCAGTGTGACAGCCAAGTCATTAGTGTCATCTAATGTCCATATAGCACGGGGGAAGGAGTGGAGAGGTGGGACAGTGTATACAACTTCACCTGAGCATTTGCCATAAAAGTATCTGTAAAGTATTGCAAGGGAGACAACATTCTAACTTGAAGGAAAGGTAATTCACCTGTACTTGTTGGGATATTTGTTATTCTTACAGTTTTGACCTGAGTTTTGTTCAGTTAGTGAAATATTTCCACATCTACTCCAAAAGTGATCTATCTTCTGGCTGAGAGTGTACATGACTTTTGCAGATTATAGCTTACTGCTAGTCAGTGAAGAAGTGACGGACGAACAATAATAAAGCTTCTTTGACGCGGTGGTAGTAAGTGATCCTATACGAAAGGTCCAACTGAGAGTACTGTTAAGCGAAACACAAAGAATTTCAGTACTGTTGGCGATTGGACTATTGGGTGCATTGAGAATAATAGAAGATTCAAGCAATATTTGTCTTTAAGTAAGCTGGATGTATCTAGTTTTCCTGTCATTAAATGAGCCAATGTTAAGAGTATTTTATCCCCATTCAGTGCTCTTAAACAGTCTTGATTAACGGAGATTGTTGTGCTTAGCTGGGAGTTAAATATATCAGACTTTGTAAATGTGTGGTTAAGTGTAAATGAACTGTCAGTCATCCGAAAACGAGTGAATGACACAGGATATCATTAATTTAAGCAAGAAACAGGGTTGGAACCAGAACCAAAGCTTGAAGCACATCTGCGTTAATTTAAATTTATTGTACATAAATTTGAATATACATCATCTAGCTTTACCCTTATTTTCCTTTTGCTAAGATATGAAGATATTGTAAAACAAAGATGCCAGGTCGTAGCAAGAGAATCTGGATATCAAGGAACGATGCCATGCTCTGTGTAAAAGCTTTAGAAATATCGATCGAAGGGTACTACATCAGTTTCTCCATGTTGGTCAACTGACTGATGGATTGCAAGAGTGATGAGAATAAGAGTGTATAAGGTGGATCTTTCTTGGCGAAAAACATTCTATCTGTCATTGAAAACTTGTTGGATTCCAGATGATTAACAATGTGCATGTTAATGTTAATCTCAAATAACTTTCCCAGGGGAGGTGTGATAGGTATAGGTTTGTATTCGGAGGGATCTTTCTTTGGAACTGGGTGGATGTTGGCTTCTATACAAGAATTGTGGAGTGAAAACGTACGTATGCATAGTCTGAAGAATCTAGCTAAAACTGGAGCAAGTTCTGTGGAACTTTTTTTTTTTTTAAATATGGGAGGAATTTCATCTGGACCTGGAGTTTTGTATGGCAGTAAATTGGCTAGGATTTATTTTTACATGTCTGGTGTGTATCTTTAGTGAAGCAATTTTGCGAGAGTCAGTTTCTAGTACAGGAATGTTCTGGTTGATTTCTTCTAAGTTAGAATTTATGACAAATGAACTGACAAGAATGTTAGTTTTCCCATGGAAGTCAGTTACAATGTTTCTGTCTCATGATTGTAGTGGGGAAATGGGTTATGGCTTGTTAAATTTACTATTGAAGGAATTGAGAATTAACCAAAATAATCTTTCGTCATTTGGATTATTTAATAGTTTGGATGCTTGGTTGTGAAGAAAGTTTGATTACTGATTTTGCTTGGTTTCTAGCAGTTTTAAAAAGATTTATAGCGATTGTAGTTAGGTAAGGGGCATAGGGAAGGAATGTGGCTGGTGCTATGCAGGCCTTGATATGAAACGAAAGACTGAGTTTGTCAACTGCCAGATGCTTGAATTAAAGGAATTTCATTGCTTACACTAGCCTACAGATATGACAGCTGTCTGGCATGAACGTCTCAGATCAAGAGTAACTAGAACTCTGTAACTGTCCTACGGACAGTCACTTGTCTCCACCTACTGTTTCTTACAGTGACATTGACCTCACTGGGGAAATTTGGATTTTTTTTTCTATCAACAATGGTCCATGCCTCGACACATAATCAGGGCCCTTCAGTTTCCTAGCGCAGTCTCCGGTCGTCGCAAGACTCTGAGGCTGGAAAAATAATAATACCAACGAAAACAATAGTTTCCGCCTATGCAGTAGGTGTAGACTAATAACAGCAGATATTAGATTTTTAAGGAATGTGTATAGCGTGTAGACAGGGGATATGATACGAAAAAAAAAAAAAAAAAAGAGATTTGTGAAATGTGTTCAGTAAAGGAGGTTATTAGGTGAAGAAAGTTTGCTCAGTAAGGTCATGTGACCATTACATCATCCCATCTTTTGGTGGGAAAAGAGGTGATGATGAAGATGGTGATGAAGATGAGGAGGATGTATTTTAAGTATCTTACACTTGGACAATACATGTATTATTATCGTTTCAAATACAAGGATATACTATTCACGTTCATTTTGGCTTCTGTATACACAAATAGCCACTAAATATGATTCAGCTGAGATTATTTCCAGCTCCCTGAACTTCATGACCTTTTATCCAAGCTTAATAAAGCCTTCTGGTATTAGCTGAATTGAAATGTAAAGGTGCAGACTTTATGGGTTTATTGAGCTTGCTTTCTATTCCATCAAAAAGAGGATGTATCATTCTAGGTTAATAATATTATCTGGTGTTATTTAGAACACAGGATAGAAGAATTGTTGTGTTGAATTACTTACCACTTACTAATACTAGATGTGGTGCCATGCTAGGCCTTCAAAGATTCTGTGTTATATGGTGATGTTAGGGGTTGCAGGCACTCTGTTACATTATGTGATCCTTTTATCAGAAGGTATTAAGGTGCAAGTTAATCCATTATCATATAAAGGGTTTGCTTAAAGTTGCTCTTGTTGCCTTTCCGAACCATTCACAGAAGTAGCAACAGAGGGGCTTATTGAAGGTTTTATAAGTTGCCAGTTTCCAGCACTGTAATTTGAAAATAAATAACATTATATTGTGCATCATTTCCAGTTTGGATTGCCCTTTCCAGTTTCATGGTTATACTCTTGCGAATGATGAAGTTTTCTTCTAATCTTTTACCTTTTTTATATAACAGAACAGAGGAAGGAAAAACAAATGAATAAAAAATAAATAAATAATCCATACACCAGATTACTGGTGTCCTCCAATCATAAAAAATCTGTAACAGTTGGACTTGAACAGCTGTAGGTTGAAGTTTGGGGAGAAACAACTCAGAGGAAGAGAGTTCCAAGGATATGCAGTTCGGGGAATAAAAGAATTCTGATAGGCAGAAGTGCTGCAATATGGCAATGTGAATCCAGTCATGAGCACTACAGATTGCCGCGTAGCACGGGGGAAGGCGTGGAGAGATGACACAATGGATGCAACTACGTCTGAGCATTTGCCATAAAAGTATCTGTAAAATTATACAAAGACGGCAACATTCCTTCCTACATGTAGGAGATGTAGTTTATTTGTAATAAGTAGGGTTACTTATAACTTTAACATCTTTGGTCTCACTTTTGTCCTGTTGTTTTAGTACAACCTCTCCACATCCACTCCACAAGGGTGAGCAATATTCCAGCTGAGCACACATGACTCTTATAAAGTATAGCTACCTGCTCGCCAGTGAAGAAGCTAGGATAATAATCCAATAATCCAAGTTTCTTTGAGGCGGTTTTAGCAAGTGATCTGATATGAGAGGTTAGGCTGAGGGCATTGTTAAGTGAAACACCGAGTATTTCAATACTTTTGGAGATAGAAATAGTAGCAGCACTGACGGTAAGATAGGAATCAGACAATATCTGTCTATTAGTAAATTGTATATATTTGGTTTTACTAACATTAAATGAGACAAGGTTATTTTGTCCCCATTCAGTGATCCTAGATAAGTCTTGATTTAAGGAAATGGCTGTACTGAGTTGTGAGTCAGAGATAGTAAACTTTGTAAATGAGTGTTTAAGTGTGAATGAACTGTGGTGTTGAGTCATCTGCATATGAATGAATGGGATTATGGGTGACAGATAATAGATTCTTAATATGAATTAGGAATAGGATTGAGCCAAAGACTGATCCTTGTGGCATGCCGGCGTTAATTGAGTGGAGATTGGAATATACATCATCTACTTTTTTCTCTGATCTTTCTGTCGCTGAGATATGAGGAAAGGAGAGGAACAAAATGCGTTAGTCCATGTCAAAAGCTTTAGAAATATCTACTGCATGAGTTTCTCCATGCTGGTCAGCTGATTGATGGATGGTGTGAGTCAGGAGATTGAGTATATTAATGGTGGAGCTTTCGTGGCGAAAGCAAAATTGCTGATTTGTCACTGTGACTTTGGGGTTTACCCGAGCATGTCGACCACTAAGATGGCGGGGCACACCATCAGGTGTAAAGGATTCATCAGACACGTCAGATGTCAAAATCAGTCCACAACTGTAGCGTGTACAGCTCGAATACACAAACAAAAGAGCGGAAAGAAAACTCCAATTCTGCCACAGCTGTCCAAGGCCTTCAGCTTCATCTTTGGTAACTGAGCAACGACTTACTGTATTACCGGTAATCATTTAATTCATAATTAAATTTATCAATTTCTACTAAGGTTTCCACTCGGTCT
This sequence comes from Coenobita brevimanus, assembly GCF_032717465.1. Lineage (NCBI taxonomy): Eukaryota > Metazoa > Arthropoda > Malacostraca > Decapoda > Coenobitidae > Coenobita > Coenobita brevimanus. The sequence continues at coordinate 13,041,572 of NC_137008.1, read as the reverse complement.
TCCACAGTTTTCTCTCTATGCCTAATTCTGCCGGTCCACTACGATCATGCACACACAGATAAACCCAACACCACCCTTTCCTCTTTCCCTCCATTCACTAATGGGTACTTCAGATCTTCACCCATTGTGTTGGTGGTTCAGTTTTCAGACCTTGAGATGAGACAGGATTGGGAATCCTCGTGAGCGTGGGGCAAGCTCTGCATTTTTTTTTTTTTTTTTTATAATTGACACAAAAAATGATGCTCAATATTTCCACTGCTTCTTGTGATCGGAGTATCTGAAGATGTCAGTCGTGTTTCACTGCTCTCATATGTTTAAGGACTTCGGCCAGAGGGTGAATAAAAATAGAAACTGAGGGCGGAGTATACCAACACACATTTTGCCTTCCCTTTCCGGTGTTTATGAGTGGAATAAAATCTTATGAAGTCAGATTTGGATCCTACTTCACACCACCACTTACATATGAATTAGAGTGGAACTGATCATGATGATGATTTTGATAATGATAATGATGATTCAAAGTGCAATTCTCTTACTTATTGTCATGTTTTATGTTGCTCAGTGTTAGGATACTCCTTATTGTTGACTGTACACTGAGAAATGCAAGCATATCTTTGTATACTATTACAGTCTTCTAATAAGCTGCGTTAGATGACCCTTAGTAGGACGCAAAGTCAGAATGTATATTCACAGATTATATACTGTACAGGTAAAAAAATATGATGCTGGAAAGGAAAAACAAAAGGTAGTGCTGAAGAAGGAAGATAAAAAAGATGATCGAGTGGAAAGAGGAGAGAGGAAGTCGATGAAGTTTTTACGAAGTATGGAATGTGTGAGAGGGCGACGTGATGGACAGCTGGGGGAGAGACTAACGGTGGAAAGCAATTGGAAACGAGCTGCAAAGAAATGAGGAAAAGATGTATGTAAAAATTTAATGGAGAATGTAGAGCAGAAGTGTGTGAATACGGAGAGAAGGACGAAGCAGTATACAATGTAGGAAGAAGTGTTGGGAATAAGAAATAATAGTAAAGAATCGAGTTCATAAATAAAATTTTATCACACTCTTACGTATCTTAGACCCACATCACAAATACTGATGTAACATTATATTCACTATTAATTAATATTATGTATGGTGTATAGGGAAAGATGACCAATGCTGTAATCAGTTTTTATGAACGTAATGAAACTTATGTAAGAGTAGGCTAACCGGCTGCCTGAGCTAGTGGGTAAGGTCAGTGTTCAACTATGACAAGAATATGTGATATTCCCTTGGATATTCCGTACTTATGTTGATGGGATTGTGACAGGTAAACTTTGAAATAAGGGGACAAGATTTAAAAATAATACTGAAAGGTGATGGATGTAGTACTTTAAATTGCGTGTATGCAAATTATGATGTGATGCTGATTAACACTGAAAAGGAACTTTGCAGAATGATGCATAGTATTGTTGAAGTCTGTGAGTGTCGTGCCTTGTAACTGAATGTAGATAATAGAAGAGTGATGGTTGTTGAGAGAGAAGGTGATTCCCAGTGAGATGGTCTGGAGAATGGAGAGACATGTTGGACTGATGACAGAGTTAAGGTACCTGGGTGCGGTGGTAGAAAAGAGAGGTAAATGAGCACAGGAAGTGGAAAGTAGAGTGGGACAAGGGAGGAAAGCGGTTGGTGGTGTGTTGGGTTTAATGGGAAACAGAGGTCTGACTGAGTCAGTGGCATGAGAACTGCTTGAGGGAGTATTAGTCCTCACGCTAAAGAATGGGTGTGAGACTCTGGTGTGGCATGAAAACGAAAACTCAAGAGTGGTGGAGATGGGATTCTTGAGAAGCATGTGTGGAGTGCAGACAGTTCTTATGATATAATGCGATTCGTGGAAGATGCGAACTATGAAGAGAAATGCTCAGATGGTATTGTCATAGAAAAAGAATGGATATAAATAGAGTGGTGAAAAGGGTAATGTGGGTGAGTTTGAAAGTGGGAGGAGGTTTGCTAGTCCAACAAGAAGGAGGAGAAAATTAAATATGATCAATGAGTGCGTGAGAAAGGCAGGCATGGAAACTGATGAAGCCAGAGACCTGACAAGGATTCGAGATGGCTGGATGTTTATTGTGCGGTGGAGTGTGTGACAAGGATTTGGCACCTCCTTCATAACTTGATAAACTTCGAATTAACTCTGATAGGTAAATATGAACCAACGAATGTACAATGTGCATCTATCAGGTGGTGCCAGGAAAACAGGACTTAAATGGTGAAGGATTGTGCCTGCATACTCCACTGGGCAATGTAGGCATGCATCAGAGTAATCCCTGCAACTATCGTATTTATTCCTTTCATGGTTTTCTGAGTCCTACCTCTCCCCAGTCGCACGTGGGAAAAAAAGGCGGAATGATGATTATGATGATGATGATAAAGTGGTGATGATCTAAAACACTAAATAAGGTCACAACACCCAGCCAGCGCCCCAAAATTTGGTTCCCAATTCCCACCCTTACCCATGATGGATTCCCACTCCCACCCTTACCCATGGTGGATTCCCACTCCCACCCATACCCATGGTGGATAACCACTCCCACCCATACCCATGGTGGATGCCCACTCCCACCCATGCCCATGGTGGATGCCCACTCCCACCCATACCCATGGTGGATTCCCACTACCATCCTTACCTCTGGTGTATTTTCACCAAAATCGAACCATTTCCTCACTTAGATGTACCCAACATCTGTACAAAGTTTGAAGATGATCCGTTCATTGGTTCAAGAGTTAATCGATGCACAGACTAGCAAGGACAAAAAAATAATGAAACGCCGACGATCACATATATCCCTTCCGCAATGAATTGCGGTCGAAATGAATAAAAACAAGAGTTGTATGAGCATGAAGTTATGAAGAAAAGGGGAAAGTAAAAGAGAGGGGTATAGTGTAGGGATTAAGGGGGGGGGGAGGAGAGAAAACAGGTAAAAAGTGAGATTAGGTAACAGATACGTGGAAGGTTCAAGTGTAAAACGATGGTGGGGCAAGAAGAGATGAGTATGTAAAAAGTGCTGGGAAACAACTGAGAGAATAATGGAGACTGTAAGGTGGATGGAACAGAGGAACAGTCGTGGACGATGAAATGAAGACAGATAACGGAAATGCAAGGGCCAATGTTGATAACTAAGACGATGTAAGAGCAAAAGAATAGCAAAAGGATTGTCAGTGTCACTCGTAATGAAGGCTGTTTTGTCACAGGTACTCTGTCTGTCTGTCTGTCTGTCTGTCTATTTCAAGCATATATATATATATATATATATATATATATATATATATATATTTATCTATCTATCTATCTATAATATCACATGGTCATGGGTCTTCACGAAAAGAGTTCCCAGTTTATTCCCTTACAATACTGCAGTAGGGGATTGAATCGTCAAAGGATCTTTATGTGAGAGAGTGCCGCAAGGACAGCTTCAGTACAATACCCTTTACGGGACGTTCTTCATTCGTTGCAAGCAGCACAGCACTGCATCACATCATGTCTCCTTCAGTCTTTGAGGTGGGTGAACCACAAAAATGTGCTTTCCCTATCACGGGAAGCTGTAGGCCAGCACAGGGAACAACATATACATGGATGGGGCATTCAACGCACGTGTCCTGTCGCAGTAGATTTCTCTGCTGAGTTGAAACACGTCTTCAAGAGAGGCTAGCGGGGTCTGAGAGGGTAACTGGGTTTGTTGATATGAGGAGACGTGGAATCCTTTGGCGCTAGCTCGTGTTAATCCTTTTGAGGGAGCTTTCCACTTTCAATGCTTTACTGAGAAGTCAGAGTATCACGTAAGGAAAATCAAGACGGTTGTAACGCTTTGTTAGTTTATGGTGTGGGGTGCCTTGATGTGAGTTGATAACTATTGGACATCAATTGGTGTACTTATTCTGACTATACATTACTAGAAACACCCGCGAAGCTAGAATGTTTCTGTTTTCTTCACACTTCAGTGTACGACACAGTACCCTGTGTATGTGTATAATTTATTCATCTAAGTATACCAGGACACACAACAGTAATACAATTCATATGACTCAACAACGAAAGCTTTGCAAAACAGTGGTAAAGGTTCTTCATGAAGTGAGGCACACAGGTTGTGATATTTTGAGCGTGGAGAATATTGCATGCATCATTTATTATATGATCATGGAACAATGTGTTTCTCCTTCTTGCATCCAGGTCAATTTCTTCAATAACACGTTTCTATTGGAATATTTTTTGAGCTTCGCTGAATACGATTGGTCGGAGAGGAACTATGAGGAACACAGACACAAGGAAAGGAGACACGAAGCCAATATCTGACAAAGTTTGAAGCAAAAAGCAAAATGTTAGAATATATTAGTGAAACTCTAGGAAGCACAGTAAATGCAGCAAAATACTGATGATCTTGTGGTTAGTTTCCATTAATAAAAAAAAGTTCACAAAACTATTAGGCTGAATAGAAGATAAAAAACAATAAACCAAAGTGAGGTGGAAGGTGGGGTTTGGAGATTAATTCTATGTATAAAATAGACAGGAATATGAGGTATATGAAGACAATGAATTACTAAACTGATCAGGAGGTTTGACGGAGTGCAAGTGAGCCAAGATAAGAGTGCTTGGTGATCTCAGAATCGTAGCCGCCATGGAGGAACACTAGAATACTGTTGTTAAGTAGCAGGTAAACAAAAAAAAAAAATAACGCAAATTTTACTACTATCTTTTTTTTCAACGTCAGCAGATTATACACCCAGGTAGTCTGATAAATATGGTAGATTTCAAGCACAGGTAAGGGGAGGAGTGAGGGGTTAAAATATGCCTGTTGCGAGGAGATGCAGATTTGAGCAAATTGTGTGTGTGTGTGTGTGTGTGTGTGTGTGTGTCAGGGGTGGATCAACTACTGATTTTTTAGTGGTAATATTCAAATACAAATACTTGTGACATTATGATGCAAAAATACAAATACAAATACAAATACTTTTTCTTCTGGGAGCCAAAATACAATTACAAATACAAATACAATGAATATGTGTTTAAATACAATTCAAATACAAATATAATTGTATGTGTTCCACCCCTGGTGATAGTATAGGAAAACTCAAGAGCTCTCGGGACTCGGGAGTCACGGCTGCACGTCTGCCCAGATGCACGTTGACTCTCGATCTGAGCCTGTGATCTAACTCAGCGAGTCAGACAAAAGTGGCGTGGCATTTAAATTCGAAATACAAATACAAATACAAAATACTTTTTCTTCTGGGTACCAAAATACAATTACAAATACAAATACGTTGAAAATGTATTTAAATACAATTCAAATACAAATACAATTGTATTTGATCCACCCCTGGTGTGTGTGTGTGTGTGTGTGTGTGCTTTCCGACTCACTACATTCCTTGTAAACTAAAGCCTGTCAACACACTATTTATAATTTTCAGTGGTTTCTGTTGTTCTTACTAGCAGAAGGAAGAAACTCGTTATCTTCAGATAAATCATTACGGGGTCATACAAAACCATGTTTATTGGTACCATTCAGTGTGTTCGTTGGCGTTCAGGACTCCATATGACAAACATTACATGGTTACAGCTAAAAAGGGTTACGAGACCGCATCGTGCCTCATCAGTTGGTCTTGTGTTCATCTTACCCTCGTTTTTGCATATACTCTGCTTCCTTATGCTCAGGGGCGCACCCAGGAATATTTTTCGGGGGGGGGGGGATGCAAATGAAAATTGCGGCTAGAAAAAAAATCTAATGCAAGTCACTTTTATTTTCTTACAAGGAAGGAAATTTCGGGGGGGGGGGCATGGCCCCTTTCCCCCCCCCCGGGTGCGCCCCTGCCTATGCTGGTAAACAGAGAGCAACAGAAGTAGATGGAACCAGATATGATAATGTTCTTTATGTTTTGCTCTGTCTGGTTTTTCTTAAGTGACTAATGCCTTCCGCTTGTGTGTCAAATTACAAGTCACAGCGGAAGTCTAAATTTATATGTTGACTGTATCTTTTGATCATAAATTCCATCCTCGCCCATTTTGACTCGATGATATGTTTTGTCGTGGCTCAAGTCCAGCAGTTCAAAGTCCAAAAGGATTATGAGCTTGTATTCGTCATGTCTGACCCATCAGGAGTCCTACAGTCCATCTAAGTTCTAATAATTGCACAATTATCTTTTTCCATTTTATCTTGAAGCAACATCAGCCTGTCAGTCATTAATATCTCCGCATTATTGTAATAGCTGGGGTGAGCTCTCTATGCCACAAGGAGAGGGTGAAACTGAATTTTGCATAGAAGTAATAAAGAATTTTCAACCATTCTTTCCCGCCTGTGCTTGAAAACAAAGAAGTTATAATTCACCATACAGTATATAGAAAACTGACACATTCATCTTTACTGAGCACTTTGGATAACCTTCATCGTACGAAAAGTAGCATAATACTTTACAAAAGTCGACCTGTTCACGTGCCCCAGACCACAAAGATAATGTTACTTCACTGCGAACTAGCAGTGTTATCACATTTACCTTCCATTTTTCCAGCTTTACCCTTCCTCTTGAAAAGAG
>NC_137008.1:12955010-13032510 GCF_032717465.1 Coenobita brevimanus | reverse complement strand
AGTCTTGTACTATTTCTATCCATTCGAAAACTCAGGATCACCAACGAATTTTCTGTCTTCGTCGCATACTCATTTTTTTTTTCTTTTTGTCTAGGACCCTGTATCTCATGATGTAAATTTTTGTCATAACGCCACCTAGTTGCTGGTCTTGCTTTGCTTTGGTCTTTTTGAATCAGTTATTACCTAGTCTGTTACTTTTCTTGCTCATCTGTTGTCGTGTCTCCTACAATTATGGCCCGCCCACTGCCATTTCTTCTTTTAAGTTGATTTTATTATGTCTTCTACTTAAGTCCGTTTTCTAATCCAAGCTTAGTTTTCCTTATCTCTTAAAGTGACTCCTATCATCTATCTTTCCATACCTCTCTGGGGACATCTCAACCTCTTTTCCAGTGGTTTGGCCCATTGTCTATGTCTCTGAACCATATTTCATTAAGAGGAGAATGCATTGATTAAAAACTTTTCCTTTTTAACACAGTGGTAAAGTGCCCTTTAATATTTTATTCTGCATGCAAAATTCACTTCAACCCAGCTTCATATGTCACTTATTTTAGGTTCGAGTGGCGGGTTGGTCCGTACAAGTCGCCCGAGGTAAACACAGCAACTAATTCAAAAACTTTATCTTGTAGTTTTGTTTCCTCAATTTAAGCCTTACTTTTGCCTTTTTCTTACTCATCTTAGTCCAGCGCAAAGCCTTTCTCAGTTTAGGTCTTCTGTCAGTTCTTGCAGTTGTCCACTTGACTTACAAAAGAGAATGATGTAATTTGAGAACCTGAAGTACCCCAGAAGATATTCTCTCCTATTTTAATCCCTCTATTGCTCCAGCTGAGCATTCTAAATACATCCTCTAAACATGTTATAAACAGATTTAGTAGTAAAGTGAACATCCTTTCCAGTACATTGCCTGAAATTCTTTCTCAGAGGAAGTCAGCCAGAACGTTCCGGTACTAGAACTTGACTCTCCCGAAATTTTTCCACTTAGGATACTGTCTAGATACGTAAAATCCATCCTACACAATTTACCAACCAACAAATCTCCAGGCCCGGATGAAATTCCTCCAAATGTTTTGAAAAAGTATTCCCTAGAACTTGCTCCTGTTCTAGCTAAATTATTCAGACTATGCCTACGCACTCCTTCATTCCCTAATTCATGGAAGGAAGCCAATATCCGCGCAATTCCGAAGAAAGGGGTTCATCTGACCCCTCTGATTTCAGACTAATAGCTACCACATCTTCTCTTGGTAAAGTATTTGAGATTGTAATTAATAAGCACATAGTTAAACATCTTGAATCCAGTAACTTAATGATAGACAGCATGGTTTTCGCCACAATAGATCCACTGTTGATATACTCAATCTCCTGACTCACATCATCCATCAGTCAATTGACAAACATGGAGAAACTCATGCAGTAACCCTTGATATTTCTATACCGTTTGACAGTATGGCACCGTTCCCTGCTATCCAAACTCCCTTGCTATGGCCTATCATCTTTTGCTCCTATGATTTCCTCATATCTCAGCAACAGAAAAATAAGAGTATACGTAGATGATGTATATTCCAATTTCCACTTGATTAATACCGGCATGCCACGAGGATCAGTTCTGACTCCAACCCTACTCATAATTCATATTAATGAGCTCTTACCTGTTTATCATAATCCCATTCTTTCATCTGCAGATGACTATCACTTCACAGTTCATTCACACTTAAACACCCACATAAAGTTTAATATCTTTAATGCACAACTCAGTACAGCAGTCTCCATAAATCAAGACTTATCTTAGATCGCTGAATGGGGACAAAAGAACATTGTCTCAATGCTGATAAAGCCAAATATATACAATTGTCTAATAGACAGATATTGTCTGATTCCTGTATCACTTTCAGTGTTACTAATAATCCTACATCTAAAAGTACTGAAATTCTTGGTGTTTCACTTAACAGTGTCCTCAGCTGGACCTTTCATATTAGATCACTTACTAAAACCGCTTCCAGGAAACTTTGATTATCGTACAGAGTTTGTAACTATTTCGCTGATGAGCAGTTAGCTATAATTTACAAGAGACATATGCGCTCTGAACTGGAATATTGCTCACCCTTGTGGAATGGATGTGGAGAGGTTGCACTAAAACAACTAGACAAAATTCAGAACTAAGCTATTATAATTATTAATAACCCTACTATTACAAATAAACTGCCTCCCCTACAGGTAAGAAGGAATGTTGCCGCCATTGAATTATTTTATTGATACTTCTAACACAAATGATCAAATGAAGTTGTATCCATTATGCCACCTCTCCATGTCTTCCCCCGTGCTACATGGGCATCTGGTAGCGCTCATGACTGGACTCTCACACTGCCATATTGCAGAACTTCTGCCTATCAGTATTCTTTTATTCACCGAATTGCATCTCTTTGGAATTCCCTTCCCCAGAGTGGTTTCCTCCCAGACTTCAACCCACGGCTGTTCAAGTTCAGCTGTTGCAGTTTTTTTTAATGACTGAAGAACACCAGGAAACTGGTGTACGAATTATTTTTTTATTACTTTTTTCTTTCCTCTGTTCTGTTATTTAAAAATATATATATATATCTCCCGGTTTTATATTTTTATTGGGATTTTTGCACTGTCTGGAGCTTATTGGTCGCTGAACTATCTCTGTTTACTCGTATGTCTTCCAACATTCTACAGTAGATATCATCTATCCCCTGTCTACGAATTGCACTCAATACCACTGTTGTTTTTACTGCGTCGACGGGTTTTCGTAATCAATGAATGCCATACTCAAAGGTTTCCATTACTCACTTGGCTTCTCAGATATTTGATTTATTTTATGTATGTGGTAGATGGCTGAGAATCCACTTCGAAAGTCTGCTTTATTCCCTTGTCTGGTTTGAGTCTAACGCGTCTGATATTCTACTGGCGATGACCTTTGTGAATAATTTGTTTGTAACCGACAACAGGCTAATTGGTCGGTAGTTTTTAAGACGTTTCAGATCTCCATGATCTGAAATGTATTTAATGTATTTCATGTACTACTATATTTTTCCAGGCCGTCGGAACTTTTCCTTCTCTAAGTCAGTTCGTAAAGGGTTATGATAGTTTTTCTAGGGCAATCACGCCTGCATCTTTGATTATATCTACTGCGATATCGTCTTTTTCTGTTGCTCTTCCTCTTTTCATACTTTACAGATCTGTTTGGGTCTCTTCTATAGTTATAGCTAGAATTTCTTTAGATATGGGGTTTCCTTCAACACGTGGGTTGCCGTATGAACTGCATATCATTATGTGACTATACAATTCTTCCGCCAATCTAATAGTTTCTTCCCTATTATGTGTTCTTTCATCATTTTTTAAAAAACATACATCATATTTTTCCCTATCCCCAGTCTTCTCTTTGCTGTCTTTATGCTAGTGCCTGAGATTAAGGTTTGGTTTATTTTCTGAGTGTTGCATTTCCTCACATCTTGCTTTTTCTTGTTTATGGTCTTCGTTGATTCTACTGTTTCTATATTATCACTTGCAGATATTACTTGCACGTTTCTACGTTTCTCCCTTAATATTTTCGTTACATTTGAGAGTTTACTGTTCCTATGCTTTACTGCCTCCCGTTCTTTATCAAGTGCTGCTTCCTTCAGTACCTTAGGTGAAATTTTCATTATTTGTTAAATGTCGAGGATTTCTTCATTGTTAACGACTATATACCTTTATGGATGCTGATACGATATGCTGTTTTCCCATTACGTAAGTTAGTTACATAAGGAAGCATCGTTCGTACAAGGCTATTTTTTCCAAATAATTTTTCAGTTAACATTTAAACATTGTATGATCACTGCCAACATTTACTTTACTGAGGACAGTTACAACTTTCACATCACGTCGGTTTTAAGTATGAAATAAAACTCATTCTTTAAGCCATCTGGAGAATTCCAAGTCCATTTATTATATGTTCTCTTCTCAGTGAAGGTTTTCATAAATTTTAGCCACCGAGTTTCCGCAGATTTTACCAGAGCTTGACCATTTTCATTTTCTGAAATTACACCATGATTCCCAACTGAATCTCTCCTGTTACTCCTTTTCCTACTTAAACATTGAAGTAGCCCATGATCATAGTATAGTGGGTCTTTCCTTTGCCAGTAAATGATTTTACATCTTTGTAGAACTTAACAACGTCCTCATCGCCATAACTAATTGTTGGCGCATACACTTGAACATCCTTTAATTTGTATTTATCGTTTTAATTTTATTTTGACTGTAGATAATCATTTATGCCAAGAAATTCTAAAAAAATTTTCTCAAGACGTTTGTTAACTAAGGATCCTACTCCATGCTGTGTCGTGCTAGCCTCATGTTTGCCCCTCTATGATAATACATATTCACTGTTTCATACTTTCTGCTCTTTAATCTGATTTCATTAAAGCATACCTACGATATCCCATCTGGCAGTGGACATTCCATCAATCAGTACTAACAGGTCAGCTTCCATTCTTATAGCCCTTACATTGTAGGTGCTGATAGTAAGCAACCTATGGTGACCTGGTCCTTTAATCCTGGAGACTCTGCATCCCATGCTCCAGAACTGCGATGATCACCACCATGACCGAAAACTTTTTTGCTGCTGGGATCTTTGTCTTGGGTATCCGTCCATGGTGTTATTTGGGAGGAATGTAGCCAATATACTCATCCTGCCTGGCTTACGTCTCAGAAGGGGGAAGTGCTTTTAATCTTGCTGCTGCTACTATCTATTATGGCCCTATTAGGTCGAAGCAGAACTCAAGCCTGCTCACCACTGCACGGTAGCATTCAAAGTGTAGGATATATATATATATATATATATATATATATATATATATATATATATAATCATCATCATCATCCGGACCTCGTTTCTCACCCAAGGGCAGGGTGAGAAGTAGCAATGTTCAGACAGCCCAAAATTGCCCAATCCAAATGGGCCACGCTTCCATTCACTCATCATTCAAGCCCCCGGAATCCTGGCTCTATCGGATACGCCAAAAACATTCACCACGTTCTGTAGCTTCACATAATCGTATCAGACAGAGTCAATCCAGACGCTGCCACGTTAAAAAGGGGTGCCAAAAATCCCTGATCATGCACTTCTCCTCACAAAATTCATCCGGCCAGCTCGATCTCCTGTCAGTTCCCTAGCCTCACCGACTTCCACACCTCTCTTCCTCACACATTCATCCACCATATCTCTCCACCTTCTCCTTGGCCTACCTCGCCTCCTCCCTCCTTCGAATTCGCTCAGATATACCTTCTTCACCACTCTATTGTTATCCATTCTCTCCACTTGACAATACCATCTCAGTACACTCTCTTCAGTTCTTGTGTCCACCGACTTCCTCACTCCGCATCTTTCACGAATCACATTATTTCGTATCCTATCCACCCTCTGTACTCCACATACATTCCTCAGCAGTCCCATCTCCACTGCTCTTACTCTTGACTTTTCATTTTCATGCCACACCATACTCTCACATCCATATGATAAAGTTGGCACTAACACTCCTTTATGTAAGCCTCGTGCAGCTGCAACACTCAAGCCTCTGTTTCTTATCAAGGCCTTCATTGCACCAGCTACTTTTCTTCCTTGTGTCACTCTACTTTCACCTTCTTTGCACATTTTCCTCCCTTTTCTATCACTGTACCCAGGTATTTGAACTCTCTCACCAATTCCAGTCTCTCTCCATTCACTGTTACATTGCACTGGGAGTCACCTTCTCTCTCAATAACCATCACTTTACTCTTTTCTACATTTACTCTCAAGGAACGACGCTTACAGACATCAGCAAAACTCTGCACTAGCCTACCAAGTTCTTGTCCGGTACTTGCAAGTAGTACTGCATCATCAGCATACAACAAATTTAAGATATTCCATCCATCACCATTCATTACCAATGCCATCCCTCGCTCCATTACTCGTGTTTTCATTTCTCTCATCACCCCATCCATATATACACTGAACAACCATGGGGACATCACACAACCTTGTCGCACGCCCACACTGATCGCGAACCATTCACTTAGATGCCCATTAACCCTGACACATGCTTCACTACCATCATAAAAAAAACTCTTGACGGCACCTAGCAGCTTACCCTCTACACAGTACATGCGCAAAACTTTCCACAATCCTTCTCTGTCCACTTTGTTGTATGCTTTTTCCAGATCCATGAATGCCATAAACACCTTATGGTCCTTCTCACAAGCCTTCTCTACTATCTGTCTCACTGCAAATATTTGGTCCACACATCCTCTGTCACTCCTAAAGCCACCCTTTTCATCACTCACTAAGACTTCTGGTATCTCTCTTACTTTCTCTATACTAATTCTTTCATATACCTTCCCTACCACACTCAGTAAGCTTATGTCACGATAATTCTTGCACTCACTTCGTTCACTTTTATTTTTGTACAGGGGTACAATCACAGCCTTTTTCCACTCAGGCACAGTTTCACTCATCCATGCCTTCTTACGTATCTCCAACAAGCACTTCATCCCATTCTGTCTACTACATTTAAGCATCTCTGCATACACCTCATCAACCCCAGCTGCTTTCCCATTTTTCAGCCGCTTCATAGCACTCTTCACCTGTGCGAGTGTCACGTCTCCTGCACTGCATTCCTTCTCTGCACACCCCCAAAACCAATCATGTTTACAGCTGCTCTGCTCTCTCTATCCCCATTCATTAGGCTTTCAAATTATTCTTTCCATCTGATCCTTACTTCATCTCCATGGGTTAATAATCTACCACCTGCATCCTTCACACCATCCCATTTCTTTCGGCTTTCACTTCTACATTTCCGCGCCTCTTTCCAGAATAACTTTCTATTTTCAGAGTAGTTCGCATTCATTTTTCTTCCTAGATCCTCATTTACCTCCTTCTTTTGCCTCTTCACTAGTCTCTTTACGTGCTTCTTGCTCTCAACATATTCAGTCCTTATTTCAACTGAACCCCAATCCTGTAACCACTTTAGCCACTTCTTCCTCATTTCCTCCACCGCTCTCTTTACCTCCTCATCCAACCATGCCGTACCTTTCTTCTTTGTTGTTACTCTTGCCACACCACACACCGCTTTAGCATTCCTAATTAAGCATTCCCTATCTGCGTTCCACAGTCTGTCCAGATCCATTTCATTCCAATTCAGTAATTCTAACTCGTCCTCTACTTTGGTCCTGTATTCATCTGCTATTTCTTTGATCCTCAGCTTCTCAACTTTCAGTCTTTCTCTCTGACTGCTTCTCTCTCCTGATCCACCTCACTCCTCTCAGCTTGATCTTGCGTACCACAATCATATGACCTGACAGACCTCCACATCGTCCTTTCACAGCACACACACACACACACACACACACACACACACACAAATCTATCTATCTATCTATCTATATATATATATGTATATATATATATATATATATATATATATATATATATATATGTGTGTTTGTGTGTGGTGTGTGTGTGTGTGTGTGTGTGTGTGTGTGTGTGTGTACGAGGTCTGCTCAGAAAACATCCGACTACGGTATAAAAAGATAAATATCTAACCTGTTGAGCTAGGACAATAATCACCCTCAAAGTAGGCCCCTGCTGACTTGATACACGTAGCCCAGCGTTCTTTCCACTGCTTGAAACAATTTTCAAAGTCGGTTTTCGGTAAATATATTCGGTAAATATATATATATATATATATATATATATATATATATATATATATATCATTTTCGTAGGCTCCAACATGCTTGCATGCGTCGGCCTTGGTCACCTAATGGCGCCTCTCCATACTTCTTGATCTCTGGCAGCTTCCCTACTTATTCCCTTAACCCTGAGGTCACACTCAGTGACCTCGTCCCAGGTCTTTTTCGGTGTATCTCTCACTACCCTATCCCCAACATTAACACTTCTCACTTTCTGCACCCAATTTTCATCCCCCATCCTCTCCACATGCCCACACCATCTCAGTCTACGAGTACCTCTGCTCATCACAACACCAATACACTCCATTCCCATCCTACCTCTCAACTCTTCCATCGTAAACCTAGCCGCCTTCCCCCAGGCCTTGCACTCAATTAGGACGCACTGCACATCCACCTAATCATTATCATTTCCGTACGTTTGAGCCTGCGAATATCCTCTTCCTTTATTGCCCAGGCCTCACTAATATACAGCATTACACTCCTAACACATGACGCATACAAGATCCCATAGCACGGAGGGAGAGTCCTCTCAGTGTCAGGAGAGGCAACAGCTTCCTGAACTTCTTCCGACCTTACCTCACTCTAGCCACAGAGCTAGCTCCTGCCCCACCTCCAGCACATAACATGTCTCCCAAATAACAAAACTCTTCCACACACTCAAGAGACTCACCAGCAAGTTCAGTCCTTTCACGCCTGGCAATATCCACATGCTTTCCCCAACACACCACACACACGAAATCAGCATTCTCGAAGTCTACCTCTCATACCACTACAGCTCTTTTGCACCCACTTATCACAAACACTGCACAAGATGGAAGTACTTCCCACGCCCTCGTGATAAATCGCACATGGCCACTCTCCCTCTTCTTTGATAGTACCGCTCCCAGCCCTAGATACCATCACTTTTGTTTTATCTGCATTTACTCTTAAGCTCTTATGCCCTATACCATCTCTCTACTTCCTAAAACTTTCCTCCGCCTCCCTTTCATTCTCTGCAACCAACACCAAATCATCAGCATACATCTCCCACAAGAGTCCATTTCTGAAGTCACGTGAGAGGGTTTCAAGTACCATGATAAACAACAAAGAGCTCAAGACTGACCCCTGATGCACACCAACATTCACGGAGAACTCATCACTCGAATCTCCATTCACCTGTACCCCGGTGTGAGCACCCACATACATGTCCATAACCACCCTAACTAGTCACTCCTTGATCCCATGCTTTCTCATTGCTCACCTCACCACTTCTGTAGGGACTCTGTAAAAGGCCTTCTCCAAATCAACAAAAACAAAGTTCTGTTCCCTTTTCTTTCCTATATATTTTTCCTGAAGCTGTCGAACAATGAATATGGCATCAGTGGTCCCTCTGTTTGGCATAAATCCAAACTGCATCTCATCAATATTCCCTCTTTCTCTAATCATTTTTCCTAGAACCCTCTCCAGTACCTTCATTATCTGGTCTAAAAGCTTTATGCTTCTATAATTTTCTCTTTCCAGGGCATCACCCTTTCCCTTGTACACATTTACTATTACACTCTTCAGCCAATCATCTGGGACAACACACTTATATATAATCGTATTTATCAGGTCAATGACTAAACTCACTCCAGTATCTCCTGAGGCTTTCAACATTTCAGCAGTCAATCCACATACACCTGCTGCCTCTCCCACCTGCATCCTGCCTATTGCTCCGCTCACAGTAGCAGCGTCAGTAAAAGGCCAAGGGCCAGACACTGGATCTGCTGGCTCCAAACCCTCCCTGTCCCAGTCAAGCTCCTTATTCAACAACCGGCTGTAATGTTCTCTCCATGCGTCTTATAATATCCCCACTGTTCACCACTACCCTTCCTTCATCATTCTTCACACACTGCTCACATGTAACATCCATATTCTCCCTCTTCATCTGATTTGCCACCTTAAAAGTCATATTCTTCCCTTCAGCACGATTCGCCCTGTAAACCTCTTTTCTAGCCCTACGATTGGCAGCCAAGTATTCCTCTTTGTTACCATCTTTCTTCCGTTTCCGGAAAAGCCTTCTTTTCTCTTTAATTGCAGTTCTACACCCTCATCCTACCAACAAACCACTTTATGTCTCGATGGGCTTCTTGTCCATCAACATACTGAATCAGTAACTCTCAAGAGGTTGGTCTTTAGGGCTCTGCACTGTTCAATAACACTTCTGTTCACGTCTTCCTGTTCAGCCACCACTCTTCTTATCTCTCTATAGAAGGCATCCCTTACTGCTTGTTTTTTCAACTTCCATATTTTCCTCCTAGGTGCATAGGTCCTTTTTTCATCACCCGCTCATTAAGCATCATGTCAAATATCAATACCTTGTGTTGTTGCACACACTCCTCGCTTCCTATAACTTTAACATCCCTCACTAACCTCCTATCAGCCCTCCTGACCAGGAAATAGTTATCTTGCTGCTATTTTCCCCAGACTCATACGTAATCAACCTACTCACTTCTTCTAAAATGTGTGTTGCACACAGTCATATTCATTGCCTCCCCAAGCTCGAGTATTCTTTCTCCTTCCTCATTTCTTGTACCATTTGCACATCCCCCATGAATTTCTTCATATCCTTGAGCTGCTTCACCTACATGACCATTTATATCCCCCTCTAATACTACAATCTCATCGTCCCCCATACCACTTACTACACGTATTCAGTCATTCCAAGATCTATCCTACTCTATCTCATCCAGGCCTGCCTGTGGAGCATATGCCGATATAACTGAAAAAAATTTCACTATTAGCCTATTATTCAACCACTTACTCTCATAATATTCATGACGTATTTCAATCATTTCTTCCTGACTAACATATTACATACAGATAGATAGATAGATAAATAGATAGATAGATAGGTATAGATATAGATATATATACAATGTGTCTAGCAACAAAAGAACCATACAAAATGAATATTAATTAACTGCTGAAAGAGATTTAAACAAACTGTATTCACACTGCATTAGCTGCTGTTACTAACCAGACAATCAGATCACTCACCCAGGCGCAGTATTACCACATAGTGGATATCTCACAAAGCAAAATATGTCTTACACAGAAACGAGGTACAGTACTTAGCTGTGTAAACTGTCAAAGTACAGGTGGTACAGATCATACCATGGTGTAAGGAAGAGGTGATGTACTCACCCGCAGGTGGGCGGAGCATGTTGACGTCAGCTGGAGAACACAACCCGCCTGCCTGCATATGATGCGATGCTGCATTATTGGGTAGTATATTGTTTATAATCTTATAAACGAAACGAAACGAATCTTATACAGCTGATTTTATGATTGCTCTACCTAAACTTCTGTAGGAAACACAAAAGAGTATAAAACCAAAGAAGCTGTGGAGATAGTTTATTCTATTACATAGAGACAACTGCATATTAAACCACATATATAAGAACATTAAGAGAAGAGGATAACTCGAGTAGGATATGCGTATTATACTGCTGAAATAAAACAGTTATTTATACAGCAGACGTCATCTTTAGTAACATGAATATCCTTTCTTCTGTTTCTCCCTGTCTTAGTTTTTCTCGCTCTGTCTCCATCTGTCTGCTTCCTCTGTCTTTTCCTCCCTCTATTCCTTCTCTCTGCTTCCCCCTTCCTGATTTGCTATATTTGATTTCGGTCTTCTTCCGAACTCCCCCGATCTCTATCCTCTGTCTCTCCCTCCCTATCTCTTTTCTCTAAATCTACTTTACCCTCTTACTCGTTTCTCCCTCATTCTCATATGTCCATCTCTCCCGTCTCTCCCTCACCCTGCTTTCTCCATCTTTCCCTCTCTCTATCTCTTCCTCCCTCTGTTGCTCTCTCGCCCCATAACCCTCTTGACAGTATGTCTCCCTCATTCCATCTCCTCCATCTAGCTCATCATAAACTCTGACGCCATCCGCCTGTCACTGAGGATGCCAGTCATATTCCGGTGTCCAGCGTCACCCCAGCCAGTTACTGACAATTGACATTCACTATTTCTGATGAACGGAGGTGGATCGGGCAGCGGAAAGTCATCATAACCATACTATTACACACTGACTACGATATCCAAAAATAAAGACCAGGAAACTTAAAGTAATTACACATTGATTTCAGCTGCAGATGGTTAGGAAAACAGTTTCAAAATCCAGTCTCTCTCTCTCTCTCTCTCTCTCTCTCTCTCTCTCTCTCCGGTAACAGTAAGTCAGTGTGTTGTCTCATTTCAATGCAGGGAAAGAAAACGTGAAATATATATAGAGGAAAGCAGTGAGATTTGAGTGACACTGCCAGAAGATCCTGCATAAGCTGAATGTCCATTTCTAATCAGCCAAAACAACCACACCACATGGACCAAAACCCTTACATCTCCCCATAGGTAATAGAGCAAAACCCTTATATCTCCCCATACGTAATAGAGAGGTGGCCTGCCAGTCACGTGAAAGAGGGTTTGACTCCTGGCTGGAACAGAGGACAGACTTTCCTAAATAACCACATGTCCTGTGAAAACTCTTATGTCAAAGATCCACCTGCTCAGTGCCCCTATGAAGAGTTACCATGTTCAAACCTTTTCATAACAGTTCTTCATGCTCATTTCTCTCATGTCACAGTCCTTCTGCTCAGAAGTTTTATGCCACATTTCCACTTGTTCAAAACCCTTACGAAAAGCTTTGCAATTACGTCTGACATCTTCATGTTCATCAAAATTTTAATTTCCCATTTCCCAGTGCTCAGAACCCGAAAATTTCCTCCTGATCTTCATAACATTGTCTGGCAGCATCCTCATTAAAATGGAATATGCGTCATCGTCTTGAACGGTATAAGGCTGTCACAATTTCAGGTATTATCACAGTACACATATCATTGCAATCATAACCTTCCTAAGTAATAGTAACAACGATATGGAAACGATTATTGCAATATCTTGTATCACTTGTAACACCCACGCCCGCGAAGCGAAAGGGGAAGTTGTTTTGGCGTGCGCGTGTGCTAGCAAAATAATTCAAACTTTTTTTGTTTACCAAACTTTACGAAACTGTCGAGGGGTAACCAACGGGTAAACTTACTATTCTCGAGAACAGTAGTTCAGAGACTAAGTCACAGGGGTGGCAAAGTTTGACGTAACCAAGTTTAGACCATTCTGTGGGAAAGTACGGTAAGTAAGAAGGAATTCAGTTTTGAGAACAGTCAATGGTCTGGATCACAGAGCAAGGTCAAAGTTAAACTTGTGTTTTTTGTGTGTGAACATAACAGCTAAAGGAGTTCTGACCTTATTTGGACCAAACTTGATGGATAGGTTGACGCTTACCCAAGGGAGTCCGTAGGAGTATATAGGAAGTACAGGTAATAGGAGGTTTATTGATATAAAACGAGGTTTCCTGTTGGAGAAAAACTGCCTCTGCTAAGGATCTAACCAGCCGGTGTGAGAAAGGAAAAGAAAAGAGGAACACTCTCCCCGCACACCACACTCTCCGGTAGACCGACAGGAAGGAGGCAGAAAAACACTATGATTGATTTAAAGAGCACCAGAGGATTTTTTATAGGAAAGACAGAAGGGCAAATAAACAAGAAAACATAAATAACCGTACAATGTCCTCATGATTCAGTACCCGCCTTACTGTTGGCAGGATACACGTCAACCTGGAAACAAACACACTCGATTACATACAGTATGCCTATACAAATATTTTTATTTTTTTTTCCAAGGCTTTATGGTCATCGCCCACTATAGAAATAATTGTCTAGCCCAATCTTAAATTTGTTTGTAGTTTCTGAACTAACCACTGTTACTGGTTTTTTATTTTATTTTTCTGCTATGCGTCTGTAAGAGTATTTTTTCTCTATGTTAAGGGAGAAAACTATTTTTTTTTTTTTTTTAAGGATAATATCGGTATGTCAAAAATCAACGTCATATGCCAAGGAAAACTTAGACAGTTTTAATCCGATGTGGACCTAACGTAGTGGAAGTGTATAGGTTAAACAAGAGATTTGATTTTGAGAACAGTCAGTACAAGATTAAGGTCACAGAGAAAGGTCAATGGTCAAGGTAAATGGGTAGGGAAATTTCAAGCAGTTTTTATTGGACTTGAACCGAACTTTGTTTACTGGTAGGAATAAGCAAGAATGAAATCTGTAAATCGGTTTTGAAAGCAATCAGTCGAAGGTTAAGGCTACAGAGCAAACTCAATCATTCGGCCTTCAGACAAGTTGGTTGGCACAGGTATTGCACTCTCTGAACGCTTCTTCTTGTGTTTGTACTATATTTTCCGTTTAAAGTTTCCGCGCAGAACAACACATAAAAATGATTTTTAAACGCATTAATCCTAACCTGTAATCACGATCCTTATTGAGATCACATGCTTCAAGAATTAACAATAATAACACAGGTGACGCGTGCACTATAGCTATGATGTTCGGGTTGAGTGCAGTATAATCTCAAGGCTTTTGGTGAGTGATTCAGGTCAGATACTTATAATGAAGTAAAATCGATAAAACAAAGAAGAAAGGTGAGAGGTAAGAAAGTGGGAAGAGCTCCAAGGATCTGAATATGATCCAATATTACTCAGTGAAGAAACAAATGACGACCGGAAAAACAACAACAAAACAACAACAACGTGTACCAGACAATAAGGCAAAAGTCAAAGCAGTACAACACTAACACAGGCTCGTATCCTCGTCGGTTAAGGATGCTTCCTCACACCTCTTCCCAGGCGATTTATTTTCCTTATTACACCTGGCCATCCTATTATGTATTACTAAAATCATTCTAATATCACCATACACTGCCTAAATAACGTACAAAACGATATTCACCAATTGTATCACACACTAAGTCGGTAAAGACAAGGTGTTACGGAGCTATCTTTTCCACCGACACTACTAGCCAATCTCATTTGGAGGAAGAAATGTGAGGATCGTATACTAAGTGACATAAGAGCGTTTGTAACACCTTGTCCTCAGTGATATATTTTGTATATTTCATATCTTGAAGTCTCTTAATGACCACTGAAGCAAATTACATCGATCAGTATAATATAAAAATAACACAAATAGACGGGGTATTTATTACGTCTGCTAAGAAAACATGTTCCGCAGTCTTTAATTCTGTCCAAAATACGGTCCATGGTTCCGCTTTCAAAGCGACGGAGAGAGAGAGAGAGAGAGAGAGAGAGAGAGAGAGCAGCAGCAGCAGCAGCAGGACAGGGTAAACATCTGGAGGTCAGGGGAGGACAGGCAGGTGTTCCATCACTCGAGGATATTGCCTCGCGGGACAGGTAGGTTGCATATTATATGATGACTGGTACGAGCTGGGAGGGAGGTGGTGGCACAGGGAGGGAAGATAGTGAATATGGAGACAGGGACAAACAACTGGGTGAAGCGAAGGACGGGATATCAATGTTCTCAATATTATCGTGTGTCCGTAGCCAGAACAATATAAGAAATGCGTCTGCTATGGGGGAAAATGGTTTTAGAAACATTAATGATGAAAGTATAGTTAATCACAGAGTAAAGTTACATAAAAGACAATGCCTCCCCCCACACGTATATATATATATATATATATATATATATATATATATATATATATACGGGTGGGGGGGGGCATTGTCTTTTATATAACTTTTCTCTGTGATTAACTACAATCCACAATAATGTTCTAAAACCGATTTGTCCCCTAGCAGACGCACTTCTTATTTTGTTCTGGCTACAGACACACGATAATACTGAGAACATTGAAACCCTGTCCATCGCTTCACCCGTCCATGGCGGGAAAGCATAGGACATCAATGATCTAATAATATTGTTTGTAGATTATGGGAAGGATTTCTTTCTGATTCCTAAAGTGAGTCGCAGTTGTCCTGAGTGTGCCACTGAGTCTGGTGGTGCACCATCTCTTTATGTACTGTATGTGATCCTTGAAGACGAGTCCACTGTCATTATTTTTAGGGTCTTTGCAGAGGGTGTGTGTGGTACAAGTACACTTGGCTCAAGTCCCTCACGATTCGTTCACAGTTGCCAACCCAGACTCATCCCCAGGTATGAAGATCGAGGCATGAGCACGAACCATCCACTAAGCACATGGAAGGGAATGGGGTGTCGAGGGTAGACCTATAACCGTATGTGCTTGTGAGAAGAGGAAAGGTTGGGGTTGTGGGAGAGCCAGATGAAGCATAAAATATGAATTAGGAAATGCATAAGGATCAGAGAGTTTGTAATGCTCAATGTTAATGCTTAACCCCTAGTGTCAAAAAATTTGTACACTCATACTGAACCCATAATCATCTGGTAGTGTTTTTAATGTTTTCAATGGTCATCAGGCGATATTATTTAGCCTGAATGAGGCGTCCTCAGGCTCAAAGGGTTGGAAGCAGTAACTGTTTTAGTTGTGGTGTCATTTTTGTTTTATTTTGGCAAAGACCAATCAGTTTTACTCTGCTTGGATGAGGTTTCTGGGGTGATGGATTTGGAAGTAATTAAATCAACGAATGGTTAATTGGGTATGCAAAAGCCAAGAAACCTGTTATTATTCTTTATGTTAGTGTTTCGGATGCTGAACGTCAGTAACCAAAATACCATGTATACCTGATAGAAAACAATTTTTCAAAAATCCAGTAACCTTAATTATCTGTCTCCACTCACTAACACTATGCCACCACCTCCAACAGATGCACAAATATTCATCCACGTGTGTTCCAAAGTGTCTTTAAACTTATAGCCTGAAATCAGGTTTTAACTTCTTATAAGGTGGTGAAGGATATCATGCTCTAGATACTGGATTGTGTTCCTCGTCACCATGGAACGACTGAGGAAACTGATCAGAACACGTTAAACACTCAAATGTTCTAGTATTTAAAAAATTGGCTTTGATATGGATCTATCCAAGATATTATCACCTGATGGATGAATGGGTAGTGGGAAAATAGGTTCATGAGGATTACGATCTTGGGATGAAGAGATCCACAGTAGGAATGAGTCCATGTGGGAAAACAGATCCATAAGGAACAATATCTCCACTGGAAGAATAGGTTCATGTGTAAAATATGTCTATATGGAAAACGACTTATGAGCAAGAAAAGAACCACGGAGAAAATATGTCCATGAAGTAAAATATATCTAAAAAAGACAAGAGGTTCAGGGGGAAAGTAGGTCCAAAGGAGAAAACTAAGTCCATGTGCGAAATTTTGCCAATGCGGGTCCCTGGAGGAAAGCAGGTGCGGGGATGACATCTTGGGGATGTTACTGGAGAAGAATTTATGTGCTGACATGAGTGAGGGAGCTGCAGATTTAATATGGTATTATGTTTTATCTCTTCACTGCAATGAAGGCTTGTTATTTTCTACTAGACCAGTGGTTCCCAACCTTTTTGGTCCTGTGGCCCCCCCGAGAAAATTATGAGAAGCTCCATGGCCCCTATATAACTCAGATCGTATATTTATATATTTTTAATATTTGATATTGTGCAGAAAACGGTAAATTCCCCAATATACTTAAGGCTAAACTAGCACAGTAAGGTATATTTCATACTTGATTTCTGTCAGATTTTACCCAGACCAAATACCTTATAATATCTTATATTACCAATAAGGCCTATGGCCCCCCAGTCAATGTCCCATGGCCCCCTTGGGGGCCATGGCTCCCAGGTTGGGAACCGCTGTACTAGACAAACGGTAGACGATATTCCGTTCCATGCAATAGGATCCAGGCTGGGGCAGTACCTAGTGTGGAGATTTGAACTTCAGTGATAGTAACGTAACTCCATCACCCCAACCTTATATTATGTATAATAACCTTGTTAGCAGCAGAAGATGGTATTTGGCATAGGTAAAGGCTATAGGAGTGAAGAGATTAATGATGGCCATAGATAGCACCACATATTCAAACAGTCTCACATAAACAGAAAAAAAAATGTATAGGAAGAATAACATAAAAAAAACACATTATCAAGCAGATGGGTTAACTAATCTACAATATTCACTATTGAATCTTACCCTAAGTAATTCCATTAGTAGAGCGCCCTTTCATCCTCCCCAGTTCCCACCTACCTACGTTCGTGACTGCACGCTCGTCGCCATGGCTGAGCCACGTGCTCGTTTTTGGTGAATAAAAGTGAATACACAGCAATACCTCGCCACTATACCACATGGGAATTTACAATGTTGTGCAGTGTTAAGAAATTAGAATTCAGAGTGCAAAGGATTAAGTGCAGAGTGCAACACGCCAGTGTTGCAACCGATGTGGTGCAAGTAAGAAAAGAATTTGCAGTGTTAAACAATTATAATTCACAGTGCAAAGGAATAAGTGCAGCACAACACTGGATTACTCTACATGCTTCAGGAGCACCTTCACCACTATCAGAGCCTTAGAGGAGGCAGGTTAACCTTTGTGACGGCCACGGATGTGTCGTAAGTACCCTGTACACTGCTAAATATTTTCCATAATCACTTCTAATTTCTCATTCTCTGGTTCCTTTTCATTTATTTCATGGTTTCTGTTCCTTATTTGTGTGCATAGGGTCTTAAATAGGTGCTGTGCATGTCCGGTAGGGAGTTATTTAGGTGGCATTCAAAGTTAGGTTGGGTTGGGGTCCATAAGTACCTGTCCAGGGGCATTTTTACCAAGTCCCGGACATACCTTTGGCTCTATTACGTCGGATCTTGGAGGGATATATATATATATATTGTCACGAATCAATTCGCGACATTTCCCTTTTGTGAGAAGCCACGAACTATTAGTGGAAAACTCACTGTGTATCGCTCAGTTAACCGTTTCTCCCTCCATTTCGGGGTATACTTTTCAAAACATTCGTCACCGTTTTCAAAAGTGACCGATATAATGCACGTCACTAAGTGCTGTACTGAGCGATACTATTGTTTTCTTTATTGTTCGCCCCTGCTTGCACTTGACCGTTAAAAATGCGGCCTAGTGCTCCCCTTTTCTTTCCCACGACTTACTCAGTCTAGTGTTTGCTGTGACGGAGACAGGACCTGTGCAGCAGTGCGAGAGGTCAGCTAGTACCCAAACTCCACTTACAGTTTCTCCAAGCTCCCACCTTTAGTTCTCCAGCTTTGGGTGATACACCGCATTCATTGACTAGTATTTCCTTTTTGTATTTTGTAGTCATAAGAGTTTAGTTAAGGTGTTTTTTCCTAGGCGTAAGTATTTAGCTTTTGTGTGAGTGAGTGAGTGCGTCTCATTTAATTGATTTGAATTGTAACGTTAAATTTATTTTTTGTAATTAATAAATTTAACAGTTCTTTTTCTTGAGCTCAATGTAAAGTAAAATCTTGTTTCATTTCTCCATAATTAAGTTTATTTTCCATACAGCTCCTAGCTTGCATAAACGTTTGCTTTCATAACTGGTACTTAGACCAGTCTTTTTGTATTAACTTAAAATCCGTTGTGCCAGATAGGAGTTAAAGCATCAGCAAGAGCCTGATATTATCATTAGTATTAGTTATTTATTGTCAGGGGTGAAGTAACTTTCTCCAGAGGCTAACAGTACAGTAAGTCAGCAATTGTGAGCAATTAGTCTCTGCTGTGTACTGTTGAGAAAGTTTTTGAATTCTCGTTCTTAGAGAATCGTTGCACGATTTAGCAAGACAATCATTGTCCCTGCTCTTTAATATTATTGAATATTAATATCAATTTAAATAACATACAACCATTTATATCAAAATTACCGTGATATTATAAAAAAAAAAAACCGTGACAATTGGCGACCTCATTCCAGGATATTAACTCCTAGCTCTAAAGCTATTCACTAGATAGTGCTCACTCATTCATATTTAGGTATTTATCATTAAAGTTTATAGGCACAAGCTTACTGGTGTTTACCCTTAATTTAGCAAGTGAATTTTGCTTTATTAATCAATAGAATACGTAACTCTAGTTTATTTTTGGTAACGCCAGACGATTTTATTCGCTCCTGGGAAGTCGCCGTACCCATTGTGTTTATTATTGAGTCTTCCAAGTCATTTACATTTTTTATTTATCTTTGCCAGTTAACTAGATAAGACTGGTCACCACTAGCTTGTGTCTGTTTTCTTTACTTGTGTTTATTATTATTCGTCGCTAAGCAGTCAGTACTCAGTTTCGGTTTGCTTAATAAATTAGCGCTATGGCTACCACCATATTTTTACAGGAAGCCAAAGATATGGGTCTTTCGGACCCAACCGAAATTAAAGAGTATATACTCTCACAGCATAATCAGGAGCAGCAGCGCGAGAATGATGCCCGTGAAGAGCGTAAGATTCAGCGCGAATACGTGCGAGAACAGCGCGAACAACGTGAAAGAGAGCGTGCATATGAACAAGAGCAGCGTGAGAAAGAGCGCGAGTATGAGCGAGAACAGCGCGAATACGAGCAGAAACAACGCGAGCTCGCGTTAGAAAAAGAGCGAGAACAGCGCGAATACGAGCAGAAACAACGCGAGCTCGAGTTAGAAAAAGAGCGAGAACAGCGCGAATACGAGCGTGAACAACGAGACAAAGAACGAGAACATGAACTTGAAGTGATGAAGCTCAAGCGAGATTCCTTGGCTTCAGACACGTCTGGTGCATTTTGTCCAAGCTCCACGAGCGTTCTCCCTGCACATGTCCTGGAGACCCCACGCATCAAGCTTCCTTCATACAAGGAAAGCGAGCGAATCGAGCCGTACATAGCTCGTTTTGAGGACATGGCAGACATGTATCAACTGGATGAGGCAGCTAAGCGGCTTCAGTTTCTTAGCTTATTTGAGGGCCCTGCCCTCGATATTCTCCACAGAATTCGTGGAGACAATCTCACATATGAGATGATGAAAGCTGCACTCATTAAGGCGTATGGTCTCACAGTAGACGACGCCAAAGTTCAGTTCATGCGAGCTCGTCTCCAAGACAAGGAGACAGCTGTTCAGTTCCTTGATCATCTCACAGCTTACTTAAATGAGTGGATGGAGAAAGATGAGACTCCTTCCACGCGTGAGGGGATAATTAACCTTATGCTGCGTACACAGCTAGAGAGGTCGTGGCCTGCTGAGCTCATAGCACAGCTTAAGATCTGCCAGGTGAAAGATGCCAGCCAAATGGTAGAAAAGGCTGACGCATTCTTTACTGCATACGGGTATCAAGCTCGTAAGCAAAACACCTGGAGCAGAAACGATACTGCCAAGTCTGGGAAGCCGTCTCAGACTGAATCCCAGCACCAAGGCCGTTCTCAGAGTAATGGCCAAGGTCCAAAACTGCAGTGGAAGGACCAGGGGCAAAGCACTCAGAAACCTGAGTGGATGGGGTACAACAAGTACCCTAATCAGCAGCAGTATCAGCCACGCAACCGACCGTCGGGACAAACTTTTTCACCACCAGCTCAAAAGAGGCAGGAAGCGAATGCAGCCTTCATTCCTCAGCAGCAGCCTGGTGGTCACGTCCCTACCAGTGTGGGTACTTCCCCACAGTTCACTAGTCCCACAGTGACAGTGAACCCCCCTCCACAGATGGCCAATGTTCCATCTTCCCAATATAACCCTCAAGGCACAATGTGTGCCACATCAATTCAGCAGCCTCATGAGTGGCTAGCTGCTTCCTCCACAGGCCCTCCCACAGGTGACAGTACCTTCCTTGTTCAGCCAGGGTTTGTGGGAGGCATTCCTGTGAAGGTCCTGAGAGACAATGGTTCCTCAGGTTGCTCTGTCAAGCAGAGTCTAGTTCGGCCTGAGCAGTATGCAGGTCGACAGATCCATGCAAGCCTTATTGATGGATCAGTGAGATTGTTCCCTGAGGCATGTATCCAGGTGGCATCTCCATTTTATACTGGTACGACACTTGCAGTTGTCATGCCAGAACCTTTATTTGACCTCATCTTAGGCAACATACCTGGCATCAAAAATAGTTGTGCCGTAGATGTTGCTACTCAGACTTTGGCTGCTGCGATAACACGAGCCATGGCCAAGGCTCCAAATCGCGTTACTCCGTTGACCGTCGCAACGCCGCAAGATCTGATTCGTAGTCAAGATGTTGTCCAAGAGCAACAGACTGACTCGACACTTGCCGCAAGAAGCTGGAGGGTAAAGTGATCAAGTATTCACGGGGAGGACAAGCCAGGTTCCTTCGTAAGCGAGGACGTCTCTACCGTGAGTCACGAACACCCGAGGGCGAGGTTCGACTGCGTTTGTCGTTCCCGCCAAGTACCACCTAGCAGTGTTACAATGGGGTCATTGTTCAGTCTCAGGAGGTCACATGGGCAAAAGGAAGACCCAGGGCCGTATCCAAGCTGACTTTTTCTGGCCAGGGATGGGACGAGACATAGATAGTTTTGTCCGTTCTTGCAGTGTGTGCCAAAGTATCACCACTAATCAGGGACATGCCCTTCCTGTGCCATTTGTAACCACACCCGTAATCTCTGAGACAGTTGAGAGACAGGGTAGTGGTGAAGTGGGTGCAGACCTGACGTCTCGCCCATTGGCCCCACAGGACACATTATGTCCAGGGCCTGTACATACATATTATGTACCGTAAGTTAAGGGGGAAGTTGAGAGGCGACTTGAGGCTATGGAAGACCCAAGTTTGCACAAGGATTCTCAGCTCCCCGATACTAATATAAGTACTGTAGGTTAAGGGGGAAGTGAGAATTCCGCAGAGGCGACTTGAGGCTATGGAAGACCCAAGTTTGCACAAGGATTCTCAGCTCCCCGATACTAATATAAGTACTGTAGGTTAAGGGGGAAGTTCTAGAGAGAACTCTGCAGAGGCGACTTGAGGCTATGGAAGACCCAAGTTTGCACAAGGATTCTCAGCTTCCCGGTACTAATATAAGTATTGTATTGTAGGTTAAGGGGGAAGTTCGAGAGAGAACTCCGCAGAGGCGACTTGAGGCTATGGAAGACCCAAGTTTGCACAAGGATTCTCAGCTCCCCGATACTAATATAAGTATTGTAGGTTAAGGGGGAAGTGAGAACTCCGCAGAGGCGACTTGAGGCTATGGAAGACCCAAGTTTGCACAAGGATTCTCAGCTTCCTGATATTAATATAAGAACTGTAGGTTAAGGCACAGGTTGAGGACCCGTGTGCAGTTCGAGGCTATGGAAGACCCGAGTTTGCACAAGGATTCTCAACTTGCCGACCATAATCGTGTGCTATAATTAATGGCGACCTCGAATGTACTGATTGCTAGGCAGAGAGAGTAATTGTAACTTAATAAGAATTGTATCTCATTGACACTTTTGATGCTCCACCTTAATTGGTTTTGCAGGTTCAGCAATGGGTGTAGCAGTTTTGCTGTGCGGGCCAGCTGATCGTCTGCCGCACGCTGCCGCCTCTTCTCCTCTGCCTTCGTCGTCGCCATATTATTTTTTGCTGTGTCATTTTACACGTAGGTACAGTTACACTACAACTGTCACACCTACACCGTGTATTACATACACCACGCTACACAACAATTAGTTGTCAGTGTAAATGTAGCGACTTTTCACTCAGTTTGACCTGAGTACAGGATTTCCACCGTCGTCACGGAGTTTTTCCCTCAAGTTTGCTTCTATTAACGTAAATACGAGGTTTTTTCGCTCACTGGCGACTGCGACTTTCTCCTGTAGCAGGATAGCACACACACCACAGTGTGAATCTTGTGTGAATGACGTAGGATGTGTACATATATATATATATATCCACAAACTATTTCCCATAAGGAAAAAATTTAATTTTCTAGGGGCGTAATGTCACGAATCAATTCGCGACATTTCCCTTTTGTGAGAAGCCACGAACTATTAGTGGAAAACTCACTGTGTATCGCTCAGTTAACCGTTTCTCCCACCATTTCGGGGTATACTTTTCAAAACATTCGTCACCGTTTTCAAAAGTGACCTATTTAATGCACGTCACTAAGTGCATACTGAGCGATACTATTGTTTTCTTTATTGTTCGCCCCTGCTTGCACTTGACCGTTAAAAATGCGGCCTAGTGCTCCCCTTTTCTTTCCCACGACTTACTCAGTCTAGTGTTTGCTGTGACGGAGACAGGACCTGTGCAGCAGTGCGAGAGGTCAGCTAGTACCCAAACTCCGCTTACAGTTTCTCCAAGCTCCCACCTTTAGTTCTCCAGCTTTGGGTGATACACCGCATTCATTGACTAGTATTTCCTTTTTGTATTTTGTAGTCATAAGAGTTTAGTTAAGGTGTTTTTTCCTAGGCGTAAGTATTTAGCTTTTGTGTGAGTGAGTGAGTGCGTCTCATTTAATTGATTTGAATTGTAACGTTAAATTTATTTTTTGTAATTAATATATTTAACAGTTCTTTTTCTTGAGCTCAATGTAAAGTAAAATCTTGTTTCATTTCTTCATAATTAAGCTTATTTTCCATACAGCTCCTAGCTTGCATAAACGTTTGCTTTCATAACTGGTACTTAGACCAGTCTTTTTGTATTAACTTAAAATCCGTTGTGCCAGATAGGAGTTAAAGCATCAGCAAGAGCCTGATATTATTATTAGTATTAGTTATTTATTGTCAGGGGTGAAGTAACTTTCTCCAGAGGCTAACAGTACAGTAAGTCAGCAATTGTGAGCAATTAGTCTCTGCTGTGTACTGTTGAGAAAGTTTTTGAATTCTCGTTCTTAGAGAATCGTTGCACGATTTAGCAAGACAATCATTGTCCCTGCTCTTTAATATTATTGAATATTAATATCAATTTAAATAACATACAACCATTTATATCAAAATTACCGTGATATTATAAAAAAACCCGTGACATATATATATATATATATATATATATATATATATATATATATATTGCAGACTAAAGTGAAGATGTGTGGCACAGGTATGTCAAGGAAATCTTTGCTTGAGAAACTGTAAAAACTATTTTGTTCCGAATGAAAGGTATGTGTTGATACATATATGTTTTATTATACGTGTCTGTTGTGTATTGTAAATAAATGTACACAAAAATTCACACACATCGCCGTCATCCTCATTAACCCCTAAATGGCTACCACCATCAAATGATGTTCTGTCAGAGCATGGCCGGCGGCATCGAAGCAGCATGACCTGTGAAAATCTGCGAAGAGTTTTGGGTAAGTGAATGAATATCAATGAAATGCAGACACTGGCCTAATCTACCCTCCCAGACATCCCATCTGTTAGTTTAGTGCGTGACACAGTGATTCTAGCTCCTGGCAAGGCCTCCATCCCCTCACACTGCCACTCTCTGCTCGCATGGAAGGTCCTGACAAGCCCTGAAATCAAGGTCGAACTCTTCTCCTTGGGTGGGGAACATGACAAGGACCAAATTAGCTCTAATGTGGAGTGCGGTAGTAGTCTTCATGAAATAACTGACGAAACTGACAAGAGGTATGAAACACCAACAGAGGATGATGGTGATGATTATGATTACTTTGACGATATTGGCGATGATGCTCCACCTCCTTCTCATTGCAAGATTGTTGCTCCACCTCATAAGAAAAAGAAGGTAGCAAAAGCAATTTTTTCCTGCCACAAGGGATGAGGAGGATATGAACATGTCACAGCAAGATGTGCTTCAGGTTGCAGAGCACCGTGCACCTTCCTCCTCCTGCGCTCCACCGTCACCGCCACTTCCCTCCACCTCACGTCTCCTCATCCCGCGCTGTTGCACTACATGGTCCAGCACCAGGGCCATCCTCCTCAGCACCGGCAACCATGCCAGCCCCTCGGCATTCATGACAGGTGCAAAAATCTGCCGCAAAGCGTGCCTGTATCAAAAGGCACTCCAAGCAGCAGTTGGAGGTCAGCCTAGGCATGGACATGGACCACTGCCTTCAGACCGAGGACCTTTACGTTTGACAACAGTGACTCAGGAGTTCATGACAACACGACTGATGGCAACAAGTTCAGAACTAAGATTCTCTTTGTTCTTCTTTGATGCGCAAATATATGACGATGATTGCAATGGAGATGAACCGATTTTTCCATTAGACAACTGCTGATGAAGGACGAGAGAGAACCTACAGGACACGGTTTTGGACTGACGTGACAGTGCCTTCCTTGTAAATGTTCTTGACACTGACGATGTTGATACCTTTGGTGCAGAAACGTGTGACTGATGATTATTGGACGACTGATGTTTTGACACTTGTCGATGCATTTGGCAAGCACATGTCTCGAAACATGTACCAGAACATCCTATGGTTCCTTCGTTTCTCTGACAACACTACCACGGACCCCACAGTCGTTTTGTGCAAGATCAGGCCCATTTTGGAGAACCTCAAATGCAAAATCAAACACTATTTTGGGTCTTTTTAGAAGCTTGTGATTGAAAAGTGTCTCATGTTATTCCGTGGCCATATTTCTTTCAGACAGTACATCTGATGGAAATGTCATGGTTTTGGCATAAAGATATTTGTACTGAGTGACTGTTATACCGGTGTTGTCTTGGATATGATAATATACACCGAGAGAGTGACTTAAATCTCCCATAACGATCATCTTGGCATTTCTGGTGCAGTAGTGAAACAAATGATGGAAGACTGTGGGTAGAGGTCACATATTCTACACAGATAATTAGTACACCTGTTCAGAACTTGCAATGCACCTGCTCACCAGGAACATTGGCTTGTGTTGCACAGTACATTTCTAACAGACGCGGCATGGCTGTGTTCAGTAAAGAGCAAAAGAGAGGCACTGTGAGATGCGATGAAGCACTGATCTTACCTTGCATTGGCGAGACAAGCGTGATACGCACATGCCATCAACTGTGCACACGGGAGCTCTCGTTGACACACGGAAAGTAGATTGTGTGACAGGCGAATGCATTTGAAAGCCAGATGCAGTCAAAGACTACAGTCTTAACATGCACTTGGTTGATAAGAACGACATGCAGATTGGTGGTGTGGAGTGCATTCGTCGTTGTGTCAAGTGGCATAAGAAACTCTTTTTCCGCTTGGCTGACGTGTGTGTTTTGAATGCAAGTCGCTATTACTGCCAGAAGACAGGACAAACGATGTCTATGAGGAAGTTCTTTCATGACTGCGAGTTCAAAATCGTGTAGGAGTACGGTCCGATAGTCATCATTACCACCGGGGCATACAAGTGCGGTTTGGGAACAATTGGACAAACTTGCTACAAAGGAATGGGTTGCTGTGCATTTCCTGAAATGGATGCCGCCACCCAATGAAGGATAAAGGCCTACAAGAGTTTGCAGGAATGCACAGGTGATATGCCACGTATGTGCAACAGCCAACAGGTGGCTGTGAGAGAGAAAACTCATCACCTGCCAGTGTCACAGGATGCAAAGTGCCTTGTAAACAGTAAGAAAATATTGTCTAAGGAACTGTGTTTATAACTAGGTTCACAGTTGTGATAATTTAAGCATTACTAAGGAAGTGCGGTAGTGTACATTTTAAGTAAGTGTTAGTGTAAGTAAGAACAAGTAAATCAAGAAAAGATAGTGATCGTGTTTTCCAGACAGTGACTACTTATCAAAATTTACTTTTGACCTGGGAAGGGAGGGCAAAGTTATCAGCTTCCCTCTCGCTCGGCCCAAACTCCACAAGTCACAACTTACAACCCTACTAGCATGAAAAAAGTAATTTGTGTTTTCCTTCAGTCATTTTCTTTTGGCAGTATTTCTTTCCTTGTACTGTTTTTCTTTTATATTTTTCTTGTATTTGCGGGAGAATTTGTCATATTCATTGTGTATTGTTATAACAACAATAACTTACCTCATCATTCCCTACAGCTCCCTCTACAGCCAACCTTGATAATCTCTGGCATTATCGTTTTCTGACCTAGAGAAATTGGCCTAAATACACACAGCCGCACCCATTTTCTCGAGACAGACAGAAACTATTATTTTTCTCCTCCATTGCGACACACACACTAGGCCTACCACCCAAAGTACGATTAGAAATCAATTCAGGAATAAGAAAAAAAAAATCAAAATATGGGGAAAATTTCGTAAGTTGGGTATTTTCCAAATAGATTCACGTATTTTGTACTGATTTGGTTAATTTTACATATTTCTTGCTCTACACAAACATTTCAGCAACGTTTGCCGTGTTTACGTGATGTATGCGTGGGTGGAAAAGCTTTCCTTCCCTCGTGCGAGGTGCTAAGGCAGGGTCGTATTGATTTTTAGTCGCCGAGTTTCAGCCTGTACACACAAAGGAGGACCTTATCTGGTAAGAGTCAAAGAATATCATCTTTCACCTCTCCCTGGACGTCGACTAAACCACCTAGACAACAAAAATAATTCGATACGTGCATAAACGCAATAAGCATTAAAGAATGTGAAAAAAATATATATATATATTTTTATTATGACACCTCCCATATTATGTACTAATTTTGTTCGTGATATACATATCTAGTCTTTTCAAACCATATCAGCAACACTGAAATTGTTTTAGGTGAAAATATGGATATTTCTTTGTGTGATGTTTTCTCGCTCTCAGTTTAGTTTTCATGGGGATGTCCAGCGGTCATTTTGCGAAAATTTTCGCGCTTCATTGCAAAACACAGAATGGGTTTAGGAAGCTAAAAATTGCATTGCCAGATGCACCAGACGTTTCTCTTCAATCTGACAAGGGAAAAAAAATGATTTTCGAAGACTGAAAAATCGTTGCTGGGATTGGCCACTGGGTTCCAGTAATTTCCGGACCCACGGCTATTGAGGGGATAAACCACATTATTTCGGGTAGGAGTGGCACAGACCGCGATTAACTGTTTTTCTTTAGGACATGGATTAACAGAGCGGCAGACATTAGAACTATCATAACGCCAGCAGCCCTGGTTCTGGACGATGGAGTTACTTCATCTCCTGATCTGCTAAAGAACAGGTTACATTTCAGCATCCTGCTTCCACCGACATAAGTCCATTACATCATGCCCCAGTCAAAAGAACGTTATACAGCACAAAAATCCATTGATTAATACCTAAAACAGGACACATGCAGACACACAAATGCAAAACAGTATACAGATCATGAATAATGCACGTGCGGGTTATATGGAAATTAAAGTAAGGGGAATAATCCTGTAGAGAAAAGGAGCCAGAGAGTATCAGACAGCACAAACGCTAGTCCTTTCAGGAGATGAGAGAGAGAGAGAGAGAGAGAGAGAGAGAGAGAGAGAGAGAGAGAGAGTAAATAAAGCTCCATTCACTTCAACTTGCCTGGACTCAGTGCCCTGGAAAACTGTGAGTCACAAGCGAGGAAAGGCCGGTGTCTTGGCCCTAGCCGTATAAATCATTGACCCGTTTTTTATTCCTTGGTCCAGAAGGGATCAGGTGGAGCCCGGAAGTTCTCACACTTGGTCCCACATTCCTCACGTTGAATCAGGCAAGCAAAAAGGCACAAAGAAAGTCAGAAAGATGGTAAATTGGTAGTTAACAGAAGAAGACATGGCAGGTTGGGTGGTGGACTGGGAGGCAATGGGAAAGATAGAACTTACATAATGGAGGGGTTGGCTAATTGTAAAGCAAAAAGCATAACAAAGCGAGGGTGGAATGTACACTGTTAGGCAAGGGAAAAGATAGAAGACGAGGTAAGAGTTCAGGTGACGAGGTGCGAATGAAGGTTAAATGATTGGACTGAAGCTAGTGAAACATGCAATATGTCGGGAGACAGAACAGGGAGACAGGAATATAAATCCACAAAAAATCACGAACTAAGCCAACAATGGTTTTTGAGGCAGAAAGGCTAGTGAACATTCAGCAAGGTGGAGCCTTATTTGTAAAAAATAAGACAGACATGCAAGGGAATTTATACAGAAACAGAGAAAATTTTGGTGATGGGAAAGGTAATGACGTATGTAAACGATGAGTGAGGGAACGAAGACATGTGTGTCTATATATCTATTTTTAGCCAGACGCCTTAATCCTGTAAGGGGTGGCCACAAACCAATGACCTCGATGTCGCCCTGTCCTCTGCCATTTGCTTGCCCTCCTTCCAGTTCACCTCGCCCCCCCCCCCCCTTTCTGGTATGTCTTCTACTCCATCCGTCCATGTCATCCTCGGTCCCCCTTAGCTCCTCAACCTCATTCACATACTCTCTCCTCGTCAGTCTCTAATTTTCCGACTTCTCTTCAAGGCCAAACCATCTTAGAGTATCTCTTAACGCTTTCAGTCACATCCACATCAGCCCTACAACCCTCTTTCTCTTCTAATTTGTTTGTCTCTCTCCATGAAACTCCAAATGCTCCTTTCTGATAACTCAGTTCCACTGCTCTCACTCTTGACTTACGTCCTTCAGTTAGGTCCAGGCTTCACTCCCATACGTTAGAATGGGGATCTCAGAAATGTCATTCAACGACATTTTTACTTCCATGCGCCCTTTACTATCCATATCACTGCCTTAAGTGAACCATTATCCTTTCTTCCCTGCTGTACACTTTCAAGTATAAGTCCTTCATCCATTAAACTTTCATCCTTTCTCATCACACCACATAAATATTTGCGTAGCCTATACTCAAAATTTTTATACCCTGACCATCCAGCCTCATTGTGCATTCTGTGACTTCATTTTTCTCAAAGACAATATCTTTACTCCTATCTACACTGACTTTGAGTGTTAGTTTCGAATATACACTCCCAAACACATTCTTCTCGTCTTTCATCTCCCATACATCTTCAAATTGCAATACAGTATCAGTAGGGAAAATCAGTACAGACAGTTTCCAGATCCTACTCTAACATCATCATCTACTACCCTGCCATGTATATATTTATTTTTTACAACGCCGTCCATCTATACATACTGAATAACAATAGAGACATGACATCTAAAATTCGCTGCACACCTACTGCTTTCATATTTCTCTTGACTGCATTCGACGACATCCAGTCTATTCATGTATTACGAATCCATTTCCCATTTCTTGTGTCTACTCGCGTCATATGCTTTCTCCATGTTAGTGAAGGCAACATGCAACTTCTTTCCTTTTCTACATACTTTCACACCAAACAGAACGATAATCTGACTTCGCAACCGTTTCCCATATTAATATCACCTTGTTCTCCCACTACATCATGTTAAGATGTTTGAGAGAGAGAGAGAGAGAGAGAGAGAGAGAGAGATGGTGGTGGTGAATGCAGAAAGAACCGAGATCTGAAACATTACGGAATTAGGTGAGAGAAAACTGTATAGAGTTAAAGAAGCACTGCATACTGATGGATTACAGAATATTAGTGATGGAATAGCGAAGGACCAGAAAGCCTCAGGGGAAAAAAGGATTATCAAAACATGAATGATAATGGAGTGAAATTTTACGTCTGCCATTTGATGTCAATTTTGTGTTCTTATTGTGAATGCCAGACGATTTTGTTCAATTTAAAAGAGACTCTAGGACAATACAGAAGTTATATTTCATTCCTGTTCTTACCATATCGTATTATTGAGATACGGAGAACGCCCTCGTAGTAATAAGGCCATTGAAGGCGTTATCAGTCCTCTTCACACAGTAGTCTCACATGAACTGAATATAAATGGAGACAGCACAATTGAAGAACAAAGAAAAAAGAAACCATCGGACTGTAAGATTTGCTACCTTCTCTCAGTGAAAGGATGAAAAGGATGAGAAAGTTAAGGAATTTCGAAGAGATGCCTTGCTCATAGCGAAAACCACCAGCAAACATCAGCATATACATTTATTAACAACATGCGGAAGCTTCTTTGACAAATCTACTGAAATCAAACACACACACACACACACACACACACACACACACACACACACACACACACACACACACACAATATTTTCACAGGCAAAAGCCAAAACATTATTTTTTCCTCTCTTCATTCTCTCTCTCTCTCTCTCTCTCTCTCTCTCTCTCTCTCTCTCTCTCTCTCTCACACACACACACACACACACACACACACACACACACACACACACACACACACACACACACACACACACACACACACACACACACACACACACACACACACACACACACACACACACACACACACACACACACACACACACACACATTTTCACAGGCACAGACTAAAACGTTCATACTCACTTTTCTATTTTTTCCTCTCGTCATTCTGTACCAATCTCCCCTCTCCTCATACTCTCCTCCATAATCATTCTCCTCTCTCCTACTCTTTTCTTTCGTATTCACCTTTCTCTCCCCGTCTCCTGAATTCATAATCACTTTGTCTCTCCTCCTCCCCATCACAAAAGCAAATACTTGCCAGGATTTTTTTAAAGCTATTGCAATATTTCCTTTGATTCTTTCCTCTTTAACCAATAAATCTAAGGCGTTTCCTGCCGTTACGGTTTTATGACAACAGCTGAAGTGGAGAGAGGAATGTGAATGAGAATAAAGGCTGGAGGAGAGAGATTAGGAAATATGACGGAAGGGGCGAAGATTATAGCTGAGAGACGAGGAGGCGGAGGGAATGTACAGCTGTTTGGGTGAAATACGACAGAGATAGGAAAGCAAAGATGATATGGGGGAGATAAAAATAAGTTATGGAAGGAAGGGACGAGGGAAAACGGAAGGAACTCTGAACATACAGTAGGGAAGGGGAGAGAGGATGGTGAATGTGAAGGAAGGAAGGAGCCATGAAAAAATGTGATATGTGTGAGAGAGAGAGAGAGAGAGGGGGGGGGGGAAGTGAATAAAAAGGAAGTGAGAGAAGAATGTGACAGTGAAGAAGGAAAGGAGGAAAGTGAATGGAAATAAAGTGGAGATAGAAGAAGTTTCAGGAGATGATGAGAGCGACAGGGAGGAAATTAAATATAAGTAAAAGGAAGGCAGTAGAGGAAAAATTATTTCAAAGGAAAGAAGTAGAGGAAAGTGATTGCGAAGGAAATGTAGGAAGGGAAACTCTATATGGAGGAATGGGGAATTGAACAGACACGAAACGAAGGGAAAGGAGCATAGGAAAATGAATGTTTGATGTGTGAGGAGTAATTATAAAGGAAGATGAGAGGATCAGTAAGAAATAATGAAGCAAGAGGATGTAAAGAGGAGGGATGTAAGCTGGGATATGAGCCGAGAAAAAGAAAGTCTGTATGAACGAAACTGAAAGAGGAAATCGAATATAAAGAAGGACAGGATCAAAGGTTTTATGAGAGAAATGAAGAGCCAGTGCGTACAAGAAGGGCATGAGAAACTTCAAATTTTACTTCAAGGTAATTCAGTCATTCTCACACTATCACACTTTTACTCTCACTTGTTCAATCAGACGTAACCACTGACTCGATGTTTCTCTCTCACAAGCATTATGTCACTCGAATTTCCTGGCCACCTCTCACCGAAACACACACACACACACACACACACACACACACACACACACAGATAGAGGACAACTCAAGGCAACCTGAAGTCCATTTGACTGCAGTTGGGTAAACACACACACACACACACACACACACACACACACACACACACACACACACACACACACACACACACACACACACACAGACGTAGACGTGGTAGGACAACTCAAGGCAACGTGAAGTCCTTTAGATTGCAATTGGGTAAACACACACACACACACACACACACACACACACATTATAACTCAGTCCCTTAATCTATAAATCTTTCTCTCATTTTCACTTTGATCGCTCACTCTCGCTGTCATACTCTGTCATACGTTTTCTCACTGTCACAATCACCTTCTCACAGAAATTATCATTATCTTACATTCATTTTCAGTTACTCACATCTTCACCCACTCTTACTGTAAAATCTCACTCACACTCAGATAAAAAAATAAAAAATAAAAATGATTGCTGGGTGGATGAAGGAAAAGATTAAATACTTGAATTCATTTAAAATAGACTTAATGGATTTTTCAGAAGACCTACCAACACTGCATAAAGTCATCCTCAGTAATATCTTAAAACTGTCCTGAATGAGATAGCCCAAGATTGTATTCTATTTGGACAGTGGGTATTAGCACCAAAGCAGTGAAATATGAAGGTGCGAGACATGCTTGAAAACTGAGCCATCTCCGGGAATGGCTAGTCTGATTGATGCCCGGATACAACAAGGGAAAAAAAAATGTCATACTCATTCACTGCCATACACACTTTCCGGTACCGTAATCACCATCCCACTCCCATTCACATCACACTCATTTACTGTCAGAGCCACATCCTCGCTCACTCGTTCACACCCTCACCCTCCGATTTCCCTCAAATATATATCCTTTTCACAAACGTATTGCTAATTTCTGACTCACTTTCCCTCATTCACTCGCACAGACTCAATTACCGACACAACCTCACTACTACATGTTCATTCTCACTATCTCACATTCCCTCACTAACATTTTCACACTTCAGTCCACTCTCTCACTCTCTCCGTCACTTACTGACTTGCTCTTTCTACTCCACTCTCGCTTATTCTGTCATTTTCTGTCACTTTCCAGTACTCTCACTTTCACTCGTTCTCTCACACTCATTCATACTCGTGAGATTCATATACTGTATAATATACTGAAATGTATAGACATTAAAAACACTTTCTCACATTTTTAGATGACCAATGTAAAACAATCTGTACACATCTAAATGAAATCTTACTGAAATTACAGTACCTTCTTAGAACTTTTTTTTTTTTTTTTTTTTCAGATTTTACCGTGTTAATATACATCTGTCATACACAGGTTACTGATCTACCATGACAGACGGAAGTACACTATTTAATAACTATATCTATCATCCAGATTTTTCTTGCCCCATGAGGAGCGTACTGTAGACGCCCAGGACTAAGGCACCCAAGCACGATATATAAGACAAGGGTAACTAGCTGCTACAGTGAGCCCCAGACCATCTCACGGATGTAAACCCTAGAAAGACACTTCCACCTTGAGAGCCTTAACCCACTAGATACCAGACGTCATTTGGTTATCTCGTTAACATCCATCGTAGTAAATGGCTTCCTGAAATACAGGAAATGATATGGGTTCTCAATCAGTGTAGATCAGTGATTCTCAAACTATGTGTCGTTGTTACATCCTTCATGTGCCGCAAAATATTGCTGAAGTTGTAGATCTGTAAACTGTCATTTCTCCTTATCTAGGGTGACTGATTAGCGATGATTCCTCCTAATATACAGTGGATATGCAAATCCAGTCAAGCACATGTGTCTCAGTAACCAGGTATGTTTGTGTGTTAGCAATGTAATTATCATATTTTACACACATATACATACACACACTATATATATATATATATATATATATATATATATATATATATATATATATATATATATATATATATATATATATACTATTTAATGAAGAAATAACAGGTGTGCCATAAATTTTTTTTAGTTTTTAAAGTGTGCTCTATCACAGAAAAAAAAAAAAAAAACACACACACATTGAAAACCACTGGCGTAGATTAACAGCAAGGCAGAAGCGCAGCGAGTGAGTGAATGGTGGGTGCCTGACACAGCAAGGCAGAAGCGCAGCGAGTGAGTGAATGGTGGGTGCCTGACACAGCAAGGCAGCAGCGCAGCGAGTGAGTGAATGATGGATGCCTGACACAGCAAGGCAGCAGCGCAGCGAGTGGGTGAATGGTGGGTGCCTGACACAGCAAGGCAGCAGCGCAGCGAGTGAGTGAATGATGGGTGCCTGACACAGCAAGGCAGCAGCTCAGCGAGTGAGTGAATGGTGGGTGCCTGACACAGCAAGGCAGCAGCGCAGCGAGTGAGTGAATGGTGGGTGCCTGACACAGCAAGGCAGCAGTGCAGCGAGTGAGTGAATGGTGGGTGCCTGACACAGCAAGGCAGCAGCGCAGCGAGTGAGTGAATGGTGGGTGCCTGACATCGGTCACTGAAATCTTGTACTCAGCGGAGCGTGGAGATGTGAATGGAACTGAGGAAAACAAGAATGATCAAAGGACACGACCAACAAGACTTCTTTTTGCAGCACATTTTTCGACACGTGATACCTTAGTCTCATGTTACGAGGTCGTTACGGTCACTCAAATCTCTCTCTCTCTCTCTCTCTCTCTCTAGGGATTTTTTATTTAGGCTGTGGAGTCACTTCAAAGTCCTGGCAGCGTAAGGTTCACGGAGGCAGGTGAGAGAGAGAGAGAGAG
Organism: Coenobita brevimanus; assembly: GCF_032717465.1. Lineage (NCBI taxonomy): Eukaryota > Metazoa > Arthropoda > Malacostraca > Decapoda > Coenobitidae > Coenobita > Coenobita brevimanus. The sequence goes on along the minus strand of NC_137008.1, from coordinate 12,996,766 downwards.
AGAGAGAGAGAGAGAGAGAGAGAGAGAGAGAGAGGAGTTTATTGTGTGTGGGCATTTCTTGAAGAGAGAGAGAGAGAGAGAGAGAGAGAGAGAGAGAGAGAGAGAGAGAGAGAGAGTTTATTGTGTGTGGGCATTTCTTGAATGTGAAAGCTTGTATGTATGTATATGCCCGCTTTCTTGTGTGTGTGTGTGTGTGTGTGTGTGTGTGTTGTCGAGCTCGCCCTTACGACTGGTAAAAGTTTTGTTTGATGACATATCTTCCACCCTGTGTTAAGCCATGACTACATTCCATTCTTGTGATTATTACGTACTGTTATCATCAGACGGGATCACTTACCTATCTCCTCTTTTCCAGCCTGCCCCTCCTGTCTTTCTTTTCCACTTTAGTACCTCCTTCCTACCGCCTCCAACCTCCTTTTTCTGTCTGCCGTTCTTGTTTCCTCTCCTGAATGGCCATCCTCCCGTTGACCATCTCCCCAGCCTGCCTCCCCAACCTGCCGCTCCAGTCTTACCCTCCGTCTTAAATCATACGTCAAGATATAATTCCAAAATATGAAACTCCCACTGAAGTATGTTAGTGTAAGGTTATGTGCCGTATGACTGCATAGGAATCTTCATGTAACTTCTCCCGTAGCGTTTCATTTTCCGCAATCTATCGGTGTATAACCAAACGCCTTAATCCAAGAGAAGGTGTCCACAAAGAAATCATCTCTACGTCACCTTCTTCTCCGTCAAAATGCCTTTCCTCCAACTCACACCACCCTCATTCATATACCTTCCCACTGAATTTTGGACAGCTCTATGCCAACTTATAGATTTTTTTTTTTTTTAAATCCTGACGTCGAAGCATCAGTACCAAACCAGAATATATGAACACTCTCAGGCTTCAGCAACTCACACATGGATTAATACACTAGGCAAAACACACCCATGATTGGATGAAGGATGACAGTATTAAAACTATAAGACTTACAGGTGAATAATACTGTCTGGCGATAGACGGAATAAAGTACAGAAGAAGTTGACCAAGGATGGTGGAAAGTGCAAAATGAAAACATGAATCAGTCAGAAAGTGGTTGTACAAATGTACAAAAGCCACTGAGGATCCGACCATAATCCCACACGTGCCGTCTCCGTGGATTTCATGGAAATCCTTCAGCTGAAAACTATAAATCTCTGTTTATGGAATGCGTCGTGGCGCTTATGAAATATTGCCACGGTTTTGTTTTGATTTTTAAAGAGGAATCTCAGCTGTTTTCCTACAGTATACTTGAGGCACACATAGTATACTGTATATTTCCCCCATTAAAATGCGTAGAGGGGAATATCTCTGAATATGTACTGAGAAATATATTAATTCGATACTTGTAACTTGTACACTGAAAAATTCATATTGTATCGTTTAAAGATTGTAACTATTATGGAATCATAATTTCTGCTATAAGGAAAATGAATTTTGTCTAAATTAGGGGAAAAAATCTTATTGTTACAGTTACAAAGCTGCAAATGGCAAAAATTAGACTTTCTGGCCATTGTAAATTACAAATTTATATACTCAGTAGATGGTGCAAAAGGCTACTAAACTTTGCATTAATGGAAAGTTTAAGCTGTGGCATTATCCAATCAACAGGGAGGCATAAATATAATGCCAACAGCCCAAAGACACCTTACTACAGCTCAGTACAGGGTATATGACCAGGTCATACATCAAGCCCAGCTTACAACGTAATGGTAAAAAACCAACGACTGCGACTCAAAGGCGGTGCGATAACGTTTTTGCCTTCTTCTATGTGTGTGTGTGTGTGTGTGTGTGTGTGTGTGTGTGTGTGTGTGTGTGTGTGTGTGTGTGTGTGTTCCCATTATATCTCATTAACGGCTTGAACAAACAACATGAAACCTTCAGGGTATTAAGATGTGGCCAAAATCTTGGCCGAGTTCAAAAATGGGCACTCGGGGTCAACGTCAAGGTCACCAAAATGGCTGCCAAAGGTCAACTAGTTTTTATCGCCCACCTCTAGCACCATTATGTCTCATGAACGGCTTGAACACTCAACATGAAACCTTCAGGGTGTCAAGGTATGGCCAAAATCTTGGACTTGGCCAACAGCTTATTCTGGTGGGCGACTAGTATTCGGCTCCCGAATGCTTTCCTTTCATTTAGTTCAATTTTCATACGAAGGCATGCCCGAAATATTTCACCCCAAGGTCACTCATCTAAGGTACTTTTCTTTATTGCCCACAGCTGTTTAGGGGCGGACTCTGAGGATTCATTTGGTGTTGTTTCAACAGGTAAAAATGTAAAGTGTACAAAAGCATTAAAGTGTGAGTGACACTGAAAGCAGAAAAGCAGCCATCACTGTGAACTATGACTGTAGGTAAAATCGCACATGAACCACCCATAAGAGTAGGTTTCCTCGAAAAGTGAACCTGTGTGTTAAAACTGTACCACAGCAAGCATCAAGATGAGATTGCCTCTATAATTATGACTTTAGATTAAAATACAGCCAGCCACCGCTACCCAAAGGTTGCCTCAGAACGTGTGACTATAAGCAAAAAGTGTACAGAGGCACCCAGGCTGAAAAAGTATCGACCCTAGCAAAAACGGTGAGTTGGGGAAGAAATAATTTACTACGTCAGATAAAGTAAGAAAAACCACACTAGGGCAGAATGGGCTACTGAGATGGTTTAGAATACTTCTGAGGGCAGTAAAGTTATATTCAATATTTCTGCATTTTGTTGTACATAAAGTAATACCTGACAAACGCCGTAGTACATAATATTCGCAATGCTGAGATGATTTTCATTTCGATGGACATTCAACATCAAAATTAATATTGGCTCTTACTCTGAGTGTAAACCCCATAATACCATGAGGGATGTAGGTAAATGGTCACAATGAGGCATGGGGGATGTTTGTCCGGCCACCATCGTGAAACTGTTAGATCTGGAGCCTGACAAATGCTATGGAAATAGATATATGCCAGCCTTTGTTGGTGTAATTATGTATACAGTCAATTTTTTTTTTTTTTTTAATGCGAGGAAGAAGGAACCAAAGGCCATGAGCCCGCAGTAACAGTTCCCTCCAAGAGAAAAACAAAATACAATATAGAGCCAAATTCAAGATCCGTTCATTTTGAGATGCCTGGACACACTGCGTTTGAAAGACTGGAGATCATAGGCAGAAGGAAATACAGACAGAGGGAGACAATTCCAGAGTTGGCCTGTTGCATAAATGAAAGACTGGGAGTAACGGTTAATTCTTGCATTAGAGAGTTGGACAGAAAAAGGATGAGAGTCTGCTGCCAGACGGGTGCTACGCGCCCGTCGTAGAGGTGGAGGAATGCAAGCAGACAGTTCAGAGGAGCAGTGACCATTAAAGTAGCGATAGAAAAGAGATAAAGATGCAACAGTGCGGCGAAGAGACAGAGGTTGAAGGGAGTCAGTAAGAGGAGGAGAGTTAATGAGACAAAAAGCCTTTGACTCCACCCTATTGAGAAGAGCTGTATGAGGGGAGCCTCCCCACACATGAGAGTTGTACTCCACACAGGGGCGGATAAAACCCCTGTATAGAGTCAACAATTGCGCAGGGGTAAAGAAAGAGCGGAGTCGGCTTAGCACACCCAATCTCTTGGAAGCAGATTTTACAAGAGATGTAATATGATCTTTCCAAGATAAGTCCCGAGTAAATGAAACCCCAAGCATGTTCAAGGATGATGTAGGATTAAGCTGAATATTATTAAACATTAGTGGGTATACCTGTGGAAGATTTTGTCGGGTTGAAAGGTGTAAGAACTGAGTCTTAGATGCATTAAAGACAACCATATTATTTTTACCCCAGTCAGAGATACGAGCCAAGTCAGACATTAGGTGTGCCATAGCCTCATCCCTTGTTTGTTGAAGTAACTGTTGAGATGGGCGTTGCGGGAACCGAATGGAAAGGTGAAGGGTGGAGTCATCAGCATATGAGTGGATAGGGTTAGATGTACAGCTTAGAAGATCATTGATGAATAAAAGGAAGAGAGTTGGTGATAGGACAGAGCCCTGAGGAACACCACTGTTGATAGATCTAGGAGAAGAACGATGGCCGTCTATAACAGCGGCTATAGAACGACCAGAAAGGAAGCTAGCGATGAAGGCACAGATAGAAGGATAGAAACCGTAGGAGGGCAGTTTGGAAATTAAAGATTTATGCCAGACTCGATCGAAAGCCTTTGAGATGTCAAGTGCAATGGCAAAGCTTTCGCCAAAGTCCCGAAAGGAGGATGACCAGGAGTCTGAAAGGTAGGTGAGAAGATCGCCAGTGGAGCGTCCCTGACGGAACCCATACTGACGATCGGAGAGAAGGTTGTGATAGGAAAGATGCCTTGAAATTTTTCTATTAAGAATTGACTCGAAAACTTTTGAAATACAGGACGTTAAAGCAATTGGACGATAGTTGGAGGGTTGGGAGTGGTCACCCTTCTTTGGGACTGGCTGAATGAGAGCAAACTTCCAGCAAGAGGGAAAGGTACAAGTTGACAGACAAAGACGAAAGAGTTTGCCTAGGCAGGGTGTAAGCACAGAAGCACAGTTCTTGAGAACAACAGGAGGGACCCCATCAGGCCCATATGCCTTGTTAGTACTGAGGCCAGTGATGGCAGAAAATACATCAACTGAAGAAATTTTAATGTCAGCCATGAGGAAGTCAGAGGGGGGAAGTGATGGAGGAACAGCACCGGAATCGTCTAAGGTTGAATTGGAGGAGAAAGTCTGTGCGAAGAGATCTGCTTTATCAGTAGAAGAAATAGCTACAGAACCATCAGAGTAGAAAAGAGGAGGGAAGGATGATGAGGTAATGTTGTTAGAAAGATTTTTGGCAAGATGCCAGAAGGAGCGGGAAGAATTCGAGTTGGAGAGTTGAGAGCATTTAGTATGGATGAAATTATTTTTAGTAGAGCGAAGAACAGACTTAGCACGATTCCGGGCAGAAACGTAAAGATGATGTGATTCAGGGGTGGGTTGGCTCCGGTACCTTTTGTAGGCCCTCTCCTTGTTGCGGACAGCATTAGAACAAGTGTGATTAAACTAAGGTTTCTTTGCATTAGTCAAAGGATATGAGAAAGGAATGTATGCTCCCAAGCTCGAGAGAATAACCTCTGTAATCCGCATGGCACACTCAGATTGCTCTCGGCCATAGAAGCAATAATCATTCCAGGGAAAATCAAAGAAGTACTGCCTGAGGGCCTCCCAGTCTGCGGCTCCAAAATGCCACAGACGACGTTTCTCTGGAGGGTCCACAGGCCGTACCGGAGTGATAGGACAGGTTAAGGTAATAAGGTTGTGATCGGAGGAGCCCAACGGAGAGAAAAGATTAACAGAGTAAGCAGAAGGATTAGTTGTGAAGAAGAGGTCAAGTATGTTGGAGCTCTCTCCAAGGCGGTCAGGGATACAGGTAGGGTGCTGTACAAGCTGCTCTAGGTCATTAAGGATAGAAAAGATGTAGGCTTGTTCACCAGGTGGATCCGTGAAAGGAGAGGAGAGTCAAAGGTGGTGGTGAACATTGAAATCTCCAAGAATGGAGATTTCAGAGAAAGGAGAAATGGATAGAATGTGTTCCATCGTAGAAGTAAGATAGTCGAAGAATTTTTGATAGTCAGTAGAATTAGGGGATAAGTAAACAGCACAGATATATTTAGTCAGAGAATGACAGGAAAGCCGAAGCCAGAGTGTGGAGAATTCAGAAGAATCAAGTTCAGGAACACGAGAGCAAGATAAGTCGTTGCGTATATATACACAACAGCCACCTTTGGCTTTGAAATGAGTATAGAGAAAGTAGGAGGATACAGAAAAGGGTTTGCTGTCAGTTGCCTCAGACAGCTGAGTCTCCGTTAGAAAAAGAAGGTGAGGTTTAGAGGAGGAGAGGTGGTGCTCAACAGAGCGAAAGTTAGAGGATGATCAGTAGAGGATGATCAGTAATTAACCCCTTGATAACGTGGACGTCCTTTATATATAATTACTGACATTTCTATCATCATCACCATCATCATTATCCGGAACATTTTTACGATCTAGAAATGAGGTGAGGAAGTATCTACAAGAAAGGAAGGCAAAGTATGAAAACAAGTTGATTTTTAACAATGTGCTCAGTTAAATGTCAAACAGTTCTATTGTCTTAGCTGTACTGTACTCTCTTCTAACTGTCTGGGTAAGATATGGTCACTTAACTACTAATATTTATTCTAATCTCAGTAAATTTTTATCGAAAGAGCAAAAACAAAATAATAAAGAATTCATCAGAAGGAGCGGTTTGAAGGAGATCCACTAAAGCTTTGCTTTACTCACTTCTGCCAGGAAATGTTACGTTGTTTTTATTTGTAGTTTTAGCTAACTATATTTTGTTGTGAACCTATATCAGAGCTGCAATAGGTGACCCCCAAAACGCTGGCAGTGACCGGTGTGGACAGCAGTTATAGGAAGCAGCTGTGTTTGTTTAGAGGTGTATAGTGCAAGTGTGTTTGCTAACAGATGTGGCGTGCAGGTGTGTTTTTGAACAGCTGTGAGGTTTATATGTTGCCGACAGATGTGAAGTACTGGCATGTGTTTTTGTTGACAGTTATGGGAAGCATTTATTTAACTGCTGTAGAGTGCAGGATTATTGTTAATGATTATCGGCTGGAGGCTTTTTAGCATTATTTGGGCTGGTAAATATGTGAAGGCGAGGAGAAATAAACATACGGGAATATGTACAAGATCCCCATGAAAATTTGTTATGTCGACGGGAGAGGAATTTAATAGGTTCTTGCCTCTGCCGTCACCCCTTAAGCCCTCCCGTTACAGCAATGATTTGGGAAACAGGGAGGAAGAGGAATGGGGAGGGGAGGTATATGATGAGGGTGGTGTGAAACGGAGTGGGAGGGACAGGCTGATGATGGAGAACAGGGTGACGTGGAGCCATACTGTTTGTAGCCATCTCACCCGGGATTATGACTTCTGACCATATAGACATATATTCGAAAAAATATGCATGGAGTACATATGCTTTGGAAGAAAAGGCTAAAGAGAAGTGTAAGTCACAGTTATCAACATATGCAGTTTAGGTAAAAACTCTATCCACATTCCGTAATCAGTTGCGTCACACTAAATCTGGTGGCGTTTTTTAGAACCATAATTATAACAGGGGAAGGTGGGATCAGAAAATAATGATTCGGTCTGACTATTGATGCATTGTTCTGACAGAAACTTAACTTAGGGTCATATGAATTCAATAGCTCTTAAACATTTATGTGTAGATATATAATTATAATTTCATCATTCTTGTTTGGGTCTTTATAAATGAACAATCGAGTAACAACATATTGTATGTTGCCTGTTATTCGTCACTTTTGTTCTTAATCCTTGTATTAATAGTTAGCATTCAGCACGTCTGCTCTGTCCTCACAAATTTCACCCACTGCTTAATTATTTGCTATTGATCTTTCTTCTTAGTTCTTTGTTGAAGTTTGCCAGATGTTTTCTATTCTCGTTTCCCAACTTTTCTTTTTCTTTGTGAACCCGCTGCCTCGGTGCACATCGCATTCTCAACTTCACTGACGACATCGTGGCGTGAAAGCAATTCGATTTCCTCTCAGTCCGACAGGCTATGCATTTGTTTTGTTTCTAACATGTGGCGTGACTGAGCCGCGCTGGACTGAATATTCATGTGTAGACTTTCCATCCCATGGCAAAACTGAGTCGAAAAGTTTTCAGAAGAGAAAGTGTGAAATATATTCACTGGGTCTTGAGATACGATATATCGTTACGAAACACGTGCCAAAAACCCACAAGGAGTAAAATACAGTATAGACTGATCTGCATACTTTGCAACTCCACATGCAAACCCAATGGGGGACGTGTGAAGCTGCCTATCCCTAGAGGCAACCACCGTTAACAGCTTCTCTGCCCCGAGTACGTGTTAAATTACCGTATTTCTCTCTGTTGATGTGAGAGCCTGTTTGGCAAAATACTATCATACACTATTGAAGTGTTGGAAAAGCTTCATAACGAAAATATAACAGGGAAGAATACATTGCTCCTGTTGTTTCATTTTCTGGAAAACGAAGTCCGAATTTTGGAAACCTGGCACCTATATATCTCTTTTCAACGTTTTTAATGAAATGCTACAAAGCTGAGTTAATTCTTGCCTCCTGAAATGTTCGATTTATACTGTACTTATGATCAATGCGTGGTTTGCACCATATGATAGCCCAGTTCTTTAAGATTTGTTGTTGACAGGTTTTATCGCACCCAGGCAATGCACGTGGCACGTGACACACGTCAAATGCAGCATGTCGAGAATCTACAAAAGAGGGCCAAATGCCAGACAGTTTGTTATAAAGCAATGATACTTGGTGGGTGGATTGCCATCAATATACCGTAGGCATCCTCGGGTGTAAGGCGACATTTCAATGCTTTCGGATTTAAATGGCCTTGCTCATACCTCGACGACAAAGGCGTTATGCTGGTTTTTGGTCAAGCACTTGTTTTGTTTGTGTCAGTCTCTCTTTTAGCGAAAATTTAATGATGGTGTCTTAAATTATTCTACATCAGCCATCCGATCTCAGAGACAATCGCCGTTCCAAGATTTTATGTAACTTATTGGAAATGGTGGTTGCTCGTTTTCTTAGGGTGATAAAGTCATATCAAATCTTGGATCGAGGACTGTCTCTGAGCTCGGATGGCTGATGTAGAATAATTTAATACATCACCATTAAATTTCCTCCAAAAGAGAGACTAAGACAAAGAAAACAAGTGTTTGGCTAAAACTACAATATAAATCGGACATCTCAGGAGGCCAGATTTATCTCTGCTTTGTAGTAAATTAATTAAAAACGACGAAAAGAAATATATAAGTGCCAGGTTTTCAAAATTCGGGCTTCGAGTTCGGGGAAATAAAACAACGAGAGCAATGTATTCTCCTTTTTTTTTAATTTTTGTTACCAATCTTTGTCAGTACTTGAATAGTGTATTATGGTATTATGCCACACAGGTTCTCACATCAACAATGACAAATCACGGTAATTTAACACGTAGCCTACTTGGGGCAGAGAAGCTGTTAATCAGTGAGAGGCATCTGACAGACGATGTCCACACGTTCCACATTTAGATCTATTTATTTTTGTTCCTTGTTTTTCGTTTTCAGACCCAAGAAATAGTTTACACACACACACACACACACACACACACACAAACACACACACACACACACACACACACACACACACATAGGAGCCTCTGTGGTAAAGTGTGCTTTTTCGTACACTGAAGAACGAGGGTTCGCTCCCCGCCAGGGTAATATAATTTGGGAGCATTGTTCTGACCACGTACTGCATTGGCGGACACGGGGGGTGCTGTGGTTGAACCAGTGTCGCATACGATAAAGTATGCTTGCACTCAGTCGGCTTGCGCGGGTCGATTACACTTGGTTCACAGACTACACACATATCCAAAGTCACTCCAACACTACAGTTACACTTACAAGCACTTCTCACCCTACATACAATCTCTACCAGACAGTTTAAGCCACATGGTAGAGATACATTGGCTGTATCGTCCCCATTTCGGTCGGGATAGGCCGGTCCTGCAGTGGACACTCAAACGGCTGATGAGATGAGATGATATTATATATATATATATATATATATATATATATATATATATATATATATATATATATATATATATATATATATATATATATATATACCTAGGCTGCTTCCCCCAGTAAAGGGAGGTAGCCGAGACAGGACAACACACTCCCAATTTACCCCTCCACTCAAAACACATTCATTCGCATCTTAGCCCCAAAGGGGAGAAGGGACTGATCCGCACCACACCGCACGAGGGTCAACTGTGCAGTGCAATCAGTGACATCCGCAGCAGGGCCCAACAGCAGAGCTGATTTACCCCTGCCACATCATAATAGACCCATCCCCTTACCCGCACCTGACCTGATCAGTTGATCAGGCCAAATACGGGAGAATATCTCCTCAGGGCTGCGTCATCATTTATTCATTCACAATTTCTCTCCATTTATTTCTGTCACTCATAGCCACTCTTCCTTGTTCAACAGACATCCCTCTTGCATCCAACGCTCTCTTCACACTGTTCATCCATCCTTTTCGTGGCCTTCATCTCAGCCTTACACCTCTCATATCAGATCTAGTTACCTTTTTCACCAATCGCTCATTATCCATTCCCTCCATATGCCCAAACCATCGCAACATCCTCTGCTCAACTCGATCAGCCATGTCCCGAACAACTCCAGTTCTCCTTCGCACTTCATCATTTCTCACTCGATCCATACGTGTCACTCCACACATACTCCTCACACACCTCATCTCCATTACATTCAAACTTTTCCTCTCTGCTACACCCATATTCCATGTTTCAGCTCCATATAATGCAGTCTGTACCACAACACCCTCATACAGCCTTCTCTTTACATCCATTCTAAGCGAACGACATCTAAACACTTTTTTCATTACTCTCAGCACCTTTCCTACTTCATTCATTCTAAACTTCACTTCTGCATCTATTCTTCCATCCACACCCACATACACACATCCACACACACACACACACACACACACACACATATATATATATATATATATATATATATATATATATATATATATATATATATATATATATATATATATATATATATATGTGTGTGTGTGTGTGTGTGTGTGTGTGTGTCCAGGTGACTTTTAAAGACTCTGTACTACTATCACTGGAAATTTTACTGGGAGAGAGTTGTGTTACACTCCTCGAGTCTAGTGGTTCTCTGTCTCTCCTAAAACCATTCAGAGAGAGGCGAGTGAGTATCTGTTTTTAACCAATGACACCACGTTATGCTGAGTTAAGGATATGTCAGCTGTGTACACATAAACCAGTCTTCTCAGCGTTCCTTTCCTGGGGCTGCAGATGTGGCCAGGGGCAACGGACACTGCCAATTCATCGCATTCTGGCAGCGTCTGAATCGTGGTGGCTAAGCAACAAACATCCGCTCACTTACATTTTTCTACTCCCGGGGTAAATAAGATGTCTCCCACCATGCTATAGGCGTAGAGCTAAATAGAAGACACTTCAAACTAGAAAGCACTCAGAGAGCTCATACCTCCGCTAATGCCTTTGCCATGGAAAAGGATCCGGATCCGAATCCGTGGAGGTAATACATGGAATATATATGATCCGGATCCGTCCTCAAATTAAATCAATTTTTCCTTGACCCATGGCCCACGCTTCCATAAAATTTTACTGAAATTCACTGAGAACTTTTGGAGATATTGTGCGGGATACATAGGATCCTGATCCTGATTCAGATCCGCCCTAAAATTTAATCAGTTCCTTCTTGGCTCATGGCCCATCATTCCACAGAATTTCACTGAAATTCACTGAGAACTCTTGGAGACATTGTGTGGGATACTCCGGATCCGGATCCGGACCCGCCCTCAAATTTAATTATTTCTTTCTTGGCCCATTGCCCATCATTCCACAAAATTTCGTTGAAAACTTTTGGAGCTATCGTGCTGACAAACAAACAAACAGACAAATATAGGTGAATATATATAACCTCCTCCACTTTCGTTGGAGGAGGTAATATAATTGGAGTAGTTAATAATAAAACAATACTGATTTTGTAAGAGGATGATAAAATCATATAAATATGCTAAACTGAAAGTAAAAGCATACTAGTTAATAGGGAGATATTTAACTAAATTAATGAACATATACTGTATAAGCGAATGATAAATTACTGATTTTTGCTATTATGATGACTAATAAAACTACATTAATATAATAGCTGGTTGGACTGGCTTTACAATGGTATCACGAGAGAGTAAGATATCGTAATAATTCATGTTCATATAGTTAGCTGAAAGTCCACACGTCGTCATACAAATCAACACTGTATTGTAGCGGTAGAGTGGTCGGTGGTGCCATTGGTAGTTCCGTCTAGGAAGTGGGTCGTTCGTTTTGTCATGTTCCCACTCAAATTTCTCCAACTTCAGCGTCAAGTTGCAATTATTTCACGTCACTAAAAAAAAGTGACTAAGGAAGTGAGATATCTGGTATATAGCATTCTTACAAGGTATACCTGTGTTTGGGGAGATATTAAAAGAAAACACAGGACAAGACAAAGGGTTTGAACAGCTGAGGAACATGAATGTAGATAACACAGAAGAAGAATTCAGAGTACACAAATACAGTGTATTTAAATATATTGTAGGATGGTACAATTCTAAGCCTGAAAAAGGAAAAAAATTGAATCAAGATTAAAATTACTTCAAGCCTATTCCAAAACTAAACGGAGCTCTAACATTGGGACGAAGGCTATGGTAACATGACTACTGACAAAATCCTCTACTTGCAACATAAATTGTTGGAGGGACAGAGACAATGACATAAGATGGAAGGTGATATACAATATTTCTATAATTACATAAATCTTAACATTTCACTAAGACATCCAAAACTTTGCACAATTACGATCTTATTTCATTCAGATGTGTAACAATACTACCTGGTAACAGAGATGACGTCCTCCACTAACATTACTTTGAGATGACGTCCTCCACTAACATTACACCGAGATGACGTCCTCCACTAACATTACACCGAGATGACGTCCTCCACTAACATTACTTTGAGATGACGTCCTCCACTAACATTACACCGAGATGATGTCCTCCACTAACATTACACCGAGATGACGTCCTCCACTAACATTACACTGAGATGACGTCCTCCACTAACATTACTTTGAGATGACGTCCTCCACTAACATTACACCGAGATGACGTCCTCCACTAACATTACACCGAGATGACGTCCTCCACTAACATTACACTGAGATGACGTCCTCCACTAACATTACTTTGAGATGACGTCCTCCACTAACATTACTTTGAGATGACGTCCTCCACTAACATTACTTTGAGATGATGTCCTTCACTAACATTACTTTGAGATGACGTCCTCCACTAACATTACACTGAGATGACGTCCTCCACTAACAATACTTTGAGATAACGTCCTCCACTAACATTACTTTCCCTCCAGGGGCTTTAAGAATGCCGCTAGAGGGAGAACCCCCTCTCCATCCCCATCACCCGGAGATGAACCAAGGACAGCAGGTGCCAGCAAGGCTGTCTCCACTCTGCACAACATCTTACTCATAAAATGAATCTGGATTAATGTTCAAGTAATCTAAGTTATCTTGACAGGTGGAGGAACAGATACAAGAAACAATGGGGCGAGCTGCTGAGCGAAGCTTTTGTCTGTACTTATTAACATATAGAGTAGAAGGTGATCAAGGAGTAGCAAGGGCAGAAAAAGGAGAAGAAGAGGGGGAGGAAGAAGAAGAAGAAGGTGGATGAGAAGAAGAAAAAGGAGGAGATGAATGATTTTCCTGATTTTCCTCCCACTCGAAGGACGTGAGAGTTCCTTTAAGATCATCTGCGTGAACTACTTTACTCTTAGATGACAAGTCATTAACCTCAAATTTGTTGCCGTTACGATATATCACGCGATGTGGGCCCGTAAATTTGTTATCCAATTTAGAAGTACAAGTATGTGAACCAGCAAATACAAAGTCCCCAATGTTAATACTGATAGGTGAGGCAGAGCTGTGCTAGGGATGTAACATATCCACTTTACACGAGGCCAGACTAGCCTTTATATACTGGTGTATTTTCTGGAAGCCAGTCAGTTTCACTTACACATAATTATCTAAGTTATAGTGTGGACAAGGTTTGAAAATGGCTTTAATATATTGATAAAGTGAAAGTGATACAACTAATGGTGAAACGTCAGTGAGCTCCTATCCATATAGTTTAAATTTAAATATTGGTATTAAACTACAAACTAATTCTTATATGTTTCTGTTTTAACACTCAGTAACTAAAATAAATATATATATATATATATATATATATATATATATATATATATATATATATATATATATATATATATATATATATATATATATATATTTGCTATATAACTTGCAACTCAGGGAACTGTTCTGTCACCATCTCTATTCCATCTTTTCATTAATGATATTTGAGCTGCTCATCAAACCCAGTCCACTCATATGCTTATGACTTTAACCTTCAAACTGTCATTCGCTTGACACACTGTCCATCACAGAAGTTACTTCAACAACCACTGAAAGAAGTTAATGCACACCTAATTTTTAACTTGGCTAATGCCTCTGTATGCATCGAAAACTCAGTACCAAAATCTTTCACAGGAGTATCTTTTAATAAAAAAAATTATTCAGCTCAATCCTCCACTATTTCTCACTATGCTTGGGGTTTCATTTTAGGGGGAACCTATTATGGAAAAATCGCATTACTTCGCCAGCAAAATCTACTTCCAAAAGATTAATTGCGTTAAGCTGACATTGTGCTTTCGTCACCCTTACACGACTGTTGACGTTTTACAGGGGTTTTATTCGTCCCTTTTCAGAGTACGTGGGTGTGGGTTCTCCAGACCGGTTTTTAAAACGGAGTGGAGTCAAAGGATTTCCTTTCATCAGCTTCCCACCTCATGCTGACTCCACTCAGCCTCTCTCTCTTTGTCACACGTTTACACATTTTCCTCTTTAAAATTGTTACTTCAAAGGTCATTTCTCTTATGAACTACCTGCTTGCATCTCTCCTGCTGTATGGATGGTTCGTAGCACATGTCTGGCAGCTCTTTCTGTATCTCTCATGTATGGGTCAACTCTAGAACTGTCTTTTTCAGTCGGTAATTCCCACTGCCTTAGTACAAAGTGCCCAGACATCTTGCACTGAACGGATCTTTATATATATATATATATATATATATATATATATATATATATATATATATATATATATATATATATATATATTGCCAGACACCTCAATCCCGTTTGGGGTGGCCACAAACAAATCGCCTCCAAGTCGCCCTGTCCCCCGCCATTTCACTGCCCTGCTCCCAATTCCCGCTCCCTCTCTCATATACCTCTCCACCCCATCCCTCAATCTCATCCTCGGCCTCCCCTCCCTCTTCCCCCCTCCACCTCACTCACATACACTCTCTTCGTCAGTCTTTCACCCTCCATCCTCTCCACATGGCCAAACCACCTCAGTGTGTTCCTCATAACGCTTCCTATCACATCCACATCAACACCACAACGCTCCTTTATATTCTCATTCGTCAGCCTATCTCTCCATGTGACTCCACAGGCTCCTCTTAAATAACTCATTTCCACTGCTCTCACTCTTGACTTGTGTCCTTCCAACAACGTCCAAGCTTCACTTCCATACGTTAGAGTTGGTATCACAATACTGTCATGTAGTAACTTTTTCACTTCCATGCTCACTTCCCTGTTTCTTATCACTGCTTTCAAAGAACCAGCAACCTTTCTTCCCTGCTGTACCCTTTCAAGCACTTCACCCTCCAAACCTCCATCCATATATATATATATATATATATATATATATATATATATATATATATATATATATATATATATATATATATATATATATATATATATACTGACTCACCCCTATTATCAAAAGATGCATATTCTAGTCATTGCCGTACTCACCATTTTGAACTGAAACTTTACATACCATACAGCTCAAGCCCACACACTTTTTTTCTTTCATTTTCCTTTGCCACACATCAGTCATCAGCAATGCAATTTCTTCTTTGCATATCCCATACACATTTGTACCCGACTTTACCTCCAACTCACACTCTCTCAAATTCGTTTCGCACTGTACCTTCATGGTGTACTATTCCTAGCACTCTTAAATACGTTCACGACATCCATCCTTTGCTCGGCTCATTCACGCCTCTCACACTCCAACAGTCAAACGAACCCGCCCATTTGGTTGGCACCCAGGGCAGTTACTGAACTTTCCGAGGATCAACGTTTTTTTTTTTTTTTTTTTTTTTTTTTTTAACAATTGAAAAATGACTAAAGAAATCGGAAAACTGGGGGACACTATCCCAGCCAACCAACACAAAGTTTGCATTCGGTGTTTTCCTTTTCCCTGGCTGACTGTAGCTAAGACTAAAGAGCTCCACCTACCTCTCTAGAAGGCTGATGGCTGGAAAGCTCACCCGTGTATGACAGGTTTTCCTTTTGTCCTGATGGGTGCCTCGCCACGCTTCTCACTGGTGATGCCAGGGGCGCTGCCGGTTCAGTCGTCGTCTCTACCTTAACACTGGTACTGCTGGATTTCATGGTACCCTGACCTCACACACACACACACACACACACACACACACACACACATAGTCTCTCTCTCTCTCGCTCTCTCTCTCTCTCTCTCTCTTTACTATTTGAGTAAACTGTGTGTGTGTGTGTGTGTGTGTGTGTATGTGTGTGTGTGTATGCCAAAAAACTCTGAAACTGATTGTTAGAATCCGATGAAACTCGGTGTCCACATCCGCTGGTTTCCCAAAAGGTACCGAAGGAAATCTCATCGCCGGGCCCTCGCCTGGGGGTCAGTTTCAAGCTGTTTTGCGTCCTCATTGGATTACATTGAGCGATCAATCTTTGCTCAAGTTAGCATGCCTGTTTCAGACCATCTGTTAGAGTCGGGGCAGAAGTGCAGATACTTCTCGTGCAGTTTTCGATTTCATTGCGCGAATAATATGAAGAATGTATTACCAGAGTGAAGAGGCTATTGTGGAACTTTTTTCACTATAGAACACTGGGAAAATAGTTGCTCTGTTGCTCTATATACTTTAATTTAGTGTGCACAGTTCTTAAAATGCACAACAACGTGCTGGAGCTGCTGGTGGCGAGCAGGCTAGATAAAAGGGAGAAACTGTTTCTTCCAAGAGTACCGACAATCACCCAAGCTGAGAAAGGCATCGATTTCAGACTGAGCAGATTACATTTTCCTACATTTTCCTATCACCGTAGCCTTTGGTATCACCATCAACGAGGCACAGGACAGATCAAGAAACGCGTTGGTGTATTTTTGCCAACACCAATTTTTAGCCAAGGTCAGTTATATGTTACTATCTCAAGAGTTGGATCATCAGACGCCGTTTAAGTGCTGACGCCACAGTCCTGTACTTGGAAAGTGATATACCGTGAGGTGCTCTGAGCAACACACATGTACAGTCACTCAAAAAAGTTGTCCTTCCTCAGCCAGACCCTCGCTTTTTTATGTAACAGTATAAGCCTTGCAGCTTCATATGGTTCAGGTGGTATTCTGAGCTTTTGTGTCTGTATGAATCCCAGTATAGAAAGAGGCATCACTTTCTACACTAGGAATATAATTACTCTGTGGTGTTGCTGGTCATTGCCAAATGCAATACTGAGAAAGAAATCTGAAAGCTTAACAGTTTTAGCAACTTCAGTCTGGAAAAAAAAAAAATCCAAGCTAGGAAAAAAAATCCAAGCTAAAGTTGTGCATATTTCGAACAAGCAGCAGATTTCTCTGGAAGGTGGACTGAGCAAAGGGTTCTGCCGACCCAGCCAGCCGGAGGAAGTGTAGCAATTTGAAACGTGTTTAGGCTAAAAAGTGCAGTGAGGAAGGAGGTGCCATATAATGAGACTGAATATATTTGCAATGCTCGAAGTTTACATTCACGCCAAAATTTGTAGTTCATGTAACACAAACAGATAGTGTGAAATCTGAACACGATAAGAGAGCCTTCCCCTTCCACGACACCAACAGCACTCCACCACACAATACACAGCAAACACCAAACACCATACCGCAATATTGTCAATACGGCACAACACAGCATATAATATCACACAAAACACAGTACACCATATATGCCTTGCAAAACAAGCCCTCAGTTAGACCCCTCATGTTACATCACTTGCTAAAACTGCCTCAGAGAAACTTTGATTATTATACAGAGTCCGTAACTTCGTCATTGACCAGCAGTTAGCTATAATTTATGAGTCATGTGCGCTTTCAGCTTGAATATTGCTCACCCTTGTGGAATGGATGTGGAGAGGTTATACTAAAATACCTAGACAAAATTCAGAACAAAGCTGTTCACACCCACGGACACACTAAATCACACCACTCTAATAAACACAAGACTGAGACTGCAAACGCTCCATACCACACAACACCACATCACACACAACATCACACCACAACACACCACACACATTCACACCACACCACACTACACACATTCACTCCACACCACACACATTCACACCACACCACACATACATTCACACCACACGCCACACACATTATACCACATACACCACTACATTGAATACACCACATAGCACATATTGCACCTTTCATACACCACACACCAAGTAGACGCAAATCACATCACACACGACACGACACACGCACACACACCGCTTGCTGGCTTAGTGGTAACGTTCTCGCCTGCCATCTGGTAGACGAGGGATAGCGCCTTGCTGAGGTTGAGAAATTTCACTGACGAAGCGGGTGGTTACTGTCCTAGAACAAGGGGATGAGTGTGAGCGTGTGTGAAAGGTCACAGTCTTGCTCTTAGATAGGACAATATGGGCTCTGAGCTCTCTTCCGGGAGGGTAAATCTTCCGGGAGGGTAAATCTTCCGGGAAGGTAAAAGCTGACTCGGACTATTATGAGCTCTGAGCTCTCTTCCGGGAGGGTAAAACGTCCGGGAGGGTAAAAGCTGACAGTCACGACCATCACGCGTTCCTGACCGACTCGGTGAATTAGCGGTACACACACACACACACATACACTCACACACATACATATACACACAAAGACACACATATACACACAAACAGACACATACAAACATGCCCCCGACGCACAGACAAGCGTTCTGGATCGGAGAAAGGAGTGACCAAATCACTTCATCAGTTAATGGATGAATGTGGACATAAAGTCTTAGAGACTTAGACAGTGCTTCCTAACCAAGGATTTATTTACTCCTAAGGTAAAAAGAACTATAGATCGGGTTAAAGACTAACTCCAAAATAAGAAAAAAAAAAATAGCATGACATTAAATAAAGAAAAGTAAGTTGCAGTTTAAGTGATATACAGAGTCTTCCATGCTTACCAGTTAATAAAATGTCAGATATACGGTACATATCTTTTTACTGATACAGAATAATATTTGCAGCTGCATTATAAGACTGTGCCTGTTTCTAATGAAAAGTGTTTTTACATCGGTATCTAATATATCCTACATCTGATGGCGTGGCTTCTTCACGGAGTGGGAGAAACTTGGTTAATAAATTTTCCGTTTAACGGATTTCACAGTAATTGCTGGCGTCCATAATGGAGTGAAGTATATTGATAATTAAGAACATACAATACGCCTCTACTCGTTACAATGAAAACCCTACGTATTTTGTGCATGATCTATCATTTTTGACACTAACCTTATAGTTGCGGAGTACTTTAAAAACATCCATTGTGATGCAATTTTTATCCTCCGCTTCTGTTATACAAAGGGTATTGTTAATATTGAAATCAACAAAAATAGGTTTCGCAGAAATTTCGTTTGCGGAGCAAGTCTCAGAAAATATTAACTATAGAGTCATTAAATTTCACATAGTTATGTACCTTGTAGTGAAGTGGTGTCTTTTGTTTGGTTGAATGCTGTGCCTTGAGCAGTAAAAAAAAAATAATAATTAAAAAAATAATAATAATAATCAGCGATTTCAATGCGCCCTACAGAAGTAACCTGGAGCCACAGCTCTGAAATAGTTCACTATATAGTCATGAAATATCATATAGTTATGTGTCTTATAGTGAACTGGTGCCTTTTGATAGGTGGAATGCTGTATCTTAAGTTGTTTTTTGATATAATGAAAAAGTAAAGAGAAAAAAAAACATTCTAATAGATTTTAATGTGACTTGCTGTCTGTGTGTCATAAAGGGGGGGTGGGGGTGAGGCCCGTTATGCGCTTGGTTAGGTGTACAGGGAGGTGGGGGGTATGTACTTGGTCAGATGGAGGGTTGCAACAGTGTAGCATTGCCTATGTTTTTACTAACATAAATGACTGCGCTCACGCTACAAAAGAAACCACATTGATGAGGCCTTTTATGCAATCTCAAATGAAACTTCAATTCTAGAGGACTTCTCTAGGTTGAATAAATAGCTTGTTAGTAGTAAGAATAAAATAAGGTCCACCGAAATGAAGGGGTTAACTGGCCAAGTGAAGGGTGTGATATAAATGCAACTGAGAATGTGTGGGCCATGATGGTTATGACTGGGGTATCTGACATGAATGGATCTTTGCCACGACTGATAATTTTGCAAGAGACGAATGGGATGTATTCCCACGCCTTCGAAACTGTTGGCAGTGGCTTGTGGGATTAATGATGTGGAGGTTAGGTATAACTGTATCAGAAAGTGGGGTCGAGAGTAAGCATTAGACCAGAAATATCTACACTGTCCCCCATTGACCTTATTCAGCAATATTTGTCGGGCAGAATTTTAAACATATACTGTAGATAGTTTTTGTAGTAACTGCTCTATCTGGCAGCCTATTCCTTTGTTCCTCTACGCGTTTATTAAGGTAATTTTATTTATTTTCGCTATAATAGTACTTCATCTCATTCTTTTGGTTTCATTCCATTATTTCTTGTCACAATATCATTCTGTATTTAGGACAAATTTCCAAGTTTATCGCCCGCCTTTAGAAGGCGGAGCGATAATATTTTTGGTTGCCTCTGTGTGTCTGTCGGTGTGTTCTTACCTAATTGTTCTTACCTAATTGTATCTTTACAGGAATGAGTCAAGCTCGTACTGTCCAGTGTCTTAAACCATATTTATCGTACATATCCTTAAAATTGTGAATAATTTTGGCACACACTATTTCATTCGGTAGTGCATTCCACTGATCAATTGCTCTATTTGGGAAACTAAATTTCCTTACGTCTTTATCACCTCTCTTCTCATGCAGTTTTTTGCAGTGTCCTCTTGCTGATGCTTCCCCATAGGTTAAGTAATCATTTATGTCTATTTTCTCTTTCCCTGATATGCATTTATATAGCATAATCATGTCACCTCTTTTCCTTCTCTCCTGTAGTGTTGGTAGATTCAATTTCTTTAGTCTTTCTTCGTAGCTTAGATCCCTTAAGCTTGGTACCCATTTTGTAGTGACCCTTTGAACTTTATCAATCTTGTCTGTGTGTTTTTTGAAATGATGACTCCAGACTACTGATGCATACTCCAGGGTTGGTCTTTCTTAGCATGTCTTCATTTATGTATGTGAATGCTATTCTCATATTTGCAAGCAGTGTATACATGTTCCGTACCTTCTCACTGATGTGGTCAGCCAGAGATAGTCTGTTATTGATAATCACACCTAGGTCCTTCTCTCTTTCTGATGTGTGTAGGGTTTTATTTCCTAACGTATAATCCCAATCAGGTCTTTTTCCACTTTTACCAAACTAGATTACATGACACTTGTTCACATTGAATTCCATTTGCCATGTATTACTCCATTTATGAAGTTTATTTAATTCTTCTTGTAGCTCTTTACAAGAGTCTGTGTTTGTAATTCTCCTTTGTATTTTTGCATCATCTGCAAACATTTAAATAGCTTTCATTTCCAGTGTTATTGTCCATATCATTTATATACACTAAAAACATGATTGGTGCCAGCACTGAGCCCTGTGGTACTCCACTAGTCACTTCTTTCCATGATGAGTAATTTCCCCTTAGTACTGTTCTCATTTCTCGTCTTATGAGAAAATCATGCATCCAACAATACAGTTTGCCTCGAATTCCTCGTTGATGGTACAGTTTCCATAAAAGTCTTTGGTGTGGTACTGTGTCAAATGCTTTCTTGAAATCTAAACAGATACTGTCCACCCATCCTTCTCTTTCCTGTAATGTGTCTGTTACTCTGTCATAGTAGCTCAACAGATTAGTAACACATGCTTTTCCTTTTCTGAAACCAAATTGTCTTTCTGTTATCATATTGTGTTCTTCTAGATGATTTACCCAAGCTTTTCTTATAAGCTTTTCTAATATCTTGCTTACAACACTGGTTAGTGATACTGGTCGGTAGCTGAGTGGATTTTGTCTATTCCCTTTCTTGAATAAGGGAACAATGTTTGCAATCTTCCAAATATCAGGTAGTTTACCTTGACTCAAGGATTTCTTGAAAATTAAAATTAATGGTTTACTTAACTCCTTTGCACATTCACGTAGTACCCAACATGAAATTTCATCAGAACCATTTGTTTTTCCTTTGTCTAATATACTTAGCTCCTCCTGTATTACTTTTTCTGATGTTTGGGATTGCATGTTCCACATAATCCTTCTCAATTTTTTTTTCCTCTGTAAAAGCTGATTGGAATTTCTTGTTTAGTGCTTCAGAAATATCCTTCTCTTGTGTATAGGTGATTCCCTCGTCCGTAATGGATTGTATTTTATCTTTTACTTTGGTTTTGCTTCTGATGTAGCTGTAAAGTAGCTTCGGTTGATCACTAATTTTATTTATTATATCCTCCTCAAACTGTTTTTGGGCTTCCCTCCTTATTCTTGTATAATCGTTTCTTGCCTGTTTGTAATTATTATATGCCCTGTCACTATTGTGTCTTCTGTATCTATTCCACAACAAATCTCTTTTTTCTTTTGATTTTGTACATTCTGTATTGAACCATTTCTTTATTTTCTTTTCTGCTTCTTTGTGCTGCACGAGATCCAGGAGCTTTTGGTCCTAACAGTTTTCTTTAATGATTATATCTAGAGTATTCCAATTTATATTTGTATTAAAACCTCCAGTTAGTATAATTCTTTCCGATTTCTCTTCCATTTTATGTAATAATGATCTTAAACTCTGAATTGTATTCTCTGCCAGGTCCTCATACTCGGATGGCATGTACAAATTGGCTACAATTACTTTCCCTTCAGATGTATTGATCTCTACTGGAATCAGTTCTACTTGTGAGGGTATATCTAGTTCTATTTCTTTGACTTTTAGATTTTTCTTAGTTAATATTATAATTTCTCCTCCTTTTTTTAAGTTCCTATCTCTTCTTATATGTTATATTCCTCTAAGTTTAGGATGTCATTTGATATCCTTGGTGTTAATTTTGTTTCAGTTAGGCATATTATATGTGGTTCATTTTCTCTGACATAATCATTCATCTCTAATAATTTAGATACCATTCCATCCACATTTGAGTACATCAACTTAATCATCTTGTTTATATACTTGTCATGACCTGGTTCTACTACCTTCCTCCTTTTTATTCCCTCCTGTTTATGTACCACTTTCCTACCTGCAATCCTATTACCTTGTAAAAAAAAAAATGTATTCTCCTCCTCCTCTGATCTTCCCTTATTTTTTGTTTTTACTTCCTCCCTCTTCTCTTTCAGTAATTCCAGTTCCTCTTGTGTCAGGCATCTTTTTATCCATACATTTTTGAACTCCTCTTTTTCCATAAGATTCTTTGCATTTTTTAGTATCTCCTCCACGGTGTTTACACTCTGGAAGGTAACCTTTAAGGGTCTTGACTTGCTTCTCTCGTATTTCCCTAACCTTTTGTGTTCCTCTATGTCTTTACTACAGATTTCCTCTGATACTTCTTTCAATATGCTCATTACATTTGCCATCTCCTTTTTGTCTCTTGAGATCTTGTTTTTTACTTCTTCCTCTTCTATACCAGTGATTACTATAGATTTATTGATATCTACTGAATCTCTGACTAACTTAGGATTGTTTTGGATTATTCTTTTCACTTCCTTTTTAATGCTTTTTTCTTCCACCCTTGTTTCTAAGTCTTTCTTTACTTTCACCATAAGTGGTTTCCACATCATTTTTGTAGCTTTGCACAGCTTCATTCACCTGTGTTATCTTCTCCTCAATATCACTGCTCTGGTCTATCAGACTGTTTACTTGCCTAATTGTCTCTGTATCATTTTTGAACTCTTCCATAATACTCTCGTGGTTGACTACTGTACTTGCCATTTCACTAATTTTTCTCCTAAGTGAACCCAGTTCTACTGTCGGCTCATCTATGGTTATGTCTTTCTTGTTGACTTCCTTTCCTAATTTTTCTATTTCTTCCTTTTGGAAGTGCATCTGTTTCTTAATTTCATCAATCTCATTGTGAAAGCCGTCTCTAGCCTCTGTGTGTGTGTGTGTGTGTGTGTGTGTGTGTGTGTGTGTGTGTGTGTGTGTGTGTGTGTGTGTTCCCATTATATTTCATGAACGGCTTGAGCTATCAACATGAAACCTTCCAGGTATCAAAATATGGCCAAAATCTTGGACGAGTTCGAAAATGGGCACTTGCGGTCAAGATCAAGGTCACCAAAATGTAGGCCAAAGGTCAACTAGTTTTTATCGCCCACCTTTAGCACCAATATATCTCAAAAACGGCATGAGCTATCAAAATGAAACCTTCAGGATATCAAGATATGGCCAAAATCTTGGACTTGGCCAACAGCATATACTGGCGGGCGATTAGCATTCTGCTTCCGAATGCTTTTCTTTCATTTTGATAAAGAATTAGTTTTGTTTAGAAATTCTGCTTCATTTTCGATATGTAAGGAGGTAGCATGAAGAGGATGAGTATGAAAGTAGGAATATTGTGGGTGAAGAATGTAGAAAAGATGTCAGAATATGGTTTTTGGGTATCCATGTCGCTAAGCAAGAAATCATTCGTACAAAGATAAAAGTACCAAGAACTAAGACATAAATAGAGGAAGAGGGAGCAGAGTTCATGGCAGGAAGGAAGAGGGTTTAGAACCTTCATTGTAAATATGGATATATTGTTCTAAATTATTGGTTACTTAAGTGTAATAGCAGTGATTGTTAAATGTTCCAGGAACTGTTTTTATAAATCCACAATAATGGTATTTTTAATCACCATCATAAATAGCCACTCACAGTGAAGAAAATAAAACGACACATGAGGAATGAAATGAAACTGGAATCATGGTGATGGGGATGCTGGAGGGATAGAGAGCATGAGGAAGGAGTTATGGAGAGGGATGAGAGAGGGGTGCAAAGGAGAGGGAGTGGGGGTGGGGGTAGAATGGAGCGCAGTACACAGGAGCGAATCTGAGCTAATCATATTAACGTTGGTTATAAAAATGTCATATAAATGCTAACTAGTACTGTCTCTTCATAGCCATAATGACTATGCCTTGTTCTCGATAGCGTGGTCGTAAGGTACTTGTAGGGAGATAGGGGGGTCTGTCGTAGATCGTCGCAGCACTGCCAGAATAAAGACGTGAGACGTAGTACAGTGTATGGCTCGAACTTATCGCTGCTTATTATTATTTTTTTTTTTATGTGTCCGACTCTGGGTATAGGCTTCACAGCCTGCTCTCGAGGCTCAGTAATCCTCCTACATACCATACACCTCTCTACATGTCACCACTTCGGCGCTAACACCCACCGTCCATATTGAATACATGCTAGGGCTGTCTCATATTGCACGGTGTATCGTCGGCTAGAGTGAATAGCTCTCTCTCTGTCTCTGTCTCTGTCTCTTTCTCTCTCTCTCTCTCTCTCTCTCTCTCTCTCTCTCTCTCTCTCTCTCCCCTTGTGTACCAGCGAGGTGAGATAGAGCACTCTTGGGTTACAGAGTTTATTGCACAGTTATATCAAATTGTGATTTACAGTGTAACGTAGCATGATGGCAAGCCTCCTAGGTGACCATATCTCCTGTCTCTTCCCCGCTTCTCTAGCCCCTTCTGACCTGAAGGGAATTCTCTCCGACATTATATACAGCTTGGAGAAGATGTGTGATGTGATGTAGTGTCAGGTAGATTTCCATTCACGTGGACTAACCGACTAGGGCTGGTTACTCCACGTGTTTGAATACGTCATGAAATTCTTGGTAGTCTGGACTAAGAGATTGTTTGAGATACATCGTATGTTACGGATTCTTGTTGGTCTGGGACAACAAGACTGTGGATAGACATTATGTGGATTGACATTACTAGTGAGAAGCTGTGTATACTCCTAGCAGACACTACATCCTGTACATTGTGTTATGAGATATATATATTAGTGCCTACAGTATATAATGTCTACATTGTTACTGAAAATTATATTTAATAGAACACACTGCACTAACAAAAGCTTTCTTGCTGGTAAAATGTTGTCATGGGTATAGAACTCTGAATTTGCTCCCATACTTTATGCCCTATTGTTGCTGCTTTCTTTCCTCATCTCTTTTTTCTGTACTGTTTCCATCCTTACATCTCAACATCATTTAAGAATTATCCTTTTATTTCTTAGTTTATGATCTTTTTACGGAATGTAGGAACAGAATACACATTCGCTGTAATACAGAACGATACATTTGTCATGATAATCGCTACCGGAACTACTGATACAGTGTGCGTAAAATGCTTACAAGAATGTGGCGGTACATATCAGTGAAGTTACATATGAGAAGAGGTCTGAGTATTTAAGAATATTTTTAGGTTGTGAGTCGCGTACTGTAGCTCGAATGCAGTCTAAGGACGAAAAAAAAAAAAAAAACACCGGTTATTAAGAACCGATTTAGCACGCAGCACATTAACGTACACCTTTTCATTTTTATCTAATGTCTGACGATATAATAAATAATTTGATTACTCTCTGTTCTCTAATTGCTGACATGTAATTTCCTTTGACAGTCAATTAAATGAGGGTGGTGGCCAACCGTGACCGAGAAGAATAGATACAAGTGGGGAGTGATAACAGGGGGGAAGTAATTTATGACAGAATTGTGTGATCGCAAGCCATGCACTGGAAATATTCCTCTTCTGTAATGTCTGTTTACAACATAATAAATGTCTTGTATCCTGATTTTCATTACGAAAATGTTCCATGATATTTAGTATAATACTTGCTGGTCATGTTGATAGAAATGACATATTGATAGAAATATTCCTGTTCGTCCGAGTCCCTACACAAGATCATTCATTTACTGATGAAATACATTTGTCAATAGCAATATCATACCTCATGCAACAAATTGTCAAGTTCTTTAATACAGTTTTAAATTGTCTCCGATAATGTACCTTAAATACTGGCCACTCAAGCCACACCTGGCACCTGAATCTCATGTAATGTTACACCTCAAACGGCCCGGACCAAGCAGGCTGATAGGAACAAACTTCTGCTGTCGACTACAGTATATCTTACAAATATGCACGGGCAACTTAATAAGATGAGGAAGGTAAAAAAAAAAAAGTAGAGTAAATCTACTGGCCATGTGTGTGCATGAGCGTGCGTTCATGTGCACGTCTGTGTGCGCGCAATCAACAAATAATCCAATCGTCTGATGCCATGAACGCAAAAGAAAACATATAGTTATACTGTAAAAAGAAATTTGAATGATTAAGAAAAACTATTTGATATCACTTAACAATATACATACATTAAAAAGACTACAAAAGGACCCATTATTTGACCTGATTCTGCGACCGCATTTTTCAACAGGTTTTTCCAATGCTGATTATTTCATTCTTGAGTAACCTTCAAACTTTCCACTTAGTCTGATCCAAATCGAATCATGTGACCTTGCCTTTTGACCCCGACCTTGGACCTACTGTACTCAAAATTCGACCTCTTCAACCATGGCTGACATTCGATCATTACTGCAGACTGATTTAAAATTATGGGTTTAGGGTCGAATATTTGACCCTTCTTGTGACCCTGATCTTTGAAGGACTGCTTTCGGATTCTAATATTTCAATGTTCCTGTGATTTTCAAGCATCCCACAAAGGTCGGCCTAATTTGGATAAACTTCTTTTAAGTGACCTTGCCATGTGACCTTGAGCTTAGACTTGTTCTCAAAAACAATCTTGTAGGTCAGGCACTTGGCTGACCCTTAATCCTACAAACAACTTTGGATGAAATCATATCGCAACTGTGTTATAGTCGCGGCGCACGACTCTGAGGTTGACATTATCGTACCCTGGCAACCTACCTGTCAAAAGTGAGTCCGATTTCGTATCATATTATACATGAATCATATTGTTATACACGAGTATATTATACATGAATATTATTATACACGAACATATAATACACGAATCATAAGCGTATCATATTATACACGAAATTGGTAGCACTGTTAACGGGTAAGTTGCCAGGGTACGATAATGACAACCTCAGAGTCGTGCGCCGCGACTTATAGTTATTCTGATCATGTTCTGAGATATTGTCACTTGATTGTTTTTAAATTCAATTCCTTAACTACGGTACGTGCCTTTCCCTCAACCCTTCCACCAAGTTTGATCCATATCGGATTAAATCTATTTATGCTGACCTTACCATGTGGCCATAACCTTTGATCTATTTCTGTGATCTTGACATTCGACTCTTTGTCTCCTAATTCGGATTCCTTGATTCTTCAGCATGCATTCCTCTAAACTGAATAAAAAAGGTTTGTTTTTACCTTCCGCTGTGACTGTGACCTTTATGGTATTGTAACAAAAAATAGATAAATCCCTTGAATGTTTCTCAATCATTACACAAAGATTTTATTGCTACTAAACACACACACACACACACACACACACACACACACACACACACACACACACACACACACACACACCGAGCAAAGCATAACACGCCATGGGCCACCACTTTCGCGAGTGTAAAAGCAAAACGACACTAAGGGAAGCAGAATACAGTGAAGGAAGGAAGGCAGTGAAAGTTGGAAGGCTTCCTGGTGATTATCGTAACCATCTCACCATCGTAATAATTATCTCGCTAATGACCTAACTCTGTGTGGGCTGAGGACGTTGCTTTTCCTTAATGGCGGAGGAACAAAGCATGGAAATGAGGTGAGTTTGTGGGAAGATGACGGCAAGGAGAGAGAGAGAGAGAGAGAGAGAGAGAGAGAGAGAGAGAGAGAGAGAGAGAGAGAGAGAGGTAATACCGGAATTACCATAAGGGTACACAAGCACCGGTCAGTCCTTTCAAAGTGTTGACCCGATTGCTTTGCTACCAGTTCATTGCATATCTAGTCCCACATCTTTGCGTTAAAGAGGTTCATTAAGGTTGTATGTACCTCTCAGACTGTAATACATATATGACATTCTCCAGTTAAAGTGATATTCTTAGTGACTTTCATAGGCTTCTTGTGATGTGATACCTAAATATGAAAAGATAAAAAATAGTTATTCACATAGCGCCAATCTACTGATACTCTTCTGTGATCATAACCGTGATGATCAATGAAGCCAGGAGAACAGATGATCCTAGTATCTGAGTGAGCCGACTTTTAACCAAATGAACTAGTTTAAATTTTCAAAATAATGTATCCGAGGGTATTTACCAAGGAAACATTATACCAGGCTGCTTGAGGAAAACAATACACTAAACTTATGTAAATCAAGACCGGTGACAATTAGTATATATATATATCTATATCTACAGTATATCTATATATCTCTATATATCTATCTGTCTATCTATCTATCTGACCATCTATCTATCTACCTATCTATATATTAGGGTGGTCATCAAAATTCATTATATTTCGAAAGGCTTTGCGTTATTTTAGTTGTACACACTGAAATGCTGACTTTCGCAAAATTTCATTCAGTATCGTTAACTTTTACCGCTGTCACAGGATCCTGCATTACCCCGTATCAGCCGACTGAAACGTAGCTAAGAATAATGTTACATCATGATTTTTTTTATCTTATTAATAAAATTTTAGTGAATATTAGATTTAATATCTTTCAATTTCATTACATGTAAACTTTTAAATTAATTATATTTAATATAATTAATGACTTTAGTTATATACCATAACCAAACCTAAACGTGTTACATCAGCCGGCCCATGGTAGTACTTTGTAGAACATTCAGTCATATCCTGATTTGGCCTAGACACTCACACCCACAGCGTATATATATAATCAGCTGCAATCTGTTCATCAGTTATCTGATATTCTCGCTACTGATTACGTCGTCTCAAGCTGGGTGTATCAAAACACCGTCTCCAACGAACTCCGACAAAACAAGGTAAGACTCTTAGATTCTCAAGTTATTGTTATGGAGAAATACTAAGTAGTGTTACTTCTTGTAGGAACTAAACACTGTAACTAACCTTAATGATTGATCTCTTCCTAGGTTCTCGTTTGCGGATTTATCTGGTTCTGTTGTGGCATGTGTGACCCGAAAACAGGATCATGTGTGGCTGACTGGCATTCCCACTGACTTGATACCCGAAAATCGTCTCCAATCCTGGACAGAAGTCCTGCGGCGGTATTTTAAGCTACACCAGTGTGAAAAGTTGGAAGCAAAGAGTGCAGCAACTCAAGTTCTTCATGAAACAATGTGCTTCTGGGAGGAGGCGTGAATCCCAACTGCAGAAGAGCAGAATACCATTTCTCAGTTGGAAAAGAAAGGGAAGCAGTACAGGTCTATCCTTAAGGGAAAAACTTGAAGATCTACACCATAGATCAGCGTTATATATATATATATATATATATATATATATATATATATATATATATATATATATATATATATATATTCCTGGACACCAGGAAACCATTTACTATGCTGGGTGGTAACCGTGTAACCAAATTATGGCGCCTGGTGGTTTAGAGAGCATTTAAGAAGCTCGAATCGAATAGCCAATACAGGTTTATATCCGAGAGTTGGTTGGGGTTTATTGCTCACGTAATGCCACTCAGGGATGAGTGAGGCTGGTCACTGTCATCTTAAATGTCAGGACCAGCTTGCCTAGCCCCGGCCTCTACGCTCCTCATGGGGCAACATAGGATTGGATGATGGATGGATGGATGGACAAATACTTTATACATATATAAATATATATATATATATATATATATATATATATATATATATATATATATATATATATATATATATATATATATATACACACACACTTTGTGTGTGTGTGTGTGTGTGTGTGTGTGTGTGTGTGTACAGCAAGGTGATGTCTGTTTCAGATAGCAAGAAAAGAAAAATCAATGAAATGCTAATAAAAATTTCGTCAAATTATTGAGCCAAACTCCCATGTAATCAGCATTCATATCCCAGGTATCCTGCCTCTACCAGACAAGTCTAAAAACATTCCACACGTAGCTGGACACTAGCATAACTGCCTGAGTCAATCTGATAACTGTAAAGATAAAATGGAGTACAAAATCCTGGCTGTACGCTCCTTGATACAAAATTTATCAATCCAGCTCGATCACTAGTCAGTTCTCTAGCCCTGTTAGTTCCTTCGTCTCCCTTTCTCACACACATTTGCCATTCACTTTTTTCTAGTCCTACCACATGACATTGTTAATGATTATTATTGCAAAATGCATATGTTCTGTGGGTTGCAAAGATTTGATTTCATCAGATTAATTTTGTGTGACGTTGTTAATAAGATATATGTGGGGTGTACTGCTCTATAATCGTGTTGTGAGGGAGCAAGGGAGACTTTTTTAATTATTAGGCGTTCGGTTGTCTTCGAAGGCAGGCTGAGTAGTCTTATGGACCCGTGCGAGGAAAGTTTCAGTCTTTGGTTGGTTTTCTAGATAATGTTACTTGTGTGTTCTTGAGTGATGGGGGTTAGTTGGAGTCGAATGGAAATGAATGCCACTGTCCAGAAAAGCTTGTATTTCTGGTCCAATGCAGTTTGATGTGAGGTGACATGTATGCGCAGTGATCCCCGTTTATGTCTGCGTCTTCTTTGTAGGAATGGATGTGTTAGGTGCTTGTAGTAATTGCAGCATGGATCCTGGGAGATCTTGCTTGTGATTTAAGTGCGGTTAAATGTTTTGTACGTCGAGAGGGGTCTGTGGATTGGGTAAATAGTGTTATAACGGATTTGCAGTTTTCTGTGTTCTTTGTGTTTATTTTGGAGTAATTTTCGTTGCTTAATTGCTCGACGATTGTGATGGTGTGTTGTGTGTGTGTGGGAGAGGGGAGTTGTGTTTAAATGAATCATATTGTTTTATGAGGACTGAAGTCTCTGGTATATAAACTGAGTTGCACTGTTTTCTGTTGACTCGTGGAATATAGTGTATTAAATATGAAGGAAAATTTCACAAAATACCTGTCGATGTTGTTCATGGATGTCTTGTTTAGTTTGCTGAAGTGATGTTCCGTTTCTTTGGTGAACTTTGTCCAGTCTGAGTTCAGGGTTTATGTTAGTGATTTGTGGTCGCTTTGTTTTGGAGTCATTTCTTTCAGTTCTTGTGGTGATGACAATAGGGAGATGATCTGAAAGGAGTGTTGGCTCTGTCCACCAGGTGTTGGTGTATGAATGTGTGGAAGAACAGAATTTGATGTCTGGGGATGAGGGAGGGTAGAGTAATTGGTGTGAGATGTAGGTGTTCTTTGAAATGTTATTGAGACTGTATATATTGCTGAACAGTGTTGCAGTGTCATTGTCTCGTCAGTTTTCTTGCTGTTTTCATGCTATGTAGTCATTTTAGCGTCAAAGTCCCCAGTAACGATAGAAATAGATGTCAATATTAGAGAGAGGAGCTGGTGAGGGTTGTATTGCATCTGTATGTCAGGGGGAATGTAAATGATAAACTATTTTTTTTTTTTTTTTTTGTGATCAGAGTTGACACTAAGGTTTATTTCTAGTGTGGAGTCATTCTGGAAGTGTAATAACTGAATCGTCTGTGTTGTGTCTGTACAGGATTAATTTATGAATGTATGTGATGAGGCCTCCCCTATGGCCTCATTGCTGTCTGCGCAGATGTGTGAAGTGAATGATGTTTTGTACTGTGCATGTGTGTGTGTGTGTGAGAGAGAGAGAGAGAGAGAGAGAGAGAGAGAGAGATTTGTTCTTGCTGGAGTGCAGTGTTAATACTGTGTTTACGAACAAAGTATTCAATTTGTGGTGTTTTGGAGCACAGGCCATCAACATCGAGATGTTATATATTATATTTTACACGTCTACTGTGGGTCTATTTTGTACGTGAACTGTCTATGAGCTGGGTCTGAGTTGCGATGGCAGTGGTTGTGTGGGTAGTGGGGTTGTCAGAGGGAGTTGGGGAATTGTGTTTGGTGTTACAGAAGTGTTTCTGGAGGTACTGCACCTGCCACATACCCATGTGTTGTGGCCTTGTTCTCTCCGAAAAGGAGACTAGATTGTCACCGTTTGTTTGTTTTATTGTTTGGTAGCAGCATTACTCAAAAACTAAAAGAGAGATTTGGATCAAATTTCGTGGGTAAATAGGTCATGTCCTAGGGAACCTTTGATTAACTTTTAGAACCGATCCGGATCGTATTACTGATGCTGGATCAGGAAAATATTTTTTTTTTTAAACCCTAATGCATGATGAGAAAACCTAACCTATTATGAAAGGTGGTTTGTAAATTACGTTGCCCCTGTCGGAAGATGCTCGCCACTGAGTGCTTCTCTAGTTTGGTATTTCAAAGAGTTGTGCTTGTGGAGTTTATCAATTCTCTGCAAGAATTGTATTGACTCGATCCATGTGCTCGTTTAGTGACTGAGGTGTTGGCAGCTGCCAGAAAGCAATTTCCTTTTGTTTTATAAAATCAGTTCGCGAGCAGCTGGCTCTTTGTGGGAGACGACACGCCACAAAGCTGACCGAGGTCCTGTTCTCAGAAAACAGGGTAGACAGGGAAGATTTGGCCCTCAGACTTGAAGTCGCACTTGTTCCTCCTCGTGCATAACGTCAACTTTGGTAGCCTCCTCTCTAACGCCAGTACTAGTAACAGTTGTAAGTTGATCTCTTATATCTTACGTCCAACAGTTCATTCAGATCAATATACCGTCGCTCAAGATCTGTTTAAACTTCAACAACTGTAGTAATTGTGACATAACTCATAATAATACAAACATCATTTGCAGAAGTGTCACAAAATTTTTATCTTCCCGGAAAACGGATGACCTCACCGGGATGTTTTCCTTTCTCAAGTATCAGTAATTTTATCAATGAATGGAACTTTTAGATATAACACTTTTCGTCATACAGTTCTGTCTTCATAATCTTATACTTCTTTTGCACTTCATCCTTTATCAAGTGCGGTACTAGTCGTCAAAGCCAAAACCGTTAACGGCTGACAAAATTAAGAACATAATATGATTAAAGTTGACTGACCGAAGTACTGACTGCTTGTGTTTCCTTACCTTGTTTCATAATTAAAATGGACTGGTGTGTGTGAGTGTGTGTGTGTGTGTGTGTGTGTGTGTGTGTGTGTGTGTGTGTGTGTGTGTGTGTGTGTGTGCTATTCAAGATAGAGACGTAATCCTACCGTGAAAATATTAGCTAATACTTTAGTTCTTGATCCATCAGCAGCTTCAGGGTCCCATGGAACTA
Source organism: Coenobita brevimanus (assembly GCF_032717465.1). Lineage (NCBI taxonomy): Eukaryota > Metazoa > Arthropoda > Malacostraca > Decapoda > Coenobitidae > Coenobita > Coenobita brevimanus. The sequence goes on along the minus strand of NC_137008.1, from coordinate 12,962,499 downwards.
GGGACTAGGCTGCTCAGCCCTTGCACTTAAGGCGAGGCTGACCAGTTGCATGTCCCTGAGTGGCTTATATGAGTATTAAACCTCAACCATTGGATCTAAAACTTTATGGGCCACATCCGATTGCAGCATCTTAACTCACCACTCCATCCGGAATCCACATGGTTATATGGTTACCATTCAGAGTAGTAATGGTTCCCTGCGTTACAAGAAACAGTTTGACTAGTCACTGTTGTCACCCGTAGGCAGCACCACATCGAACAGACGGTACCAACTAACACACAAAATATACTGTTACAAAGGAGCTAATGATATTAAGAAACGCGTGTAATAAGCTTATCTCTGACCTACACCGGGAAATTTCAGGTTAGCTAAAGACAGTGTTTTTTCTCGGAATCCAGGGTTGTTGAGAACACCCCAAAGGTCAGTCTTAGAACCCCCCTTTGGCTAACATACTTTATAGTTGTTTTAACGATTTGTTCTTTATACAATTTTCAGAGATGTTTTCTGTTGTCCAGTATTAGTCCTGTGAGTATCTTCAAGGCATCGATTTTACCAGATGCTTTTACACTGTAGTTACTCGTGTGTTGAGAAAAATTCATGTGTGTGTGTGTGTGTGTGTGTGTGTGTGTGTGTGTGTGTGCACATGAGTTTCTCTAGTCGAGAGGAAGTTCTACAGCCATTTTTATCATTTCATAAATGTTTGTGTTCGGGATTTTGTTTTTATTAAGATGTCTTTTAGTACTGTGCCAAAAACTTTGTTTATGCCTAAAGCAGCTGGAGGGGTTCTTAATGGTGGATGTTTCTTTGCTGACTTGTATCAAGGATGAGTTTAGTTAATTTTTGAGAGGTGGGTGGTGGTTGAGTGTTTAGGTAGGAATCCATGTTGGGAATAAGAGAGAGTGTTGTGGAGGGTGATTCACTTGAAAACTATCGTTGTCAGTGTTTTAGATGATATGTGATATTGGTCTGTATGATCCGGGATTGTTAGGTGGTTTTCATTATACGAATTTGAAGATGGTGGTTGCTTTCTTCCACATATCAGAGATATGGCTGTGAGTGCAATAGATGTTAAAAATGGAAATGAGGGCGTCAACATAAAAATCCCAATAAGTATTGTGTGTGTGTGTGTGTGTGTGTGTGTGTGTGTGTGTGTGTGTGTGTGTGTGTGCCCACGTATGACCCTCTCGGATTTCAATGTGTCGTACATCAGAAGACACAGAACGACCAGCTGACAACGTTGGTGTAAACTATAATTTCACAAGGTCATTTGCGAGTCAGCTACGCTTACTTTTGTGCCCGGTTTTTCACAAGATATTGGGAACCCCATACAGGTCATACCACATACCACTGGGTGGAATGAGCTGAAATTTCTTGTAGGCATGCCTGGTATGTCAGAGCCGGTCTCTATCAAGTTTGATGTCAGTGCGTGTCCCGGAGGCTGCATGGCAAATAATATTGTGTAACCCCTCCCTATTATTAACATTAGTCTTCAAGCACGCCATGCGCATTAACTGAAATTTCCATACCGAGATGAGCAAATAAACAAAGCTGCCTGTTGCTATGACGGCTATGAACCTCACCATCATTTTATCGTGTGAACATACATGATAAAGAGTTTAAATCGAAGGCGAAGCCCGAGCGCGCTTGGCAGGAGCAAGTGTTTAGCAGCCTAATAGGGCCACTAAGCGCTTGTTTATTGCACTGGAGACATTTTAAGTGGATATGTGAAATCTGATCAGGTCCTGCTGCTATGATTTCATTTTCTACATTTTTGGTCATTTGCTGCAATTGTTGTGAGGTGAGAGAAGGTTGAATTTGTCTTTTTTCTTTGATTTTTATTTTATAGCTCTGTTTTGAAGATCCGTATTTTTTGTGGCTTGGTGATTCATAGTAGTTTATGTTCTCTACTTGTTCCTTTGTGGTGGGGATGGTTCCATCATTTTCTCGTAAGACTTAATGAGCTGGTGAGAAGGATGATCTAGGGTGTCCACATTTTTTTTTTTTTTTACATTTTTTTCGTGTTTGTGTATAAAGAATATGATTTATAGTGTCGTTTAAGCTCTGCATGGTGTCAAGTTCTGTTGGAGTGTACTGGGTCGCTTTTTTTAGTTTGTGTCTTTACTTTAGAGTACAGTAAATGTTGGTGTAAAAGGTTTTGGTTTTGTCACTAAGGACTGGGATTTGCTGGCTATTTTCATCAATATGAAAGAGGGGCGAACGTCTTTGTCAATATTAACTACAGAGTTTGTGGTAAACCTTTCTAATAGTATTTGCTTTATGGTTTGAGTCTCCTAAGCCTAAATTGCCACCTTATAGTTGATGAATGTTTTCCTCTCTTTATCAGGGTTTGCTTTTATGGTGCGCAGTATGATGATAGGGAAGTGGCCTGATGACTGATCGCACTATTTTCCAAGAAGTCTGAACAGCATGTGCAAATTCACACAGGATGATATCGGATGGAGGAGGCAGTCTCCCTGCGTCTGTGTGGAGGTCATGTTGGGATGTGGTGTTTGTTTAAAACGTTCGCAAGTTTTAGAAAAAAGCTTGAATGAGTAATCGGTTTAGGAAAATAGCAAACAACCGAGGAAGAGAATATATAAAAGATTAATGAGGAACTATTATGGGTACCGCAGAAAAGGTGGGAAGAAATGAAGACCAGATAACAAAGTAGAGAAACATCAACACAAGAAAAGGAGAAAAATGAAACAAGGCTGGGAATGAAAATGGGAAAACGGGAGGTAATGAAAAATATGGATAAAGGAGAGGAAGAGTGGAAATGACAAAAAGAGATGAAAAAGGAAAGGCACGTAAACACAGGAAAACGGAGGAAAAAAAATCGTTGGAAAATTTTGTAGGACACGGACTCAATCACCATCACCCTGTCGTCATTACTCCCTTCGGCTGCCCGGCTGTCACGCGATGAGGTGATGACAAAAGGGTGTGTTGTGGAGTGACATAATGGTGCGCTAGTTAAAGGGCAGGTACAGGTTAGGGCAATAGGAGGGATGAGTTAGAGATGTAGTAGGTGTGGTTAGGGCAGTGGCAGGTGTGGGCTGGGACTAAGCAGGTGTGGGTTAGGTCAGGCACATGTGTGGGTTAAGGAAGAGGCGAGTGTGAGTTGGACTAGTAGCAAGTGTGGCTTTGGGCAGTCGTAGGTGTGGATTAGAGTAGCAACATGTGTGGGTTAGGGCTGTGGCAGGTGTGGGTTAAGGTAGCATCAGGTGTGGATTAAGGCAGTCGCGGTTGTGGATTAGGGTAGTCACAGTTGTGGATTAGAGCAGTCAAAGATGTGGATTAGACAGCAGCAGGTGTGTGTTATGGCATTGGCAGGTGTGGGTTAGGAGAGTGGCATGTGTGGATTAGAACAGTCCTATGATTGGGTTAGGGTAGGGCAGGTGTAGGTTGCAGTAGTGGCATATGTGGGTTAGGGTAGGCCAGGTTTGGGTTTGGGTAGTGGCATGTGTGGGCTAGAGCAGTGATAGATGTTCGTTAGAGCAGTAGCAGGAGTGGTTTAAGGTAGTGGCACTTGTGGGTTAGAGTAGTTGTGCGTGTGGGTTAGCGTAGTGGCATATATGGATTAAAGTAGTGGAAGTGTGGGGTAGGGTAGTTTCATGTATGGGTAGAGGAAGTTTGGGTTATGGTAATGGTATATATGGGTTTGGGTGGAACATGTATGGGTTAGGTTAGCAGATAGTGTAGTTAGGCTACAGGCGTCTTTGAGTTAAAATAATAGCAGGTGTGTGTTAGGGCAGTGGCAGGTATGAGCTAGAGTAGGACACGTGTGGGATTGGGAAGTGGCAGGTGTGGGTTAAGGTATGAAAGGTGTGGGTTAGGGCAGAGGCATGTATGGGTTAGGGCAGAGGTAGGTATAGATTAGAATAGGAATGGTGTGGGTTAGGGTAGGGCACGTTTGGATTAGGGTAGGGGCAGGTATGGGCTCAGGTAGGGCATATGTGGGTTAGGGCAGGGGCAGGTGTGTGTACTGGCAGTGGTTAAGGAATAACATATTTGGGTCTGGTGTATGATGAAAGAGCAGGCATGAGTCAAGAATATCAATGTAAGAAAATATACAGCCTCTCCTCCGTTCTACTTATGTATACAAACGTCTGCATTGCGCCGACCACTTTATTTTCTTTTAGCATCGTAGACCCATATTAAAAGTGACAATTTTAGAAGACTCTGACGACCGAACAAACTGAAGTCAAAACATCACACCACAATACTGTCAACTGGAATAATTCTTATTAACAATGAACTCTCATTTTAGCTCATAAACATACTATTATTTGAAATTTCATTACCGTCAGATACAGTGGGTTCACTTTGTCATTTATATTAATATTTTTAAGGCACTTATAAATTATTTTATTTTTACAACCGCGTGCGAAAGATGGAAGGAATTATGTGCTTGGTCAGGTATGTTTGTCTTCCTGCTAGAAAGATGGTGGAAAACTGTTTAATGGGCTTCCACCACATCTGACACTGTGAATGAAGGCCGGCACGGCCGATTAATTTTGTGCCAAGATATATTATGGGACATGGGTGAACTGAGTTATGATCCGATTCTGACAAACCTTTCTGAGGGTGCTGAGGGACAAAAAAGAGTGAAGTAATTTAGCTTTAAGAACCATGGGATACAGGGCAGGTTAACTGTGTGGCTCAACATCTATAAATAATGGGATAAAGCTGAAAGGAAAGAGATCCGACACTAATATGATAAAAAATACTTTAATATTAGCGTATTGGCAAACTGGAATAAGCTCTCAGGAACGGTACTTTGTGGGAAAGCTGTAGACAAAGTTAATCGGCCAGATAATCATATCGAAACTATAAACCATAACTAATTGAGCGTTGTTTGATTCCAGGCTGATGTGCATGCTGACGACAGTGAGGTAATTGCTTCATTATGAGAACATTCTCTTGCTGTTTGCTCTTTCTTCATGTTGAATTTGTAGAACAGAGATCACACAGTGCGTAGCCGTTCCTCCTCTTCGTTTCCTACGAAAATTTCTATGTTTGTTCATTATAACAAGTATGTTATTTCCTATCCGTTTATTTCTACCTTTTATCCGGTAATGTGATGAGGGGGGAGGGCAGCCTTCCTGTTTTCTTTTTTCTCACACATGTTGGATAGAACTCAGTAAAATTAGATTTTTTATCAACACATAGCCTCGATATGGACCAGTATTCCTTTTGTTATCTGTACTCTCTACATACTCCTGTGTATTATAGCACCAAACCTTTTGTCCAGTTTTCTTCCTGTAACTTCACAACCCTAAGCTCTTTCCCATGTCTGATTATTTCTTTTACCGTTTCACTTATACGCAACTCTAATATGTATTAAAACTGCCCAGTGAGATGAGGGTACACAAAACAGCTAACTTTGGCAGATAGTGTCAGGTAAGAGAAAAATTAATGGCTGACAGGCTACTTCGGTAACAGAGGCTGAACTTGGTTGACTTTAGAATGGGCAAGAGTAAGATTCATTTTATGTACAGTATCTTGGTTACCGATCCATATTACTGTATAAGGCATGAGAACCAGCGGATACAAGTTTGCAGGGATGTCTCTGTGGAAAACTGGCGCGGGTGCAGTAAGTTTAAATATGGGGCAATCCCTCAGTAGTCTCTGATAATCCCGGTGTTGCTGATTTTTAAGACAACGTTCTCCTTCAGGGTTCAGCTCCCTACTCGCCTTCCGTGCTTCATCGTGATGCACTACATTCACCATTATGATGAGACTAAATCTAGCCCTCCTACTCTTGGAGCAGATTAACGATTATGGGGATTTATCAAAAGATACTCCTCCAAGCCAGACTTGATAAGGATGCAGAATAAAATATACACCTTCTATCATGGAGTGCATGAATGATGCAAAAATGGATTATGTCTCACGTGAATTACTGAACACAGTGGAAGGCATAACCATCAGTGATGGTGTTTCAGCTAGATGGAGTAGAACAATGTAGGAGTGCCTCTCTGGTTGGACGGTATTTTGTGTGGAACCAAACGTGCGATATGTATTTTGTGTTTAGATAACTCTGTACACATAGCATTTTAGAGTGTCCCAAAAAAGTAAGGTAACAACAGAAAGTGTTAACTCTCCACTGAAAAAATTATTTACTAATTTCGCTGTCCAAGATAAGCACAGTAATCATTAGAAGGTGGACACACACTACTTTTTTTTTTCTTTATTGTGTCCGACTCTGGGCATTGGCTTCACAGCCTGTTCACAAGGCCCAGCAGTTCTCCTACATACCATACACCTCTACATGTCACCATTTCGGCGCTAACACCCACCGTCCATATTGAATACATGCTAGGGCTGTCTCATACAGGACTGGTGTATTGGTATTAGCGGGGGTATTTTTACATTACTACTACTCCTCCTCCTCCTCCTCCTCCTCCTCCTACTACTACTACTACTACTACTACTACCACTACTAAACTAAACATAAGGTTTATTTCAAGATTCAGAAATACCTAATTCACATCCTCTTCCCCATGAATTGTTTTCTATAATTTTCTAATAATTTTTAGGTGATTATGATGTTTAATGCTGATTATGTTTTTCTTGTTTTTATCAATGTTCGCTTGGATTCACTCATGTCTGTTTCCCAGGCGTAATAACAGACTTTCAGTAACCTACTCAAATCTACCGAAATTGTTATTATTATTAGCTGAACCTTGCATATTCATACTCTAGCCTTAACTATCTACTGTAACTACCTAATCTAAACTATTATGCCTAACAAAATAGAATAGTCCATCCTAACCTAACCCTGTGCAGAGTGCGACTCTACATACAGCTCTTCTTAACAAGGTGAAGTCAAAGGCTTTCCATTTCATTAACTCCCCTACTCTTACTGGCTCCGTTCAACTTCTGTCTGTTCGCCGCACTGTTGCATTTTAATCTGTTTTCTGTTGTTAATTCAGTTATCCCTGTTTCTCCGAATTTCCTGTCTTCATCCATCCATCACCACAACGGGCGTGTAACACCCGTCTGGCAACAAACTCTCATCCCATTTCTGTCCAGCTCTCCATTGCTAGAGTTATCCACTCCTCCCAGCCCTTCATGTATGCAACAGGTCAGCTCTGGAACAGTTTTCGTCTGTATGTATTTCCTACTGCCTATGACCCCCCGTCTCTTAAACACAATGTGTCTAGGCATCTCGAAATGAACAGATCTTCAATTTTGCTCTGTTATTTTTTCTTTCTTGTAGGGTCTTGAGGGTTTCTAGCCATTGACTCTTTCTCCCTTTCATAAAAAAAAAATTTATTGTAAATTAATCTTAGTTTTCCATAACCTAACAATAGGGAACACAATCTCCACAAATCATCGTTTATCACCATGAAAATAATAAGAAGAATATGGACGAAAAACTATAATGGTAAGAACTGAACTGCAAAGGTCTTCCTGCTGCTTAAACTAAACCGCACATTTATCAGTAATAAATAATAATAACAATAATAATAATAATAATAATAAT
>NC_137008.1:12905010-12952510 GCF_032717465.1 Coenobita brevimanus | reverse complement strand
AGTGCAATCAGTGACATCCGCAGCAGGGCCCGACAGCAGGACTGGTTTACCCCTGCCACATAATAGACCCATCCCCTTACCCGCACCTGACATGACTAGCTGATCAGACCAAATGAGGGAGAATATCCCCTCAGGGCTACGTCATCATTTATTCATTCACAATTTCTATCCATTTATTTCTGTTACACACAGCCACTCTTCCTTGCTCAACAGACATCCCTCTTGCATTCAGTGCCCTCTTCACACTGTCCATCCATCCTATTCGTGGTCTCCATCTCAGCCTTACACCTCTCACATCAGATCTAGTTATTTTTTTCACCAATCGCTCGTTATCCATTCTCTCCATATGCCCAAACCATCGCAACACCCTCTGCTCAACTCTACCAGCCATCTTCCGAACAGCTCCAGTTCTCCTTCGCACTTCATCATTTCGCACTCGATCCATACACGTCACTCCACACATACTCCTTAGACACCTCATCTCTATTACATTCAAACTTTTCCTCTCTGCTACACCCATATCCCATGTTTCAGCCCCATATAACGCAGTCGGTACCACAACACCCTCATACAGCCTTCTCTTTACATCCATTCTAAGCGAATGACATCTAAACACTTTTTTCATTCCTCCCAGCACCTTACCTACTTCATTCATTCTAAACTTCACTTCTGCATCTATTCTTCCATCCACAGCAACATGTGACCCTAAATATTTATATATATATATATATATATATATATATATATATATATATATATATATATATATATATATATATATATCTATCTAAGATAAGGGATTCAATTGTGAGACCAGTCAAAGGTCAAGGTCACCGAACAAGGTCAGTTATCGACCCATGTGTGTCTGTGTTAAAATAACTGCAGAAGTTTTCATCCGACAGGGATCAAAGCAGGTCAAACGGCAGAAGGTCATCCAAGTGGTTGACCCACTGTTTGCTTAGAATAACATGAAAGGACGAGATAACAAGGCAAGGTCAACTCAGATAGTACTGATCTGACTTAGACCAAACATGGAAGGAGAAGTTAGGGATAAGGAGATTCAATATTGAGAACAGGCACTGAAAGTACAAGAATGATTAATGATTTTTCATCGGCTATCTATTAGATTCTAGGCTAGCTTCTTCTGCCTTTCATAAAGATGCACATAAACTCCACATCAAGGGTCACACAGCGTGGGACTGTCTCGAAAAATTTCCTCTCCTCCCTGTGTTCTGATAATCTACGTTGCTGTCAAACTGTGCCTGGTAATAGTGACACAGAATTAAGATCTTATTCCCCCCCCCTTTTTATTCTGTTTCACCCTGTGTTCTATCCTTTCATTTTCAATCAGTCTCAATCATGAGGGTGAATGAGTACAAAAAAGTAGCTAAATCATGAAGAAGAGTGGACTGGGGTTTAATATTTTGTTTCTACTCTCTGGGGATTTATAAGTTCGTATTGTGAACATAGTGTACAATGTTTATAAAAAAATGTCATCATTATCAAAGTTATTACACAGGGTGTATAGTGAAATAGGTGTAATAGCAGAATATCTGACTTTGCCCTATGAATTTGGCACTGACCGATTGCTTTCAAAGTCGAATGACTTCATTCTTCTACTAAGTTTGGTCTAAAATAATCTGATCAAACTGTTTATGTTTGTGATTTGTACTGAACTTCGTCACCATGAATCAGCATAAATGAACTGCGTACTCAGACACCACAGCTGGACACTAATGTGTTGATCAGGAAAGACTAGGAAGCGGGACAATAGTTGCGATGAGACACACTGGATAGGGAAAGCTGATTGCGTTGAAGAATGGTAGTTTGAAAGCCTTACCAGTGGTCCGAATCCCTGAATGATGACTTGAGGTTTTCAGCCACGAAATGCCACCATGGAGAATCCTATACCTTTAAACTACTGGACTGCATTGGCCCAACCACGGGGCTCCGGCACCCCGTAAGTAGGAAGAGATCGACTGATTTGATAAGGGACTGTAATATACGAGCAGATCACAGAAATAAACATAAAAAAAATGAAAAAAGACACGGGAAACAATGTTGTAGGAAGAATAAATAAATTAAAGAGATGCGTAATGAATGCAAAAGGTATCGACAAAGATCGCGGTAAGAAATGTATCAGGAGATGATGAACAACGACTGACAATCACCGGTTTAATTCACTATTTCTGTTCTTTTCCTCTCGTAGTTTATTTTTCCTCTCAGCCACACTTACTGAACATAATGACGGTACAGACATAGACGGATTAATTAGGAGCATCTTTGGAAAAGCTCATTTTCACTAAGCATATAATTATGGTAAGCTATTGTGGTAATGACAGAGATGGTCTTCTACCAATGAACAAGAACTCTAATTCTTCCTTTTCACGAACTGTCGGTAAATGTGTAGTGATCATGTACACAGTAATTATACTCTGAGCGAAAGAGACCTCAAAGAAGCATGTTATATTGACAACCACTTAGGCGGTGCAATTGCCAGCCAGTTATAGTTCATTCTCTAATTCTATCCAGGGCGGCAGGAGAAAGTACTAAGAAGATATGGGCCTGTGAACAGTGCTCACAAGAAAGAGCCGAGGTATGGTACTGTACTTATGGCCGATAACTTTAATCAATTATCGTAAAGAATAATGTGTTATTCTGTTAGGCAACCAAGAAAGAATGGAAGGATAAGTGGGCATATGTGAATAAGTAAAATGACTGAATTCATGAAGAGACAGTGATACGGTAGAAGTTGTACTTGGACTGGAATTAAGAACTGGGTTAATGACGTGTAAAACCGTGTGACGATGCTTCTTAAGCAGTATATTCCATGATATAATTCCAGCTGATGACCAGGCAAGAAATTCGAAACGGGTTGTTCTCAAGAACACGCTAGACAAATTCGCAACAAAAAATCATCCTGGCTTTATCTGTCTGAATTTAGCAATGTATAGTTGTATTATCTTATTTTTAGGTTTATGATGATATTGTTTCTACGATTCCTTCAAAGTAGTCAGTCATTTGGTATTACATTTTTGTGCATTTCACCTACACTTGAATCGCGGTACATGCTCCACGTTGTATAAATGTAGTGCACTTTTATCAGCGATGTAGACACTTTCTTGTGTAATAAGATCTTCACGTGGCTATTGACGTAAAAGTTATGGTAGCTGCGAGCTTGGATGTCGGAAAAAGCGTATGGCTTGATTACCAGTGGCCTCTTTATCCCGTGTAGCTGGCTGCTGGACTTAGTAGTGTCCTTCATTACTATAGCGCAGATGATATCAGCCTGCTCTAGGCGAGCGAACTCATGTCTCGTTTTGTGATCTTAGTCTTACTGTCTCCCTCCATGCCTCGTCTCTCTTCTGTTGATCACTTGGCTTCAGTATTTGTAAACTAAGTACACGGTGACCAGAAATGAATGCAACCCACAACACTATGTGGACGTAGGGGCATCACTCGTGGGGTGCAATGGTTCCAGCAGGATGGGACCACCTCACACAGTTCAAACCAAACGTTGATGTGGCTGCGGCAACGATTCGGGCCCAACACTTATCCGACCTTAATCCTCCATATTTCTATCTGTGGGGTTATCTAAAAGATCATGTTTATGAAAACCAACCCCAGTCAATCAGAGACGTGAAAACAGAAATCACGGCCAACATCAGAGCTATCCCAAGAGAGGAGTGTGTCCGAGTAATTGACAATTTCGCATTCAGGAGTGCTTGCGACGTCGAGGTCGTCATTTGGAACACATTTTGGAAAGGACATAAAAAAAAAAGACCACTTAAACTGCAGAACCCAAACTTCCAGGACTGTTTTGTTATCAGCTCAGCTTAACATGAATGCAAAAAATGATGCAAATCTCTTATCAGTTGCAAAGTGAATAATTTTATTGGTTCCATTCATTTTAAGTCACCCTGTATACAGTACTGTGTGTGTGTGTGTGTGTGTGTGTGTGTGTGTGTGTGTGTGTGTGTGTGTGTGTGTGTGTGTGTGTGTGTGTGCAACTAGCGTCTCTAGTTTTTGAAGACAAGTTCATGCTCCATAATTTTAATAGCTTCATCAGCCTTTGCTATAATGGGGAAATTGTTGAGTGCGGGAGAGAGAGAGAGAGAGAGAGAGAGAGAGAGAGAGAGAGAGAGAGAGAGAGAGTACCGTTTCGCCCGTGAAACAAACCCTTGGTAATTTATATCTATTTTATTTTATTTTATTTTTTTAAAGTAATTTTTCCTTTCATTATCCATCAGTGTGATCTACTTCATTGCTGTGGAAGTTGGTTTTATTATGTGTGCGGGAAATCGTTACCCACACAGTGAAAACTCTGATATAGTTAAATTATGTTTTATATACAGTATACTGTAAGTAGCTCCATTATGTTATTTCTATTCACTAAAACAGGCAACACTTGTAATGAGTTTAGAGTTATATTCTCTTTCCCTCACACCCCCTTTTTGTTTCTCTCTCTCTCTCTCTCTCTCTCTCTCTCTCTCTCTTGCACAGTTCTACCTCTTCTTGAACCCTGCCTACAACCACTCTTACCCTTCTCTCTTAATTTCTTTGCAACCCATGTACCAATAAATGTTTAAGATTCATCTTTTCACTTTCTGCTACCATTCCACTTTATTTCCCACTGCCTGTTCTTTACCCAGTTCATATGTGCAACTTTCTCAGCCATTTTTTCTTCTTGCTCTTTCCTCTCCCCATGCATCCTCCCGATTATCATTTTCTTGTATCCCTTCAACACTTTCTTCGTCAGGTCATATCATCCTCACCCTCCCCTTCGTCCCCCTCATCCCCTCAGCCACCCCGTCAGGTCATCGTGCCTGGTATAATCGGGTAAGTTTCCGTAGGTTAGTCTGAGGAAGTTGAGGCAAGTCATCAGCACCAGATTGCCAACCCAACACCAACACGCAACCTCTTAGAAACACTCCTGGCCAGCAAAGCAGAGAGAGAGAGAGAGAGAGAGAGAGAGAGAGAGAGAGAGAGAGAGAGAGATGGTTGGGTATATGGCGAAAGGGCAATGGAAAAACTGAGGGAAAGCAAGAAACGGGGAGGACTGGAAACGAAAGCAGAGGAAATGGTAAGGGTCAAAGGGATGGGGATGGATAAACGAGAGAATGGCAGGGGAAACAACGGAGAAGAGAGCAAAGGTTGTCAAAATATTCGAGATGCGTCTATAATGATCAGGTAGGTTCAAAAGAAGGAAATGAAGGGGGGAAATGCAAATACAAACGTGTTTAATGGACAGCTAAACAAAAGGGTGAAAGAAAGGAATGAAGAGAAGACTAAGGGGATGGAGAAGAAGGAAGACTGGAATAGCAGGAGAAGGTAGAATGAGTGAACGGAGAGTAAGTATAGTCACATAAGGTGCTTATTTCCTAGTAGGAGGAGTCTTTGGGGAGACTCACAAGGTCTTAACTGCCCACCCGCTGCCAAAGTAAGACATACACTTATATTTTAACTCCCCATTTCCTTTCTTTGTGATATATTTCTTGCATTATCTTTTCCATTGCCCATTTTAGTCTTCTGTACATTCTCTAAAAGAGGTTTCTCATATCTTTATTCAAATCCTCTTTCACATTTATGTAACAAATCTTTCGTTTATCTTCCTTCCCTCACTTCATTTCTTTCTTTCTTCTGTGTTCTCTTACCAGTGCTTCCAGTGATTTTCTTAGTTATTTTCCACTGATTCCTCTTTCCTCACTCTATCTCCCTCCTTTGCATGAACTCCCTTCTTTTCCATCCCTCTCCCTCGGCCCACTCTCTCTCACACTTTATATTTATTCCACGTCCTCTCACACTTACCGACCACTCTCCTTCCCATTCATTCTCCCACATTCTTTCTCTCCCCTCGCATTGCCTCCCTTCCCCATCTACTCTCGTCCCCTTCCTTCAAGCTTCGTATCCTGTAATCGGCTCTCTTTTCTTCCCTCTCAGGCCATACTCGTTCGTCCTCTCTGTCTGTCTGTCTGTCTGTCTGTCTGTCTGTCTCTCATAATCCCCCTCATTCTCATCCACTTCCTATCTTATCAGGCCTCCCTCGTCTTTTATTCCCCTCACATTCCCACATTTTTCGCCTATTATTAATTGGCTCTTCCTTCTTATCTCACTTTTTCCTTTTATTTTCTCCATACAGTCTCATGTCTTCCTGTTATTTGTCTCATCCACCTACTGTATGTTCTTCCTTCTTTACATCGGCTTCTATAGCATTAAAAACAATCCCTCACACGTAAACATAAAGAAACACCTCATATCCATTACCTAACCAAATGTATGGGAATATTCTTTTTAATGAGGCTGGTTTCCCCTACGCTGAATCTAGTCGTCTGCTGGAAACAAGAGTAACGTAAAGATGGCATAATGGCTTGGAAGATAATGGAGGTTATATGCTGTATAACCCATGCATTACGTAAGGTATCTCCTAAGACGGAAATAATGGGACAATGAAGTCGGCCGTGCTATTAATATTATCCGACTCAAAAATGAAAAAAAAAAAAAAAACTAGAGGCCCCACAAGGGGGAATCACACCAGCCGCTAGCCGATACATATCTAGCGCGGCTCAGAATATGACCTTGACCTTGACCTACTTTCACCAGTTTCGAACTCGGAAATTTTCATTCCTACCACACACATGTAAAATTTTCTGATGATATCTTGAGCGGCTGCGAAGTTATCGTGCTAACAGACACACAGACAGACAACGAACTGAAAGTAATACTCGTAGGAAATATTCATCCCTACTACACACCTGTAAAATTTAGTGATGATATCTTGAGCGGTTGCGAAGTTATCGTCATAACAGACAGACAGACCTTAACCTACTTTCACCAATATCGAATTCGTGATTGCTTTTTTTCCCTACTACACACCTGTAAAATTTTGTGGTGATATGTTGAGCGGTTGCGAAGTTATCGTGCTAACACACACACACACACACACACACACACACACACACACACACACACACACACACACACACACACAGAAACTGAAAACAATACCAGCATCGCTTTGCGGCTGGTAAAAAAAAAAAAGGGGGGGGGGAGGAATAAATATTATTAGAAATTATCTGCAACAAACATGGCAGTCTACATCGACTGTTAAGACAATTTCATTTTTGATATCTCCAAACAATTTTATTTGGCTTTGAAGAGACTATACGAACTGCAAGAATTAGATACAGTCTCCATTCACCACCTTCACTACTTGAGGGCTTTAGCAACTTGAGTTTAGTTATTCCTCAGGTAGTACCAAAAAATTATAATTAAGCTACTGGATGTAAGAGGTTAATAAACCATTCAAATGTACACCCAAAAATGTTATTCATATTTTGCATAAAACTTCAGTAAGACCAAACGAAGACATTTTGTGACTAGCTCTGGTCACCATAGTAAATAAAGTTAAGGTGGAAACTGGAGATAATAAACCGAAAAGTGAGAAAAAAAAATACACCTAGATTTAGACAAACGTTGAGTGAGGAAAGCTGAGAAGGAATTTATTTATCCTGTGCAAGATCTACCGTATATGAGTGTCTAGTCCATTCGTACAAGTAATATACACTCTCCCTCTCTCTCTCTCTCTCTCTCTCTCTCGTGCAAGGTCATGAATATTTCATGTGTTGCCGGGCAAAGTAAGCCTCAATAAAGGTAACTGTGGCGCTGTCAAATGTCTGCAGTCAGATAAAACATAAAATATCATTTTCTGTGGCTTTTTAGCCATAAGTAATAAACCGCTGTGCAATGTGGAAAACTTTGATTTAATTGTCACCTAAATTAAGCATTTGGCATCCGATCATCATTACTGGTCACTGATAACACAACTTCAGCCCAATACCGTTATACACGAGTACGTAAAGGTACTTATGTTACTTTATATCGTAGGATAAAGCAGTGGGGATTATGTTTACCCGTCCCTGCCCCGGAGGGGCTCAGGGACGGGTATTGTTTTCACTGTTTGTTTGTATGTTTGTTTGTTTGTGTTTGTCTGTCTGTATGTTAACAACTTTACGCGAAAACTGCTGGTGCGATTTTGACTAAAAATACATGGATGATGGGCTATGACCTGATTACCTGATTAATTTTGGGTCAAACTGGGCCAAGGCCCAAGCTGAAGGCCCAAACATGTAAAAAAAAAATAAATAAATAAATATTTTTTCGCCATAACTCCTTTCAAATTCGTCATATCAACATGAAAACAAAACCTAAATGTGCATCTTTCTAATCTGGATCCTACAACATGCCTCATTACATCAGTGAGGTCACCCCTCAGAGGGCGGTAGGGGGGTCAGTGTCAGGTGGGTCGGGCCTAAAATTTCAAATGGACATAAAATCGTCAATTTTCACCCGATTTACTCTAAATTTGATATGCGAAATCTTTGACTAGATATCCTGTTGTGTTTATACGTCAGCACGAAATGACTACCGTGGACGGGTTTGCTGTGCCTTGGCACCGCTTCTTGTTCTTTTTCATTCTATCCGTCTTGATTTCAAAGATCTTTCTGACTGAATTAGTTTCTAAAACAGTTTCAGTGGTCTCTTGTGTTTATATGTTTATTGTACCAACCGTTCAGCTCTCCCCGCCCTCTCTCTTTTAATATTAAAGAAACGTTTTCTTATTATTTGGGTACAGTATTTTCTGGACATTCCTAGCGGCAGTGGCCAGATCACTAAAGCATTATCATCTGTGTCACTATTAACCAAAAGTGCAATGCACTGCAACCAGGAAAGAATTACCCATGACTGGAGCCCCAGCGACTCCAGAAATATTTTATGGGTGCTAGGCAATGTTATTTCCATAACTTTAGCCGTGCTCACAATCCACAAATGTCTTTACTTGGGAATACTTATAAATGCCTTAGGAATCGTTATGAAGCTGAATTCATAATCATAAAGTTACCTATAGCGTCACTCTAGTTCCTTTTCGGTCATTTTTAGGCCAAGAGACCTAAAGGTCCCGTAATAAACAGCTTGGCTGGTTTAGTTTAATGTCTCATCTCTAGATACATTCTATCATCCGCAGGGTACTATAGTATATTTGAGTGGTGGTAATTCTGTACATCTCAGTGCTAATCTTATTATGTATTATTTCCCTCACATAGTTTTGATCCCCTTCCCAACTCTAACTTTCCGTCATTAATTCTTTCATCCATGTTTTTTTTTTTTTTTTATGTCTCCTCCCACGCGTGCGTGCGTGGGTCCTTGCGTCAGCGACGCTATTGTAAGAACGATATCTCCTGAACCGATCAACGGATTTCCACCAAACTTTGGTCAGTGGTGCAGTATGATGAGATGATGAACTGGTTAGGTCAGTTAGGTCAAGAGGTCAAATGTCAGGGTCATATGGGGTCGACTTAGTTTATCTTTTGGGGCGCTATATTTCAAGAACCCCTCGACAGATCTCAGTGATTCCCTATGAAAGGACGATGAGCTAATTAGGACAGGGAGGTGAAGGTCAAGGTCATATGGGTGTGGACGCGATGTCTTCTAAACTCCTCGGCGGACTTCGACCAAGCCCTTGTCAGTGATACAGTATGAAAGGACGATGTGCTTAGGTCAGCAAGGTCAAGAGGTCTAAAATCAAAGTCATATGGGTGTGGGCGTGATATTTCCTGAACCCCTAGAAGGATTTCGACCAAACTTTCGTCAGTGATAAAGTAGGAAAGGGCCATAAACTGATTAGGTCAGCAAGGTCAAGGGGTCAAAGGTCAAGGTCATGTTGATGTGGGCGCGATATCTCCGGAACTCCTTGACGGATTCCGACTTTCGTCGGTAATACAGTATCACAGGACGATCAACCAATCTCAAGTCCGCAAGGTCAAGGGGTCAAAGATCAAGGTCATACGAGTGTGGGTGCGATATCTCCTGAACCCCATCCAAAGATTTGGACCAAACTTTTGTCAGTGTTATGGTATGAAGTTATGATGAACTGATTAGGTCAGCTAGGTCAAGGGTCCAAAGGTCAAGGTCATATGGGATTGGGTGCAGGAACACCTGCAACCCTCGATGGATTTCAACCTAACTGTCGTCAGTGATTCAGCATGAATGTACAGTAACTGATTAGGTCAGCAAGGTCAAGGTGACAAAGGTCAAGGTCATATGAGTGTGGACATAGTATCTCCTGAACCCTAAGACGGTTTTCTACCAAACTTTTAGCAGCGATGCTGCAAGAAGGGACAATGAACTAACAAGGTCAGCAAGGCCAAAATGTTCAAAATCAAGTTCATATGGGTGTGGGTTCGATACCTGAACCCCTAGACGGTTTTTGACCAAATTTCTGTCAGTGATATAGTATGAAAGGACGATAAACTTCTTGTCAACAAGGTCATGAGGTCAAAGGTCAAGGTTATATGGGTGTGAACTTGATGTCTCCAGAACCCCTCGACAGATTTTGACCAAACTTTTGTCAGTGATACTGTATGAAGGGACGATGAACTGAATAGGTCAGCCAGGTCAGAGGCAAGGTCAAGGTCATATGGGGTTGATTTAGTTTGTCTTTTGCCTCATTTTCAACACACAATAAACCCCCTCATGTAGGTTGTATGGTAAGTATGCACACCAGGCTTGGTGGAGGCATACCCAACGAAGCTTTAACCCTATTTGATGCATCCCTTGGCGATTTCCCACACTTACGACCCTAGTATCGTGAAAAGAGTCTTGAGTAATGTTATTGGTTTGACGAAGTGAAAGGAACGCATTCGGACACGTCGGCGTCGTTGCAAGGCAAGCGCCGCCATACATATCGTACCGCACCTGCGCGCGTGCGCGCACACACACGTATATATATATATATATATATATAAATATATATATATATATATATATATATATATATATACACACACACACACACACACACACACACACACACACGTTTAACTATTATCAAATTTAAAATTAAGGTAAATATCAAATGACCAAATATTTTACCACTCACCAACGTTTATCATGTTTGCCATATATCAAAGCTATACTTTCTGTCTGAGGACTGCAGTATCAATAAACCGTTTACTGTTGTCACATACACACACACACCGACCATAACATGGAATTGATAGTTTACACATCTTCCTCATCATCATCACCACCCTCCCTCCCTCACATTCACCACCTCCCATCTTCCTCCCTCACCACCACCTTTCTCCCTCCATCACCCTCACACTCACCATTATATTCCCTAATACCCTACTCTCCCTGTCTCACCACCACCGCTTTTTTCTCACCACTATCTCTCTCACTCACTCTACACCACTAATACTCTCCCTTTCTCCCTCGCCATAACTCCTAAACCGACTTTCAGTGGATTTACTTTTTCCACTACTAGGTAGACTAGTTGATGGAGAGAGAAATATTAGTCAAGGAAATCTAATAATGTAGGCATGTAAATAATTACTGGTTATACATACAATTTTTTTTTTATGCAAGAAAGAAGGAACCAAAGGCCAGCGGCATGCAAACTGTTCCTTCCAAGAAGAAAACAAGACAGCAAAGCCAAATTCAAGATCCATTGATTTCGAGATGCCTGAACACACTGCGTATGAAAGACTGAAGACAGTAGGCAGTAAGAAAAACAGAGAGATGGAGACAATTCCAGAGTTGACCTGTTGCATACATGAATGACTGGAGCAATGGTTAACTCTTGCATTAGAGAATTGGACAGAAAAGGGATGAGTTTGTTGGCTGGACGGGTGCTACAAGCCCGCCGTGGTGATGGAGGGATGCAAGCAGACAGTTCAGAGGAGCAGTGACCATTGAAGTAGCGATAGAAAAGAGACAATGATGCAACAGTGCGGCGAAGAGACAGAGGCTGAAGGGAGTCAGTAAGAGCCGAGTTAATGAGACGAAAATCCTTCGACTCCACCCTGTTGAGAAGAACTGTGTGTGGGGAGCCTCCCCGACACATGAGAGTTGTGCTCTACACAGGGGGGAATAAAACCCGAGTATAAAGTCGCCAACTGTGCTGTGCAGGGCCGTGGGTTAGGGCTTCCTGACTAAAACCTCCCTAAGTAAAGAGTTCAGTCCTGCTGTGGACTAAAAACGGAAAGTACATAATGATGATGATGATAAGGCTACTATATATTTCTTTCTAATGACTGAATATAATATTTAGCTAAGCGAGTTTCAGCCACTCAAAAAAGTGTGTTACCAGGATACGGGACCAGGACCCAACTCGCTATGTATCCCACCAACCACTTTCCCCAATCTCCTCCCTTTAGAAAGTGGTTACATTAACTTTTCAAATGTCATTACCACTATATAATAATGAATTACAGAAGTAAAGGCTTATCCTTATTAATTAATTATACACGTGTGTGGTGTGTGAGGACAGTGTTGGTGTGTGAGGACTGTGTTGGTGTGTGACGATTGTGTTTGTATGTGAGGACTGTGTTGGTGTGTGACGATTGTGTTGGTGTGTGAGGACTGTGTTGGTGTGTGAGGACTATGTTGGTGTGTGAGGACTGTGTTGGTGTGTGACGATTGTGCTGGTGTGTGAGGACTGTGTTGGTGTGTGAGGACTGTGTTGGTGTGTGAGGAATGTGTTGGTGTGTGAGGACCCTGTTGGTGAGTGACGATTGTGTTGGTGTGTGAGGACTGTGTTGGTGTGTGAGGACTGTGTTGGTGTGTTACAATTGTGTTGGTGTGTGAGGACTGCGTTGGTGTGTGAGGACTCTGTTGGTGTATGAGGACTATGTTGGTGTGTGAGGACTGTGTTCGTGTGTGAGGACTGTGTTGGTGTGTGAGGACCGTGCTGGTGTGTGAAATATAATCTATTCGTGAGAACAAAACAGACTTGACCTTCTCATGGACCCACTTCACGTGTAACTAAGGAGTGAGAAACAGGTAGACCCCTATCATACAAATGGATGGCGAGTAAGAAAGGGCCGGGGAAAACAGGAGGTAGATAAGGCACAAGGCGGTAGATATACAGGAGAAAAAGGCTTGAAAAAGCATAATAATTGCAAAATTCCACATCAACAGCCTTGTGCCTTACCTATCTCCTGCTCTGCCCGCTCCTCTGTTGTATAAAGGTCTACCTGCTTCTCACTCCTTACTTACATCTGAAGGGGGTCCTTGAAAAGGCTGAATCTGTCAAAAATATATTATAAAGGAAATTCTAATTTCGAGTACTGCAAATTAAAACTGAAGGGCACAGAAAAATATTCACTTATAACCAATTATTCAAAGGGTACGGTAGCTCTTATCTGCTCATCCTACGCCCCAAGGAGTATTCTGAACAATGCAATAACAAACATTCAATTATGTGTAGTTATATCCCAAATATCATCAATATATAAATTGTTACTCAGTGAAGCAGTCAATCCCTAAATACCTACAAATCAGTCAGTAGACTGTCCTTCTGATGTCAGTTTATTAGTAATTTCCCACTGGTCAATAACTAGCCTATCAATGAGATCTTTGTCGGTCAGCCAGTCAATCTCTCCAGAAGTCAATCCCTTGATCCTTTGTTAGTAGTCACCACGAGGAAATGCAGCTGCCAGCCAAAGCTCCGTACATGCGAGGTCACCATTAAATTCTTACGAGTAGACTATTAACCAGGAAATGTGCCAGTCCTTGGATTACTAAATTGCTTAGAGCAGCCTGTAGCTTCCTGGTTAAACCGTATATCTCTATTAACCAGAGAACAAGCTGTTCCCTGGTTAATGCACAGGCACAGTGTGGATATGAGGGGTGAGGTCCAGAGCCGGAGACAGCAGTCAATCAGGCCCCAGCTCCTTCTCTCCACTGCGAGACCATGCTTCATTTCAGCTGATCCACCCCCCGCAGCATCGACCCCTGGTACGTTAAAAAGATCCCGACGGGTGCCAAGTGACTAACAGGGCCCTCAGTGACCCACAGCCCATCACAGGTCGAAAGTAATAGTAGTAACCGTTAACTCGGGGCTATCCATGCCTATGCTCCTAGTCTATGTATTGTTCGGCGGTATTTGATCCTACACACTCGAACATCCTTATTACTCTATACTTTCAACTAACATAAGTAAGCTGGAGGATTCTTATGCTGCAAAATCCTCACCTTCAGTATCTATATTTCCATCTATCATACAAGGAAAATTTTTAACAAAAATATAATCCGTAATAATGTAAACTCAGTCATAATCTATACATATTCACAGACGTGCATATTCATTCTTCATTTCCAAAACAAGACTTTCACTGATTGGGCATGTTACCATAGCATTTCGTACATATTTTATCTGGTAAATTTTTACAAGTGGACAATACACCCCGCAGGTAGTGCAATATAATTTTCTGGTAGTTTTTGATGCGATTCAAATGTTTTTTACCTTCATTTTCGTCGGAAATGCCTCATTACCCCTCTTTTCCAATCATGAACTTTGATTGGACAAGTAGGTGAAATCACGCATTTTCCGAAAAAATGA
Source organism: Coenobita brevimanus (assembly GCF_032717465.1). Classification (NCBI taxonomy): domain Eukaryota; kingdom Metazoa; phylum Arthropoda; class Malacostraca; order Decapoda; family Coenobitidae; genus Coenobita; species Coenobita brevimanus. The sequence continues at coordinate 12,938,109 of NC_137008.1, read as the reverse complement.
AGTAAAAAACAACTCAAATCGCATCAAAATCCACCAGAAAAATATACTGCACAACCGAGTAACATAACGGAACAGACGAAACCTAACCAAACAGACGTAACGTAACCTCACCAAACGCACTAAACCTAACAAAACGTAACCCAGCATACCTAACCTATCCTAGGAGAATACGTAACGTAACCTCACCCAACACACTAAACCTAACCAAACCTACCCCCACATACCTCATCCGATTTTCGACTTTTCGTTAACATTTTCTAGTAGAATTGGTCATTCTAAGAATCTTTTCTTCTATGACATTTCTCTCCCAAATTGATAATAAACGAGTTACACGCGATTTACTTCCGCTAATCACAATCACAGATAGGTGGTATTACTTCGTACTTGCACCCAAATCACTGACAACAAAAGTGGCTAACTCACCTTGTACTTTACGCATTTCTAAGCATTTTTTATTCTATGACACTTCCGTCTTAAATCAACCATTGATGAGTTATGTAATTTATTACACTTATTATTTTCAATGGGAAAGATTTTCCCTGCCGTGGTCGGACAGTTGTGTGTTCATTGGTGCGTGTTATGTGTGTGGGTGGATAAAGCGCATGCGTGGCACATGAATCAGCCAATCACAAACTAGAATTTCAAATGCCCCATGCTAGGGCCTGCAAGATTTGAAAGTCAGTTTGTCTCCAACCATGGACTGGGAAGCCTGCAAAATTTATTACTTCATTGCTATTTCACAGTTCTACCAGCAAGAAGATAAAGCTGTAGCCTTTGTGCGATCACATGGTATTTTACCATCAACTGGAACAAAGTACCCAAATCAAGGCAAAAGTCTCATTTTACGTGAGGATCAGAAAGTTTTGCGCTGTTGCCCGTCACCAGTTGCCGTTACAGCTACAGACAACTCTTCAGATGCAGACAAGGAACTGTAAACTGCTAGGTAAATGCATTATTTCTTATTTACACCCGAATAAGTTAGGTTAGATGAGGTTTGGTTAATGTCATGGGGGGTCTGGGGGACAAAGCCCCCCAGTTAGGAAGCACGGCCAGGGTTGGGGGGTCTGGGGGGCGAAGCCCCCCAGTTAGGAAACACGAACTCCCTAAGAAACTTCCAAAGAATTATAGTGTTTTTCGTTTGATTTTGATAACAGTTCCAGTAGGAAATCACTCGCTTTTGCGTGTTTCCCTCACCCAAAACCCCGGTTTCCCACAGGTCCCCCAGTATTCTTGGGGGAGGGGGAAGAACCGCAAAAAAATACGTTTCACGTGATAACAGGCATCCAACCTGAGTGTTTTCTGTTGTTTTTGGTGTGATTTTTGTTGATTTGGACCGGTCCTTTCCACCGGAAGTCACTAGTGGCGTTCAACAAAAACTAGCAACTTGCGATAGAAACGAAGGTAAAAATCGATCGAATGACACAAAAAACAACAGAAAACACTCAGGTTGGATGAAAAAATCGGATGAGGGCAATGTGTAAAAATTGACCTACCTAACTTATCCTAGAAGAATATATTACATAACCTCACCCAACACAGTAAACCTAACCAAATCTACCCCAACCTACCTAACCTATCCTAAGGGAATACGTTACATAACCTCACCAAACAGTAAACCTAACCAAACCTACCCCAATATACCTAACCTATCCTAGGGGAATGCTTACCTTTGAGATACAATTGTCCAGGACAAGGGTCATCTGGCAATAACGTCATGGTTCCAGAACCTTTGAATCCAGTGGTTTATGAACAATATAATTTTTCAGGCCAGAAGGTGTGTTGTCCAGAACAGTTCCTTTGCAGTTAGAAACACAAACTACACTGTACCCATTTCTTGGTTTTTGCGTACTTTTTGTACCAACCACAGTTTGTCTTTTCAAAATTTACAAGGTTCCTGACAATCTGGGCAATAAACTTCCAAAGGTAATACACCGTGTCCTCCTCAGATTTCGAGTGGAAAAGCTTTATCACTCGCAAATAATCAATATCACACCAGGGACACACAGCACGTCTTTCTTCTTCAGAGGCTATAGTGAGAAGGATTTGAATTTTCCATCCACACTGAATAAAAAAGCACGATTTAAAATAATTGGCCAAATTCCATCATGTGACCTAAAGTAGGCATATGAGTGGGTGGTACAAACCTACAAGACTCATGCGCAGCGAAGGGAGGAAACAAACGTACGAACACAAGCATTTTTTTACCCGGAGTGGCCGAGTGAAGATCCAAGGTAAGTTTATTTGGGAATTTTATATTAACCCAAGACATCCCTTCGACATGTGGGTATGTTGCAACATTTTGCATTTGCCAATCCCGTCGACATACTGCTACGTTTTGCAATTGCAAGGTCCCTAATTTGCACAATTTTCAATTTTCGCGCGTGATTTTTCATACGTATACACGGGACACCTTCCTCTATTCCTCTACAAGATGCCAAGCAGGGACAATGCCTTACACTGCATAACCTCCCCCCCCCCTGCATGCCATTGTCTTGGCAATTCACCTGTTACCAGTGACCTGGCCAATAAAGACATTCAGGGCCAGAGTGTTTTCCCAATCGATGACAATGTGGAGGACAAAGTTTACATAGCATTAGAGGAAGAAACAGTCAGAAATGATGATCAGGTAATGTGGGAAAAGAAGGTCAGGGATGGTGATGAGTTAATGAGTGAAACAATGCTTATAATGCCTATATTACTGTTTGAAAACCAATATACTCTCATACTACATATAAATTCGTACCAAATAAATAAATAAATACCTATTAGGAGTGGTGTGGAATAGTTATCCTCCCATAGAACTCGTTTTCTTTGCAGCCAGCCTGATAGAAAACCCTGTAAGGTAAGGAGGTACTCCTATCTGTATCGAGTATTTTAAACCTCAGGTGAGCAATTTCTCTATGAATTTTTGATGTTTCTCACCAAAAGCGGAGGTTTTAGCCAGAAAAAAAAAAATCCAAAAATGGTTGGGACTGGGGGGTGTTGGAGGTGCAAAAGTGGTCGGGACGTGACGGGTTAAAATCATTATCTCTGAAAATATCAATTTCCGAATGGAGTAATGGAGGTTCTTTGTGATCCTTAGGGACTATACTACATGTTAATGGTGCTAAAATTCCAAAACTGCATATTTTCCACTTGTAAAATAATACCCTATAGATTATAGCAGGAAAGGCATACCACCAGAGATAAAGACAGTCACAGAAGGGGAAGATAGGTCGGTATTATTTTACAAGTGGACAATATGCAGTTTTGGAATTTTAGCACCATTATCGTATAGTATAGTCCCTAAGGATCACAAATAACCCTCATTACCCCATTCGGAAATTGATTATTACTCCCCTAAGATAGGTTAGGTATGTTGGGTTGGGTTTGGTTTGTTTTATTGTGTTCGGTGAGGGGCATTTCCGACAAAAATGAAGGTCAGAAACATTCGAATCGCTTCAAAAACTGACAGAAAAATACATTGCACTACCTGGGGGGTGTATTGTCCACTTGTAAAAATTTACCATCTATAGTACCTAAGGCTGAGATACCTTGTGTTTGAAGCCAGTCCAATAACTCTATACTGGTGTACAGTCTATCCAGACTAATAATCCTACCTCTAAGGTCGACTGAGGCTTGTACCTGACTTACCAGAGCTTTCACTGTTGGGACTGTACCGCGTATGTAGTGTGGTCCTGGCTCTCAAGAAGGTTTACCTGAAAATACAGCTGTCCTAAAGGTAAATGGATATCTAACAGCATTAATAGATTTATATAGGAGGCCGTAGCATACGGGTTTGCTCTTATTGTACTGTCTGAACCCTATTTGTGTTCTACAACCATACAACGTTTCATCAATGGTCAAGAGGTCACCTGGGTCTAACACTGAGCAACAATAATTACTGAACTGTTCAAAAAGCTCCCTAATTGCTGGAAACCGATCGTGTGCCCACCTCTGGTGTCTGGTATCAATGTTGTCAAGAGTTATGTTGGCATGTAAGAAACCATTATCGTTTTACAGACATGACGGCTCCAAATATTGGGTGACCAAACCCTTCCATGAAGAGACATTTATCGCAATATTTATTTTATCCCAACAAGCCTCTTGCATAGAGCAGGTCAAAAAAGCTTTTCAATTCTACAGTATAGCATCAGTCACCTTAACGTGTGTTGGTATTTCAGCACTGTCAGTATTAGAAATTTCGGTAATTATGCCTTGAATCTTATTGTTAGTATGGGTTACAATACCATCAATCATATTAGATGTTATAAACAACTCCCATGCCATTAGTTCTGACCTTGCCTCTCCTAACAAACATCCTTCACTGGGCAATAATACAATATCTTCTCAACGAGCCTACCTTCAGTATGATTGGTCCATGTTATTGACTTACCGATATCTGATTTTCTCGGGTTTCTCTAAAATGCAGGTATATTCCCTGAGCTCGTTTGGCAAGACAAATTCGTCTTAATTTTGTTTGTTCAAGCATTGGTCCAAAGAATTTATTTCTCACCAGTGGGTTTCTGTTTCTGACTGGTACCCACTCTTCTTCATTCATGTCATCATTCTGATCCTCATCTTCATCGTCGCCCTCAGCTACTCTATCCAAAGCAAGGTCATCATCATCATCACCAAGTACCTCTGCCAAGTAATCTTCGTCTGGGTCGTCAGCATAGTCGAAAGTAAAAGCCATGACTACGTCCGTCAGCATGTCCACCCCATCCCCTAATTAATGCCTAACTAACCGTCCGACACGCCTGTGACGTGGCCCTACACGAGCCGCGAGGATTTTGTGTGTGTGTGTGTGTGTGTGTGAGTGCACACTTTACAATGCACGTGCGTGTATCTGTGTGTATGTGTACGAACAACCATTTCATTGGGTATGAGGAGTCATAGAGAAAAAACGATGAATAATACATAGATAATAAAATTAGTGCATAAAATAACTATTTCACTAGGTATGAGGAGTCATAAAGTATGAACAATGAATAATACATAGAAAATAAAGTAGTTTTAATGAAAATAGGAAACGTATCGTACGTCTGGAAGCTGTGTTGATGCCCGTTAGACTTGCATAGGATAAGGTCCCAGATATTCCACTCATCATCGAGCGTTTTCTTTTTGTTTAGCGCTCTTCACGGGGAAAAATCGTAAATTTTAGAGAAAACGCTCGTTTCAACCCAGTTTTTTTTCGCTCAGAATCACCATTTGTTGTGTTTCCAGTGATTTAATAAGAAAACAATCGTAAGACCATGCATTGCTTACAAACTAGAGTTTATTGGTAAAAATTAATTAGGGCGTATCAAAAATGAGACGGATTGCACCGAATAGGGGACAAGTCAGCAACTTGAGACCTGAGTTCTCTCTGTTTCCTTTTTTTTCTTTTCTTCTTCCTTCTTCCTTTTTTCTTTTTTAGACAACGAGAGCTTTGACAATACTTTTTATGTCTGACTATTGCCTCTAAACCTTTGCCCTGCATCCATCTCTTGGTATAGTTTCCTTCTTTTCTCTTTTTTTTTTTTTTTTTTTTTTTTTACCTCGCCCGGACGGAGTCAGGTGAGGTACTGTTTGTTTGTTTGTTTCTTTGCTTGTTAGCAACATTACGGAAAAACAGCTGAATGAAATGACATGAAACTTTCAGGATATGTGGGCACTGGTCCCAAAAGAGATTAATTAAACTTTTGGAGGTAATCCAGAGACCCTGGAAGGTCAAAATCAAGGTCACCGATTTTCAGAGAGTTTCAACTTGAAACTGGTTGAAGATAGAAATATTTACTATTACGAACACACTGGAACTCGTAATATGAGTTTTCATTTGGCACCAAGACCTTTGACCTTGAGTAACCTTGAAAGGTCAAACTCAAGGTCACGGATATTCAGGGGTTATAACTCGAAACTGGTTGAAGATAGAGAGATATTTCCTGTTATCAACATCTAGGACGGTGGTTCTCAACTCGTTTCAGGCCACGGACCACCAGCCCAATTAAAAAAAATATCGTGGACCATTTCATTTTTGAGTACCGATAAATAAAGCATAAACAACAAACATGTTGGTTTGAAAAATATTTCTTATATAGGAATAATACAATAAAATGAATGGACAATAATTTATTTTGATAAAAATTTTTGTACTGCATTTTCAATAAATTAAAAAATATATGCACCAATCTCCAGTTTAATACCAAATACAGTGAACGTCCTGTGGACCGCCCAAATAATCACCATGGACCACCAGTTGAGAAACACTGATCTAGGATGTCCCATATAGGTTTTTAATTGGTACCGTGACTTCTGACCGTAAATGACCCAGAAAGTCAAACTCAAGGTCACGGATATTCAGGGGCTCTAAGTCAAAACTCATTGAAGATAGAGATATTTACTATTACGAAGATATAGGAGACCTCATATGGGCTTTCGTTTGGGACCATGACCTTTGACCTTGAGTGACCTTGAAAGGTCAAATGCAAGACAACGGATTGTCAGAGGGTGTAACTTGAAAACATTTGCGCCATTACCTTAGACTTTAATTGTATGCTGACACTATATTTCAGTATTTAACAGCAGTAAAGTAGCTGCTGGCGAGCGAGGTTTGTTGTTCCTGCCACCACTTGTTTCTATATATATCTATATCTATCTATCTATATCTATCTATCTATTTATCTAGAAATAGATATAGATAGAAATATTTATATAGACAGATAGACATGTCAATAGTTCTTCTCTTTTCCCTTTTCTTCCAGGTTTCCATTTTACGGGGTCAAGGCTCTCCCAGAACCCCTCTTTATCCTCCTTTATCCTCCTCGCCACTCTCCTCCAACATACCAGTCTCGTCAGTCCATCTCTCTGCATTCAGTCCTGTATTTTCGTTTGTCCAGTAATTTGTAGATAGAGCAATGGCATTACAATTATTCTTATCTTTGTTTTAGTCCTCATCTGTCTGGCAGTCTCTGTCTCTGTCTGTCTGTCTGTCTCTCTCTGTCTGTGTCTGTGTGTCTGTCTGTCTGTCTCTTTCGGTCTCTGTCTCTGTCTGTCTGTTTGTCTGTCTGTCTGTCTGTATGTCTCTCTCTCTCTCTCTCTCTCTCTCTCTCTCTCTCTCTCTCTCTCTCTCTCTCTCATTACTGTCTGCCTTTTAAGGGATTATCATCTGTTTATCCATGATTTGCCATGAGGTACCCTATCTCCTCCAGTAAAACACTCCTTCCTTACGACGGTGCCTTTGTCAACAATTCCTTCCTCCGTCACACACACACACACACACACACACACACACACACACACATATATATATATATATATATATATATATATATATATATATATATATATATATATATATATATATATATATATATATATATATATATATATATATATATTGTTACGGAACAGAGAAAGATAATGTACACTTTAAGTGAGAATACTAAAAATCACTACTGTCCCGTAAAGTTCCAGGTTCAAAACAAAAGAGTTAGGTAAAATTACAAGTTAAAGTTTAATGCTCAAACTAACAACAAAACATTCAGGACTCATAAGGATAATGTAATGGCAAAAAACAGGTTAAATATATGGTTAACTGCAATAGCCTCTATTAACACGAAATTAGCATGAGTAAATTTATCTAAGTCAGCCCTGTTAAAATGAGATACCAGATAATACTCAGTGAATGCCAGATATATTATTACAGATACAAAATATTATTAATGATGGCTGACATTAAGAACCTTACATAAATTACGAAAACCTCACTAGGCCAACAAATTAACAACTTATGCTATACAGTACAAGAACAAAATGCAATAACACTTATACTCAAATTACACAGCTGCTAGATGGTTGGAGACTTCCTGAGCACTCACAATAATAACTGTACAGGGGAGGACAGAGATGTGAACAAAATGAGGAGTAGATCTAAGTGGCAATTAATGTAGAGACTGAGCTCATTATATAGGGGCGGGCAGAGCTTGATACAACTTGTAAGAAAGACGCGCAAATGAAGCCATGGGGACAAAGAGTTGACAATCCCTCTCTGAACAACAGAAAGAACGACTTGCTCTACTATAACGGTAGAAGGGGGGGAGTGAGGTAGAACACGCTCGTGATCAAACATGCAGCATACTGTACGTTAGAATTACACAAAGGATGATGAAATCATAGGCTATGTAAGACCTCCCCACAAAGAAAAAAGAAATTTACAAAGGAAATTTCTTATTACTCTAAAACAATCTGTCTAAAGTCTAGATAAGCAATCTGCAGTAACATTTTCTTTCCCCTTGATATGTTGTATGTCTAATGAATACTCCTGAAGAAGTAGACTCCATTTTGTCAATCTCTGATTTTTATCTTTAAACTTACTTAGGAATTTCAGTGGGTTATGATCGGTATAAATGACTATGGGGTCAAAACCAGAACACAAATAAAATGAAAAATGCTGTAAACCCAAAATCAAGGCCAAAAGCTCTTTCTCAATAGTTGAGTAGTTCTTTTGAGGTGGAGTGAACTTCTTACTGTAATAAGATACAGGGTGTTCAATACCCTGATCATCCTCTTGCAGCAAAACAGCCTCAGCTCCTGTATCACTTGCGTCAACAGCCATCTTAAAAGGCTTAGCAAAATTTGGAGTAGCGAGCACTGGCTGACTTAATAGGATAGCTTTAAGTTTACTGAAAGAGGATTCACAGTTATCGGTCCAGACAAATTTAACTCCCTTTTCAGTAGGTCTGTAAGTGGTGATACAAGAATTGAAAAGTTAAGAACAAATCTCCTGTAATAACCTACCATTCCCAAAAATCTTTGTAGCTCTTTCCTACTTTTAGGTCTGGGAAGATCAATTATAACCTGAACCTTAGCTGCTGGTGGTGCAACATGTCCATCACCAATTACGTACCCAAGGTACTGAACTTTAGCTTGACCCAACTCACACTTTGATAAATTAGCTACAAGATTAGCCTGAACCAAACGGTCAAGAAATTTACTGACATGGCATAGGTGATCTTTCCAGTTGTCACTGAAGATTAATACATCATCAATATAAACAACACACCCTGCCAAACCCTCTGTTACAACATTCATGAGGTTCTGAAATGTGGCTGGTGCATTCTTCATACCATATGGCATTACAGAACATGCAAAAGTCTTTCCTAGTGTTACAAAACATGAGATCTCAGTGGCACGTTCAGTCATAGGTACTTGCCAGTATCCCTTTAACAAATCAAACTTACTTATGTACCTAGCCTTTCCGATCTTGTCTATGCAATCTTCCACACGAGGGAGAGGGTAAGTGTCTGTTTTGGTTATCTGATTAACACGTCTGTAGTCAATGCAAAGCCACTGTGACCCACCTGGCTTATGGACTAAAGTGACAGAACTCCACTCGCTCTGACAGGGCTCAATCATCTTGTGGTCCAACAGGTAGCCAAGCTCCTTCTGGATGAGAGGAACTTTCACTGGGTTCACACGGTAAGGAGGCAGTTTAATTGGCTTTGCGTCTCCAACATCGACATCATGCATCAACACAGTGGTTCTTCCTGGAGTGGCACGGAACACTTGCGGGTACTCCTGCAGTATTGCCGAAAACTCCTGCCTTTCCTCGGGAGGTAGATGAGAAAGCTTAGTCTGGAGATCATTCATTATATCAGGATTCTTCCCCAAACTATCACTCAGGCTCATACTGCATGGGAGAGCTTCACTTGCAGACTCTGGTGGAACAGCTACAGTGCAGACTGGATTATTTTCGTCCCGCCTGTGATATAACTTTAGCATGTTGATGTGACAAAGTTGCTTGTTCTTTCTACGATCTGGTGTGGTGATGACATAGTTGACATCACTGAGTTTCTTCTCCACGAAATAAGGACCACTAAACTTGGCTTGAAGAGGTTGCCCATGAACCGGTAGCAGAATCAAAACCTGATCTCCTGGCTGAAAGTGGCGTAACCTGGACTTCTTATCATACCAAGTCTTCATCTTCTGAGCAGCTCCTAAATTCTCTCTCGCCAGCTGTAAAGCAGTGGACAGCCGTTCTTTGAACTTCATCACATACTCCAGCAGGTTGATGTCATCTTCCTCCGACAGCCAGCAATCCTTGAGTAACTTAAGGGGTCCTCTTACTTCATGGCCAAACAGTAGTTCAAAGGGTGAGAAGCCCAGTGATTCATTTGGAGATTCTCTTGCGGCAAATACAACGAATGGAAGACCTTTATCCCAGTCTTTCTGATGTTCCAAACAGTATTTCTTGAGCATCGATTTGAGTGTTTGATGATATCTCTCCAACGCTCCTTGGGTCTGGGGATGGTAAGCTGAAGACGTGATCTGGGTGATACCCAACTCTTTCAGAGACTGCTTGAAAACATTTGACATGAAATTACTTCCCCGGTCTGACTGTACCTCCTTGGGCAGACCAAACTTTGTGAAGAACCCTAGCATTTCCTTAACAACGTTCTTTGCTGAGATATTTCTAAGTGGAATGGCTTCAGGATAACGAGTAGCCATATCAATCAGGGTCAACACATAAGAAAATCCTGAAGAAGTGTTAGGAAGAGGGCCCACAATATCCACCAACACATGGGTGAAAGGCGCCTCAAAAGGAGGAATGGGAACTAGAGGTGCAACCTTTTCGGTCTGATTACACTTCCCCACAACTTGACAGGTGTGACAAGACTTACAATACCAGGAAACATCCCTGAAGATACCTGGCCAGTAGAAGTGTTTCAAAATGCGTGCCACAGTCTTCCTCACTCCAAGGTGTCCTGCCAAACTGGAATCATGAGCCACTCTAATGATATCCTGCCTACAAACACGAGGGATGACAACTTGATGTACAACCTCCCATTCACAGTCGGCTGATACTGTTGGGGGTCTCCACTCCCTCATAAGTACTCCTGACTTTATATAATAACAAGTAGAAGCACCAGCTGACTCTTCCTCACTGCAAGCAGAGTTAGCTAGACCTTTCAACTCAGGGTCAGCAACCTGCAACTCAGCCAACTCTTGACGAGACAAATTATCAACACTACGGGGTACTGCCTCATCTGGTGAGTGGCCCAAATTAGCAAGAAAAGTGTCAGCTAGGATAACATCATCATCATCATTATCCTCTAAATCACCAGTAACTTTAGACTTAGCCCTAGTGACAGCACATGCAGGGAACACATCAGGGACATCACAATCCTGGGCCGCAGCCACTGGCTCACTAGACAACTGAGGAGCTGGACACACTTGACTTCCACCAATATCATTTCCAAGTAAGAAAGTTACACCTGACATTGGGAGTGTCTCAACCAACCCAACCATAACGGAACCATTAACAAAACCAGACTCTAAATTCACTCTGCACAGAGGGACAGAGACGTAATTATTCCCTACACCTTGTAAGATTACAGTTTCATCAGAGGAATTAACATTAGAGCCTAGAACACTAGTCAGCATAAGGGATTGGCAAGCACCTGTATCACGATATATTTTAAATGATTTCCTGTCATTATTGTCCAGAGGACTGACAAAACCATCAGACAGGAAATTAGCACATGAACTCTTGAGAGTGTCACCCACGTTACTGCTCAAAAGAGGAGCTTCATCATGAGGATTTAATTTACCCCTCAAAGCAGGTTCAGTGAACTCAGTTAAAGAAATCTGGGAACTCTCAAGGGTGGACACTAGAGCAATTGACTGAATATTTAAAGACTCCTTTTTGTTCACATCACGCTGTCTCCTGAAACATTTCTCCATAGTATGACCAAGCTTACTACAATAAGTACATTTACTTTTCTGAAATCTAGAGGTGGAGCTGGTATTTACTTCCTGAGAAACATCATCTTTATTCTCTTTCCTGTTACCTGTACTCTGAGTAGAGGCAACGTACTTACTCTCAGCTTTCCCTTTTTCTTTAGAATATCTCTTGTGAGTGAGAACATATTCATCAGCTAAAACTGCAGCATCAGACAAATTATCTATTCTTTTCTCATCAAGATATAGGCTTACATCTTTACTAATACACCTTTTGAAGTCCTCCAGCCAAATCATCTGCTTAAATTTACCAAAATCAGAATCCACATTCTTAGAATTTAACCACTGCTCTAACAGATCTTCTTTGATTTTTGCATACGCAACATGGGATTGCTTATCTTGCTTGTAAGTTGTCTTAAATTTTACTCTATAGGCTTCAGGAACAAGCTCATAGGCCTTAAGAATCAAGCTCTTAACTACATCATAATTATCAGATTGATCCTGAGGCAAAGATGCATAAGTTACTTGAGCTTTACCGGTGAGAACAGTTTGAAGGAGTACTGGCCAATACTTTTTGGGCCAATTAAAACCTGTAGCTACCCTCTCAAACAACTGAAAATACTTTGTTAAATCAGATTCATTAAAAGGAGGGACAAGTTTAACATTTTTAGCCACATCAAAATCATCAGAGCTAGATGATCCAGTTCCACATTGTTTAATGCAATACTCATGGTCTGCCTGAATCCTAGCAAGTTCAACCTGTGCCTCAGCCTCCTTAGCACGAGCCTGAAACTCAGCCTCCTTAGCATGAGACTCCGCCTCCTTAGCCTGAGACTCAGCCTCCTTAGCATGTGCTTGAAATTCAGCTTCCTTCACACGAGCCTCCTGCAGGGCTAGCTGTAACTTAGCTATTTCAATCTGCGTTTGCTTATTTGGAGGAGTTAAATTAAACAAGCTTTTATTAATGATGCCAACAATTTGATCTTTAAAATGATGAGAGTGAACTGCAATTCCTAATTGTCGAGCAACAAGCTTATGTTCATTCTTTGTTCTGTTTTCTACATCACACACTGTTTGCACATTTGACAAAAAATCTTTGGCTTCATCAAGTGTAGTAATAGTAGACATCATGAATAAATCACAGTCACAAAATATCAAGCAATATCCTTATGATAATATCCTGAATATCCTGATAAGAGGTCGCCAATTTTATGTTACGGAACAGAGAAAGATAATGTACACTTTAAGTGAGAATACTAAAAATCACTACTGTCCCGTAAAGTTCCAGGTTCAAAACAAAAGAGTTAGGTAAAATTACAAGTTAAAGTTTAATGCTCAAACTAACAACAAAACATTCAGGACTCATAAGGATAATGTAATGGCAAAAAACAGGTTAAATATATGGTTAACTGCAATGGCCTCTATTAACACGAAATTAGCATGAGTAAATTTATCTAAGTCAGCCCTGTTAAAATGAGATACCAGATAATACTCAGTGAATGCCAGATATATTATTACTCATACAAAATAATATTAATGATGGCTGACAATAAGAACCTTACATGAATTACAAAAACCTCACTAGGCCTACAAATTAACAACTTATGCTATACAGTACAAGAACAAAATGCAATAACACTTATACCCAAATTACACAGCTGCTAGATGGTTGGAGACTTCCTGAGCACTCACAATAATAACTGTACAGTTGAGGACAGAGATGTGAACAAAATGAGGAGTAGATCTAAGTGGCAATTAATGTAGAGACTGAGCTCATTATATAGGGGCGGGCAGAGCTTGATACAACTTGTAAGAAGGACGCGCAAATGAAGCCATGGGGACAAAGAGTTGACAATCCCGCTCTGAACAACAGAAAGAACGACTTACTCTACTATAACGGTAGAAGGGGGGAGTGAGGTAGAACACGCTCGTGATCAAACAGGCAGCACACTGTACGTTAGAATTACACAAAGGATGATGAAATCATAGGCTATGTAACAATATATATACATATACATATATACATACATATATATATACATATATACATACATATATATATATACATATATACTTACATATATATACATATATAAATACATATATATATACATATATATATATATATATCTGTGTGTGTGTGTGTGTGTGTTTAAGAGAATGCTTGTTTGTTTGTCTGTCTGTCTGTCCTCCATGGAAATCGAAAGGGATGCATACAGAACTCTTTTTCGACAAATGGAAATGTATACATTACAGTTCCTAGAATTTGTGAGACGTTCCTAAAACTGCAGAAAAGATATATCTATACATCTGTCTTTCGACAGACGTCTCTATCCCACAAGGGGCGGCCCGAAAGAAACAGCCTCCATGTCGCCCTGTCCCCTGCCATTTCGCTGCCCTCCCCCAACTTACACCATCTTCTCTCATGTACCTCCCTATTCCATCCCTCCATCTCATCCTCGGTCTCCCCCTCCCTCTCCCCTCCTCCATTTCACTCACATACACTCCTAGTTAGTTTCTCATTCCCCATCCTCTCCACATGGCCAAACCACCTCAATATATTTCTCCTAACGCTTTCTATCTCATCCTCATCCACACCACATTGCTCTTTTATTTCTTCATTTGTCTGTCTCTCCATGTAACTCCACATGCTCCTCCCAGATAATTCATTTACACTGCTCTCACTCTTGAGTTGTGTGCAGAAAGGTGGATATTCTTAATGTCCCTTTGTTGTTCCAGTTTGGAACTACAAGTATTTCAGTGCTTCTGGCAAGACTTTTCAGAACGTCAGAGCAAAGCAAGGTAGACAAGCGGCACAGGCAAAGCGAGAGGAAACTTACATGTACAACTGAGGAGTAGGATCAGAGAACATGATTCATTTTAACTAATGAATCATATAATTGGGAGTACTGAAGGTTGTTCACACTGACTGATAATTAATATCACATTATTGGAACTAAATCTAATGGCGTACATTAAAGTTGCCTAAGTTTTGCGAAACGTTGCAAAAACTGTAAAACGTAGATTTTTTTAGTATCCCTCTGTTGGTCCAAATTGTAACTACATGCCTAACGATGCTTTTTAGAGCCTCGGATCGTAGCAGGCCAGGCGAAAGACGAATGTGATCAGAAACAAAAAATACCAAAAAAGGAAAAAGTCTAAAGTAGGTCTGAAACAAAAAGACATTAGGAAAACAGAAAATTATATCATTTATAGACAAAAATGGTGAAGTCCTCATTTGTAGACTGAAAGATGGTGAAGAGACTTTAACAATTTTACACAGATATGTATGCATTAAACAAAACAGTATGAACACCTAACTTTTCAGACGACACAAATGAAGCACTAGATGAAGTACACTTTTTCCTTAAAGACATGATAAGAGGATAGGCGAAGGAGAAGATGGAAGAGTTGAATATTTACTGTCGAATGCAGGAGTAAAAGTTTGAAACTGGCTCATCCACTTATTTAGCCAGTTAAGAAAGAAGGAATTTCCAAAATATGGTGAAATGCAATAGTTTTTTTGTTTTACAAGAATGGCGGCTCAAAAGATTGTAGTAATCATTGATCTATTATCTACTTATTAGCTATTTTGAAACGCTTTACTAAAGCCCTTACGAAGAGAATAACAACAAATCTGGAAGACAACCAGCCTCGTGATCTGGCAAGATGTCTAGCGGATATTCGACTATTGCCCATGTACACACAACGACTCAACTAAGAAAACTATGGAATATAATAAACCACTGTGCTTAAGTGTTTTCGATTACGAAAAGATTTTCTACTCAGTGGAGCACACAGCAAATGTAATATCATTGCAAGAACATGGAATAATTGAGAACATTATAAATCTACTCGAAAACATACACACAAAAGTTACATAAAGACTCGAAAAAAAAAAAAAAAAATGAGAAAGGCGTACTTCATGACATACAATTTCACCAAAAATATTTACAGCATGCCTTGAAAAAATTTTCAGACAGCTAGAATAGAATAGAAAACACAGATGAAGAAAGCTTAAAATTATTAAGTTTTTCAGATGACACTGTCGTCATCTCAAAAGCCGAAACATTGTAAGAAATGCTAAATGACCTATACAATGAAAGTCTCAAAGTAGGGCTACGATTAATCACAATAAAACTAAAGTTATGCTTACTCCGAATACACTAAAGAGTGTCATCAAAATAAATCAAGATATTACGAAAATCTTTCTATT
The DNA here is from genome assembly GCF_032717465.1 of Coenobita brevimanus. Classification (NCBI taxonomy): domain Eukaryota; kingdom Metazoa; phylum Arthropoda; class Malacostraca; order Decapoda; family Coenobitidae; genus Coenobita; species Coenobita brevimanus. Next base: position 12,922,193 of record NC_137008.1, on the reverse strand, counting down.
CAGTGGAATAAATAGCAATTGCAAATTCACTGACTGAACAAAGAGTAAAACAAGATATTGTAAACCTGCTCGGAAACATATACAAAGAGGTACCTAGGACGGTCAAGTTACATAAAGACTTAGGGGAAAAAAAGACCGAGAAAGCTGTTCGTCAAGATGACATACTTTCACCAAAATTATTTACAGCATGGCTTAAAAACATTTTTAGAAAGCTAGAATGGGAGAACTGAGAGGTACACACGAATGGAGTAAACTAAACCATTTAAGATTTGCAGATGACATTGCCCTAATCTGAGAAACAGCAGAAACATTGCAAGAATTGTTCAAGGACCTAAGCAAAGAATGTGTCAAATTAGGACTTAAGATGAACCAGGATAAAACTAAAATGAAGTTTAATTGAAATACACCGAAGAGCGTCGTCAAAATAAATGAAGGAACTCGTGAAGAAGTTAAGGAGTACTATTATTTGAGGCAAATACTAAAACTAACGAAAAACCATGACAACTAAATAAAAGGACATATTAAATCTTTTGGTAAGCATATGGACAGCATGAAGAGCTGCTTGCCGGTAATCAAAAAGTAAATAATCAATGCATAACCCCAGTCATGACGTACGGATGTGAGACCTCCAAACTAACAAAATAAATGGAAAGCAAACTAATCCGTTCTCAGAGAGCAAAGGAAAGGTCGATGTAGGGAATATATGTGAGACGAAGCTGGACGAGACAGCAGACTAAAGACTGGGACATTATAGATGTTTTAAAGAACAGAAATGTAGGTGGGCAGGTCATGTAGGAAAAAAAAACGATAACCAAGGGAGCAAGAGGTTTACTGACAGGACTCCACGAGACTGCAGGCACAGCAGGAACGTCCTTATAAGAAGTGGAGAGACGAAAGAGAGAGGGAAGTTTGCAGGCAAAACCTAGTTCGGGACCTGCCAAGTTTCATCAAAATCCTTTTTCCAGCTCTGACTGCGACACACACACACACACACACACACACACACACACACACACACACACACACAGAGGCACGCACACGCGCGCGCGCGCGCGCGCGTCTCGGATTATAGTACATTTGATAAAATGTCGTGGAAATACAATGAGAATATAACGGAGACGAAAAATTATTATTATTATTTTTTTTTATGGGAGGATAAAACATAGGCAACGCCACGCTTTTGCAACACTCCACCTAACCAAGCAAATAACTCCCGCCTCCAGCGCAACTAACGAAGTGCGTAACGGCCCCTCCCCCCTCCCCCCTGTATAACACAAAGACATTAAAACTTAATCATTTCAGTAGTTTATCCATGGTAATAATGAAGTTTTGAGCAGATCTGATGAAATTATGATTCGTGCTTTTTTTCATTTAGGTAGCCACTTTTTATGATTACATAATAGGTACAGTCACGACTCTTCATACATAATTAGATATTCATATAATCATTTATCATGTACAATTTCTGCCTCCTAGGTGTAATAGTTGCAAAGTTCTAACAAAAAATGCATGATAATAATCAGCGTTACGTATTTTTGCAGTATCATAACATTATATAATCTCAATGCATTCTAACTACCAAAAGGCACCAGGAGGCATATTAACACATATTCCTGGAGAGTCTGAAGCCTGTACCTGTATTAGTTTCTAAGTCCTAGTCCGGAAAAGATTATATTTTTTTACGCTTTCATTATTTAAAAAAAAATAAATAAATAAAGACACGGCATCCTACCTCTCAAATGGCACCAGTTCAATGTAAGACACATAACTATATGAAATTTCACGACACTATAGTGGATACGTCCTGAGTTCTGGCCCGGAAATGAAAAATCCCTACGCCCGGCCAGCCACCCTGCCTCACTGCAGCCCAACTCTACAGATGGACACTATTGATTTCAGGTAGAGGGTAAAAAGGAGAGATGATTGACATGGAAAACGAATGACCATTGATATGTGGGAAGGTAAAGGTTACAGTAGTGACCTTGGTACACAAACTCACTGTGCTTATTTCTGTATTTTAGGTTATTGTCCTTGTAGTGGGTTATTCACTCACTATCCTAGGGCAGGAGGCGACTGCATCATACAAGTTATCATGGTTACGTCCCCTAGGTGTTACTCTTGGTACTCATTTACCTAGTAACTCAAAATGTGGATGGACCTGCGAATAGAGAGATGCTACCTGCCCACTCCACGATTTCTTTTGGGACCTGCTAATGTTTCACCAAAATCCATTTTCCAGTTCTGATTGCACTGCACACACACACACACACACACACACACACACACACACACACACACACACACATGCGTGCATGCCCAAGATTCTAGTATATATGATAAAATGTCATGGAAAAACAATGAAGAAATAAGAGAGACAAAGAATGAGTTTGTTCTTGGATGGGAGGATATAAAAGGAGAGACGACTGATATGGAAAACAGATGGGCATTGATAAGTGGGAAAGTAATGGTTGCAGTAGTTGCCTTGAGACGTAACTCACTGGCATATTTCCGTATTTTAGGTTATTGTGCTTGTAGCGAGTAGACTGCAGCACCAGTCGGGCAGGGCGGTACTCCCAGGGTAGGTGAAAAACTGACGATAGGGAGAGCTGGAGCTCCCGTTTCATAAACCCACGGGACAGGCTTCTGACCAACCTCCTTTGCTGAACTTTTTCAATGTGTCAGTAACACAGAGAGTAGGCCAGCATGCTCTCCAGTGCAAGTTCCTCTAATTGTCAACACCAAACTATATCCACATTACACACTAAACTTCCCATTCAACATTAAAAAAAAAAAAAAAAGGCATTTCATCACATAACCTTCGAGTCCCCAGGAGGAAAGACCATAAAAGCCTCACCATCCTCCCCTCTCCCAGTGACGACCAAGTGAGATGCCTGAAACCACTGTCTGACTCACTTCCTCATTTCTGTCACACTCGCGGCCTTTCCTCCAGCATTCTCTCCGTTGAAAACCACCTCTCCTTATCTAGACCTCACCTTCTCTTCCTCGCTGAAACTCACCTGTCTGAGACAGCTGACAGTAAACCCTTCTCTGTAGCCTCCTATTTTCTCTGTACTCATTTCAGAGTTAAAGTGGTTGTGTATATATATATATATATATATATATATATTTTTTATGCGAGGAAGAAGGAACCAAAGGCCATGAGCCCGCAATAACAGTTCCCTCCAAGAGAAAAACAAAATACAGTAGAGAGCCAAACTCAAGATCCGATCATTTCGAGATGCCTGGACACACTGCATTTGAGAGACTGGAGATCATAGGCAGCAGGAAATACAGACAGAGGGAGACAGTTCCAGAGTTGACCTGTTGCATAAATGAAGGACTGAGAGTAACGGTTAACTCTTGCATTAGAGAGTTGGACAGAAAAGAGATGAGAGTTTGCTGCTAGACGGGTGCTATGCATCCGTCATAGAGGTGGAGGAATGCATGCAGACAGTTCAGAGGAGCAGTGACCATTAAAGTAGCGACAGAAAAGAGATAAAGATGCAACAGTGCGGTGAAGAGACAGAGGTTGAAGGGAGTCAGTAAGAGGAGGAGAGTTAATGAGATGAAAAGCCTTTCACTCCACCCTATTAAGAAGAACTGTATGTGGGGAGCCTTCCCACACATGAGAGTTGTACTCCACACAGGGGTGGGTAAAACCCCTGTATAGAGTCAACAATTGTGCAGGGGTAAAGAAAGAACGGAGTCGGCTTAGCACACCCAATCTCTTGGAAGCAGATTTTACAAGAGATGTAAAAGGATCTTTCCAAGATAAGTCCCGAGTAAAATGAAACCCCAAGCATGTTCAAGGATGATGTAGGATTAAGCTGAATATTATTAAAGATTAGTGGGTATACCTGTGGAAGATTTTGTCAGGTTGATAGGTGTAAGAACTGAGTCTTAGATGCATTAAAAACAACCAGATTATTTACCCCAGTCAGAGATACGAGCCAAGTCAGACATTAGGTGTGCCATAGCCTCATCCCTTGTTTGTTGAAGTAACTGCTGAGATGGACGTTGCGGGACCCGAATGGAAAGGTGAAGGGTGGAGTCATCAGGGCATGAGTGGATAGGGTTAGATGTCCAGCTTAGAAGGTCATTGATGAATAAAAGGAAAAGAGCTGGTGATAGGACAGAGCCCTGAGGAACACCACTGTTGATAGATCTAGGAGAAGAACGATGGCCATCTACAACAGCGGCTATAGAACGACCAGAAAGGAAGCTAGCAATGAAGTCACAGATAGAAAGATACGAACCGTAAGAGGGCAGTTTGGAAATTAAAGACTTATGCCAGATTTGATCGAAAGCCTTAGAGACGTCAAGTACAATGGCAAAGCTTTCGCCAAAGTCCCGAAAGGATGATGACCAGGAGTCTGAAAGGTAGGTGAGAAGATCGCCTGTGGAGCATCCCTGATGGAACCCGTACTGACGATCAGAAAGAAGGTTGTGATAGGAAAGATGTTTTAAAATTTTTCTATTGAGAATTGAATCAAAAACTTTTGAAATACAGGATGTTAAAGTAATTGGACGATAGTTGGAGGGTTGGGAGTGGTCACCCTTCTTTGGAACTGGCTGAATGAGAGCAAACTTCCAGCAAGAGGGAAAGGTACAAGTTGACAGACAAAGGCGAAAGAGTTTGCCTTGGCAGGGTGTAAGCACAGAAGCACAGTTCTTGAGAACAACAGGAGGGACTCCATCAGGCCCATATGCCTTGTTAGTACTGAGGCCAGTGATGGCAGAAAATATGTCAGCTGAAAAAATTTTAATGTCAGCCATGAGGAAGTCAGAGGAGGGAAGTGATTGAGGAACAGCACCTGAATCGTCTAAGGTGGTACTGGAGGAGAAAGTCTGTGCAAAGAGATCTGCTTTATCAGTAGAAGAAATTGCTACAGAACCATCAGAGTTGAAAAGAGGAGGGAAGGATGACGAGGTAAAGTTGTTAGAAAGGTCTTTGGCAAGGTGCCAGAACGAGCGGGAAGAACTGGAGTTGGAGAGTTGAGAGCATTTAGTATGGATGAAATTATTTTTAGCAGAGTGAAGAATAGACTTAGCACGATTCCGGGCAGAAATGTAAAGATGATGTAATTCAGTGGTGGGATGGCTCCGGTACCTTTTGTAAGCTCTCTCCTTGTTGCGGACAGCATTAGAACAAGCGTGATTAAACCAAGGCTTTCTTGCGTTAGACAAAGGATATGAGAAAGAAATACATGCTTCCATGCCCGAGGGAATAACCTCCGTAATGCACAAGGCACACTCAGACGGCTCACGGCCATGGAAGCAATAATCATTCCAGGGAAAATCAAAGAAGTACTGCCTGAGGGCCTCCCAATCCGCAGCTTCAAAATGGCACAGACGACGTTTCCCTGGAGGGTCCACAGGTCGTAGCAGAGTGATAGGACAGGTTAAGGTGATAAGGTTGTGATCGGAGGAGCCCAACAGAGAGAAAAGATTAACAGTGTAAGCAGAAGGATTAGTTGGAAGGAAGAGGTCAAGTATGTTGGAGCTCTCTCCAAGGCGGTCAGGGATATGGGTAGGGTGCTGTACAAGCTGCTCTAGGTCATTAAGGATAAAGATGTAGGCTTGTTCACCAGGTGGATCAGTGAAAGAAGAGGAGAGCCAAAGGTGGTAGTGAACATTGAAATCTCCTTAAATTGAGATTTCAGAGAAAGGAGAAATGGATAGAATGTGTTCCATCGTAGAAGTAAGATAACTGAAGAATTTTTGATAGTCAGTAGAATTAGGGGATAAGTAAACAGCACAGATATATTAAGTCAGAGAATGACAGGAAAGCCGAAGCCAGAGTGTAGAGATTTCAGAAGAATCGAGTTCAGGAACACGAGAGCAAAATAAGTCGTTGCGTATATATTCTCAACAGTCACCTTTGGCTTTGAAATGAGTATAGAAAAAGTAGGAGAATACAGAAAAGGGTTTGCTGTCAGTTGCCTCAGACAGCTGAGTCTCAGTTAGAAAGAGAAGGTGAGGTTTAGAGGAGGAGAGGTGGTGCTCAACAGAGCGAAAGTTAGAGGAAAGGCCACGAATGTTTCAGAAATGAAGAAGAAATGAGTCAGACAGTGGTTCCCGGCAGCTCAAGTCGTCACCGGGAGAGGGGGGGGAAGGTGGGGGCATTGATGGTCCTCCCCCCTGGGGAATCCAAGGCTGAGTGTTGAGACGCCATGATTTTTTTGCATTTTGGAAAAGGAAGTGTAGTGTGTATTGTGCATGTAGTTTGGTGTAAATAGTTGGAGAAATTTGTATTGGAGAGCATGCTGGCCTACTCTCTGTGTAACCGAGACACTGAAAAAGTTCAGCAAAGGGGGATGGTCAGGAACTAGTCCTGAGGGCTGATGAAACGGGAGCTCTAGCACTCCCTGTCATCAGCTTTCCATCCACCTCGGGAGTACTGCCCTGCTCGGCTGGTGCTACAGTCTACCCCTAACAACATATATTGCTCTCGTGTTCCTGAACTTGAATCTTCTGAATAATCTACTCTCTGGCTTCGGCTTCCCTGTCATTCTCTGACTAAATTATGTCTGTGCTTTTACTTATCCACTACTTCTAATGACAATGAAGAATACTTCAACTGTCTTACTTCAAAGATAGAACTCATACTATCAATTGCTCCTTTCTTTGAAATCTCCGTTATAGGAGATTTCAGTGTTCACCACCACCTTTGACTCTCCTATCCTTTCACTAATCCACATCTTTCCCACCCTTGATGACACAGAGCACCTTGTACAGCACCTTACCTTTATTCCTAACAGCCATGGAGAGAGTTTCAGCATACTTGACCTCAACCTTACAACTAACCTTTCTGCTGACGATATTAATCTTTTCTCTCTGTTGGGCTCCTCCGATTTCAACCTTATCATCTTAACCTGTCCTATCGCTCTAGTAAGGCCTGTGGAACCTCCCAAGAAGCGGTGGCTGTGGCTAATGGAGCTGCTGATTGGAAGGTCCTCAGGCAGGACTTCTTTGATTTTCGATTATTGAGCCATCTGACTGTTCCTTGCGCAGTACAGAGGTTCTTCTCTCAGGCATGGAAGCATACATTCCTTTCTCATATCCTGTGACAAATGCAAAAAGAACTTGATTTAATCATGCATTTTCTAATGCTGTCCACAACAAGGAGGCCTACAGTAGGTACCGGGGCCAACCCACCCCTGAATCTCATCTCTTTTAGGTTTCTGCCCTGAATCATGCTAAGTCTCTTCTTAGCTCTGCTAAAAATATTTCACTTGCATTATTTGCTCTGGGCTCTCCAGCTCAAATTCTTCCTGCTTCTTCTGTTACACTGCCAAAAATCTTTCTAACAATTTTACCTCATCATCCTTCCTTCTTCTCTTCTACTCTGATGGCTCCGTAGCTATTCCATTTACTGATGAATCAGAACTCTTCGCTCAGACTTTCTCCTCCAATTCCAACTTAGACAATTCCGGTGCTGTTCCTCCATCACTTCCCCCCTTTGATTTCCCCATGGTGGAATTTAAAATTTCTTCTGTTGATGTATATTCTGCCATCACTGGCCTCAGTGTTAAAAAGGCATATGGGTCTGATTGGGTCTCTCCTTTTGTCCTCAAGATCTATGCTTCTGTGCTTACACCTTGAATAGGTAAACTCTTTTGCCTTTGTCTATGAACTTGTACCTTTCCTTCTTGCTGGAAGTCTGCTCTCGTTCAGCTTGTCCCAGAGAAGGGTGACCATTCCCATCCCTCTAACTATCGTCCAATTGCATTAACATCCTGCGTTTCAAAAGTTTTTGAGCCTATTCTAAAAAAAAAAAAAAGTTTAAAGCACCTTTCCTATCACAATCTTCTTTCTGATCGTTAGTATGGGTTCTGCCATGGACGCTCCACTGATGATATTCTCATCTACCTTTCAGACTCCTGGTCATCCTCCTTTCGGGACTTTGGCGAAAGCTTTGCCATTGCACTTGACATCTCAAAGGCTTTCGATTGAGTCTGGCATAAATCTTTAATTTCCAAACAGCCCTATCTATCCTTCTATTTGAGTCTTTATCTCTACCTTCCTTTTTGGTCGTTCTATAGCAGCTGTTGTAGACGGCCACTGTTCTTCTCCAAAAGCTATCAATACTGGTGCTCCTCAGCGCCCTGTCCTATCACCAACTCTCTTCCTTCTATTCATCAATGGTCTTCTAAGCTGTACATCTAACCCTATCTGTTCATACATTGATAACGCCACTCTTCCCCTTTCCATTCACTTCCACCAGCATTCATTCATCAGTAACTTCAACAAGCAAGGGATGAAGCTATGACACACCTAATGTCTGACTTGGCTCGTGCCTGTAGTTGAGGTAAAAATAATCTTGTTTATTATACATCAAAAGCTCAATTCTTGCATTTATCAACTTAACAAAATCTTCCGCAGGAGTATCACCTAATTTTTAATAATATCCAACTTAATCTTGTCATCTTTAAACATACTTCGGGTTTCATTCTTTCAGAATTTATCTTAAAAAGATAATTACATATCCTGTATATGCTTCCAAGAGATTGGGTGTGCTGAACCAACTCCCTGCCGTCTTTACCCCTGCATAGTTGTTGATTTATACATGGGTTTTATTCGTCCCTGTGTTACAGCTCTCATGTGTGGGGAGGCTCCCCACATACAGCTAATCTCAACAAAGTGGAGTCAAAGGCTTTCGTCTCATTGACTCTCCTTCTCTTACTGGTTCCCTTCAACCTCGGTCTCTTTGCCGCACTGTTGTAACTTTACCTCGTGTCTATCTATACTCATATGGTCACTGCTCCTCTGAAATGACTGGTTCCATCCCTCAGCCGCTACGGTGGGCATGTAGCACCCGTCTGGCACCAAACTGTGATCCCTTTTCGGTCCAGCTGTCTAGTGTAAGAGTTAACCATTACTTCCAGTCCTTCATGTAAGCAATAGGTTAACCCTGGAATTGTCCCCCTCCGTTCGTATTTCTCACCTCCTATGATCTCCAGCTTTTCAAACGGAGTGTGTCCATGCATCTCAAAATGAAAGGATCTTGAATTTGTCGCTCTGTTATCTTTTTTTTTTTTTTTTTTTTTTTTTTTTTTTTTTTTTTTTTTTTTTTTTGAGGGAACAATTTACGGGTTCCTGACTTTTGGTTCTTTCTGCCATGCACACACAAAAAATCACTCAGTGTCTTAGGATAGGAGGCGGCGGCATGATACAAGTTACCATAGTTTCTTCCCCTGGGTGTTACCCTTTTTACTCATATAAGCATTAATAATTTGAGTGGGGGAGCATGGTTTTGAATATCAGTCTAGCACTGGAAGAGAAACAGAAATTAAGACAAGGAACAGTGCAGAAAAAAAGAACACAAAAACGGTATGTATGGAAGAGAAAAATGCGATGAAAGAATGGTAGCATAGACGATACTGAAAGGGTGGCCAGTGGAAAATTTAAAAGGAACAGAAATGCACCCTTCAGAAGGCAAAGTATCAGTTATGTTACTGCAAGACATTTTTATAACATGATTAGAGATACTGTAGCCAACAGATGATGTGGAATTTTTGCACCTGTGGAACACTGTCAACATAAATGTTTGTGTTGTTGTGCTGGAGATCCATATTTCGGTTGTGTGGACATGACTCTCCAGTCCAGTGTTAACACTAACGCCAGAATGTAACCAACAATGCTTCCCTTTGGTCTTATTGTAAAGGGAAACCCCCAGCTTTATAACCGGTTTGAACCTGAACTAGCGTAGAAATAAAGGGAAACTACTAGTGATCGTTGAAAACGAGGTCAAGGATTTGAGAAATTAACCAAGAGTATTAGAGAGAGAATCGAGTTAAAAGTATATAATGACAGAGGGGAAGAGGAGACGAGATTAAGCAGGAAGAGAATAATTAGAAACTTGCAGAGCAGCAATTACTTAATAAGAGCGTTGATAAAGATTTATGGTACAGGGAGGGAGAGTGAGCGGAAAGGGGAGTTAAAATCTGTTGGAAAATTTAAAGTCAGCAAACTACGAATGGGTACATTAAACTTTATGGTCGAAATACATATACCCAAAATATGGAACAAGAAAATTTACTGGTTTTGTTTAAAATTGTCACTGAATTTCTATTTCCTTGAACGAAAAATATGAAGGTGATAATTATATACATAATGTTATTTTTTGCCAAGACATTATTGGACTTGGTAGAAATGGGTGTCTAGCCTCTGCAAATAAGTGATATTAACATAAAAAATTTGTGGTGAGTAAGTTATGTATTTCGACATTTGAGGTAGAATTTATTGGTTGTGTAGAACTGTATATATATATATATATATATATATATATATATATATATATATATATATATATATAGGTAATAACTGCGAATTACATAATTTTTTTTCTTTCAGTCTGTCAATAGCCAGACGTCTGAATCCCATAAGAGAGGCCAAGAAACAAACCACCTCTGTCTCACCTTGTTCTCTATCATTTGGTTGCCCTTTCTCCAGTTCATACCTCCTTCTCTCATATAGTTCATTCCTTACATTGCATTTTTGGTCTCTCCCTTCCCTCCACCAATATCACATATGTAATCCCCGTCAGTCTCTCTTTCTCCATTCTCTCCCTATGCCCAAACCATCTCAGAGCATTTCTCTTATTGATTTCTGTCACACCCACAAATATACCACAACGTGCCTGTACTTCTTTATTTGTCTATCTGCCTGCCCATGTAACTCTACGTGCTCATCTCAGACTACTTATTTCCACTGCTCTCTCTCTTCACCTCTGACCTTCCAACAGGTTCCATGCTTTGTTTCCCGTACGCAAGGGTGAGGATCACAATACTAATGCAGCAATGATTTTCCTTTTATGTTCAAATCCACATCCCTTATCAATGTTTTCAGTGGATCAGCAACCTTTCTTTCCTGCTGAACACTTTCAAGCACTTCATCCATTAAGTTTTCATCCTTACTCATCACACTTCCTTAGTACTTGACTGCACTCATATTCTCCATTTCCCCTTCATCCAACCTCACAGTGCGATCAGTGACTTTACTTCCTTCAAGGGCAGAAATTGTCTTCTTTCCTACACCTTCTTCTAGGTTCCGTTTCTTACAAACGTTCCCGAAACCATTTGCGAAACCTGTCAGCCGACAATGGTCTTGATTTAACAATATATATCGTCAGCAAAGATTGTACAGGAAGATTCCAAACCCTACCCTGTCTCATCAAATGCACGCCAACTCCAACATCTAATAACGCCATCAATATAATTTATTTTCCTTCTCTAGATACTTTTCTAGTAAATATATCAGACATGAAAGAAAAGCATTCAGAAGCCGAATGCCAATCGCCCGCCAGAATATGCTGTTGGCCAAGTCCAAGATTTTGGCCATATCTTGATACCCTGAAGGTTTCACGTTGACAGCTCAAGCCGTTCGTGAGATATAATGATGCTAGAGATGGGCTACAGAAACTAATTAACCTTTGGCAGCCATTTTGGTGACCTTGACCTCTAGTGCCCATTTTCGAACTCGGCCGAGAATTTGGAGATATCTTGATACCCTGAAGGTTTCATGTTGATAGCTCAAGCCGGTCATTAGATACAATGGGAACACACACACACACACACACACACACACACACACACACACACACACACACACACACACACACACACACACACACAGAGCGGACAAAAACATTATCTCTTCGCCTTGTAAAGGCGGGCGCTAAGTATCTGACCAACGAACCTCTTCCCTTTCTAAAAATAACCTTCTTCGTTTCCAGCTGATTTCTCAGTCACTTCCTAATCAAATATTTTTCCCATCACATGCGACGAGGAATACCCTTATGACTGAAACACATCCTTTCTTCTTCATCTTTGTGTAGGGGAATGGTCATCCTAAACCCTATCTTACTCCGAGTCACATTTTCCATATTCATCCTGTCATTATCTTTCCCCCATATTTCAGCATTTCACTTCACACTCTATCATACCTTGGATTTATGCTCATTTGGGATTTCTTCTCTGTTAGAAATATTTCATCCAACGGATCTTTTCCTCCCTGCTCGCCTCTCTTTTCTCAACCATTCCCCAGACACTTATAATAGCGGTACTTTCGGTGTGCATATTCAATAATTCCATAAGGTTTTCTCTCCCTAAAGTGTTCTCTGCATCACTTCATTTATTTCCTTCCTTGACCAACATTCTGGCATTCTTATCTTTCACTCTTCTGCTGCTTCCATTATAATCCTGTCTTACTTTCTCATCTTGCACTACAGTCTCTTATATGAATTTAATAGGTACATGAAATATTGTATCAGTTTTCTTTTCGTTCCTTAATTTCTTTCTTGATTAATCAGAGTTCTTATAGACAAGTTTATCACAAAGTTGTCAATATCTTAAGCATCCTTTCTGCATGGACAGCCACGTCCCACCTAAGCATGTAAATCAAAATCATTCATGCCACTAGATGTAGTAAAATAAAATATTACATAAACGTACGAGTTATTTATATCCCACAAAACCTGATAATGATTTCAGGATGTACTGTATTGCCTTCTTATATATTTTGTTGTGGTATTCTGCAGTGAGCTGGTTCTAGTTTGCGGCGCGCCTGTGGCATGAAGAGCGCTGGTGGAGAGTATCTTAGCCATGCTATACCTCTAACTTCCTATCCAGCCAGGCCATAATATGTGACCCACCACAGTTCTCTCGACTCACGACCCTCCTTAACAGCACAACACTTCTGACACAGCACTTCCAAAAAATGTATCAATCTTGGACAAGATGCGTGCAAGAAATCCATTTCTCTCCCAGAGGTGTTCTTGACACTAATAATTGCCCCCACTGGGGTTTCAATACGTGCATGTGGAGAAGGCGGCGAGGCATTTCCGTGGAGTTTCATGTGTTTGACAGAGAGAGAGAGAGAGAGAGAGAGAGAGAGAGAGAGAGAGAATGCCGTACAGTACATCTACAGTCCATTGCCAAACTTGGTTGATGATACGAACAGTCTATTTTTTTTTTTCCTATTAGAAGAAAATATGGATAGTTGTGATGATAGAGGTGGTGGTAGCTGTGGTGTCAATAGTGGTGTAGTTGTGATGATGGTGGTGGTGGTAACTGTGTTGGTGATTCTGGTGATAGCTGTTATGGTGGTGGTGGTAGTTGTGATAATGATGGTGGTGGTAGCTGTGATAATGATGTTGGTGGTGGTAGTTGTAATGGTGAAGTTGATGGCTTTAGCTGTGGTGGTGGTGGTGGTGGTAGCTGTAAAGATGGTGGTGGTGGTGGTAGTTGTAATGGTAGCTGTGATGATGATGATGGTTGTGGTGGTGGTGGTGGTGGTGGTGGTAGTTGTGATGGTGATGTTGGTGACTTAAGCTGTGATGTTAGTAGTGGTGGTGGTGGTAGCTGTGATGATGATGGTGGTGGTGGTAGCTGTGATGATGATTGTGGTGGCGGTGGCTGTGATGGTAGTGATGATGGTGGTGGTGGTAGCTGTGGTGGGGGTGGGGGTTTTGATAGTAGTGCTATTGGTGGTGGTGGTGTTGGTGATGGTGATGGTGATGTTGGTGATGACAGCTGTTCAGAAACCATTATTATTTGAGCAAGCGCTGGGCGGTCCAATAGGGCTGCGAGTCTCTTTCCTCCCCTAAAATTCCAGTTATTTTGCACCACACTAGTCCCTTCCCTTAACCTGATGTCTCTTTCCTCACACATCATCAGTCTCTGTTCGGCCCATTACCCTAATTATCTCCCCTCATTCCTCAACACATTTTTCATCCTCCACGTCTTTCCCCAGCATGAAAGACCCATATTCATGGGTCCAGGTATGTGTAAGACCTCGTTGATATATAGCTACTGGGTAAATGAAATAGGCCCATTGAAGAATTATATCAATATATTAAGATGGAATTATTCATTTGTTTATTCTTTCATATCAGTATTTACAGCAATGTGAAACAGTTCACAGATCTGTTCTTGCTTTTTGTCATGTTTGCTTATGTTATCGCGATATTTGTGTAAATACTGTAAACATCTCTATTACTGCTACGAGAAATACGTCATTTTCGAACGTGATGGAATGCTTTCAAGCAAATCCGTAACATCAAAAGCTCTTGAAAACAAGTTGACTAAGTAGTTTCCAATGAATACATAATTCTGTTTCAGTGCGTTCACTGTTTTCGTAGAGGAAAAAACGATATTATTTCTTAATAAATAATAACTGTGGTGAAGTAAATGCCAGTAATTGCAACAGTTGTTACATACTTCATCACATGCAGGATAAATTATAGTCTTGTAGGACAATTCAGCCATCGCATTCCTGTTGCTGTGTCTGTTTTCCCTGCATCTATGCACTTATAGTATTTGGAGTGACCTGAACTGACACATGAACTAATGCACTAATTTGTTTATAGTTAGCTCTGTTAATATTAAAATTAGTCATTTTGATTGATGTTCATCTGACGGTTGTCCTGATTGGTGGTTATGCCAATACGAGGCGAGTACACCGTTGACGAACACGTACTAATGTATGTACTCACAGGGCACTGAATATTAATCACAAGGCCCCTTAAATCTAATTTATTTGCGGGCACTGAAGGAAAGGAAGTTCGTGTTATTCTGTAGACAAAGATGAAACAGTGGTCTAACTGAAATGTGTATGACATTTTTTTTCCCTGCTAAAAATATGGCGAAGATTAACTCCTTGACTACGAAGACATATTATCGTATTTATTCTTGCTACTCCATAATGCTTTACTCTGCTTAGGAGGAGTCTCCTTGGAATGGCTGGAGTAATGAAGGCTATAATTCGAACGGCCCTTGCTGGAAATGCCTGTCTTGACCGGAATAAAATATGCCATGAGTAACATAAAGTGGAAAAGACGTCATCAGAGAAGCAGGAATCTAACGTTTTCTATATCTGACCTTTGGTTCTTTCTTCCTTGCATTAAATAAAATAGAGTGAGAATGAAAGTCTTACTGACTTATACTTTTGTTCACACCGGTACTCACTTTCATCAGTAATTTTCACATTTAACATTTTAACCCCTTCACTCCAACGACTGAGTTCGTAATTTAATCTGTCTACATATCGGCTTTGCGTTCTACTTTCCCGGTCACCAAATAAAATTTCGCCAAGCTATTTCCTGTCGAAATTGTGCCGGGACGCCAATCCGATTTACCTTCACACCTGACGCACTCTGTACATTTTTTTTTTTTCTGGTACCATCGTGTTGCTGCCAGAGATGCACTGGAATAAAAGTACTTTTTTTTTTCTTATCAGGAAGAAAGTGATGTCTACATTCCTTACACTGAAAATAACAGCATTTAGGTGAACCCTAACACCATTTTTTAACCCTGGTAAGTCTGGCCGAGCTGACCCATAGATCACACGTAAGAATCTACCTCCGTGGGACCACCCAACAGCGACTCCTTGAAGTAGACAGAGCTTCACAAGGGCCGGACCGGAGTCTTTCTCACGGTGAGATGCAGGTAATTAAATATCGCTGCCAGGTGAACGCCACAGCCACCACCACGTGTTGGATCCTCGTCAGCACCATTCCTGTGTGTGGGATTCCTTGTTAATTTTTACACCTTCAAACACTCTCTCTCTCTCTCTCTCCCTCTCTCTCTCTCTCTCTCTCTCTCTCTCTCTCTATTACTCTTCCCTGGCTTCATGGGTAATTGTGTGTGTGTGTGTGTGTGTGTGTGTGTGTGTGTGTGTGTGTGTGTGTGTGTGTGTGTGTGTGTGTGTGTGTGTGTGTGTGTGTGTGTGTGTGTTTTACTGTTCACCGGTTTAGGTGGCCCATGAAGTGGCATTTCTCCTGTTCCCTCTTTAATTCCCATACTAAATTACACACTCGTATGCTGATCATATGCTGTTATTTTTGGTGGTGGTAATAGCATTGTAAATAATTCAAAGTCAGAGATTTTAAAGCCAAACACAGCCAGCCCCGTTATTTGGCACAGAAACGAGACCTCCAGCACGTCCCTGAAGAGTGGTAGTGAGAGCTGTGTGTCACTGAGGGTGCGTGTGGGAGTTGTATGTGTTGCCTCAGTGATGGCCCCCTGATGTGCTAGAGAGAGAGAGAGAGAGAGAGAGAGAGAGAGAGAGCATTGGAAAGCTTGATTGATGCCGGTAGGTGTGAAAGACTTTGTTTCAGTGTGTCCATAAATGTGTTTCTGAAGATGTGTGATAGCAAGAATGAACACATTTACTTGCTTAGCTACTTATTTTCATTGGTGTTCAAGTGGTAAATAGCTGGGCTACGACTCGATAGTCCCCGAGGTTTTCTTAAACTTGGACTTCACTGAACAGTTTGGGAAGTACATTTTCGGCCATACACATTTACTGCACCCACAGACATTTCATAAAAATATCAATCTACCTATCTATACTCTGACGCCATAATCCCGTAAGGGGTGGCCGTTTGACTGAATTAGTTAGTTTATGGGAGGGTCATTAACCCTCTGCCAACCAACTTCGTTGACACGTAGGAAGCTTGCAGCGTATGAGTTGGCTATATGGTTACCACCCAGCGTTTTATAACACCCCTGGTATTTTTACTATACCACAACGTCACGAGACAGCCCTAGCAAAATTCAGAATAAACGGTATAGTACGAGAATGTAAGTGGTGATATACTAGGATGCGCTCTCACTTAGTCCATTCTAACACCCTTACTCATATGGTTACTCACTATTTCGCACACAGAGTCACCCTTCCGCTCTTAAATCTTGCAATTTTCTCCCAAGATGACATTCTGTTTCTCACACTCTCTGTGTAACCGTTTGACATACTGACTCATGCTAAACCGTCCTTGATTCCTACAACCATCACCACTTCGTCACTTATTTTCTCCACCAATAATTAAGTGACCCAGCAAAGATAGCCTTGTCGAGATATAGGAGAGCGGTTGAAGTAATGGATAGCAAGTCCGATATCAAGGAATGTTGCATCTGCCAGGTGATACATTTGTTTGATGTCTCCTTCTTAATACTTATCCTAAAAGCAATACGGCCAGACCAAACTCCCTCAGTCATCCCATTTACAGACGGCTGAAGGCTTAACTACAATAAATATCCCTCCATCAACTCTCTCTCTCTCTCTCTCTCTCTGCCAAAGCGCACAGCTCTACCGTCATCTCCATCCGTCCTTCTCCTCTTACTCTATCCCTCCCCCCTCTCTCTTTGTCAGACCTGCGACATCCCGAGCCTGGATTCCCA
>NC_137008.1:12484447-12904910 GCF_032717465.1 Coenobita brevimanus | reverse complement strand
CTAATTATTCATCTATTTTTGCTAGAAAGAGCTGAACATGTTATCATCATATTTACTTTCAGACTCCATGTTCAGCGTCTAAATGATATCCTGTAAAATCTCCGATTTACTGGAAAGAACATCATCGGCAACGTAAACCGCAAATTGCTCATTCTTTCTTCGTTTATGTTTTTGTTTTGAAAATGTCCTCTATGTATGCAGTGAATGACAGTCGAGATTCTGTCCCCGTGTCTAACACCACTCTTAACTGGGACTGTCTTGGTATTTTATGCGGTTTAATCATAACTGTAATTACGAAACAAGTCTGTTAATACGCAAGATTCCGTAACAGCTTGTCTTCCAATTATTCGCATCACTCACAGTTTTCATTTAATAACTCGTTTTGCGTGTTTTTCATGAAAGAAAATTTCATTCCATAAACTTATTTTCAGTTCAGATATTTTCTCAGTTTTCTTGGGTAATAATATATATATATTTTATTATATTAATCGTAACACTAACTACCATTGTGAGATTTTCTTGTCCTTTGTCATTTGGTGTAAGAATACACACACACACACACACACACACACACACACACACATATATATATATATATATATATATATATATATATATATATATAAATATATATATATATATATATATATATATATATATATATATATATATATATATATATATATATATATATATATATATATATATATATATATATATACCATTTTTGTTTGCATTTTTTCCAAAAGACACATTTTGCTTGGTCTGAATGCTCCATTGACTTAAATACTATAAAAAATTGCCAACTTCTTAAAATATCCATCGTCTCCAAAGTTTTAATAAGATCGATGGCAAAACCGACACTTCCTACTGCCGTCTTCCACTGCTGGAAATGTTGAGATCACTGAAACACCTATTTTACTACTTTGAAATAACTATCCATCAGTTATGCGCGATTTTTCATCAGTATTGTCAATGTCTGTTATTTTTCCGGCACACACTGGAGCGCCCCAAATGCCCCTAACTGTGCCATTCATTCCTCAATCCCCTAGACACTGTAAGGGGATGAAATGTGACACGCGGTAGCAACAGAGTTTTATGAGCGCCAAACTTAAGTTGGAGATGAGAACTGGGGGTATTGGAGGTGTGTCTGGTGTGATTCTGGGAGCATATCTGCAGCGTATCGGAGGTGCATGTAGTACACACGTAGAGGTGTGTGTGAAAGGGAGTGTCCAAAGTAACCGGATACCTTAAGGAAAGTATTGGGGGTGGTAGACTGCGGATTAGCTGTGTGCAGCTAACAATAGTTTCAACAGCTTGTTTTCATCTGCCGGCTGGCAGCTGCCAGACTTGCATCGGTAACATTATGGCGCTAAAGACTGGGAGGCTGTGAAGTTGTGACTAACTTCCCTTCAAATAATTATAGGGCTGAGTGCAAGAAGGGCCAATGTCAAAAAATTAGATTTTGAGAATAATGCACATGTAAAAGTTTGCAGACTTTAATAAAATTCAGCTGAGAAGAATAGACATCAAAGTAATTTTTTCATTGTTATTTTAAGCCAAGTAGCAATCACACATACCTTTTTCAGTAACTAAAAGGTACTTTGCATTGTAATAAAAAATATATATAGATGTAAAGAGTATTTTCCTATGACACTGATAAGTTTTTCCTATTCGGTAATAATTAGCACATTTTTAAAATAAAATTAATGTTTCATGTTTTTAATTGAATATTAAATTTACCTAAGTGTAATTTCCTTATCTTAGTTAATATTTCCATTTTTAATTAACATAGATTTAGAAAATTATATATATATATATATTTTTTCATAACTATCATTCCTCAATTGAAACATCTGCCAGATCTCCAAAAGTTTTAAGACAATCATTTTTCTGTATTTAAATACTAATGAGAAATGATTATCTTAGTTAATATTTCCATTTTTAATTAACAAAAATTTTAAAATATATATATATATATATATATATATATATATATATATATATATATATATATATATATATATTTCCATAAAAATCATTCCTGAACTGAAACATTAGCCACATCTCTAAAAGTTTTTAAGACAATCATTTTTCAGTATTTAAAGACTAATGAGAAATTACACTCTGGTATCATCATCCTAAATAATCATCATCTACACCATCTGCTTTCTGTAAGCTCCTGTAGAAATGTCTACTTCCAGCAGAAAACAGGAAGATCAATCAGGCCCTTCAGCTTTTTAGGCGCAAGTTTCCATGGTCATGCCTTCTGGTTGTGTTACAGCACATCCTCCCTAAGACTCCAGCGACAATGGCCTTTGTAGCACTGAACATTGACCTTTATTTTACAAGTTTCCTGGTACCCTTATCTCCATATGAGCAATTTTTTGACATATGCCCTTCTTGCACTCATCCTAAGAATTTATTACACCCATGTTCGCGGCGTGAGAGAGGGTTTTATGTTTTAGGAGCGAAACGTATCCCTCTCTCTCTCTCTCTCTCTCTCTCTCTCTCTCTCTCTCTCTCTCTCTATTTATTAAGAGAGAGAGAGAGAGAAAAATAATTTTTCTCTCTCTTCCCTTTATTAATTTTCCTCCCCTTGGTCCTGCAGTTATGGTCATGGAAAATACTCAGGCCCGGCGGGAAAGAAGACTACTAACAAATTACTGCCAGCTCATTATTCCTCAGCAGTTTTGTTGGGAAGTGAGTAGGTGGTGGCGACTGCCATCCACTCACTTGATGTAGTGCTGCTACTTCTTCCTTAGCCTTTATCATTCTTTTTCTGTGCCTACCCTCCTTTCTTCCTATTTTCTCCCATCTTTCCCTGTCACTTCTTATTACTTTTCTTTCCTTTACAGGTGGCTTTACATTGAGTGACAAAGCCAAATGGTTTCCTGTAAGCCAAAGAAGCCATTTACAATGCTGGGTGGTAACCATATAACCAAACCATACGTGTTCACTACGTGTCAACAAGCTGGGTTGGTGGAGGGTAGTGCCCCTCCCCGTAAAACAAATAGCTCAAAGCCAAATGGTTACCCCTAATGGGATTATGGCGTCTGGCAATAGATAGAGATAGAATTTTGTTGGTGCATAAAAAGCTGACCATGAGCCTGAGGCGCCGTGCGGCCAATGGGTCTGTGAACTTCCTTGATTTTGTACACCTTACGAGGCCTCACTTCAGAACGTACTACTTCTTATTCAATTGCCCGTGGCTTAAACATACTCAAGATCTGATGCTGCATAAACTAGGTTATGTCCAGTCCAGATGGTTGGCCTTCCTCAAAAAAGAGTGATACATAATCTTTCTTCCAGAACTAATGGTCCCAGTGAACAATCGCAACTACGTATAGGTCTTGGTTTTGCACTTCCTTCGTGTAAGCCTAAAAATTCCTTCCCCCATTTTTTACCTCTTGAACACCTCATTAAGAAACTATCATGTCATTTGTTTTACCCCAATAAAAACAAGATCAGGTAAGATTATTAAGAATTCAGCTTGAAACATGTACCCTTTTCATTATATTACGCTAAAAATTCTTCCAGTAGCATTCTTAGTACTGATGAACACGTGCTGCCCTCCAAGTGACTGAAGCAGGACCAATCAATTGCTATAATGAAGCCTGACAAGGGTTTTATATATATATATATATATATATATATATATATATATATATATATATATATATATATATATATATATATATGTATATATATATATATATATATATATATATATATACTGTGTGTGTGTGTGTGTGTGTGTGTGTGTGTGTGTGTGAACAAAGAGCCACACACTGTATACTGATTTTACAAAACATGGTGGATGGGTTGAGGGTCAGCTGCCGAGGAGGCCTACTGTTTTTTTTTTTTTTATAATTAAGTCAAAGGTCAAGGTCACTGGGATATATCTATAATTTGCCCTTGTAAAATCATATTAAGCAGTTTTTCGTGAATTTAGACCAATCTTTGGGAAAGAGTTGGGCATAAGGTAAGAATGAAGTGATATAATTCTAGTGCAATTCATCAAAGGTCAAGATAAAAAGACAAGGTCCAGTTTAAATCGCTAGCGTGTTTACTGATAAAATGACTCAGTCAGCTTTGAGCTGATTATACACAAACTTAATAGAAGGCATGAGTGATCAACTACTGAGCAAACCAATGTTTTAGACATCAGTAGGTCAAAGGTGAATGTCAAAAGGCAAGGTTAGTTTAAACAAGCTTCATCCAATTTATATCAAACTATGTAGAATTGTTGAAAATAAAACAAGATGAAATTTTTCGATTTTGAGAACAATCAATCAAAGGCCAAGGCCACAAGGGAAGGTCAAATGCCCAGATCACAGGGAAAGGTCAATTCGGACAGTACCGATCTAATCTGAACCAGATGTGGCAGAAATGTAAAGGGTCAGGCAAGAACAAAAGGTCTCACATTAGAGAACAATTAGTCACAGATCAAGGGCACAGTATATCTATAAGTCTGTGCCGTGTGTGACCAAAGTAACTAAAATACTTCTGATCTCATTTGGATCAAACTTGGTGGATGAGTTGAGGTTCACTTAAGAGGTTGACCTGCTTTACTGGAGAACAATAGGTCAAAGGTCAAGGTCGCATGGCAAGGTCATCTTGGGCAGTTTTTATCCGATGAAGATTAATCCTTGTGGAGGAGTCGAGGTTAAAACAAGGATATATTTGAATGCAACCAGTCAAAAACCAAAGTCACAGGCAAAGGTCAGTGGTCAAGGTCCTTGGACAAAATCAGCTCAAACAATGATATCCTAATCCGATTTTAGCCAGAGTTGACGGACGGATTAAGAGTTAGGCAAGAATGAAATAATTCGATTTTGTAAGTACTTAGCAGTCTGCTGAAGGACAAGGTTGAAAAACGAAATCAAATACAGGGACTTATACAGTTGTTAGGCGAAGATGTTGTACCCTCTAAGTGTTCCTTCAAGTTACATCTGTTGCTGCGAGTCATCAGAGTGTTCTCTGCACATTACATAAGCTATCATTTCAAAGAAAAGCATACTGTACATTCCTTTCTCTTACAAGGTGTTTAGCACAAAAGTATAGCGGTTAAATAACACATGCCATTTTATAACATGGAGGTGAATTCAAAGCTATATACCACCACCACGATTACTCAGCTCAGTCAGTATTTGTGTGTTGCAAACCCTTACGTCTAGACCGAATAAAAAATAAAAAAAAAGCTTTGGAATTCAGTCTTTTTGGAGATTGTTGAAAATCATATGAACATTTCTTTTCAGAATAAATTTCATCCTGGCGTGTCAACCTACGACATCAGTGGATATGTCAGGCATCATTCCTACACAAGACTCAATCCAGCCATAATCTAATGTTACCGGTCTCCCCAAATTCAATATTTCCTCGAATTCTTGGAAATATAGTTGCAATGTCATTTTTTATAACTTATTTTTATACTTCTTTTCATTCCATGGGGAAGGAATTTATGAAAATAAAAATAACTTTGTAATATCTGTACGAAATTTCAATCCATTTGATAGATATTCTTTTTTGAAAACTGCTTATTGAATACAGGGCAAAATGGAAAATAAAACCAAACATATCCAATTGTTTCAGTTGGTGTTAGTTCATATATTATTCACTAGGTACATATTACACGTAAGCTTTGAGCAGGATTTTTCCTCTGGGTCCTTGCAACCCTCATGGAAATAACTCCCGATATGTACAGTGTGTGAAGTACTGATTAGAACTAAATAACTAAAGAAAGTAACTGTACCACAGACAGAAAAAAAAAAAAATGATGTAAAACACCTCTTTAAAGTTAGTATAAGGAATATGAAGTCAGTGTATGATGCTGGATGGTAAGGAAATGGAGACTGTGAGGGCAGTGTGGCTAGTAAGAATGGAAGTTTAGAGGATGAAGTTTAAAAGGGTACAGCAGGGTAGAAAAGTTGCTGGTTCACTGAAAGCAGTGATAAGGAACTGGAAAATGAGAATGCAAGTCAAACAGTTGCTGTATGACAGTACTGTGATCCCCACACTAACATACAAATGCAAATCCTGGACCCTGTTGGAAGTACAAAATTCATGAGTGAGAAATGTGAAAATTACGTATTTGTGAAAAACATGTGAAGTTTTATGGAGAGACAGACAGATCTCTGAGGATGTAAAAGAGGATTAAGGTGTTGTTGCGGATGTTATTGATAGTGTTTACGGAATCACTCTATGTTTTTGGCCATATGGAGAAGATGGAGAATTAGAGACTAACTAGAATAGTGAGGTAGACGGGGAGAGGAGGAGAGGGAAACCAAGGATTTGATGAAGGGATGGAGTGAAGAGATAATGAGTGAAGGGCCAGGAGTTGGAGAGAGGGTAGTCAAATGGTAGAGAACAGGGCAATGTGGAGGCGATTTGTTCGTGGCCACCCTTTACATGATTAAGGCGTGAGGCAATAGACAGACATACAGAACTTTACAGCAGACAATTATGCAACACAAAAATTACACTAGATAACCCACCCACACTAGTTTTTGCAGCCAGTACCTGCTAAGAAACTTGGAATGCGAGAGAACCAATGTCTCTGGTATAAGAACAATAGCATAACAACTTAAAACTGATCATATCACTTATGAAAAAGAAGAAACACTAAGAGAATTTTCTACTCGCTCTCACCAATTAATCTACGGAACGAATATTTCACTCTGTCCTGTGACATTGACCTACGACCGATTGTCATCAAATATAATCTCGTAATTCTTACCTGACCCTTAAACGTTCTATTGCTTGGTCCAAGTTGGATCAACACGATTAGAGCTGACCTTGGCCTCAGAGCCTGATTTTTACCTTTCTGCTTGACCTTCAGCTTTGACTTGTTGTTTTCAGAATTGAATCTCTTTATGGCTGCTTTACTCGAAACACTTATACAAAATTTAGTGGAAGTAGGTAAAAAAAAAAAAAAAAAAAAAAACATTTAAAACTGACCTCTCCATGTGATACTGACCTTCGACCAAGAGTTCAAACAACGACAAGTCAGTATCCTGGGTGATCCTCAACCCTTTCAAGGAGTTTGATGTAAATAATTTTCATCAAAACTGTTTAATTATTTTGTTCACATATATACATTCTTGAATTTGCCCTGTGAACATACTCTATGACTAATTGTTTTCAATATAAACCCCCTAATTTTTCTCTTACCATCACCCTTTCAACAAAGGTTGGTTTTAACAAGACAAAAACTTTTAGGTTCAGCTTGTTCAATCACCATTCGGGACTGGCACTAAATACCCGTCTAACTATACACTGTCCTGTCGCTTCTGTTCAGCATTTTAGTGCTAGTTAATCGTTATTCTCAGTTCATGTACTCGAACTCAAATGTTTTTATTCCTCGGGCAAACGCAGTGTGTCCAGGCCTCTCCAATCTTTTTTTTTTATTTTTATTATCTTTCTCTCTTTCTTTTTCATAGCAAACGTTTTTAGACTTTCGACGTCCAATGAAGCGATGATATGGTCTTCTGCAGAATAATGGAAAATATTATTCATAGTATTTTTCATAAAAATATTATTCATAATAATGTCAAATGCACACATCCTAATAAAGCATCACACTAGAGTCTAGACACATACTACAAGACCTGCAAAACGTCCCAGCTGCTACTCAAGAACCGCCCTGACATAGAAAAGTACGCCCTTTGAAGAAGAGCACGTAATCTACCTACATACTTGCACAAGTTAGGACTGTAGGCCTCATGCCTTAGTAGGAATGACGAGAACTAAACTGTCAAGGCGTCTCCCATGTCACCTATACGAGAATGGTAAAAAAAAAAAAAATCACAACAGAACTAGCCACAACACCTCCCTCACCCGTCAGCACCTCCAAAAGGTACTGAAATTGGCCGCAAAAAAGACACACAAAGACTCATGTTTTTTGGAAGCACTTTACATTTGCGAATTGAAAACTGCAAGTAATACAGATTTCAAATAGACGATTTACAAATCCTCCCATCATGCAAAAGTTCACAAACAGCAGTAAGGTAGCCGCACACCTTCCATCACACGCTCCTGGCCGACCAATCGCGTGCTTGCACGTGTCGGCACACTGCTGTAGAATGAGATCTCTCTCCAACCGCCAACAGGTTGGTCTGAAGATGTTCCCAAGTAGGAACGAACGTCACCAAATCCACCAAAATCTGGACAGCTACTCAGGAGTCTGAATGAAAATCAACGTAGTTTAGCCCGACTGATCGAAAGCACTAAGCAATATTTAAGCAATACTGAAACGACAGTCGCATTCAACCTCGTTTGCTTACAAGAATTTATATATACAATATATATATATATATATATATATATATATATATATATATATATATATATATATATATATATATCTATATATATATATAACTCTCTATCTATATACATATATATATATATATATATATATATATATATATATATATATATATATATAGATAGATAGATAGATAGATAGATATAGGTACAGATATAGATATAGATATAGATGAATCGGGTGATGCCTCCTAACTGCATAGTCATCATAACAAGCTGTTGGGTTACCAACATCTAAGAAGAACACAACTCATTGTGTGATTGCACACAGACCGCAGCCATAACTATCCGTTGTTTGACACAAAATATATGATTGGCCTATAGGTGATTATCAGTGGCAAGTGTTCCGTAAACTTACTTTATTTGTTGCAGAGCGGACTTGTACAACTTATTTGGCATCATGATGCCAGCAACCAATACCCTCATTTTCACTGGGGAAGAAGCAAATCAGTGGCTTCGATTTCATCAAAATTAATTTGCTGACCCTGTTGAATCACAGATTTAAATCCGTTTATCACCTGACTCAACAGTCACAAATTCAATCCTGGTACGTAAGGGAGCTGTTCATGTAGCATAGTTTGTGCAGCCTCTGTTGTCTGGTCTTTAATCATTGATTATATGTGACTCTATGTTTGTCACCAATTGTAAGCTGGAGATCAGGTAGGCAAGTATCAGCATCTCGTTCCATCGTTATACCTGAATTCTCATGCTTTGTTATCCCATGTACATTGTATCTTTCGCAGGCATTCTTCTCTACCACTGATTTGATGTTACAGATATTATGCTTTGTCTTTAGTCCCACATCCGAAGAAGACAAACAATCTGGAATGGGCAGTTCCATAGATGTATATATCCATCTCCTTTCCTCTTTGCACGTTTCAGATTTTTCCGGAAAACATATTCCCCAGGCTTATAATCAAAGGAAGTCTTATGTCTTCAATATTGTTCTGTTGTTGCTTTGTTTGTGCTTTCTCAGTATTTTCACATGCATTTACTTTGCGTTGCTGGCGGACGTCTACCTTTGCTTCTCACTATCAATGCATAATTGGTCATCACTTGCATTTACTTTGCGTTGTTGGCGGACGTCTACAGTTTCTTATGCCACATTCATTGCATAATCGTCATCATCAAAGTCATGGTTTTCTGACTGTTTTTGTAGTCCATACTGAACTCTGCTGGAAAATAAGATTTACGTTTATAAAGGAGGCAAAATGGACAGTGTCAGTGAGATAGATGAATCGTCGTTTGGTGAGCAAACAACGCTTCGTTGAAACAAAAGACATTCTTGTTATCATGGTCCTCGAATGTTTTCAAAAGTGTTTTCTTTGCTGTTCAGCTCTGCCGTTCCACAAAGGGTCGCAACGCAAACATGGGTTGCCAGAGGAATTCCAATAGTTCACTGATTCACACAGCTGGTGTAATGCTTCCAATGTGTGTGATTTTTTACTTCGCTGATATTAATATTATCATTATTACGCTGTTAACATATTCATAATAGCGATGATAGGACTTACACTGTTTACGCGCCATGTATACAGTACGTTCAGAACATTATTACAGCTGTTATCTGAGTCAGGTGGTATAATTTAAAACTGACAAGAGTAACGCCTCATGAGCTTTTCCTATCCCCTTTACACCCCGTTCCTCACCATTTCATCATCACCAACATATCTTATGCTCAGTTCTTATTTTTTTTTATCAAAGTTCCGTTGTTGCACGAGAACAGGCCGGCAGACTCTCAAAAATGCAAAACCAATTCATGGAAATTTCGTATATTTCACAATGTTAACCTGATTTAACGTGGTGCCTGAGAGCATTAATTTGATTTTAAAGCATTAGTATCTTTGCTTTGAAATAGATATCTAAGAACAGATTAATTATTATTTTGATATCGATCTTGCTATAAATGGCACCTAACAGCATTATCATAACACAGCAAATACACTCGTAGGTCACTAGAGTTAATAAGGCGCTCTGTGTGTGTGTGTGTGTGTGTGTGTGTGTGTGTGTGTGTGTGTGATTTGGGGAAGGATAAGTGTCACCAGCCTCTACAAACACTGGTTGGTCGCGGGCCAAGAAGTTTAAGAAACACTGCACCAGACAATGTGCTTGAAGATGGTAGGCACGGTTAATTTTGCTTAACCCTAGATAGTTGTTGGAGAGTTTCTGACACCTGGTTAATAAATTTCCCACCTTGATCGTTGTTCTGAATATCAAAACATGACTGCCATGTTATCAACACCAAAAGGGAATTCTGCGACACTAAACGCAGCTTTTTTTTTTTTTTTTTTCCAAAGGTTTTGTTTCAGCCCATTTTAATAAGTGATCAATACCAAGAACCGTTTACTTGAGATTATTATTATCAACAACACCGCATATGTCAGCACCGATCTGCTTTATGACTGCAATGGAACTTCCACTGAGTGCATCACTTGTGTTTCATTTGACTTAGGTTTACTTTATGGCCACGGATACATGTTTTAACAAGTCACATCAGACGTAATGTTCGCCAGTAAAAACGTTCAGAGATTATGATTTACTGTAACTCCATGATGGCTACGCATGCTACGAGATTTTTTTTTTTTCCCACACCCAGCATGTATTTCCGTAATAAAACAGTTGCTTTCTTCATGACTCCACACAAATGGAACCTATAAAACACATAAATGTTAAAAGCAAACATTAAATAATTTCCAAAATAATACAGTGAGTATAATACACACACAACGAAATGTAAGATCTCGGTTAGAGGAAGGCATTCAGACTAAACTGATATGAAAGAACCTGGAAAATAATTACTAACGTAGATAAAGTTACACTGATAGCAACAGCAAGAAATCCCTGTGAAATAAAGATATGGGGAAACAAAATACCGCACCAGAAAAGTTAAATAATTCTAGGCCCACTTTAACTTCCCACCTAGTAACTGTGAAACACATAACCACAAATATCCCCAAGAAAAACCTTCCTAACTGTTTTTCGCTATTCTTGCATTTCCTGGAGAAACTAAAAATCAATATAGTAAGGACGATGCATCTTCCGAAAATAAATTACTCCTCCATACCAACACACATGGTCCCCAGGACGCGAATGTTGAAACTGCAGAGAGTGCAGAACGAGGCCCTGAGATTGGTCACCAATCAGAGACATACACACCACAAAAGCACAGCGGAGCAACTCTCCAGACTGCAAATCAAACTCATCATCATCCGCTTAAGAGAAACGACAAAAAAGTTCTGGGAAAAACATGAAGCAGAATATATAAACTTGAACCACGTGCTACAGCTGGACAGAAACATAAACATGTATCACAGCTGGTTTCCTCGAAGGCTCAAAGCTCTGTGGGAACCTCCACCAATTTATGGATATACCGATTAGTCAGTAATATCTACCTACAGCACAAACAACACCATATATTCACATGAACACACTCCGCACGCCAGGGGTCTATATATAAGGTGCCATAGAAAAGTGATCCGATGACCTTAACTAATGACATTTATTAAATTACACCATACATCTATACACTAATACTACATTTCCTCTTTCTTCCACTGGCCCTTCTTTGTACAACCTCTTGTTCACTTCCTACTGTGCCTGTTATTAAGCAACAAAAAAAAAAAAAGAAGAAGAAGAAGAGGAATGATGGGGTGAGGAGATAACTGAGAAGGCGGTACTAGCTGGAGAGTGGGCAGACTTTTGGCTTAGGAATTGCTGACATGGACGCGATTTGTTTGCGACCACCCTTTACAGGATAAAGTTTTACTTGAAGATAGATTCTTTACTTCTTCTTTCTTCTTCTACGACACTTATTTTTTTTCCCCTTTAGATGTAAGATATTGTATAGAAAACAAAATGAACTCTCGGAACAACAGTGTGGATTCAGTTTTAATCGAATAAAGTGTTTTTTTTTTTTCTTTTCATCAGTGTGAGTGCGTTTTAGCTTAATCGTATCACAATTACTAATTTCCCTTCCTTTTTTTTTTTTTTTTTTTTTTTTTTATAATCCCGGACCTTCAGCACAATAACACTTTCACGGTTGGCATAGTTAATGTGTAACATTTTCTGGAGTTTTTCTCAGCGTGGAATCTGAAATGGCGTCCGACCTCTTACCTATTTTTCTCTTCACCTCCCTTTGCCTCGTAGTCTTGTCCTTTTTTTTTTTTTTTTTTTTAACGGTTCAACAGCAGTCTACCGTTTTACCCTGGATGTCGTTTTATTATCTGGCAATCTTTACCGTCAGCTTCTCTTTTCTTTCTCTGTTTACAGTTTTTGTCCCATTTACGTTTTCATTCTTCTTTCATCTAATTGCTTTTCGTTATCTCCTTACTTCTCTAACAATTTTAAGTAAAATTTTCCTTTCTCCATAGTTCATTTATAAGTTTCTTGAGCCATTTTTTGTTTTTCCTAATTTGACAATAACCAGACTTTATTAGACCGACAGATTCATTCGTACCCACTTCAGAAAAGTTAGAGTTAATTCAGAGACATTACTACCAAATTTGCATAAATTCCTAGAAAGCAGTTAGTGGGCTGATACTGAGGTTACAGTCTTGTTGTCTTCATTTTACCATAGCTTGAATTGTCTTAAGGTTGGTGTATACTGTATAATTTACATTTAAGGTGACATGTCATCTCACTTTCAAAACGTTTCATCATCTGCATTTGACTCGCCAAGCAGGCAACAGAGGCACGGCAATATAAGGGATTTTCACATGGAACTCATTTCTGTTAATTGAGTCTGAAGCCTGTGGCGGGTTATTCACCCTCTCTCCTAGGATACAAGGTCACTGCATCATCAAGGTTGCCAGTGTTACCTTCCAGTCCACAAAGTGTGGATGGATACCTAAGCTGTGTGGCACCAGCTGCCACCATTGGGATTGGAACTCTGGCACTATTCTGCCGACATCTTCATAGCTACGAGTACTAACCACGCGACCATGCCTAGGGGCACTGTAAATAGAGTAAAGAGTCAAAAATGAGGATAATGCGAATCTTATTCCCTAGTCTCTCCTGCTAAGAAAACATATCGCTTGAGGCAAAACAGTGGAAATGAATGAAATACAAGATGAAGCACTCAAGAGATTGCAATAACCTGCACCCACCAGTTAGTGTAAGGGCCGAATATTTGACGTAGCTCTGTGCCTTGACCTTCGCCAAATTACTAACAAAATTTAAATACTAAGTTCTTGACATGCCCTTAATCCTTGCACGAACCTTAGTTCAAAGCAAATAAAAACTCCTTGAATTAACTTTGCCTAATGACATTAAACTTTCAACTTTCCCAGTGTCCAGATTTGGCTGAGAGTTCTAAAAATAAAATTTCTTTATCTTAGTTCTAACCTGAACTATTCCACAATGCTTATTCTAAATCGGGTACAACCTTTTAGAATTGACATTGCCAGTGACGTTGTTGACCCACTGCTCTAAAAAACTCCTTTCCCAAATTTGATCTAGACCAGACCAAGACTGCTTTTGTTAGTCTGTTTTCACATAGACAGACGGTCCAGAATTTGACCTTGTCCTCTGACATTGACCTTTGTCTGATTGTCCTCAAATCTGACTTCTTCCGTTGTTGCCAGACTCGTAACCCTTCCACCAAGTTTGGTTCAAATAAGATAAAAAATGAGTTGATCTTGCCCTGTTACTTTGGCTATGACCTTTCCTTATGGCCATGACCTTTCAGTGATTGTTCCCCAAATCGAAACCGGCTATTTTTACCTAATATTTAAACTCTTCCACGGTGTTTGGTGACAGTCATATTAAAAATGGTTATTATATTCTTTCCTCATGACGTTTAACTTTTACTAATTGTAAAAAAAAAAAAAAAAAAAAAAGTGTTCTTTGGCTGACCCTTAACTGTTACACCAAGTTTGATTAAAACTGGATAAAAACGGCATATTTTGCCAACACTTAGTCACAGGATCGAAACTGACCTTGCATTGTGACCTTGACCTTTCATAGAGATATGTCAAAACTGAATCACTTCATACTTCCTTTGGTCTAATCTGAAAAAAAAATCTAGGTCAACGTTTGACCAAGCCCTGTGACAGTGATCTTTGACCTTTTGTTCCCCTTGAAACGGTAGGCTTCCACATGGGCTATACATACAACCCCTTCCCACACGCACAAATATTTACAGACACCACTCAAAATATAACAACCACTTTAATCCGTAAACCATGGTTGTTGTGGGATAACAGGACCATCATTAACTGCATTTGCCTTACTACAGTCAGGACCCTCATCTTAACCCCGCTCCCTCTCCTTACCACTCCGAATTCATTAACATTTTTTATCAGAGTGGAAGGGCTCACCTCTTCTGATTAACTCTTTTTTCTTGAATTTTTATTTTAAAAAATTCTCCTGTGAGGTCTTGCCGCATATTAAGTGATCGTTAGCCGGCTGATGTGGTCTTTGCATACGAATAATTTTCAAAGGCACTGGAATATGAAGTAGCAAGGTAGATCTCTTCGTTTACATGTCCGTTACTTGTAACAAGATGTCACGGGGTTTTTAAAATAAATGCAATTTTTAAATGATAATTCTCAGTAATATTGAAGAGCAGGGACAAAGATTGTCTTGCTAAATCAAGCAGTGATTACTTTATACCGGCTTGCTTCGCCGATTTTCTCAGAACGAGAATTTATAAACTTTCTCAACAGTACACAGCAGAGACTAATTACTCACAAATGCTGATTATTAGTACTGTTAGCCTCTGGAGAAAGTTACTTCACCCCTGACAATAAATAACTAATACTAATAATAACATCAGGTTCTTGCTGATGCGTAACTCCTAGAAGGCACAACGGATTTTAAGATTAATACAACAAGACTGGCCTAAGTACCAGTTATGAATAGCAAAACGTTTATGCAAGCTAGGAGCTATAAGGGAAATAAGCTTAATTGTGGAGAAATGAAACATGAGTTTACATTACATTAAGCTCAAGAAAAAGAACTGTTAAATTTATTGATTACAAAGAAATAAATTTAACGTTACATTTCAAATGAATTCAAATAAAGGGATCGCACTCACTCACTCATTCAAAAGCTAAATTCTTATGCCTAAAAAACAACAACATGCGGCGCAGCCGGCCAGCATGTGAGGAAACAGCACACTTAACTAAACTCTTAAACCTAGGAAAATACGAAAAGGAAATACTGGTCAATGAATGTGATGTATCACCAAGAAGGGTGGGAGCCTGGAGAACTGTAGTCTAGTGGAGTCTGGGTGCTAGCTCACCTCTCACTGCTGGAGCACAGAACCTCACTCCGTCACGACGGACACTTGACTGAATTCAAATACGATGTATGGGTAATGGCCAGCGGAAAAAGGCGTGGCCAACGGTTGAGGCAAGCAGGGACGAACAATAAAGAAACAACAATATCGCTCAGTAGAGCACTTGATGACGTGCATTAGATCGGTCACTTTTGAAACAGTGACGCATGTTTTGAAAAGTATACCACCAAAATGGAGAGAGAAACGGTTGACTGAACGATACACAGTGAGTTTTCCACTAATAGTTCGTGGTTTCTCACAAAAGGAAAATGTCGCGAATTTGATTCGTGACACAAGACTAACTTAATGTTAAGGCTTCGAATAGCAATAAGAATTTATTATAATTATTGTACTTGTTTAAAAGAGACCTGATAGTCCAGAGATTACGTGGAGGTTATGCAGTTAAAATAACCACTTTGAAAGACAACTGTGGTGCCTTGCATGCTTAGCTTCGAATATACAAGGGACAGGCTTATTGCAAACAAATCTGAGGGCACATTTTATACTTCAGCACTAATAAAATATCACTTGATTGATTCCTTCAACATACAGTCTTCCACTGTGACAAAACACTTCCAAGATTTGTTGTCGTCTCAGTAAAGTCACCAACAAATATGTCTTACCGGATGCTTGTGTTTGGCTTTCAACAAATATCTGTTAGCAGTTGAACATCTACAACTTTCATTATTAAGAAGTAATGTTTGAAAATATGGTGCTATGTAATATAACAGAAAAAATTATTTGGGCCTTGTCACCTAAATAGAAGGAATGAGGGGAGAATGAAGAGATTACATAAAAACAAAAGAGTTCAGGACAATCTAGTGTTGGGACGTTACCCAACATGCGGAAACATAAAAAAAAAAAAATCACAAGCGTAGGTAACAAGATGAGCATCTACATATCCTCAAAGAATACGAAACGCAACCAACATACTGCATGTGGGTTCATAATTTGTATTCAGTTCCAGTTAATAGTCAGATTGACGTCTTATAATATCTACTTAGATATTACGTAGTCAGGCCGGTAATCGATCCCAGGAATATACGGCTGATCATATTTAGTTAAAAGATTTTTCAGTTCTACAACAACAAAATATGAAGATGGTTTAAAACGATCCCTTGGTCGGAATGAAAATTTTGTTGTGGTCTGTGTACTTAAGCTTCCGACTTACTGTACTTTTCGCGGATTATTTCTGTTTATGCATTATATCTTCAAGTAATCATTAATGAAGGGAACAACTGAAATTTACCTTACCTTCAAGAGAGTCTGGCTTAAAAACATCTCAGCTCCTGTAAACTTTACCGTTTTACATTCTCCTGTCTCTCACAGTCATTAATGTTTTTTTTTTTTTCCACTGACTTAGTAGGTACACTCCAACAGTTAGAATCAGAGACTGGGAGAGTTTTTGAAGAAAGGAAGTACAGTGTGAAAACAAGAAGGAGCAACATGATGTATAATGACGAGACGGAGAAGTAGGAAATCGAGATTAACTTTTCATGAGGTTTAGGATAGGTTATCATATCCAGAGTTATGCAGACAAGTCTAATGTAGTGTACCATACCTTAAGAACGATGAATTTGCATCACTACGTGTGACATTTAGGTCGAAGTGGGACAGAGGAGAGAACTAAGAAACAGTTCATACTGACGTAGTGCCCGGGAAGACACAGCTTATCATTACTCTCTTCAACTTCACACGATACATATTGTTTTCTCACTGACTGGACATCCCTAGGAGGGGTAGGGCTAGAAACCTGAGCGGGGGGAGAGAGTGGCATTTTGCACACACACGAGAGAGAGAGAGAGAGAGAGAGAAAGAGAGAGAGAGAGAGAGCAAGGTCCAAAGATTAAAGAGAGGTCTGGAGTCGGTGGACAGCAAAGCAAACCAGAAGTCACCCTTCTACCGCGTGCCGGACGAATCTAGTCTTCTCTTCTCTCCCTCCCATACATAGTTTAATAACCTATGTTATGTATACCACATTAATGGGTTGAGGGATTATCACAAACGAGGATCTGGAGCAAGAGGAGTGTTATATGTGTCTGGGGTTCGGCATGGCAGCAGATGAAACTTAGATGCATGTAGTAATTCGTAAATTAGGGGAGAAGGCAATAGTATTAGGGAAGTTGAGATGTGTGTATGTGGAAGGAAATAATAAGAGTTTGCTCAGGTGATCATTGTTGTTTATGAGGGCACAGTGCTTGTCTTGTATGGATGGGAGGCATGGGCCTTTAATGAGCTAGACCGAAGAAGAGAGGAAGTGCTGAAAGTGAAGTAACTAAGGTGCATATTGTCAGGTAATATGGTTTGCCAGGATAAGAAGTGACTCTGAAAGAGAGAGTAGTACCAGTTTTATGGAATTAAGTCAGGATGTGTTACGATGACTGGGAGATGTGAAGATTTTGCCTGATAATGGATTAATAAAGAAAATATATCCAACAGATTAGTAATGAAATGAGCGGGGGCGAAGAGGGAGGCATAGTGGGCGAAGTGATACTGTGAAAGAATTTTTAAATAATAAAGGTGTAAGCATTCTGGCAGGAAAGAGGCTTGTATGGAATTGGGTAAACTGGAATGAAATAGTTACTGGAAGGATGTTCTTGTTGTCAGTGATCTATAACTGGCAAGAATTTATCGACTGGGGTAAACAGTACATCCGCATGGCGTGCCTGTGGATAGTTTAAAATTGCGTTGTTGCAAACTGTTACATAAACGGCTGAGAGAGGGATTGCGAGTGGATAAAATGTGTTTGTTTGTTTGTTTTTTTGTTTCGGGTGCTCATCTTTGTGAGCAGGTAACGGTGAGGGTTATTAAAAATTATTGTAAAAAATTTGCCTTACCCTGTGAATCGCGAAACGTCTATTGCCTAAAGCCGCATTTAGTGTGGGGTGACCTCCACCAATGAATATCCGTGCATGACTTCCTGCTCAATAACCTCTGCTTCCATTTAACATTAAAAAATAAAAAAAAGCGCTCGAATACTTTATTGACATATTTTTCAGGCGTATTCCCGTTTAGCCTCTTCTTCTTGCATCCACTCAACTCTCATAAAGTTTCTGAACCTCAGTTGTTACGTAAAGCCGATCGCATGTAAAAAATTTGTTTTATATCAACTTCCACACCTACTTTGTATGGATCCGTTCTTTTAACCGTTCTTTTCTTTACCATGTACAGTAGCAACATTCTGCACTTATTAACATCTTTTTTCTACACCTCAGATCCTTGTTTTCAGCCTTTTTACCCTCCATCTGACAAAGTCAGAGGAGGATACTGTTATCACTAGTGTCAGTCTGTAGTGTTGGATGGCAAGGCATTGAGATTTTTGTTTCCGGCACAAATCGCAGATAGTATTAACTACAAAGTTATGAAATTTCACATAGTTACGTGTCTTACAGTAAACTGGTCAGTGCCGGATTTGGGATGTGGGGGGCCTGGGACCCGTTTTGGTGGGCGGCCCCATCAAAATAGCATGGTGCTAAATGAATATACATTTTCTACCCTCGCACTGTTGCAACGATATCCTTGTTCGCACGCTACAACTAGCTCCCGATGACCTATGATACTATATTCAGAAATTAATGTCATTAAGGATCAGGTAAAAATGATACTTTCTGAAAACTCTTCACATTAACCTGCCGCGTGCCAGCTATTTTCAGCCCTCTGGGTCACCCCAGTGCCAGCCATTTTTTGACCTTTTTATTTTTTGGCTAAAATGATAGATTTTGATGTGGAAACAAAGAATTTCGTCATTAAAATGCTCACCAAGGGTCGGAAATCGGTTTTATTCAGTCCCGCATGCTCGTGTACAGGTATAGCCGCTCTCTCATGCTCATCATGTACGTGAGAGAAAGCCGTTTTCTATGTAACGTACGCTCAGGTATTTATGCCGGGAAGGTATAGCAATGTTCAGTCCACTTTCCTGATCACTTATTACTTCAGCATCTATCACAAGTTGTGTGTCTTTCTCACTGTGAATGAATATTCTTACACTTACTTGAAGATAGGTACAACCTGACTTCATTACATACAGTCCTGGCACTTACAAGAAGGTATTTACAACTTGACTTCATTATATAGTCCTTACACTTACAAGAAAATATTTACAACTTACACTTACATGAAAATATTTACAAAGTGCCTTCACTATGTACAGCACTGGGTGAGGTACGCAGGGAGAGTGAGGCAGACCAAGTGTGAGGGGGGAAACGAGTGAGTGTATGGCCTTGACAGCCTGGGGGATGGTAGAGGAACAGTTACCTTACATGCCTGCCACTTTCTACCTGCGAATCTTGAAAAATGCAGTCACAGTGATGTTTTTTATTTTAGACTGTTTTAAAACTGCACTGGCACTGGCCACGGCATTATGTCAGACCGTTTTAAAACGGCACTGGCACGCGGCGGGTTAATTAGCCCTGAATGAAAAAAACTGAGCAGTCCTGAAATGCACTGAACACTTCCTAGCTTATCACACAAAACAAAATAATCATGAAGCAAGAAAAAAACAAAATAACCAACTCACGCTTGCACTCACCATTCAGCACTTGTATAGACTGTTCATTGAACGAACAGTTTCTAGAAATCTGGTCTAGTCCAGGTGCTTTCCTCAATTTTCTAATGGAAAATTCTCTTATTAAATCATCAAAATCCAATGAGCGTAGGATGTTCGACTCAGCGCTCATGACTGTCAAATTCACAAGTCACTCTTGTATCCTGCTTGTTTGTAGGCGATTCTCAATCAACTTCAGCTTGAAAAAAAAAAATACACTCAACACTGCTGTTGATCACCATTAAAGCCAGGTACATTCTCAGGGCTACCTCCACGTTTGGGAAAATATCTAGCACATGCTTATCGTGGATAACATTGTAGAGAAATAGCTCAGCTCTAACGTCGTTTGGCTCTTCCTCGCAAAAGCAGCAAACTGGATAAGCTCTTCATGAAATGAAATCCCCAGATCCTTGGGATAGACATCCAGTAATTTCTTAGTTGCTCTAGACAGCTCTTCGGAGGATAGCTTTGTCAGTTGTCCGAAGCAGCCAAAGCAACCTGACATCAATTCATACGCATGCAGCCGTTGGTTATGAGAAGCAATGAACTGATCGATGACAGGAATGAAATCCTCTGACAATGACAACAAATGATCAAATATGAACACTTGTTGGCGGCTGGCACCGGCTCCAGGGCTGCCAGATTTGAGCATGAGTGTATAACCAAATTCTTCAATTTTCATTCCCAGATTCAGTTTTTCATTAATAATAATAATAATAATAATAATAATAAAAATAATATTAATTTTTTGTAAATCAAAAGCGTCAGTTCTTCCATAGGGAATTCACAAGCGCTCGATGGACATATACATTATTTTTACAATTACAAGAAATGTAGCCTCTCATATACAATACATACTTCATCAGTAAAAATACCGGATGAAGCTGTGATACACCAATGATCAGAGCCAGGGCATTATCAGTGTCATTACCAAATTTCTTAAAGAAAGATTATTCATGTATTTACCCCTTGCCAATATAGGTACATGTATATGGGAAAAAATTATTCATTTAAAAATTAACGGCAAATGTTTGGTAATTGCCTGTTCTAAAAGCCAACAGATTAATTGAATACATCATTCAATCAAGTTCATTACCATCTCCAAATCCAATAGGCTACCAAATCATGCTTATTCATTATCTGACGGATTTTTCATTACCAAATCGGTCCTGTTTTGGTAATGAAAAATACCAAATGTCAAGTTGCCCAACGTTTGGTGGAAGGCCCCTTCTGGTGGGAGGCCCGGGGCCCAGGCCCCGTGGGCCCACCCCTGAGTCCGGCCCTGAAACTGGTGTCTTTTGATAGTTAGAATGCTGTCTTAAGTAATTTTTTAGAAAAAGAAAATCTCAGAGATTCCAGATTGACTTGAGTAAGTAATCTCAAGCCACACATAAGAAAGAGTTCAATATAGAGTCATGAAATTTCACACACTTATGTGTTTTATAGTGAACTGGTGCATTTTCAATGGTAGAATGCTGTGTCTGAAGTTTTTTATTTTTTTTTAAATAATGAAAAAGTAGAATTATGTTTCTCAGATTTCAATACGACCTGCAGTCTCTGTGTTAAGCAGAGGGAGGGGGAGGGAGGGCCATTATGTGCTTGGTTAGGTGTACAAGGATGTGGGAGTTATGTGCTTAGTCAGGTGCAGGTTTGCAACAGTGTAGCATAGATGATGGTGGTGGTGGTGGTGGTGGGGATGGTGGTGGTGATGATGATGATGATGATGATGATGACTGTGGTGAGGGTAGTGATGACGGTGGTGATGAAGATGATGATGATGGTGGTGGTGCTAGTGATGGTGGTGGTGTAGTAGTAGTTGTAGTTGTTCCCTAGGCAGTCTGGCCCAACAGAACCAGAGGAATCCAGAACTACTGCACATAATTCAACTCTCGGCCCTAATTAACAAAACTTATACAAACAGATAGAAACCATGTACAATACATATTTACAAAAAGTGAAGTAACTCATCCAACAGAACACCATCGACTGAAAGTGCCCAATACCTTTCCATATTACACACGTGCGCTAATCAATTGGTAACTGTCAGGCAAGGCACATAGTTTAATGTAGGGGACATCAATATAAGATATAACTCATTCAGAAGCAGGAACTATTTCAAATGTCAGCTGTCAACCCAAATTAAACAATACAAATTGTATATATTTAGTCAATAAAAAGCATAACCACACAGAAAAAACTCACATCACTCTGATCGATCTGGTCTCCCTCAAGAAAGCCATCAATTTATCAGTTATAACAATACTCCCATCACCCAGGATGGTGGAATGGATGAAGGGGACGTCTGCTGCGCTACATAAGCGAAGCACGTTCACGAATAAGTCGCCGACAGCGAGGGAAGATATGAGTGAGCGAGGACGCGGTGATAATGGAATGCTAACGGCGGAGATGAGGTGATACTGGAATGCTTATAGCGAGAATGAGACGATACTGGAATGCTTATAGCCGGGATGAGGTGATACTGGTATGTTTATAGGTCTTTCAAGGAGAATGCAATATTTACCAGATTAAGGGACTGGTTTTCCATGATTTCAAGCGGAAACTAAATATGAACTTTATTAAACACAGCAGATGAACTCTCTTACTATAGTTTAGACGTGGCATCGCTTCCCATCATCGTGGAGATATTTACACCCACATCTGCCCTCACTCAGCCCATTAATTATTGTCTTTAAGTGTTCATCTCAAATAATTTTCGTCTTCTTCCACTCTCTTTCTCACAACTCTCTTTTCCTCCTCGCGCTTTCACCGTATTGCCTGTCACATTTCTGTCTCCCGCGCCCCCATAATCGTTACTCTTGCTTTCCCCATCTTCATAGGGCTCATCTCTCTCTCTCTCTCTCTCTCTCTCTCATCTAATATACTATAGCGGTAGCCGTGTGTGTGTGTGTGTGTGTGTGTGTGTGTGTGTGTGTGTGTGTGTGTGTGTTTTGGGCAGCCGAAACTATATATTCAAATCGCAACAAAATTGGCACAGAAATCGCAAAAAAATCGCTGATGTGAAAAAACTTGGTCCGATCACGATTGAAAAACTTTTACTGTATTTAATGAGCGATCACATTTTGACCAAAAACCGCCGCTCTTGGCGCCCGGCATAGGTTCTCTGTAGAATTTTTTGCCCACAGGTACAACTAAAGTATTTCGGACTTGCATTCGAACAACTTGGGTTCCATTCCCGAAGCTGCAAATAACACGATCAGTTGGTTAGCTGCAAAAAACCCAAGTAACAACGTTACACTAGAACAGCACATAAACGCGAGAGCCCTGCGCAGGAGCAAGTGCGAGGGGCCCGAAGGGTCCACGAGCACTTGTCTATCTATCTGTCTATATACCTAGGCTGCTTCCCCCAAGGAAAGGGAGGTATCCGAGACAGGACGACACACTCCCCATTTTCTCATCCATTTAAACCCATTCATTCGCATCTTAGCCCCAAAGGGGAGCACTTGTACACAGTATAAAATATTCCCTTCTCTCCAGCTGACTTATTGCAACACAGGAGACCATTTACAACAAACAGATTGCAATGCAGTAGAGCCTGTTTGCAAACACGGTGCAAGACAATAGATATTCTTTGCAACACATATTGCAAAGCGACAGTGTGTAAAACACTGTAAAACAACTGAATTTTTTCTGAAACATACATTAACTACAAAACACTCAGAGAACCCATACCTCCGATAATGTCACTGCTGTTAAAATGGATCCAGATCCGGATCCGTGGAGATATTGCGTGGAATACATAGGATCCGGATCCGTCTCAAAATTTATTAAATTGCTCCTCGACCAATGGCCCACTCTTCCACAAAATGTTATTGAAATTCATTGAGAACTTTTGGAGATGTGCGCAATACGCCAGATCCGGATCTGGATCCACCCCCAAATTTAATCAGTTCATTCTTGGCCCATGGCCCATCCACCCACAAAATTTCAATGAAATTTATCAAGAACTTTTGGATATATGGTGTGGTCAAAGAAAGAAACAAACAAACAGCAAAGACACATGGGATACACTCATTGCAATATAGAGGATCCTTGGGGTTGACAGAATGCCTATCACGGGGGTCGTGTGGAAGAGAAATGGGGAGGTAGGAGAACATATTGGACTAAATCAAGGTACGGACAGTGATGAGCATGATGACGGAGGATGGCACTGGACGGCACCGTAACGGCGATGTTCCACCACTGATGGAAACAGTGAGAGACTATAGGACAGTCTTGGAGTGATATGAAGGAATGTGGTGGAAAGGAGCAGGCGAGAGAGTAATAGAAGAATCTGGTATGTGTGTGTGTGTGTGTGTGTGTGTGTGTGTGTGTGTGTGTGTGTGTGTGTGTGTTGGAAACAGTGAGAGACTATAGGACAGTCTTGGAGTGATATGAAGGAATGTGGTGGAAAGGAGCAGGCGAGAGAATAATAGAAGAATCTGGTATGTGTGTGTGTGTGTGTGTGTGTGTGTTTGGAGCGGGGGAAGAAGTCATGAAAAAAACTGTATGTTGAAAAAAGTAGCATTATGTACACATGCTGCTGGAATGCAGGGAGTGAAAAGAAATAAGTGAATCGAGGATGTATTTCCTCTCATTTTCCGGCAGTCTTCAGACGATTTTCTTAAGACTATTAAAGACTTTTTGAACATGCTG
Organism: Coenobita brevimanus; assembly: GCF_032717465.1. NCBI lineage: Eukaryota > Metazoa > Arthropoda > Malacostraca > Decapoda > Coenobitidae > Coenobita > Coenobita brevimanus. The sequence continues at coordinate 12,880,107 of NC_137008.1, read as the reverse complement.
CAGATAAGTGTGTTTCCTTAACGACTTCCATTACAGATGTCTTCCCAAATTGAAGTAATTCCGTCCGATGGTAGCACGAACACATTAAGACATCATCGGATTGGACGCACTACTCGAAACAAGGAGGCACTGCACTAGACAAAAATAAAGAATATCTATCTATCTATCTATCTATATACATATCAATATCTCTCTATCTATCTACCTACCTACCTATCTATCTATCAATTTATCTATCTATCTATCTATATCTATATTTTCTATCTATCTATCTATCTATCTATCTATATATATATATATATATATATATATATATATATATATATATATATATATATAGCCATCACTTCCCCCCTCAGACTTCCTCATGGTTGACATTACAATTTCTTCAGCTGATGTATTTTCTGCCATCACTGGCCTCAGTACTATCAAGGCATTTGGGCCTGATGGAGTCCCTCCTGTTGTTCTCAAGAACCGTGCTTACACCCTGCCTAAATAAACTCTTTCGCCTTTGTCTGTCAACTTGTACTTTTCCTTCCTGCTGGAAGTTGCTCTCATTCTGCCAGTCCCAAAGAAGGGTGACCATTCCCAACCCTCTATCTATCGTCCAATTCCTGTAACATCCTGTGTCTCAAAAGTTTTCGAGTCAATTCTTAACAGAAAAATTAAAGCATCTTTCCTATCACAACCTTCTTTCTGATCGTCAGTATGGGTTCCGTCAGGGGTGCTCCACTGCCGATCTTCTCACCTACCTTTCAGACTTCTGCTCATCCTCCTTTCGGGACTTTGGCGAAAGCTTTGCCATTGCACTTGACATCTGAAAGGCTTTCGATCGAGTCTGGCTTAAATCTTTAATTTCCAAACTACCCTTTTACAGTTTCTATCCTTCTATCCGTACCTTCTTCTGTAGCTTCCTTTCTGGTCGTTCTATAGCTGCTGTTGTAAACGGTCATCTTTCTTCTCCTAGATCTATCAACAGCGGTGTTCCTCAGGGTTCTGTCCTATCACCAACTCTCTTCCTTTTATTCATCCATGACCTTCTAAGCTGTACATCTAACCCTATACACCTGTACCCTGATGATTCCACCCTTCACCTTTCCATTCGGTTCCCGTAACGTCCATCTCAACAGTTACTTCAACAAACAAGGGATGAGGCTATGGCACACCTAATGTCTGACTTGGCTCGTATCTCTGACTGGGGTAAAAATAATCTTGTCTATAATTCATCAAAAACTCAGTTTTTACACCTATCAACCCAACGCAATCTTCGACAGGAGTACCCACTAATGTTAAAAAATATTCAGCTTAATCCTGCATTATCCTTGAACATGCTTGGGATTTCATTCATTCTGGACTTATCTTGGAAAGATCATACTGCATCTCTTGTAAAATCTGCTTCCAAGAGATTAGGTTTGCTAAGCTGACTCTGTACCTTCTTTACCCCGGCACAGTTGTTGACTTTATACACGGGTTTTCTTCAACCCTGTTTAATGTACAACTCTCATGTGTGGGGAGGCCCCCCTCATACAGCTCTTCTCAATAGGGTGGAGTGAAAGGCTTTTCATCTCATTAACTCTCCTCCTATTACTGGTTCCCTTCAACCTCTGTCTCCTCGCCGCACTTCGCATCTTTATCTCTTTTCTATCGTTACTTCCATGGTCACTGCTCCTCTGAACTCTCTGCTTGCATCCCTCCACCACTAAGACGGGTGCGTAGCACCCGTCTAGCAACAAACTCTCATCCCTCTTCTGTCCAACTCTCTAATGCAAGAGTTAACCGTTACTTCCAGTCCTTCATTTATGCAACAGGTCAACTCTGGAACTGTCTCCCTCTGTCTGTATTTCCTAATTCCTATGATCTCCAGTCTTTCAAACGCAGTGTGTCCAGTCATCTCGAAACGAACGGATCTTGAATTTGGCTCTTTTGTATTGTTTTTGTATTTTCTTGGAAGGAACGGTTTGTGGGATCCTGGTCTTTGGTTCCATCTTTCTTGCATTAAAAAAAAAAAAAAAAGGCCATCATCCAATACTATTTCACCCAATAAAAAGCGTAGGAACCCGGAGCTAAGCATGTTGGTCCAGACATTTAAGATGAGAGTGACTAGCCTCACTCATCTTCGAGTGGCATTACGTTAGCAATAAACTCCAACCATCCCTTGGATATAAGCCGGCACAGGCTCCATCCGATTGGAGCATCTTAATTACTCTCTAAACCGCCAGGCGACATAATTTGGTTATATGGTTACCACCCAGAGTAGTAAACGGTTTCCTGGTGTATAGGAAATCGTTTGGCTTGTCACTCGGTGTAGAGGCACGCATAGGCAGAAGGAAGAGGAAAGAATGAAGGAAAGAAAGACAGAAGAGGAAGGATGGAAGGCAGACACCCAAAGCAGCACTACATTGAGTGAGTGGATGATAAGCGACCCCCACCTACGTTTTATATATACCGCATATTATATATATATATATATATATATATATATATATATATATATATATATATATATATATATATATATATATATATATATATATATATATATATATATATATATATATATATATATATATATATATATATATATATATATATATATATATGGAGCCTGTGTGGTACAGTTTGTAAAGTGTGAGTTTTCGTACACTGAAGAACAAGGGTTCGCGTCGCGCCAGGGTAATAAACCTTGGGAGCGTTCTTCGGGCCACTTACTGCTTTGGCGGACATAAGGGGTGCTGTGGTTGAACCTGTGTCGCATAGTATAAAGTATGCTTGCAGGCAGACGGCTTGCACGGGACGATTACACTTGGTTCAAAGACTGCACACACATCCAAAGCCACTGCAACACTACAATTACCGACAAGCACTTTCTCACCCTACATACAATATCTACCAGACGGGTTAAGGCACTTGGTAGAGATACATAGGCTGTATCGTCCCCACTTCGATCGGGATAGGCCGGTCCTGCAGTAGACACTCAAACGTCTGCTGATGATGATTATATATATATATATATATATATATATATATATATATATATATATATATATATATATATATATATATATATATATATATATATATAAAGGGCACTTTCTGTCTGCCAGTTTGTTCACGAGCTACTCCTCAATTTTCATTTTACCTGGCCTTAACCTATGTATCTGGAATCCTTATGACCCAGGGAAGGTTTTAGGCTGGTCAAAATTCAGATCTGGGCCATTTGAGGTCACCGGTTGAGTGTTCGCCTTTTTGGCCCGGGCAACCCCGAGTACCCAGCAGCCCAATTTTTGGCATGGAGACTCACATGACCTCCAGTTCGGACATAGACTATGCGAGGTTGACTCCGAGGTCATTTGAGGTCATCTGTAGGAGGTCATTTGAGGTCGCCGGTGATAGTAAACAAGTACGCACAAATACTGTGCGTTAGTCTGTGAAAGCTGAAACAGAAAGTTCCTAGACCTCTTATAATCCCTCTTCCAAAGCATGAGACGGTACATGGTCTTTCTGGAGTAAAAAGAAAGATTTAACTAGAACAATAAGGATTGGAGTGTTCGTCTTGTTGGTCTTATGACCCATGGAAGGTTTTAATTAAGACCAAGAAGACCGATGGTTTGAGGAAGGGGGGCAGAGGAGTAAGAGTCAGATAAATAAGGAGGGGGGAACGAGAGAAGGGTGAAGGAAACAGACAGACAGACAGACAGAGATGGGAGGAAGGGACAGGAGGAGGAAGATAAATAAGGAGGGGGAGGAGGAACGCCTTGTACCTCTGCTAGTATATATATATATATATATATATATATATATATATATATATATATATATATATATATATATATATATATATATATATATATATATATATATATATATATATATATATATATCATCAGCCGTTTTGAGTATCTACTGCAGGATTATATTCCTCATATCAGTACGACCTGCAGTCTCTGTGTTATACAGAGGGAGGGAGGAGGGGAGGGCAGTTATGTGCTTGATTAGGTGTACAGGGAGGTGGGAGTTATGTGCTTTGTCAGGTGGAGATTTGCAACAGTGTTGCGTTGATGATGATGATGGTGGTGGTGTTAGTGATGATAGTGGTGGTGGTGGTGGTGATGACGATGATGGTGGTGGTGGTGATGATGGTGGCGGTGATTGTGGTGATGATGATGTTAGTGGTAGGGGACATCAGTATATGAAACAGAATCAGAGGAGTCCAGAACTACTGCACATAAATAAACTCTCGGCCCTAATTAAGAACACTTATACAAACAGATAGAAACCATGTACAATACATATTTACAAAAAGTGATGTAACTCATCCAACAGAACACCATCGACTGAAAGTGCCCAATACCTTTCCATATTACACACGTGCGCTAATCAATTGGTAACTGTAAGGCAAGGCACGCAGTTTAATATAGGGGACACCAATATAAGAAATAACTCATTCAGAAGCAGGAACTATTTCAAATGTCAGCTGTCAACCCAAATTAAATAATACAAAATGTATATATTAACAGTCAATAAAAACCATAACCACACAGAAAAAACTCACATCACTCTGATCAATCCGGTGTCCCTCAAGGAAGCCAACAATTTATCAGTCATACCAATATCCCCATCACCCAGGAGGGTGGAAAGGGTGAAGGGAACTTCTGTTGCGCCGCAGTATTTTATAAGCGAAGCACGTTCACGAATATATCGCCGACAGTGCAGGATAATATGACTGAGCGATGATGAGGCGATACCGGAATCCTTATAGCAGACTGAGGTGATACTAGAATGCTTATAGTGGGGATGAGATGATATTGGAATACTTATAGCGGGCTGAGGTAATACTGGAATGCTTATGGCGGGGATGAGGTGATACTGGAATGCTTATAGCGGGGATGAGGTCATATTGGAATGCTCATAGCACTTCGAAGGAGATGCAATATTTACCAGATTAAGGAACTGGATATGCATGACTTCATGTGGAAACTAATTTGAATTTTAGTAATCAGACACAGCAGATGAACTCTCTTACTATAGTTTAAGCGTGGCATCGCTTCCCATCATCGTGGAGATATTTACACCCACACCTGCCCTCACTCAACCCCTTAATTACTGTGTTTAAGTGTTCATCTCAAATACTTTTCGTCTTTTTCCGCTCTCTCTCACAACGCTCTTTCTCTCTTCGCGCCTTCATCGTATTTCCTGTCACATTTCTGTCACTCGTGCCACGATAGTCGTTACTCTTGCTTTCCCCATCTTCATAGGGCTCATCTCTCTCTCTCTCTCTCTCTCTCTCTCTCTCTCTCTCTCTCTCTCTCTCTCTCTCTCTCTCTCTCATACCCAGTATAAAATAAGAGCCTTCTCTGCAGCAGACTTATTGCAACAAGAAACAGACTGCAATGCAATAAAGCCTGTTTGTAAACATGCTGCAAGACAATAGATATTCTTTGCAACACATATTGCAAAGCGACAGTCTGTATCACACTGTAAAACAACTGAATTTTTTCTGGAACATACATTAACTACAAAACACTCAGAGAACCCATACCTCCGATAATGTCACTGCCGTTAAAATGGATCCAGATCCGGATCCGTGGAGATATTGTGTGGAATACATAGAATCCGGATCCGCCCCAAAATTTAACAAATTGCTCCTCGACCCATGGCCCACTCTTCCACAAAATGTTATTGAAATTCATTGAGAACTTTTGGAGATGTGCGCAATACGCCAGATCCGGATCCGGATCCACCCCCAAATTTAATCAGTTCATTCTTGGCCCATGGCCCATCCACCCACAAAATTTCAATGAAATTTATCAAGAACTTTTGGATATATGGTGTGGTCAAAGAAACAAACAAACAAACAGCAAAGACACATGGGATACACTCATAGCAATATAGAGGATCCTTGGGGTTGACAGAATGCCTATCACGGGGGTCGTGTGGAAGAGAAATGGGGAGGTAGGAGAACATATTGGACTAAATCAAGGTACGGACAGTGATGAGCATGATGACGGAGGATGGCACTGGACGGCACCGTAACGGCGATGTTCCACCACTGATGGAAACAGTGAGAGACTATAGGACAGTCTTGGAGTGATATGAAGGAATGTGGTGGAAAGGAGCAGACGAGAGAGTAATAGAAGAATCTGGTATGTGTGTGTGTGTGTGTGTGTGTTTGGAGCGGGGGAAGAAGTCATGAAAAAAACTGTATGTTGAAAAAAGTAGCATTATGTACACATGCTGCTGGAATGCAGGGAGAGAAAAGAAATAAGTGAATCGAGGATGTATTTCCTCTCATTTTCCGGCCGTCTTCAGACGATTTTCTGAAGACTATTAAAGACTTTTTGAACATGCTGCAGTTAAGCGAGTTTCCTTAACGACTTCCATTACAGATGTCTTCCCAAATTGAAGTAATTCCGTCCGATGGTAGCACGAACACATTAAGACATCATCGGATTGGACGCACTACTCGAAACAAGGAGGCACTGCACTAGACAAAAATAAAGTATATATATATATATATATATATATATATATATATATATATATATATATATATATATATATATATAGATAGATATAGATATAGATAGATAGATAGATAGCCATCACTTCCCCCCCCCTCAGACTTCCTCATGACTGACTTTACAATTTCTTCAGCTGATGTATTTTCTGCCATCACTGGCCTCAATACTAATAAGGCATATGGGCCTGATGGCGTCCTTCCTGTTGTCCTCTAGAACTGTGCTTCAGTGCTTACATCCTGCCTAGGTAAATTCTTTCGCCTTTGGGCCTTACTATAAAAACCCAGAGTTCAGGCGGTCCAACGGCGACGTTCAGTCGTCAGACGTTCCTGAGAGTCAGTCATCCTTACTATAAAAAATCTGGACCGAAACCCTGTTCTGGCGTTTGAATGCCACAAAAGTCGCTAGATTGGGGGAGAATGCGCTGCATGAGCACTAAAAGCGCGCAAATTTTGAATGTTTCATCTTTTAATAAACCAGACACTTCGCTAACCCATTCTAAACTGTTACTTTTATGTGCGAACTAAGTATATTTGCGCTAGAATTGGTATCAAGTGATGGTAGAATGCATAAAGAAGATGCATTTACAAGCAAGATACAGTGTAATGTATAGCCTAGACTGAATTATGATTTATCCTCCTTTTGTAGTTATTTGCATGAAAATAATTATTGAGATTATCCAGACTTGGTTTCATACGAGCAAAGTGAATGTATTACTGCATTCCTCATAGACTTCCATGTTCTTCCTGGCAAGTTGACGAGTCATGAATTATGCAGCAGTTTATCAAGGTTATGTGCACTTTCACTCATGCAGCAGTTCATCATGTATTCCTAAATTTGTACTGCAGAATGTAAATACAGAGTTACTGGAGAATTATTCTTAGCATGGAAAGCTGGTTGAATGGTGACATTCATTGCAGCACCAACACAAGAGGGTTGTAGTAACACTCCATTCTTTTCCAGCTGCTTCTTTCCACACCTGTCATCCAGCCATGACCAGCAGACCATATTGGAAAATATAGGTTATAAGATGTGTGTACTGTATCAGTTGTTCTTTCAATTTCTATATATCTAGCTATAGTTTTTTCCCTACATTATTGTCACCTTCCCTGTTTGAGGTATTACTAGTAAATTTCCAGTTTAGCTCAGTAATCATACTACTCTGAGATTCACATTCATTATCATTACCTTTCCCTTCAAGCAGTATGCAATGATTTCCTAAGTTACATTGTACATACAGTAGCTAATTATTTCTGTTCCAGTCTGCTGGACAGGCTTTCTTTTTTGTTTCCCAGAAATCATTCCACATCTGTAGTACTTTCATCCAGTTTTGTGTTATATATTTTCAGACTATTTACTGTTCTGTTTTCCTAGCTTTCTTCTACTCTGGTCATATGCTTGATGTTTGTCTCCTTCACTAAATATTTGTCTCATTACTTCCAGCTTGTCAGTCATATGCTTACCTGCACCTCATTCTTTTGTATAACCCTTCCACCCTAACCAATATTCCATGACTTTTCTACACCTATCTACTCCTCCATTGCAATAACTATCATTTCTATCCAGTTAACTAGTTTTTATATTATATATGCATGGAACAGGCCATTTCCTCAGGCCTGTAGCTACTTGTAAGAAAAGCTCTTGGGATAGAAAGATGCCTGTTTTTTTTTTTTTCTTAAATTCGCATGAAAAAAAAAACATTTACTAACAAGTTTTACTTTAAAGCCAACACACCTATGCTAAAATCTGAGTGCTTGATTGAAACAGGCAATATTTCAGCCAACATCCTAATAAACCTATTCACTCATACCGGTATCTGGTAACCTTACCCAACTATCTTAACTACATCAGCTTATCATTTTATTTTTGTGCAAAAACGAATGGCTTTTTTCAAGAAAGAACTTAAGTGATTGCACTTACTTGTCGGTGCTGATGAGAAATTTGTCTGTTTTATCAATTTCTGAAACTTAACTGTAAGAGAGAACATTAAAACAGATGAAAAATACAAACCAAACTAACCATTTACCAACGCTGACCAAACTCTGATATGTGTAATTTCTGCCATGTAATATAATACTGTATATGCACTTCTTACACGTCATTATTCATGATTTTTCATAGGCAAGAAGTGTCACACAATGATGTAGTTGGGCTAGAGGCAGAAGCTTACTGGCTTGACCTCAAATGTGCTAACTAAAGCACTGAGCTAGCTTACACACAAACTTTCAAACAGTTGCCGTTTCAAATATCTATTCAGAATTATTGAGAGGCTTGTTCTGAGGGAACCGTAACTAAGTATACAGGAAAAGCAATACCAGAGTTGCAACGAACAGCATATTTATTATGTCCAGACGTTTCGACATATTCATTTATGTCATCTTCTGTGGATCTAAAAAGATGAAAAAAGACCTGTAAGGTATTTAAAATCCTAAAAGAACCATATGAGCATGAGCTCATCGTACCTACATAAAAGAGAAAACGTAGTGTTAAATTATAGGAGGGACTTAACTGCACAATATATTCAGAGGGACAGCGGACAGACAATTGCTTAGGACGGGTTTTCGTTTATAAATATGAATGGATTCAAGTATTCTTAGATTCATACTGGTACATGTGTCTATTATACAGAAACTCTTGGTATCAACAGAAGTATTACAAATATATGAATGTTCCCTTAACGCTGAGTGAGGAGGGTCGCTCACAGGGAGACCTGACCTGCTCGACTGACCTCTATGCTCGTCAACCCTTAGCTTGAAAGCTCGTATTATGCTTCCACTATACCCTGTATGTCAACTAGGGCACTTGTACTCATAAACGACTGACGAGCGGAGGGCAGTCGGTAATCGGTCTTTGTAATGAAATGATTGAATCTTAAGATCATTCTTATGAACAAATCGGAGCTTTAATTGATGATAGAAAATAGAAAAGTTATATTTCAGTGCCCTCTCTATTTTTTCTGATACAGTACCAAGAAAAGCTAAAGAAAGATACATTTCCTTCTTGCTCACTGTACATAAAGGTTGCTTTGGACTGTAAATTTTGGCTAAGAATTTTCTAACACAGTTATCACAAAGAGCAGTACTGAAATCATTGTTAGCAAAAAAAATCCTCAAAAATGAAATCTCCTGATGGAATAGGTTGTAGGTGGAAGTTAGGTTATAAGCTCTATACAAAAGTGTTCTAATTGCATTCAACTTAAAAATAAATGGGCAGTAACTAAAAAAGCTAGTACCCAAACCCGAGAAAGTAGGCTTACGATATACAGACATAACCAGAGTGCCATTTAACTTCTGAATTAATAAATCAAGAAAAGGGAGTTTACCGTTAACTTCACATTCCACGGTAAATTTTATGTTCTTATGTTGTTTATTTAGGTAGTTTTAAAAAATTCTTCGCAGAATAAATATGGACCCTTTACACTTCACGGGTTCCGAAAGTACGAACGGCTGTCAACCCAATTGGAAAAAAAAAGCCTTGACCTGCATTTTCTTTTATGTTGCAAGACTATTCAGAAAGTACACAGGTAGTCTGAAATAAGCCAGAAAGCATAATTTAATATCCTAACTCAATATTACGCGCCACGTCGCCACCATAGTTTTTGTTTACTAGTATTCGTTACGGAAGCGTTTAGTCTTGTAAAATCTTATGAACAGCTTTGTTTTTCTCATATACTTTAGCCTGCTAGGGAAAATTTTATTCCTGAATTATTCAGTTTTTATAAATGGAAAAACCGGTTATTGTATTTATTAATATTTAAATTTGTTACACGAAAGGGGGGTCTTTTGTGGCGTTTATCCTCCTGTCACATTCCAATACTATTTTACGCCATTACCAGGTGACGATCGCCTGGCATGAACAGCAAATTTATTTATGGTACGAATAACAGGAACGTTAGACGCTCACTTTCGTCAATACTGGCGTTTAGTTTTTATAGTACGGCCCTTTGACTGTAACTTGTACCTTTCTTTCTTGCTGGAAGTTTGCTCTCATTCAGCCAGACCATTCCCAGACCATTCCCAACCCTCTAACTATCGTCCAGTTGCCTTAACATCCAGTGTCTCAAAAGTTTTCGAGTCAATTCTTAACAGAAAAAATTTAAAGCATCTTTCTTATCACAACCTTCTTTCTGATCGTCAGTATGGGTTCCGTCAGGGGCGCTCCACTGCCGATCTTCTCACCTACCTTTCAGACTTCTGCTCATCCTCCTTTCGGGACTTTGGCGAAAGCTTTGCTGAGTATGAGTGGGAGAAAATGGGATGAAGTAGGAGTAATTGAACAAAAAATTCTGACTGAATGAAAAATGAGGGACAAAAATGCAATGAATGGATGAGAGTAAATGGTGAAAATATCACAATCTATAGAGAGAGCTTGGCTTCTTTATAGAAAGGGATTAATCAATGTGATGGAATGAGGAATTGCATGAAAATGCAGTTAGGAAATACTTTGTAGTGAGATGTGGTCTGTCCCAAGGCTGAGGAAAAAGTGAGGCTCTCGTCTCCTCTTGACTGGGTGGAAGTGTCCATGACGTAACTGGGTGCGGCTCTCCACTGGGCAGAACGAGAAGCTGATAGGAGCAGGAGACTGTGACGTAGCTCGGTGTGACTGGCCACGCTCCCTGGGTGACGTCGGTGTGTGTAGTGGATGGGGAAAACGATGACGTAATGCGTCGGGTGGCGGTTGGGGGCTGCTTCCTGGAGTGGGGTCTGGGGTGGAGTGTGTGGGGACTGAAACTAACCCTTATAGCAGGCCAGACAGGAACACAGGCAGGCAAAGGCAGATTGTAGGTTGATAGGAGCAGGAGCCTTACGTGGTTCACTGGCTGTAGTGGCGTGGTGATAGGTGGGGTGTTAGTGTGGAGGAAATTACATCAAAACTACCAGAACGATTCCACACCAAGACTGCAAACAGGGCTGGAGGCTAGGGCAGAGATAGACTGTGTGTCGTCGTGGGAAGAACAGCAACGACAGTAGCGTGAGAAGACAGACACAGCTAAACTGGCCCACAGAAGACTTAATTCACTATAATCCCACCGCTGCCACCAAATGTTAATGCTGTCAATGCTCCCCTTTACGTCACTCGCAGGTGAAGGCAAAGTCTTGTAGTAGTTTTCTGACAATATATTAAACACCGTCTTGAATCAATATACAGCGATACCGGACAACTCCATGTCCATCCCCAGACCCGTACAGACAGCTACTGATCGCCGGCTCTCATCCGGCTAGGGCGGTGGTCCCGATCACAGAGGCATGAATCACTCAAGGTAGACACAATAATCCGCTCATCATAGACATAACAATGGGCGTTGATGGCCTACTTGGATCCTACTTACAACTACTTACATGCTATATTTACATACTATATAATATCTACAAAAAGGTTACAAACAACAGGCCTCGTCTAGCAACAAACTCTCATCCCTTTTTTATCCAACTCTCTTATGCAAGAGTTAACCGCTACTCCCAGTCCTTCATTTATGCAACAGGTCAACTCTGGAACTGTCTCCCTCTGTCTGTATTTCCTACTTCCTATGATCTTCAGTCTTTGAAATGCAGTGTGTCCAGGCATCTCGAAATGAACGGATCTTGAATTTGGCTCTCTTTTGTATTGTTATTGTTCTTTCTTGGAAGGAACGGTTTGCGGGCTCCTGGCCTTTGGTTCCTTCTTTCTTGCATAAAAAAAAATATCATACCATCATCCAATCCTTTGTCACCCAATAAGAAGCGTAGGAACCCGGGGCTAAGCATGTTGGTCCTGACTTTTAAGATGAGAGTGACCAGCCTCACTCATCCTCAAGTGGCATTACGTTAGCAATAAACCCCAACCATCTCTTGGATATAAGCCTGCACAGGCTCAATCCGATTGGATCACCTTAATTACCCACTAAACCACAAGGTCCCATGATTTGGTTATATGATTACCACCCAGCACAGTAAATGGTTTCCTGGTGTATAGGAAATCGTTTGGCTTGTCACTTGGTGTAGAGGCACCCATAGGCAGAAGGAGGAGGAAAGAATGAAGGAAAGAAAGACAGAAGAGGAAGGATGGAAGGCAGACACCCAAAGCAGCACTACATTGAGTGAGTGGATGATAAGCGCCCCCTACCTACGTCATATATATATATATATATATATATATATATATATATATATATATATATATATATATATATATATATATATATATATATATATATATGGAATCTCTGTGGTACAGTGGTAAAGTGTGCGTTTTCGTACACAGAAGAACGAGGGTTCGCTCCTCGCAAGGGTAATAAACCTTGGGAGTGTTCTTCAGGCCACTTACTGCTTTGGCGTACATAAGGGGTGCTGTGGTTGTATCAGTGTCGCATAGTATAAAGTACAGTATGCTTGCACCCGGACGGCTTGCACGGGCTGATAACACTTGGTTCAAAGACTGCCCACACATCCAAAGCCACTGCAACTCTATAATTACACTGACATGCATATATATATATATATATATATATATATATATATATATACACACACACACACTACATAAAGGGCACTTTCTGTCTGCCAGTTTGTTCACGAGCTACTCTTCAATTTTCATTTTACCTGGCCTTAACCTATGTATCTGGAATCCTTATGACCCAGGGAAGGTTTTAGGCTGGTCAAAATTCATATATGGGTCATTTAAGGTCACCGGTTGAGTGTTCGCCTTTTTGGCCCGGGCAACCCCGAGTACCCAGCAGCCCAATTTTTGGCATGGAGACTCACATGACCTCCAGTTCGGACATAGACTATGCGAGGTTGACTCCGAGGTCATTTGAGGTCATCTGTAGGAGGTCATTTGAGGTCGCCGGTGATAGTAAACAAGTACGCACAAATACTGTGCGTTAGTCTGTGAAAGCTGAAACAGAAAGTTCCTAGACCTCTTATAATCCCTCTTCAAAAGCATGAGACGGTACATGGTCTTTCTGGAGTAAAAAGAAAGATTTAACTAGAACAATAAGGATTGGAGTGTTCGTCTTGTTGGTCTTATGACCCATGGAAGGTTTTAATTAAGACCAAGAAGACCGATGGTTTGAGGAAGGGGGGCAGAGGAGTAAGAGTCAGATAAATAAGGAGGGGGGAACGAGAGAAGGGTGAAGGAAACAGACAGACAGACAGACAGAGATGGGAGGAAGGGACAGGAGGAGGAAGATAAATAAGGAAGGGGAGGAGGAACGCCTGGTACCTCTGCTAGTATATATATATATATATATATATATATATATATATATATATATATATATATATATATATATATATATATATATATATATATATATATATATATATATCATCAGCCGTTTTGAGTATCTACTGCAGGATTATATTCCTCATATCAGTACGACCTGCAGTCTCTGTGTTATACAGAGGGAGGGAGGAGGGGAGGGCAGTTATGTGCTTGGTTAGGTGTACAGGGAGGTGGGAGTTATGTGCTTTGTCAGGTGGAGATTTGCAACAGTGTTGCGTTGATGATGATGATGGTGGTGGTGTTAGTGATGATAGTGGTGGTGGTGGTGGTGATGACGATGATGGTGGTGGTGGTGATGATTGTGGCGGTGATTGTGGTGATGATGATGTTAGTGGTAGGGGACATCAGTATATGAAACAGAACCGGAGGAGTCCAGAACTACTACACATAAATCAACTCTCGGCCCTAATTAAGAACACTTATACAAACAGATGGAAACCATGTACAATACATATTTACAAAAAGTGAGGTAACTCATCCAACAGAACACCATCGACTGAAAGTGTCCAATAACTTTCTGTATTACACAAGCACGCTCAACAATTGGTAACTGTCAGGCGAGGCACGTTGTTTAATATAGGGGACATCAGTATAAGAAATAACTCATTCAGAAGCAGGGACTATTTCAAATATCAACTGTCAACCCCAGTTACAGTAAATAATCCAAAATGTATTTAATTACAGTCAATAAAAACCATAACCACACAGAAAAAACTCACATCACTCTGATAAATCCGGTGTCCCTCGAGAATGCCATCAATTTATCAGTCATAACAATATCCCCATCACCCAGGAGGGTGGAAAGGGTGAAGGGAACGTCTGCTGCGCTGCAGTAATTTTTAAGCGAAGCACGTTCACGAATAATTCGCGGACAATGCAGGATGGTATGACTGAGCGATGATGAGACGATACGTGCTTATAGCAGACTGAGGTGATATTGGAATGCTTATAGCGGCTGAGGTGATACTACAATGCTTATAACGTGGATGAGGTCATATTGGAATGCTCATAGCACTTCGAAGGAGATGCAATATTTACCAGATTAAGGAACTGGCTATGCATGATTTCAAGTGGAAACTGTATATGAATTTTATTAAGGGGGCACAGCAGATGAACACTCTTACCATAGTTTAGACGTGGCATCGCTTCCCTTCATCGTGGAGATATTAACACCCACACCTGCCCTCACTCAGCCCATTAATTATTGTCTTCAAGTGTTCATCTCAAATAATTTTCGCCTTTTTCCGCTCTCTCTCACAACGGTCTTCCTCTCCTCGCGCTTTCATCGTATTGCCTGTCACATTTCTATTGTGTCCCCATAATCGTTACTCTTGCTTTCCCCATCTTCATAGGGGTCATCTCTCTCTCTCTCTCTCTCTCTCTCTCTCTCCCATACACAGTATAAAATAAGGGCCTTCTCTGCAGCAGACTTATTGCAACACAATAGAGACTATCTACAAGAAACACATTGCAGTGCAATAGAACCTGTTTGCGAACACGCTGCAAGACAACAGATATTCTTTGCAACACATATAGCAAAGCAGACAGTCTGTAACACAGTGTAAAACAAATGAGATTCTCTGAAACAAGCATTAACTACAAAGCACTCAGACAACCCATACCTCCGTCAATGACACTGCCACTAAAATGGACCAAGATCCGGATACGTGGAGATATTGTGTGGAATACATAGGTTCCGGATCCGCCCCAAAATTGCTACTCAACCCATGGCCCACACTTCCACAAAATTTTATTGCAATTCATTGAGAACTTTTGGAGATATTGTGGGCAATACTCCAGATCTGGATCAGGATCCGCCCCAAAATTTAATCAGCTCTTTCTTGGCCCATGGCTCACCCTTGCACAAAATTTCATTGAAATTCATCGAGAACTTTCAGATATATATCGGGTGGACAAACAAAGAAACAAACAAACAAATGTAAATACATAACCCCCTCCAACTTCGCTGGCGGAGGTAATAAACAACAGTGACACTTGGAATACACTCAGTGCAATATAGCAGAATCTTGGGGTTCACAGAATGCCCATCACGGGGGTGGTGTGGAAGAGAAATGGGAAGGTAGGAAAACACATTGGACTAAATCATGGTACTGACAGTGATGAGCAGGATGACGGAGGATGGCATTGGACGGTACCGTAAAGGCGATGTTCCACCACTGATGGAAACATTTAGCGAGCTTAGGACAGTCTTGGAGTGATATGAAGTAATGTGGTGGAAAGGAGCAGACGAGAGAGCAATAGAAGAACCTGGTTTGTGTGTGTGTGTGTGTATGTGTGTGTGTGTGTGTGTGTGTGTGTGTGTGTGTGTGTGTGTGTGTGTGTGTGTGTGTGTGTGTGTGTGTGTGTGTGTGTGTGTGTGTGTGTGTGTGTGTGTGTGTGTGTGTGTGTGTGTGTGTGTGTGTGTGTGTGGAGCGGGGGAAGGAAATGTCATGAATAAAATGGCATGTTGAAAAAATGTAGCAATATGTATAGATGCTGCTGGAATGAAGGGAGTGAAGAGAAATAGGTGACATGAGGATGTATTTTCTCTCATTTTCCCGCCATCTTCAGACGATTTTATTAATACTATTAAAGACTTCCTGAACTGCAGATGTTAGGTGTGTCTCCTTAACGACTTCCATTAGCTACAGATGTCTTCCCAATATTCAAGTAATTCCGTCCGATGGTAGCAAGAACAAATTAAGACACCATCGGATTGGACGCACAATCGAAACATTGGGGCACTGCACTATATATATATATATATATATATATATATATATATATATATATATATCTATAAATAAATATATATATATCTATCTATCTATATATATATATATATATCTATCTATATATATATATATATATATATATATATATATATATACTGTATATCAGCATCACCATCAGGAGCCGTTTAAGTATCCACTGCAGGACCGGCCTATCCCTACTGAAGTGGGGACGATACAGCCAATGTATCTCTACCAAGTAGCTTAGGCTGTCTGGTACTGATTGTATGTAGGATGAGAAGTGCTTGTAAGTGTGATTGTAGTGTTGTAGTGGCTTTGGATGTGTGTGTAGTCTGTGAACCAATTGTATATATATATATATATATATATATATATATATATATATATATATATATATATACACACACACACACACACACACACACACACACATCTGCCACAAATTAACTTAGGACCTCCCACAACAAGGTATTAAAAAACAAAGAAATCATAGTATATCACAATGTTTGTTCATGAAATACCATTCATTAATATGAAATCATGATTCCCTTGTTTTCCAGGACAAGTTGGATGCGTTTTGGCATGGAATCACTTAGATCTCTAAAGTAATCTAAGGACATTAGTAGTACAAAAGTGCCCAGGAGTACGCAGCGTAGACCTGGGCAGGGGTTTGAAGAGGAGTTGCCTGAAGGCATGCCCAGTAGTACACAGGGGTGGGGGGTGGGTGGGTGGGGGGATCTGCTCTCTCTCTCTCTCTCTCTCTCTCTCTCTCTAGCAGATCCCCCTCCCCCTCACCCCCCCCCCCTGCGTACGACTGGGCATGTCTTCAGGCAACTCCTCTTCAAACCCCTGCCCAGGTCTACGCACGCCTAATCTTGGACACTTTGTAATAAGTATCCCCCCCTTATATATATATATATATATATCCTCATTATTAGCTCACATACCTGCTGTCCAAATCTATAAGTAAGGATGAGGAGTTTGGGGGACTGACTTCTGCTTTCCGTGGAAGTTGGTGATAAACTGAGCAGAAAATAACCTCCAGCAAAAAACTTTCACCTACCGAAAGATTCTCTCTCTCTCTCTCTCTCTCTCTCTCTCTCTCTCTCTCTCTCTCTCTCTCTCTCTTTTCATCCTGTATTCTGACTAATTTCTTCTTATTCTCCACGCCATTACCGCTATTATTACCTGATTTTAAGAAAGCGTCTTTTCATATAATAGACAAATAAACAAACAGTGAAACAGTAATCGTTAACTATTTTTCCCTATACTAACACTTAGCTACACAGCTGGAATCCACATTTCTCTCTCTCCTGCCCCCTCACTAATGGTTTTAGGTTATCAGATTTTGACCATTTGTCACTTAGGCTGTCACCTGGCGAAAATAAATGAATTATTTGGGGCACTTCTGTGATAGATATGAAAGATAAATTTCAGTAAACAAACTCTCTCCTCCATCTCTTTCTCTTCTTTTTCTTATTCTTTGCTCTTACAGTCAAAATCAGCCTTCAGCTAGAATCTTATTACTTTTATTATGATTATTATTAATGAATTTTATTTATCACTACTGGAAAAATAAATACCGTCTGTCTGTCTCTCTCTTCATTCTGTTTTCTAATTTCTTATTCGCCACACCATTACCGCTATTATTACCAGATTTAAGAAATCTCTTTTCATATAAAGGACAAATAAAAAACAAAGTGAAATATTTGAAGACATGTATTTAATCTCTTTCCTATTGCACACAGACTAAACCAGGACATATCAGGCACTGTGCATCACTCAGGTACATTGGATCTGCACATTTAAAGCAAAATATCATGGGTATCTTGTGTGGATCACACAGTGTTTCCAAATGTTCATCACACCACATTTCAGCTAAGGGTGATTTCGCGTAGTTATGGTCGAGTTTGATAACCGTCCATAGGTCACATCCCAGGCTTGTACCTAAGGAAGAAAAGTCCAATAAATCACTCTTAGATACAATAAAACAAACACTTCATGAGTCACCCATCAAAGATACCTTACCCACCCGACTCTTCCATTTTCCATAGATGTCTGTCAGAATCTCTGTTGTTGTTGTTTAGATTCGTCCACCTATCATAATAGAATGGACCCAGGCTCAGGGTGTAGAGCCCGCAGATGTTATCATGGACTATATAAGTGGTGTGTCCTCTGCATGGCGACAGGTGGACACAGGCGAAGGAGATGAAAGTAAATTAGAGGTGCTATTTCTAGCGAGGCGGAGGGTAAGAAGAGACAATGGAGAGTAGAGAAGGGATAAGGGAAAGTGCAACAATCTCAGCTGCGGTGTCGTAGCGTGCTACTAGTCTGACGAGACGGTCACGTAAAGTTAGTCGTAAGGAGGCAGTGGCAGGGCAGTCTGCAAGATAGTGAAGCAGAGGCCAGTCGTCTTGCTGGTGACAGTGAGGGCACGGGTCAGGTTCTAGTCTTGATATTTGGGAGTAACAGGGGTAACCTAAGCGGAGGCGTCTGAGACTGACTATGAGAGCGTTGGGGGTGTGAGGGGGGGCAGCGAGCGGCTCGTACTGAGTGGCTGGTGCAAACCAAGAGGCTGAACGTGAGCCAGCAGCGACCTGATCTTCGTGATCCTCACGAATGAGCCTTATGATGGAGTTGTAGGCTTTTCTTTTAATTCTCGCGAGGCTGGGCTGCAGGTGGAAATTTACATGGGGCTGAGCAGTGGCACTACGAGCCGCGGCATCTGCAAGCTCATTACCTCGGATACCCACATGGCTGGGTATCCAATGCAGAAGAATGTCAGTGCCGTGGCGTGCAATGGTATCAGCCACAGCAAAAATGGAAGTCAGTAAGGCTACATTATCTGTGAATCGTCATGCACGAAGGCTGTGCAGAGACGAGAGTGAGTCTATATGTATTATTACGCGCCTGTAATGGTGATGGTTGGCGTCTCTGAGAGCACCAAGGATTGCAACATGCTCAGAGTCTCATCTCCAGAGGTTTATATATCCATCTCTAGATTATTACCAAGTACTGTCATACACCCATCACCTATTATGGAACAGTAAGGACTGATACCAGTGTGTAGTGACTACACTCTTCAGGGAAGATTTTTGCATAGGTAAAATGCACATTCTTTGTAATTATATTTATTCAAACAGAAAGTGCGTCGACAGTCAGGGATAAGTACAGAAAAATATTTATACACGTATTTTGAACCCGTTTATCGTTCTCGACATAATTATGTCTGCGGAACTGTTTTTTTATCATCATCATCAATCTATCTACACCCTCTGTACATATGACATGCATGAAAAATAATACATAAGCCCCACAAACATAGGAAGAAACACTGAAGGCGGTTGGGTTGTGTGCACAATTTAAATGTTCTATGATTTCTTTAAAAAGTTACAAAATGTTCAGAGTACTGCTTAGGTAGAAGACCATATGCATCAAGGAAATATATAAAGTGATCCTTAATGAAAAAACAAACCCAGTGACCCGTTTCTCCAGTTTTCGAAGTGGGTAATATGTTAGCAATGATAAACACAGGCCCTAGTTTGTTAGGTATTTTCACATTTATCATTTCATCAGCCGCCAGACATCCCCAGAATTGTTTAATACAGTGAGAGGGTAAATTTTTATGAATCACAGTTTCGAGTTCTTGATCATTCTTTTTTTTTTTTCTTTAAGCTCTCACATCCGAATATATCTGCCGATCACTATTTATTCTTAGAATTCCTTGAGTGTCTCCGAACATCAGCAGGACACGATTAGACCCACTGGCTTTCTTGAATGTTATATTTATTCTAAAATTTCCTGTGTATTCGGGATCAATTGCATCTTTAACGTCCTCAGGTAATAGGTATAAAACAAAAATCATTCATCCATTGGTATAGGCCTCATAGTTAAGTAAGTGATCTCGACTGAGACCTAGAGCCTTCAAGGTATAATGGTACAGTGATGCGTACTGATGAGGAAAAGAGACTGTGAAGTTATACAGACTTCTCCCATTGACACTTACAGCCAGTCCTGACAAGTCAGCATGAGTCATATACAAAGGATTCTTATTATACGATCCAGAAAAAGCCCCCATATCAACTATACACAAATACTGTTTGCTTGGAATACAGTCCCCCAAGGGTTGTCAACAGTCATTGAACTTTGATTTTGAGCAATGACGTATGATTTTACCACTTGCTTGTTATACACATACTCTACAAACGACCCTGGATCAGATAACGAAGCATTAAGTGCAGCCATGGCCGCAGGCTGAGGAAATACACGAGTAACCCACAGTTTACACAAATCTATGTGGAGCTTCATTTTGCCCCCATCTTGATGAGTGTTAATAATAAAACTCGGATTAGCGATTTCAAGTCGAATATTGACGTCAATGTTATCAAGTAAATATCTCTCCAATCCATTTAAGTCCATCAGTAGTGGACTACATAGATGCAGTCCATGTTCCTTAGTTAGAGTAAGAAACCTTTTTCCCTGACCATTGAGCCCAGCAAAATAGTCTTCAGTATAAGTATCTCCAATCCCAGTACCATTTTCATCATGAAATAAATAACAATTTTTACTAACAGTCCCTACTTTGGAGGGACTAAGTGTTGTGAGCAATTTTATAAAGGCTGCATAATTATCTATCTATCTCTCTATTGCCAGACGCCACAATCCCATAAGGGGTGGCCATTTGACTTTGAGTTATTTGTTTTATGGGAAGGGGCACTAATCCTCCACCAACCCACTTGTTGACACGTAGGGAGCACGTATGATTTGGTTATATGGTTGCCACCCAGCGTAGTAAATGGTTTCTAGGCTTACAGGAAACCATTTGGCTTGTCACTCAATGTAAAGCCACCTGTAAAGGAAAGAAAAGCAATAAGAAGTGACAGGAAAGATGGGAGAAATATATAGAGAGGAGGGCAAACACATAAATAGAATGATAAAGGCTAAGGAAGAAGTGGGCAGCTCTACATCAAGTGAGTGGATGATGGTCGCCACCACCTACCACACTGCATAATTATACATACAGTTATTTTCAACCTGAATCCCATTTAAAAACACAGATGCATTTTTAAATATTGTATGTAATACTGCATTCACAAACATCATCTTATCATCTTCTACGAGTACGGAAAATCCGTCTGCTTTTGTAACTCGCGGTTTCAACTCGAGGGCTAGAGTGCTCATATCAATGAATGACCCATCAGCTCTGATATGCGAAATTCTACGTATTTATCACTTATTTTTTGGTCAAAGCCTGCGTTTATGGGTAGAACATCCATATCTTGCTTTGAAGCAATTGATGATTCTATCATCCGGACTTTGTGAGGACGAGGAAACATTTCTGATATGGCAGCTGAATAATTGCTGAGAGGGGATTTAACCCCTACCCCCGAAGCTTCATCATGAGACATGTTACCAGAATAAAATCACTATTCTAGCTAAGCGGTATTAAGTCAAATACATCCTTTTTATAACATTTCCGTAATTTCCGCCTCCTTTTTTACTTTCTTTTACGTCCTCCTATCATGCTAGCTCTTTGAGCGACACCTTTCAGGGCTGTAATTCCTCTCTGTTTCAGAGAGTCCTTCAGATTTGTCTTGCCACTAGATACATCCTCGAGTACACCTCGTTCCATTCCCAGAGCTTCAGGAACTACATTTGTCATAAAAAAAAAGAATTACCCGTTTCCCTATGCCCCTTAGAAAGTCAAATATACCAGCCCCCGTTGGTAGTATATAGGGCTCCTAATAGTAGTTATATCACTTAGAACCCCTTCTCGTTTGAGTAGGAATGGGTCTTTGAATAGTAACAAGAATTCATCTTTGGAAGGAGGAATCAGGGTAGTACGCATCATGGTGTCAAAACAGTAATGAGTCTGTGATCATCTTTACCTACGTCTGATATGTAAAACACAGGTAACACTGTGATTGTCTTCAAAGTATATTGCTCCACCATTTTGATTATTAATTTTTATGGCAACACTTTCTATGGTTGAACTACTAATTGTTTTGTACATTATAGGGTTAACACTCTTACTTGTCACATCATTCGGTAGGGGTATAGCATCAAGGATATTCACAATTTGCCCCCCGAATCGTGAAGGGTTAAGCAGGTCAGAGTACATATATAAATAATCATTGGAACCATCAGATCTGGTTGGATATGGACCTTCAACTTTAACAGGATTGGGTTTCGAGGAAGAAGGACTTTCCTTTTCAGTTTTTTGAAATACCGAATAACGAACTCTTGGTTCAAACCCCAGCACTATGGCAATTTGAGGGGCAAACTCCACTGATGACTCGGTGTATAAACGATCTACATCAGCCCCAACTACCATTTTTTGAATGACAACCCTATCTAGGTTGTAATCATAGTGCAATATTTGCTGGTAAGGGAAATAATCGCATACGTTTCTTGAATAATATCCTGAAGTTCTTTCATCATTTAATGGTTAATGGATTCGATTATGGATACCAAATTGCGAGAGCTTAAATTGCAAACAATATTTGTTTCAGGTATATAATTATAAAAATTGTACTCGTAGTCTTCGTTTTCAGATCTCATTATTCGTGCATGAAAACCAATTTTACACTCCGGATCATCATTTCTGAGACAGTAATAATGTTTTGGGAATAAAATATTACTTAACCCAACCTCATATTCATGATTTGGATCTAGCTGCAGTGGGATAATGCGATTCTGAAAGTTTGTTGTTGTAATATCTGGGTAAACATCTCCACTTGCAATGGAAGAGAGAGAGAAAGGTTAATGTCATCAGCGTCTTTCAGTGACATGACTGTTTCCCATGAAGAATACATACTAACAAAAAAATACTATATACCATTATTTTATAGGTTAAGAAAACAAATGATTTGTAAATCTTGTTTTTTACTTTTACTAACAACTTATATAAGAATTTTATCAACCCTCAAAAACACACACGGTACTTAGAATTACATACAATAACCCAATAACATCTTACAGGCTATGATGACTAAATGCTAGTAGTAGACAAGAGTTTCTTAAGTAAATCTGTTTCAATACATAGAATTATATACCATCTCCCCAAAACATCTTACGAACTATTAGTAGTAGTCAAATTTGGGGATGCTTAGTTTTGATAAGTAATAATTTCTTAAGTAATATTGGTGTAAGTAATTTCTCTATAAACATAATTTTTTTGTGATATCTGGATCGATCAATGGCCTCTTTTAAATAACAGCTTCCATTTCTGGCTTCTTTCCAGGCAGTGGAATCATCATAAACATTTAATACACTAACACTGTCACTTATTCTAACTTTTTTTTTTCTTTTTAATGATACCGAGTGGTTCCACTTCATCTGAGGTTGCTGCGGGTCATTTTCGTGGGTCTTTTCGTTGTCCATGCTGCTGCTGCTGCTGTGGTGGTTCATGCTGGAGGAGGGGTAGTAACATTGGATCCTCCAGCCACACCTCCTCGTAGGAAGGAGGCTGTGGTAGAGGTTGTGATTGTTGTGATGAAAACTGTGGTAGTGGCTGTGGTTGTGATGGAAGCTGTGCTAGTGGTTGTTGTTATGGATACCACTCGCGTACTCCAACAGGGGGTTTGTGATCGGAGACATTTCTCCTATCAACAATTGTACAATTGATGTTGTTACGCCGGCAGTATATTGCAAGCTTCTCAAAGCAAGGCAAATATTTTAAAGCCCACGTATCCCCACCCAGACCACTTCCAGTCACTGCAGGTACTAGTAAATTTTTAATACCTAAATGGGGTAGGATACGTTTTAGCTCTTCAATACATAGAGCTAAGTTACCCTCACGTCCAGTCAGAGTATCCAGTTGGAGACCCTGGATGTAGTGTCGGTCTGACGACCTTGACATTAATGCTTGGGCAGAGTCGTTGGTCTCTAGTTCAGAGCCAGGACCCCAGTGGGCTATTAAGTTATTATGTAGGGTCTGTTATTTTCTTTAAAAACTCTGATTACTCCTACTTTATCACGCAATTTTACCTGGGCTCTGTTAAGATTATAAAGGGGTCTTCGAGTGGAATACAAATTAGCATAAGGGTACTTTTCAGAAATTGTAGCACAAAGCCCGTAATTTCGTACTCCAGTAGCATTAACTATGTGACAAATAGCATTATCTCTGACGTCATACTGATCGTCAGTTATTACCCCGCTAACTCTTTGAAAAAGAGTACCCTCAGCCTCCATCCCGGGTCTCTAAAGTGTGAGCGAGTGTTAATGAGTGAAGTGTGCTGGATAAGCTCCTGGACCCTTCCTTTTATGGAGGAGTGCTAACCAACAAACTCTCTCACTCACCTCTTTCAAGGTCGTAACTGGGTTGGAATTCCATCTTTTCTTTTTCTAGGTAGTTAAATTACAAATCTTGTTGTATGGCTCGAAGATCATCCAGTAATGATTTGACAGCCAAAATTTGGAGAGCCACCTCTCTATAACGATGGTATTGTTGTTGATAATACTGGAGTTGAGTGTCTATATCCTTATCATTCAGATTTAGAGTGGAAACATCTAAATCTATAACTCGCTTATAGTAATCCTCTGTTAGATTGCCAACTAGTCTGTTATAAGTCTCAAAAAGGGAGTTGATAATCGTGGCCCTATGTCTGGCGAGAGCGTGGGCCAAACGAATTTCCCTTAATCGATCATGGACTTGCAAGCCTCTCCCACAGACATCCATTCTGCTCGAGATCTCAAGGCAGACTGTTTCTGCAGGCTGTAATGAACGACTTAATATGGGTCCCACCTCTTAAAACTTTGCTTTATTTTATTACGATGAGATGTGACCCCACCCCCAAATAGTTGTTTCTTTGCCTATGGATTCTTGATATAAGCCTCGGGTAAATCTACAAGTTTCACCAAAGTTTGTAAGTCAGTTATTTTATGTGAATCAAACGTGTTGTTTCGGGTTACCCAGTACTGAATTACATCTATAATATTAATATTGCGAATTGGAGACATCAGATTACCCATATCATCCCAGTGTACTAAAGGGTGTTGTCGTAAATATGATAAGATACCAAAAGCATACTGATGGATGTCTGGTTTGAGTAGTATTTTGATTGTGTCCTCGAGTGTGTGACGACGTTCTGTATTTGAAGGCTGAATGGGGGCAATTACATGGGAAGATTTAGGATAAGCAGTTTCCTGGGGTCTTTTAGTGGTAGAAGCATAAAGAATGGTTTCCGCCTGAGACCGTGGTACTAGGCAGAATTCTCTGACTGTCATTATTTAAGAAGACTCCCTAATATAGTAGCGGCAATGGGTAGCAAGATGCTTAGAATAGACCCTCCAGTAGTAGAGGTAAGGATCTGCCTTTTTCTCTTTAAAGGTGTTTGTTTCAAAGCAATCTCTCGAATTACAAACTGGTGTGGACGAAGCTTTCTTATTACCTTTGTATCTCTTGTTAAGTATTTCTTCAAGAAATTTTGCAAATATCTCTGATAAGCAGTCTAACTCTGGTTTACGACATCTGGAAATTAATTTCCTCCTCAGCTTTGGTTTGGTTTCTTTCAGAAACTGAATAAATTCACGATGGCGGGAGATCAGTGGTTTTCTGGATCTCCGAGGCATCTATCCACTCGTTAAAATGATCTGGATATGATTTCCAGTGAATATAATACTGCAAAGAGCCGTCTTTCTTCTTCCGTCTCCTTAATATTTCAATGGGGAAGGTTTCTGGGGCTAAAGTAGGGATTATTTCTTCTCTGTAGAATATTCCCTTGATTGCTTCTCCACCCCAGTCTTCCAGCTCATAGGTATAAATTCCTGACTTACTCCTGTGTATTTTAGTAATGCGAAATATCTCTTCTGTATTCTGTTTAGTAAATCCTTTTGCAAAGCTCTTACTCCTGGATGAAGTCACTATTCGTACAAAGTCCCCTACAGCCAAGTCTGAACTAACTGGTTTTTTACGTTTGATAGGCTTTTTATACAGTATTGTAAACTGCTTTCGCCAGTCTCTGGGGTCTGTTAGCTTGTGAATTTCATCAGATGTCTTGCCCTTCAAGCCTCGATGAGGAGTGAGATTATAATTATGTGCTTACCAACGTACTTAGAATGGGTAGGTAGGTTAAAGTGTTGTATGCAGTTAAATACCGATAAATTTTGTGCTTCAGAGTTCTTATGGCACGCTCACAGAGACTAGCCTTTGTCTCTTGTGATTAAACACTGTACAGAGTAATATTCTTCCTCTTCAAGTAAGATTCCAACGTTTTGTTATAAAATTATGTCCCCCTGTCTGTGAAAAGTCTTGAATAACCTTGTGATTTTGGTTTACTTAAAATGATTGAAAGAGCGTTAGTTACAGTAGCTCCAGTTTTTCGCTGAATGAGATGGACAAACAAGTAACGGAAGAAGACATCTACACATACCAGTAAATATTGTACATGGTTATTTTCCCCCCGTAAGTGCCTCAAATCAGCTAGGTCACATGTCAGAATAATGCTGGGTCCTGCTGCTACAATGTTTCGTCGTGGGAATCTTTTTCTTTGTAGTTTATACAGAGTATAAACTCTAGAACCTTTTAAAAATCTCTTCATATCTGTTTTAGTCACTAGAGTGTTTATTTTTTTGGCGGCACGATATAATTATTCAATACTGCCCAAGGATGCAGGTGATGTAGGATCATAGTATATGTTTCGAAGTAAGCTATTAATTTCCAAAGGTATAGACTACTTCACAGGGTAGCTCTCCAACAATGTTTGACCTAAATTGCAGTTGTGGGGGAGTTTTTATAGATAAATCAATCAGTAAATACCCATAAAGTTTATTGGTAACGGCTAGCCTGTATATTTCAAGAATATCTGTCACATGTTGTTTACTAAATATCTGACGAGCTAAACATTCC
The DNA here is from genome assembly GCF_032717465.1 of Coenobita brevimanus. Taxonomy (NCBI): domain Eukaryota; kingdom Metazoa; phylum Arthropoda; class Malacostraca; order Decapoda; family Coenobitidae; genus Coenobita; species Coenobita brevimanus. The sequence goes on along the minus strand of NC_137008.1, from coordinate 12,852,724 downwards.
ACCTGTACCAAGTCACGCATTCGAAGGAGTAAAAAATGAGTGGCATTAAGGGATACGTCACGAGAAAAGGGACCTCTCATAAAACGGTTTTGAGATATTAATACAACACTTAGGTTTGAATGACGTCCCTTGATGAAAGCTTCAGCTACAGTTTGACTCTGCATTGCCTTTAAATACAAATCATCTAATATGAGTAGTGATTTTCTGTGTGGAGTAGAGTGTATTGAAGGGTCAATTACATCTTTGTGCACAGAAACTTTACGACCAATGACTGGATCAACTTGAAGAGGGTGATATCTTACACCACAGATAAATATTTTGAAAACTTTTCTGCATAGTACTTGATGAGTTTAGATATCAGTACGGTTTTTCCTGAGTCTGAAAACCCTGCCACAATAATTCTGGCAGGATCACGAAATATATCTGTGTGTTCTGATGTATAAACGTTCTCCATGGTGTTTGCTCATATACTAATGAAAAAACTAATATGTCCTCACCTAATAAATAAAACATAAACACTGCAGACACTTTATTTACAAATTAACAGTAAAGGTTTTTAACACAGTAAATACAGTAGACTATGTAGGATTTCTGCATACAAATTATATATGAAAATAATGATACAAACTCCCTCATTGATCATGAAGTAGCTTCACTTTTCTAGGAAAGAAGACTAAAAAATGTACTCACCTAATAAATAAATGACATGAACACTGCAAACACTTATTTACACATTATCAGTAAAGATTTTTTTTAGTATATATATATATATATATATATATATATATATATATATATATATATACACGTGGATCACGTGTAAACAAAGCAATATAAGCACAGATTAGGATCTGCACAGATAACCCTGAGTTAACGGTCACTACTCTTACTTTCGACCTGTGATGGGCTGTGGATCACTGAGGGTCCCTGTTAGTCAAGCGACCACCATCGGGATTTTTTTTTAATGTACCAGGGGTCACTGCTTCAGGATGAAACTTGTGTACTTCTCCCATATGGGAGAGTTCCCTGTCTCAGTGGAGTGAATGGAGCTAGGGCCTGATTGACTGCTGCCTACCTTAAAAGCCCCAGGCAACTGCTGCACCACCCCTAAACATCACCACTGTGCAGTCCCCTCGTGTCTACAGGACACCCCATAAACTTAACATAGCGTCACTTCACGTCATTATACGTTTTTCGATTTACCCAAAGCAAGTGAGGTAATATACAGTAAGCACAGATTAGGATCTGCACAGATAACCCTGAGTTAACGGTCACTACTCTTACTTTCGACCTGTGATGGGCTGTGGATCACTGAGGGTCCCTGCTAGTCAAGTGACCACCATCGGGATTATTTTAATGTACCAGGGGTCACTGCTTCAGGATGAAACTTGTGTACTTGTCCCACATGGGAGAGTTCTTTGTCTCAGTGGAGCGCCCGGAGCTAGGGCCTGATTGACTGCTGCCTACCTTAAAAACGCCAGGCAAGGCTGCCGCACCACCGCTAAACATTCACACTGTGCAGTGTGTAGCTTCCACGTTATGTCCACGGACTTCCCATTAACTCAATGTACCGGTTTATAATGTCATGCCGTAACTATTATTTTATTTGTTTACTTTCTCTTTCAGGTTACTCAATCGGGTAGCTTATAGATAAAGTATTATAGAATGTGACTTTTCCTTTCCAGTGTTTCCTATAATATTTCCATGTCAGTTTTTCCATGCTGCAGGGTGGTTTTTCTCACTTTTTCCTGGAGGGTTTGGTGGTGGGGAGAGCCTTCTTGCTTTACTATCCTTATCCTTCAGCATGTAGAGTTAGATCTTGTAGTCATAGTTTTCTCTAACAAGCAGCCTCGAAAGGACCATAAGGTCTGTTGCTGTTTGCTTTCCTGTGTAATCCTGTGTAATCCTCCTCCTCCTCCTCCTCCTCCTTCTTCTTCTTCTTCTCCTTCTTCTTCTTCTTCTCCTTCTTCTTCTTCTTCTTCTTCTTCATCATCTCCTTCCTCTTCTTGCCCTCCTTTTACTTGAATTTTATTAGCCAAAGGATGCCCATAACTGACTGACTGAGTGGGGGACAAATCTATCTATCTATCTATTGCCAGACGCCTCAATCCCATCTGGGGTGGCCACAAACAAATCGCCTCCAAGTCGCCCTGTCCCCCGCCATTTCACTGCCCTGCTCCCAACTCACACACCCCTCTCTCATATACCTCTCCACTCCATCCCTCCATCTCATCCTCGGCCTCCCCCTCCATCTTCCCCCCTCCACCTCACTCACATACACTCTCTTCGTCAGTCTTTCACCCTCCATCCTCTCCACATAGCCAAACCACCTCAGTGTGTTCCTTATAACGCTTCCTATCACATCCACATCCACACTACAACGCTCCTCTATATCCTCATTTATCAGCCTGTCTCTCCATGTGACTCCACAGGCTCCTCTTAATTAACTCATTTCCACTGCTCTCACTCTTGACTTGTGTCCTTCCAACAACGTCCAAGCTTCACTTTCATACGTTACAGTTGGTATCACAATGCTGTCATGTAGTAACTTTTTCACTTCCATGCTCACTTCCCTGTTTCTTATCACTGCTTTCAAAGAACCAGCAACCTTTCTTCCCTGCTGTACCCTTTCAAGCACTTCACCCTCCAAACCTCCATCCTTACTCATCACACTACCCAAGTACTTAAACGTACTCACATTTTCCAATTCCTCACCATCCAACCTCGCTGTACATTCACTGACTTCACCTCTCTCAAAGACCATCTTCTCTACATTCACCTTTAGATTCCATTTCTTACACACTCTCCCAAACTCATCCACCAAGCCTTGCAGCTCCCCTTCGTCTTCACTCAACAACACAGTATCATCTGCAAACAACAGTACAGGGAGTTTCCAAACACTATCCTCTCTCACCAGGGCCACTCCAACATCCGCTACTCTACCTTGTACCTCTTTTATTACCCCATCCATGTACAGACTGAACAACCATGGAGACATGATATCCCTGTTTCAACCCAACTTTCAAAGAGAAAAATTCACTGAGTTCACCATCCACACGCACTGCAGGCTTCGCACCATCGTACATACTTTTCACAGCATTCAACAACTTCCCATCTACTCCATATGTTCTTAATACTTTCCACAATCCTTGTCTATCCACCCTGTCATATGCTTTCTCCAAATCTATGAAAGCCGCATACAACTTCTTTCCCTTCTCTAGAAACTTTTCCACTAAAGATCTAAGAATGAATAACTGATCTACACAACCTCTTCCCTTCCTAAAGCCTCCCTGTTCTTCTCCAACTAATTTCTCTGTTCTTTCTCTAACTTTGTCAATAAGTATCCTACCATACACTTTTCCTGTTATACTAAGAAGACAAATGCCCCTATGATTACCACACACTTCTTTTTCCCCTTTTCCTTTGTACAGGGAAATAATTATACCTGACTTCCAATCCTCCGGGACTCTACCTTCCTCCCAGGCCAATCTGCACATCTTCCACATCCATTCTACTACTATCTCTCCCCCAGGCTTCAGCATTTCACCACACACTCCATCAATTCCTGTGGCTTTCCCCAATTTCACTTTCTTCATTGCTTCCACAACTTCTATCCTACTGATTTCTTCCTGTCTTCTCACCTCCCTCCTTCTCCCAGCCATTCCCCAGCCACTTATACTCGCATTACTTCAATCCTCTATGTTCAACAATTCCTTAAAGTGTTCTCTCCATCTGCTCACTTTTTCTCCCTTCTCCGCTAGTAATCTACCATATTTATCTTTCACTCCCCTGCTAACTTCACTTCCACTCTGTCTTACTCTTTTCACCTCTTTCCAGAACATTTTCTTACAGTCCCTCCACTTTACACTCAAATTCCTTCCAAATTCCTCATCCACTCTCTTCATACTCTCTCTTACTAATCTTTTCACCTCTCTCTTTCTTTCTACTTATAACTCTCTCTTTTGCCTCTCAACTTCTTCCACGCCCCTATATATATATATATATATATATATATATATATATATATATATATATATATATATATATATATATATATATATAATCGTCCCCAGCCATCGAAAGGCAACTGATGAACAAAGACTTCTCTCAGTCTTCTCCACGAACTCCTTGCCTGAGCCAAGCTCTGCTAGGTTTTGCCTGCAAACTTCTCGATCTCATCTCTCCACCTGCTGTCTGGCCTTTTTCTGCTACGCTTGCAATATCTTGGAGTTCAGTCAGTCCAGATACACAAACACATCATTATCAGCCATTACAAGTCGACTGCTGAACTAAGGCCTCCCCCAAGCTTCTCCACGAATTTCTTGACTGAGCCAGTCTCTGCCACGTTTTGCCAGCATATTTCTCTATCTCATCTTTCCACCTCCTGTCTGGCCTTTTTCCGCTATGCATACAAAATTTTGGTGTCCAGTCAGTCAACCTCTTGCTCCATCGGTTATCCCTTATTCTTGCTACATGGCCTGCCCACCTCCATTTCTGTTCTTTTATAACTTCTATAATATCTTTGACTTTAGTCTGCTTTCTCACCCAAGTTGATCTATTTCTATTTCTTAAAGATATTCCCAACATTGACCTTTCCATTGCCCTCTTAGAACGGATTATTTTATTTTCCATCGATTTTGTCAGTTTCCAGGTCTCACAACCATACGTCATAGCTGGAATAATACGGTACATTCGTTACATACTTTTCGTTTCATACAAACTGGCAAGCTATTTTTCATAATGTCTCTATGTTTACTGAAAGCTTTCCATCCAATTGTCATGCGTCTTTTTATTTTCGCTATCATTATCTTTCGTTAATTTTAGTATTTGCCCCAGGTAATTGTACTCCTCGACTTCATGAAGAATTTCATCGCTTATTCTGATGACGCTCTTTGGTGTATGTTGATTAAACATTAGTTTTTCTCCAGTTCATCTTTAACCCTACTTTGAGACTTTCTCTGCAGGGGCGTAGCAAAGGGCGGGGCGGAGGTGACGGCCGCCTTCCCCCCATGAGGGTCTTGGAATCGTTTGGGGTTAATAACACAATAATAAATCTTTAAAAATAACTAAATAATTAAATAAATAAAACTCTCTCTCTCTCTCTCTCTCTCTCTCTCTGTAGAGAGAGAGAGAGAGAGAGAGAGAGAGAGAGAGAGAATCGTTCTGAGTCAGCGTCATGCAGACATAATTTTGGATCGGTTTTCAAAGAGAAAAGCAGGAAGACTGAATCTCCTCTTATGAATATACAGCACTGTCATGACATGCAAAACTCCAGGTAGCATATTTATGCAACTAGACTTGGTGGTTTTTTTTTTTTTTTTTTTTTTTTAGTTGATATAGCGGTTATAGAGTACCACTATGAACGAAACTACATTTATTTGTCTGAGTTCGACAATATCTTATGTTTTTGTTAATCAGTGTTTCCTTCTAATTACATTAATCAGAACTATGATTATTTAAGCAATATCTGATCAAAGTATGAAAACGATCAGCTCGAAGGAGTGCTAGAGCTTATATTGCCAGTGATCAAAGCAGATGTCAGGTGGGTCTCTCTGTCTCTGTCTCTCTCTCTCTCTCTCTCTCTCTCTCTCTCTCTCTCTCTCTCTCTCTCTCTCTCTCTCTCTCTCTCTCTCTCTCTCTCTCTCTCTCTCTCTCTATACATATATATACATACATAGTTTAAAATATTGCTTTCTTAAAACAATCTGTTAAAAATAGCACACAAGTCTACGTAATTTAGCATATTTTAAAGGCTTACCCTTTCATATTTAACCAAAAGGGTAGAATTCCAATGCATGGCACATTGATAATTGTAGATGATATATGGGCTATGGAAGTGGTTCTTAATATAGTATATGATACTTGCTTGAGTCTTGAGGTAGCAAGAGATTTGTGACATATTGGAAATTATAGTGCTTTCCTTTATAACACAATAAAATGCTTTTGTTATCATCTTTTGTCAGATTATTTTTGACATTTCCAGGTTCGAACTGACTTAACTAGGATTATTATGCTCTCAAAGGCGATGAAAATGCACATGAGGCTCCAAAATGCATCATTGTTCTTTTATTCCGTAAAGATAATTAAAAAAGCTTCTTCTGTTAGCACTATTTTTCGTCATTTTCACTATAATGAGTTACCACTTAAATATTCCAATACATACCTTCATAGGCCTCAGAAAGCCCATAAAAATGCTTAATTTTCACAAAGTTTCCTAGGGGGGCTCACAGCGTCCCCCCCCCCAGACCTCCCACCTGCAGAGGCTCGCTTCGATCGCCTCCGACGATCTTTTCAAGAATCTATATACATCTTTCTCCCCCTCCCCTTGTGGACTCTCTGGCTACGCCCCTGTTTCTCTGTTCAGGTCATTTAGCATTTTTTTCAACGTAAAATAAAGACTGGGAAGACCATGCGTCCGGGAGAAACAATTTCACCTAATTTATTTACAGTATGTCTAGAAACTATTTTCAGAAAGCTGGACTGGGAAAAAAAAGAAGTGAACATGGATGGAGAAAGGCTAAACCATATAAGATTTGCAGATGACATTCTCCTAATCTCAGAAACAGCAGAGACATTGCAAGAAATATATATATATATATATATATATATATATATATATATATGACCATACCATCTCAGTACTGTACAGTCTTTTTAATTCTGTTGTCCACAGACTTCCTTACTCCAAATCTTTCACGAATTACATTATTTCGTATCCTATGCACTCTCTTTACTCCACATACATTCCTCAGCCGTCCCATCTCCATTGCTTTCACTCTTGACTTCTCATTTTCATGCCACACCATAGTCTCACATCCATATGTTAAAGTTGGCACTAACACTCTCTCATGCAAGCCTCGTGCAGCTGCAACACTCAAGCCTCTGTTTCTTATCAAGCCCTTCATTGCATCAGCTACTTTTCGTCCTTGTTTCACTCTGCTTTCCACTTCCTCTGCAATTTTCCTCTCTTTTCTATCACTGCACCCAGGTATTTGAACTCTCTCACAAATTCCAGTCTCTCTCCATTCACTGTAACATCGCACTGGGAGTCACCTTCTCTCTCAATGACCATCACTTTACTCTTTCCTACATTTACTCTCAAGGCACGACTCTCACAGACATCAGCAAAACTCTGCACTAGTCTACCAAGTTCTTGTCCGGTATTTGCAACTAGTATTGCATCATCAGCATTCAGCAAATTTGAGATATTCCATCCATAACCATTCGTTACCAGCGCCGTCCCCCTCTCGTGTTTTTACTTCTCTCATTACTCCATCCACATATACATTGAACAACCATGGAGACATCACACAACCTTCTCGCACGCCGTGAACCATTCACGTAGACGCCCATTAACCCTTACACATGGTTCACTACCATCATAAAAACTCTTGACGGCACCTAGCAGCCTACCATCTACACCGTACATGCGCAAAACCTTCCACAGTCCTTCTCTATCTACTTTGTCGTATGCATTTTCCAGATCCATGAATGCCATAAACATCTTAAAGTTCTTCTCACAAGCCTTCTCCAGTATCTGTCTTACTGCATGTATTTGATCCACACATCCTCTGCCACTCCTAAAGCAACCCTGTTCATCACTTACTAGGACTTCTGATATCTCTCTTGCTTTTTCTATAGTGATTCTTCCAAATGCCTTCCCTACCACACTCAATAAACTCATGCACGATATTTCCTGCACTCGCTTCGCTCACTTTTATTTTTGTACAAAGGTACAATCACAGCCTTTTTCCACTCTGCAGTCACAGTTTCACTCATCCATGCCTTCTTACATATCTCCAACAAGCACTTCATTCTGCTCTCTCCACTACACTTAATCGTCTCTGCATACACCTCGCCAACCCCAGCTGCTCTCCCATTTTTCAGACGCTTTACAGCTCTCTTTCCTGGCACTGCATTCCTTCTTTGCACACACCCAAAACCAATCATGTTTACAGTGGCTCTGCTCTCTCTATTCCCATTCATCACGCTTTCAAAATATTCTTTCCATCTGGTCCTTACTTCATCCCCATGGATGAATGAACTACCACTTACATCCTTCACACCTTCACATTTCTTTCCGCTTTCCATTCTACATTTCTTCACGTCTTTGCAGATTAACTTCCTATTTTCAGAGTAGTTTTCATTCATTTTTCTTCCTAGATCATCATTTACCTCCTCTTTTTTCCTCTTCACCAGTCTCTTTACGTGCATCTTGCTCTCATTGTATTCAGTTGTGATTTCAATTGAACCCCTGTTCTGTAACCACTCGAGCCATTTCTTCCTCTTTTCCTCCACTGCTTTCTTAACCTCTTCATCCCACCATGCCGTATCTTTCTTCTATTTTTTTTTACTCTTGCCACACCACACACCGCTTCTATCATTTCTAACAAAGCAGTCAATATAAGCATTCCACAGGCTGTCCAGATCCATTTCACCCCAATTCACTGATTCTAACTCCTCCCCTATTTTGGTCCTGTATTCATCTGCCATTTCTTTTATCCTCAGCTTCTTGCCATTCAGTCTTACTCCTTCAGTGGTCCTCTCTCTCCTGGTCCTCACTCCTCTCAGCTTGATCTTGCATATCACAATCATATGATCTGACGGACCTCCACATCGTCCTCTCATGGCCCTTGTATCAACAGCCATTCCCAGCATCCACCTCTCTACGAGCACGTAATCAATCAAGCTCCTTTCAACACGATCCCCGTTCACTCTATACCATGTATATATATGTGCATCTTTGTGTTTGAAATACGGGTTACAAATGCACAACATCCTTTTCTTACACACATCCTTCAGTCGCTTCCCATTATCATTTTCTCCTGGTACTCCATAACAACCCATTATGTCATCCTCAGGACCAGTGCCCACTCTTCCATTCATATCGCCCATTACGATCACTTAGCAGCCCCTGGGTATTTCTCCCACTGCTTCATCCAGTTCATCCCAAAACTGGTCTTTCTTTCTCTCACGCCTGTCCTCACACGGTGCACCGTCACTTTCAACTTCTCAGACCAGAACTTGACATACATACACCTCGAGCTGACACATTTGTAGTCTCTCATTCCACTGTGCGAACCTCATTCATCAACAAAGCAACTCCTTCCTTGCATCTTCCTCGACCATTCATGCCCGATCTTACACATTTCACACTATCCCACTCCTCCACTTCTCACCCTTTCATCATTGTTTCACACAATGCCATCACGGCGTAACTCGCACTCTTGAACACATTCACTACTTCCACCCTCTTGCTCTCCTCATTCACACCTCTCACATTCCAAATGGCCACACGAGTCTGCTCATTTGGTTGGGGCACTGGGCAGGTAATCACTATTGGACCCTCCGAGGCTTTACGAAACAACTTCCATGATTAAGTTATTTTAGACAGGGGAATCTGGGGGACACTTAACCCGGTCCCCAAAAATGGTAATATGGTTACCACCCAGCGTAGTAAACGGTTTCCTGTGTACAGGAAACCGTCTGGCTTGTCATTCAGTGTAGAGACCATTAGGCATCCCTACACTGAGTGAGTGGATGCTGGGAGCCTCCATCCACCACAGTGTGCATAGATAGATAGATAGATAGATAGGTATACAACAAGGATACCAAAAATGGCGCAATCGAGGGTGGTGTAGGAAGACGGAATTTCTCTTGAGGCAGCCACTCAGGCTTCGACACGAGAAAGGGGGAGGAAATTTCCAGAAGTATAAATGTCTCAGCTGTATCAAATCTTGTTCAGACTCACTGAAGATGGATTCTGTGTTGCCCGAAACGTAAGAGAAAGTAAGGAAATCAAGCTCTAACCTGTGTTTCCTTCTCAACCAACATTTCCACTTGTAATGGATCAACTGCATATTAAATATTACATTAAGGAGAACGGTTTTTGAGATATTGGGAGCATTTTGTTTAGAGTAATAAAATACTATGAGAAAGGAATTTAGAGCTAATTCATCACGTGGACTTAATATTGCAAAATAATAATCTTTGGTATCTAATAAAATGGTACAAAATGAATTGGAACAAAGATGATGATATAGTACTGGAGTCGAGAGAATAAAGTTTACTGATGTGAGCGTCATTAGGTGTGTGTGTGTGTGTGTGTGTGTGTGTGTGTGTGATAGATCTGTTTACTGAATATTATATAGATAGATATAGATAGATAGATAGATATCCCATTGTCAGTATTGGACAGAACTGAGAATTTTCAAATCTTGATAAAGTTGGGACCCTCGGCTAGGGACCTATGAGCTTCGCGACTATGAACCCATAGGCGGAGGGCGGTACGCTTAGTACCCTGCCAATGCAGTGCCTCGTCCAGCAGCTCTGGGATCCAATGGGGTATATATATATATATATATATATATATATATATATATATATATATATATATATATATATATATATATATATATAAACTGAGAGAAAGAGGGGGGGAGGGTTCTTTATGTCTGAGTGAGTGACTGTGTTGGAGTGGAACTCAAGGAGACTTCACAGCATGAATCAATGAATCATAGTTAACGGAATGATAGTAAGGAAATGAGAGTATAGATATACAGTGTGATTTATGGAGATCATTACAAGAGAGTTGTAATATCTCCTTCTCAACGGGGGGTTCCAAATAAACTGAAGAAAATTGGTTGGCGGTAGTAATAGTATATTTTGAAGAATGCCACCTTACTGAATGAACTGAGAGTGGTGGATACTGACAGAATATTATACTTTATAAAATCTCTCTCTCTCTCTCTCTCTCTCTCTCTCTCTCTCTCTCTCTCTCTCTCTCTCTCGCTGTATGCAGGCCCAAAGGGAGCCACAGGGGATCATCAGTAATCTTCCGCGCTGCTGGCTCCGCTGCTGGTGCTAAAAGTTCCTCAGCGTCAAGTTTTAAATGAAGCCGATGAAAAGCAGGAACTCTCAACGGCCACATTTTACTAATACCGGTAGTCTTGTTATCCCTCCACGATGCTGGCCTTTTTCCTGGGTCCATCCAAAGTGGAGGTGGTGCTGGCGGAAGGGGTTAGGGGCAGCTGTTATTATGCTCTGGTGTAGATGAACTTAAGTCTGGTGTTGTTTGGTGTTGCGTAAATGTTATCCTTGGTAGGTGTGGAACTGTTAAATTACTAGAATCTGTTTTCACTAACAATTTGTCAGTTGGAAAATTTTTAATTCATTGCGTTGTCTCAGTACTAAAGCTGCCTCATTTCTTTCACCAGCTACCATTAACTCGCTTGGAATAAAAAAAAAAAAAAAAAATAGAGGCCCCCCAAGGGGATAATCACACCAGCCGCGAGCCGATACATATCTAGCACGGCTCGGAATGACATTGACCTTGACCTTCTTTCACTAATTTCGAACTCGTAGGAGACCTTCATCCCTACTACACACCCGTAAAATTTTGCGATGATATCTTGAGCGGTTGCGAAGTTATCTTGGTAACAAACACACAGATCTTGATCTACTATTACCAATTTCGAATTCGTAGGAGATTTTCATCCCTACTACATACCTGTAAAAATTTGTGATGATGTCTGGAGCAGTTGCGAAGTTATGTTGCTAACAGACACACAGACAGATAAACTGAAAACAATATTCGTAGGGGATTTTCATCCCTTCTACACACCTGTAAAGTTTTGTGAATATCTTGAGCGGTTGCGATGTTATCGTGGTAACAGACACACAGACCTTGACATACTATCACCAATTACGATCTAGTGATCGAATTTTTCCGTCCTACACACCTGTAAAATTTTGTGATGATATCTGGACCGGTTGCGAAGTTATCGTGGTAATTGACACACAGATGCACACACAGGCAAAGTGAGAACAATACCAGCTTCGCTATGGCAACAGCTAAAAAGTACCAGGTGTGTGCAGGTTAGTGCTGATAATATATTTTTCTCTCTGGCAGTTGTATAGGCAAAATATATTAATGGTTCTGGTATTCACATTTTGAAAATAAATTTTTACATTTTTCGAAATATCGCTTCACGCGATCCAAGAAAAAAGATTGAACTAGCATCCCACTTTCTCTCTCTCTCTCTCTCTCTATCTCTCTCTCTCTCTTTCTCTTGTAGAATAGCCTATTATTTAAAGAATGACCGGCAAGGATCATGATCCATATGATACATTCCTCAACCCTACAGTAACTATCAGAATTATTATAGCGCTCAATTAGGTACAATGTGTTTTGTCTTATCTACCATCAGTTAATCAGCCACCAAGCTTGACAGGGATAACTTTTTACTCTCTGTAGATCTATGGAAGTGCAGGTTATTAAAATGTGTATTTTTACACAGGACCGACAAATTGTCATCCCTCAGATATTTCCCAAAACGTCTTTAGCAAAGGCAGCTGTACTGGATTAATCAGTAACATATGGATGTGGTGTCAGTTTTGATTATTGGCTTTTGACTTGTTGAAATTAATGCTTGAAAATTATGTTAGTAAATTTATTCCGTGTAAAAAGCAATACTTTTTACCTATGAAAACGATCACGCTCACTGAAATTTATAGTAGTATGAGAGAACGTATGAAGGTTCACTGGCAGTTTATTATAAAATTTCGGTCTAATTCATTTCATAAATAGGCATTACAGGCATTTGCAGAAGAGGGGTTGGTTCAGCAACAAAGGACTTTGAGAGAGAGAGAGAGAGAGAGAGAGAGAGAGAGAGAGAGGAGGGGGGGAATGATTCTGAGTCACAGTTGACAGTCAAATGATCTGCATAAGATACAAAAGAAATCATGTAACCTAATCAACTATGGCATTCTGACAGTTTGCAAGCTATGAGGGCATGAATGCTGGTAGTATTTGTGTAAATAGATAGATAGATAGACAGATATAAATAGATAGATAGTTAGATAAATCCATCCATCATCCAATCCTACATTGCCCCATGAGGAGCGTCGGAGCCCGGGGCTAGGCAAGTTGGTCCTGACATTTAAGATGAGTGAAATAGAGAGAGAGAGAGAGAGAGAGAGAGAGAGAGAGAGATTGGTAGATAGATAGATAGATAGATTTAGATATAGTTTTGCTATGGTTTATTCCTAGCACTACTCAGGGACCTTTTCCATTTAGGTCTTTAGCATTTATTGCAATTCCTCTGCTCTTTCTGAGATTAGCACAATGTCATGTGCAAATGCTAAATGATTTATGTTTTCTTCGTCTATATTTACTTCTTTGTTCTCCCATTCTACATTTCTGAAAGTATTTTCAAGGCGTGTGTAAATAATTTTGGTGAAATTGTATTTCCCGGAAGCACGCCTTTCTCATTCATAATTTTTTCTTAGCATTTATGTAGCTTACCTGTAGCTGTTCCCTCTTTGTATATGTTGTCGACTAGTTTTACCATGTTCTCGTTTACTCCTTGTTCCCGCAGTGAATTTATAATTGCTATGTGCTTCATTGGGTCGAAAGCATTTTCGTATTGAACAAAACCTCAGCACAGTTCTTTGCTATATTCTGCGGTTTCATAATAACTTGATTCATTGTGTGAAGATTATTAGTAGTCGAATACTTGCTTCAGAAACCATCCTGCTCATTAGCTTGGTATTCTTCCAAATTTGTTGTCCTTCTGTTCGTAAGAACCTTATTGAAGAGGTTGTAAATAACTGATTACACAGCCCTGCATCTTGAAAAACATTATCTGCTGATTTGATTTAAAAAAAAAAAAAAAGTATTGATCATGCATATTTTGAACGTGCTGATTTCAGAAATAAAGTCAAAATTAGTGTAGGAAGCCAATTTACATCACAAAACCCATGTATATAAAGCAATGGAAATTAAAAATAACATGGGCAATGCTACGCTGTTGCAACCCTTCATCTGACGAAGCACATATCTCCCAACCTCCATGCACACCTAACCAAGAGCATAACGGCCTTCTCCCAATCTTTTCTTTTAAAGATGGGAGCATGGAGAACGCCTTGAGGACACATAACCTGGGCCCTTCAGATTCTTTGCGCAGGTCACATTGAGTCTCTAGAAATATATATATATTTTTACCTTTTCATTATTTTCAAAATAACTAATAGAGACACAGCATTCTACCTATCAAAAGGCACCAGTTCACTATAAGACACATCACTATGTGAAATTTCAAGAGTCTATAGTGAATACTTTCTGAGTTCTGGTCCCTAAACGAAATTTCTATGCCCGGCCAGCTGCCCTGCCACCCAACTCTACGGATGGACACCTATTGATCCCAGTGATAACAGCACCCTTCCCTGATTTTGTCAGGTGGAGGGTAAAAATGCACTAATGTTACAGGGTGGATTTCCTTTTCGTTGATTTATAGAAGTAAGTAATGTCGACACTATCTCCTTGTAAGCACCAGCAGCAGTCAGCCATCATTTTGTGTCCCACCTCCCTTGATACTTTTTTCTTCCATTTTTCTATCCTGATGGAACCTCTGTCCCTTTTCTTCACTTACTGCTCCAAGGTTTTCTGTAAAAAAAAAAATCTACAAGGCTATACAGGATATAAACCTTGACACTAATATTGCATCTTACTTTCTAGACATTTCTGAATAAAGTTTCAACAAGGTGATGATAGTTTTCTTTTTTAGTAGAACCAAGAAAGTCTGACCCAACTGTTGCAAATGCATTCGATGCATTTCATTCACATGTTTTCATTGTTCTGGAACTGCTGGTCTTTCATCTGAGGGACAAAAATTTACCAGCTCACAGTTTTTCATCTGCTTTAGCATGGGAATTTTTAACACAGATATTCAAAACAGGTTCCTTCTTTACCTAAATCATCCAGATGATTTCGCATTCCCTCCAGGAAAGTGGAATCTTTCTTTTTTCTGTGATCTAATGTTTCAGGTTTTCAACACAAGATCTGCAGACTGAGTGAGGGGGGTCCAAGGTTTAGCTTGATCACCCAATTTCATTTCAAAATATCCGTGATATACTTTTTTTTTTTTTTTTTTTTAACAAAGTGTGATGTTTTAGATCCACCGTTTTGGTGCAGCAAAACGTCCGCGGATATAACAAAAGCTATTTCCAGGTCAAGTTTACACTTTCTTGGGTTAGCTGCCATAATTACAACCCACGAATAAAAAACAAATGAGCAATACAGTAACATGGAGAGATCTGAGCAACTACAGCAGCTCACAGTAGTTAATAAAATTATTTAAAATAACTGAATATTAAAAATATATATCATATATAAGAATATATAATTAGTCAATAAAAATCAGATAGAAATAACGCAAATAGTTAAATGAAATATAAGTAAAAACGAGCAAATGCCAGAGTCAGGCAATTATATCGTGTTCCCAATAAAATATGACATCCTATTTTGTCGCTAAACGTGACGTGCTACGTAAAAATTGAAGCCATTTTTGAAATAGCGACATCTAATTATCTTGATTTAAATGTTGATTGTCAGCAAATTTAATGCAGGGTTGTATAATAATCAAATAGGTCAATATCTACTTAGAACTTTTGAGTCGCCTTTCTTGGAAAGTAAAATAACTATTGCATTACACCTTGTTTTGGGAATTTTCGTCTTCTTTATGCACTGGGTAAATGAGTGGGCGACCCTGTTTTGAACTTCTGCTGCTGCATCCAACAGTAAATCTGATACTTTATCGTCTCTCTCTAGGGCCTCTCCTCTTTTCATACCTTTATGAGAAGTATTTACATTGTCTGGTTTTATCTCTGGCAATTCACTTGCGTCCTCTGATAAGTCAGCTGTTGATACTATTTTTCATGCATACAGTTCTTTGTAAAACTCTTCAATTCTCTCCACCATTTTCTCTGGATTTGAAGACTTCACTACCTTTGTTTTTCATTGATAGGATTTATTTGCTTTCCTAGAACCGTTTTGCTTCAGACCTGTTTCAGATTGTTTCTGTTTTTGATGGTTTCTTTGATCTGATCCGTGTTTATCTGTCGTTTTTAATCTCTCTATAAATCTAGCTCAGAAGCTTGTTATATTTTGCATTTTTTGCTTCACCTTTCTTAGATTTTACTTTCACCTCACTTTTTGTTCTTTTCATGAGCTCGAGGGTCTTTTTTTAATACTTTTTGGCTTTAGTTTTACCATCTTTCCCGACTAACTCTACTGATCCCATTAACAATTTTGTTAGTTTACTGTTCAACTCATCAATGTCACACCTGATATAACTTATAGCCTGAAAATGAATCTGGCTGTGCAACCTGTAATGGTTTGGTCACTTCCTACGCTTGTTTTGTAGGTAAATGTGACATTAGAGATTGCGCTGTTCTTATCTGCCGTAATGAAGCCGATTTCACTTTTTTTCTCCATATGGACTTCTCCAGCTTCATCTTCTCTTGGTTATTTTGAGGAGGACTCTCATTATTCTCATTTTATGCATTTCAGAAAAAGTTGCCACCATTTAACCTCTGTAATTCCTCTCTCATCAGGTGGATCAGTGAAAGGAGAGGAGAACCAACGGTAGTGGTGACCATTGAAATCTCCCTGAATGAAGATTCCAGAGAAAGGAGAAATTTATAGGATGTGTTATATCTTACAAGTAAGATAAAGAATTTTCCACAGTCAGTAGAATTAAGGCCAGTAAACAGCACACATATACTGTATTTAGCCAGAGAATGATAGGAAAGCAGAAGCCAGAGAGTAGACAAGTCAGAAGATTCAAGTTTAGGAACATGAAAATAAGATATGTTGTTGTGTGAATATACGCAACAGCCACCTTTGGCTATGAAATGAGTGAAGAGAAAATAGGAGGATACAGAGAAGGATTTGCTATCAGCCACCTCAGACAGCTGAGTCTCAGTGAGCAAGAGGCAGTGAGGTTTAGTGGAGTAGAGGTGGTATTCAAAAGAGAAAAAGTTAGAGGAAAGGCTGCGAATGTTGTAGAAATGAAGAAGTGAGTCAGACAGTGGTTCCGAGCATCTTGTTTGGCTGTCACTGGGGGAGGATTTGATGATCCCCCCCTCCACCCCCCAGGAACTAAGTGGCTTGGTGATGAGTTGCCATTTGAAAAAAAAAAGAAATGAATAGGAAGTGAAGTGTGTAATTTGCATGTAGTTTGGTGTTAATAGTTGGAGGAACTTGTACTGGAGAGCATGCTGGCCTACTCTTTGTGTTACTAAAACTCTGAAAGTTCAGCAAAGGGGGATGGTCAGAAGCTAGTCCTGAGGGCTGATGAAATGGGAGCTCCAGCTCTCCCTGTCATCAGCTTTCCATCCACCTTGGGAGTACCATCCTGCTTGACTGGTGCTACAGTCTAATCCTTGCCAAGTATAAAGTAGAATGGCTTCAAGTCACCAAGATGTTTATATAGCCTTTTCTTTTTTTTCTTTTCTTTTTTTTTAACAATACTTGAAAGGTCAAAGCCACGGGGTATTTCCGTTTCATTTAGGAAGGTCAGCTTCAACAATTCTTATTCAATGTATACCATACTAATTCCAAGAAGTTCAGTGAACTCAGAGGGGCAATAACTCTGGCAAACCCCATACCAGAAAACTCAGATCATTACTAAAATTTAGCACACTTTTCCTTGGCCCATGACCCATAAATCCAGAAAATTTCATTAATTTCCATCAATAATGATTTGAGATATCGTGTGGACAAACAAATTAAACTGCCATACGCAGAGTACTTACTGGATGGATCCGACTGTGTCTGGTTAGTTTTCGCTGGCATGTTGGCAATCATGTGTCTGCTTAGTTTTCACCGGCGTGTAGGCAGACATTTGGCAAAATTTTTTGCACTTAATTGCAAAGCACAGGATGGGTTTGGGAAGCTAAAAATTGTATTGTCATGTGTGCCAGACGTTTTCCTTCAATTTGGTCAGAAAAAAGAATGATTTTCGAAATTTGAAAAAATGGTGCCTGGGCTGGCCACTGTGTCCTGATGATTTCTGGACCCACGGCCATTGAGGGGTTTCAACCCCTCACCCAGCCCAGGGCCTTCGACAGATCTTGATGAAAAATAGTAGGCTTCCAGGGTTTATGGATATCTACCTTCTGATTTTTTTTTTTTTTTCAGAACGATTGGCGCAAAATTGTGATCTGTAGAGTGCAGAGAAACAAGCAGACAAACATACGGAACTGACCAACATGCTTGCCGAATTTTTTGATTCAGGCAAGGAACAAATAAACACATTCAGACGGGTTTGAATACAAAACCTCTTCCAACTTCATTGGCTAAAGGACTCAAAGGAGGCATATAAATTGCATGTGAGAAGCTGCTCTTTCTGCATAACCCATTACCTGCAACATGCAACCACAGCTGCATGTCGCACCAAATGGGTTCAGTGTACTGAACTATATGTTCTGTGGCCAACTTTAAAAAAAACAAATGGTACCAGGCACAACAAACCTTGCCCAACAGCAGTTGTTTTACTACAGTTAAGTACTGAATCGATACTGCCATTTAGTGTCAGTATGGCACACAATTCAAATCTTAAGGTAATGGCGCAAATGTGTTCAAGTTGCACCCTCCAAAAATCCGTGATCTTGCATTTGACCTTTCAAGGTCACTCAACGTCAAAGGTCATGACGCAAAATAAAAGCCCATGTGAGACTTCCAATGTCTTGATAATAGAACATATCCATCTTCAACGAGTTTCAAGTTATGGGCCCCTGAAGATCCGTGACTTTGAATTTGACCTTTCGTCATTTATGGTCAAAGGTCATGGTACCAATTAAAAACCTTTATGGGACTTCCTGTACGTTTATGATAGTAAATATCTCTTCATCGTCAACCAGTTTCTAGTTATAGCCCCCTAAAATCCCTGACCTTGAGTTTGACCTTTCAAGGTCACTCAAGGTCAAAGGTCTTGGTGCCAAATAAAAGCCCATATTACGAGTTCCTGTATGTTCATATTAGTAAATATCTCTATCTTCAACTGGTTTCAAGTTATAGTCCTCTGAAAATCCGTGACCTTGATTTTGACCTTTCAAGGCCGCTCGATTACCTCTAAAGTTCATCACTTTCTTTGGGGACCAGTGTCCACATATCCTGAAAGTTTCATGTAATTTCATTCAGCCGTTTTTCCGTAATTTTGCTAACAAAGAAACAAACAAACAAACAGACAAAGCAACTACACCAAAAACAATACCTCGCCGGACTCCTTTTGGGCGAGGTTAAGAACGTTTTCAGATTGAACAAGTTGAAGGTCATCAAGCTCCAGGTAAAAATAATTTACAGTATACTTGCCTGTTGACGCATACTGTACAAAATCTTGAATATGAGATTTTGTGACGGTTGTTGTGTGAGGACAGTTGCTGCGATGATATGTGGTGCCAGTTGCAAGGATGATGTGTGAAGGCAGGTGCTGGGATGAGTTATGAAGGCATATGCCGTGGTGGGGTGTGAGGGCAGGTGCTGGGGTGCGTTGTGAGGGCAGGTGCTGGGGTAAGATGTGAGGGCAGGTGCTGGGGTGGGGTTTGACGGCAGGTGCTGAAGTGGAATGTGAGGGCAGATGATGGGGATGGGTGTCGGGGCAGGTGCTGGGGTGGGGTTTGAGGGCAGGTGCTGAAGTGGTGTGTGAGGGCAGATGCTGGGAAGGGGTGTCGGGGCAGGTGCTGGGGTAAGGTTCGACGGCAGGTGCTGAAGTGGAATGTGAGGGCAGATGATGGGGAGGGGTGTCGGGCCAGGTGCTGGGGTGGGGTTCGACGGCAGGTGCTGAAGTGGAGTGTGAGGGCAGATGATGGGGAGGGGTGTCGGGGCAGGTGCTGGGGTGGGGTTTGAGGGCAGGTGCTGGGGTGGGGTTTGAGGGCAGGTGCTGGGGTGGGGTTTGAGGGCAGGTGCTGGGGAGGGGTGTGAGGGCAGGTGCTGGGGAGGGGTGTGAGGGCAGGTGTTGGGGTGGGGTTTGAGGGCAGGTGCTAGGATGGGATGTGACAGGAAGTCCTTGGGTGGGGTGTGAGGGGAAAGTGCCGGGGTGGAATATAAGGTAAGGTAATCTGCCCTGGCTAGGTTTCTTGTGGAACTCATCTGGTTCATTTACATTTTCTAGTTAAGGTAGATTTAACATAATCCCTCCATTACCAAGAATGTGAAAACAGAGGCTAGGCTTTCAAAGTTGGTAGGGAATCCAGAGACTTTCCTTTTCTTAAAGGCCATTAAGGAAATTATATTTTTAACCGTGTTGTTTGTTTCGTTGTTTGTTTGTTTGTTCGTTTGTTTGTTAGGAATATTATGGAAAATACTGGAGGAAAGTGCATCAGTGCTAAACACGATGGCATTCGGTGTGGTAATGGAAGTGTGATTTACTTATTTACACCCAGACAATATTCGAGGATGCTTGTGAGACGTTCTTGATAAGATTAGCTATCTATGACTCTAAAACAAGCACAAAAGAGAGTGAACAAGCAGACAGAATTTCTTTACATATGTTTTGACATGAAAAGTGATGATAGGCATTAGAAGCAATTACGATGATGTGCAAGAGTGTAGCACCAGGCAGACAGTTCATTCATCTCATTTACTTCAGTGATGCATTGATTTCTATTAACCTTACATCTTCAGTTAATGCTTCACAACTGAAGGGATTAGATGTATATAACACTCAGTAATTCCTTTAAATCAGACTGAAGGCTTTAGGCCGCGTTCACACGAGGCCACTGGTGGAGGCTACCGGTGGCCTCGTGTGAAAGCGGCCTCAATACCATGGATTCGGGAAAGTTGATGGCAGAGGAGGCTGCAATTAATATTTCACAAATGGTCAGCGTTCAGTTCCTAGCTGCTAATTTTCGACAACCATATTCGATGTTTCCGTATCATGGAAATGATGTGAGCATGTTCACCTAAACCTTTCCGTTCATTTCCCATGAAAGACCTTGAAAAGAAATTAAATAGGACCCGTCTGTTGATTTTTAAAAATATGCCCAAGGACATTATGGTATATGACAGATTTTTTCCTTTGATCCACTTGATTTACATAATACTCATATACTTAAGCGATTGAACATTTTTTTTCGCTGAAGCTGTCGTATGATGTATGAATTATTAACATGCAAAGTCAATTTACAAAATAAAAAGAGCTCCGGACCGCATACCGCCACCATCGCCAGTTTAAATTACGATTTTCTGCTGCAGGTACTTTTACCCATCAGGCCCATACTTTTACGGTCTCATATACTGTAGTCAGTCAAATCTACTGTCGTAGTCTGCCCTGCTACACAGTATCAAAGAGAGCATACCCCCGCCATAGCCGAAAAAAAATTAAGATTTACTGCTTCATACAGATCCAGCTCCACACCAAATTCTAATGAACTCTTCCTTGACCCACTGCCCATATTTCCACAAACTTTCATTGAAATCCTAAAATTTGCTGAGATATCACGTACGAAAACAGACATAGGTGATACCATAAGCTTCGTCCAACTGCGATGGCGGAGGTAATAACTCAGTGTAAAGAATAACTGCATGATTGTAAACATGACATCTACCCTGGCTTAAGATAATGAAAGATAGACCAACTTAACTATGGGATGATTCTGTTTTGTCTGCTATTAAAGTGAACGAGGATATTGTTATTAAGTTACAATCCCACCAGAAAATGTATTTTAAAACGGGAAGTAAAAACGCGATGACGATTTAGAATTTGTGAGTATTCATAATCCCATTAAGAACATGGAGGACCAGCACACTGGGGCAACAACCAGTCTATCGCAGAACCTTTAACCCTGCCATATGGCACTGGCATTGGACTATTGTATTCAAAACATAATAACTTCCACCTTGGCCGACTTTAAGTCTTTCCACCATGATTGGTCCAGATCGAATAAAAACTTTGTGCTAAAGTACTGAACATTTGACCTTACCCTTCGACACTTACCTTTGACGATTTGTTCACAAAACCGAATCACTGCATCCTTTTCAGTCAATCATCTGTTCCTTTCTGTTGGTCTGATTCGGATAAGCACTCAGTTAACATTGCCTTTGGCCTATGATCTGTGACATAATTCGATACTTTCAATTATCTTATTAACACACAGGCACAGAGAAGGACAGACAAACCGGTCAACCATATCAAATCCATTTCCCCGTGGCGCTACGAGTGCTGGTGAAGCAATGGAATTCACCTGTACCAGATGATTATATTCAGTTGAGAAACACCGTAGTTAAGGATTAACAGTTAGAAGTGAATGACAACAGCAGGAGGAAAAGAGTTGAAAGAGAGTACAGAATAAAGGAGAATGTGACGTGCAGAGAGAGAGAGAGAGAGAGAAAGAGAGAGAGAGAGAGAGATTGTGGCATATATATATATATATATATATATATATATATATATATTGTAGGTCAGGTATGAAGCAGAGAAACGTGGGGTTAGTGTTTGTTTAACAACCGAAGACAGAATTGATGTAGAGGGGGAGGAAAGGCAAAGGATATGTGAGGCGATAGTATATGTGTACCAAAGACAAGAACAGTTTAAATTTCTCTCTCTCTCTCTCTCTCTCTCTCTCTTATTTTTTGGTGGCATATATGTGTTTCAGTGACATATATTAAGCATTTCCATGAAACACACACACACACACACACACACACACACACACACACACACACACACACACACACACACACACACACACACCATCATCATCATCATCAACAACATCGGCTTCAACTTCAGCAAACTATCTTTCATTTATCACTTCCAACTCTCTCTTTTCGTCCATTGCATTGCACCTCTAACGCCTTTTGCTTTTCGTGTTTCTTTTGCATTTTCTGCTACAGTATATTATTTTCCCTACAAAAGTACTTCCCCACTCTGCCCCGAAACTCCCACTTCTCTCACTGCGTCTCATTTCCACCGTTTTCACGTTTTACACAGTACATTTCTTCCTTATACATTCGTCCCTTCATTTCCTGTCATCTCTCCTCTCCTCCCATCCCCTCTCCTGCACCTCCCTCCTCTTGCTTCCTGCCATCACTCAACCATTCCACTTCCCTTCATCACGCCTCCGACCCTTCTCCTCTCGCCACTTCCACTCTCTTCTCTTTTCTACCTGCCCTCTGCCTCTCCCTTTACGCTGCTCTTCATTCCTAAGTGGTTTCTTCCTCTAAATCCCCCTTATGATCCCAATGTCACTTTGCGTAGTTAGTACTAGTCTTATTATTGTGTGTGTGTGTGTAAGTGTGTGTGTGTGTGTGTGTGTGTGTGTGTGTGTGTGTGTGTGTGTGTGTGTGTGTGTGTGTGTGTGTGTGTGTGTGTGTGTCGCGTGCGTGCGTGTGTGTGTGTGTGTGTGTGTGTGTGTGTGTGTGTGTAAATGTCAACTTTTAAGGTTTATTCAAATTTTCACAGTACTTATTCACTCGGTATATAATCAGTTACATTTATCTCTTGCCTGTCTTCACGGTTCGACTCAAGTGACGTTATTTACTGGTTTATTCTTTTTCCCTGGAGATAATTTTATTTGTTCGGGTTAATTGTTAAAGGGAAAGAATTTATTTCACCTTGATGGACCACTTGACGTCAGTGGTGTTCTGTCATAAATATTTCAAGTATACCATGAATGAACGTCTCTCTCTCTCTCTCTCTCTCTCTCTCTCTGTAAACTTTCATATTCTTCCAATCTCATGCCACACATTTCGCTGCCTTATTATCTTCATTACTATGACGTCATCTTATGTATAATCTGCAGTCCCTCGATGATTATTTTTTTCCTTTGTCAGACTTTTCCAACATCAAGAAGACCTATCGAATTGCAGCCTCATCACTTAACTGTAATTATCCTTCCAGTAAAGCAGGGATCGGCAATTACGGATAAATTACTTCACCGGGGGTAATTTCAAGTTTTCTGGGAGTAACGAGACCGATCTGAATTAGTGTAGTTAGTATGAAAGCAATTTATGTCTGGAAAATGAGACAAGATAATTTTGGCAAGCTGATAAGATGCCCCTCTCCCGCTCCCTTCCAGGCAAATAAATGTTAACTTTGGTATTTGGATTATCGTATCAAACAACAAAATTATCGCATTTTGTATATAAAAATCGTTTAAAAGTAAAAGCAGAATTTTGTCACTCACCGGAACTCCTGGTAATGCAGGCCTACTCCAGACCAAATGCAATCAGTATCTGAATTACGTTTAATTTAAATCCTCCAGATGAAGTTGACCCAGGAGAGATGTTAGCCACGCAACCATGATACGAGAGTCATGGGTCGCAGCCTCAAAAATAATTAATCTCTCTCTCTCTCTCTCTCTCTCTCTCTCTCTCTCTCTCTCTCTCCAAGGGAAGTAAGTTTTCATCCCTGTTTGTCTGTTAGTCTGTCAGCAGGATTACTTAAAAACTAAGAGATTTGGACCAAATTTGGTGGGATGATAGCACATGTCCCAGGGAACAATAGATTAACCCTTGGCGTCCCGTCGACGTTCTTTAACGTCCTCACGTTTTGTCACTGCCAATCCTGTCGACGTACTTTAACGTGCTGCAATTGCAGGTCCATAATTTGCACAATTTTCAAAATTCGCGTGAGATTTTCGATTCGCCCACATACCCAAGCCTCCCCTACCTGCCACCAGGCTGGCAGCCTCCAAGACCCTGCGTGACCTGCGCGCGCCCTTGTCTCGGTCACTCACCTGTTAGCAGTGACCCACGTCAGACATGGCTCATAAAGATCTCTCTGAGGACGAGATACAATCCGCCCTGGATGCCTTCACTGGAGATAGTGATTCTCCACTTGATGACGATGTGGAGGATCGTGATTATGTGCAGCCTGAGGAGGAAATAACCAGCAGTGATGAGGAGGTCCCTTCGCTGCGGAAAAAGCGGTATGTCACATATCGTCAGGTGAGGGAAGGCCAGCCTGCACCCAAACCACCTGCATGGACCTCACTCCATCCCCTAGAGAGAGATTCTGATGAGGATGAGGACGAGGACGAGGACGGCGGCTTAGGAAGTGATGTTGCCTCGTTGTTGGGGAAGGAGAAAAGTTCACCTCGAGGATCAGAAGGTGGGGCGAGAAGGCAAATCAGGTATGGTCCTTGTGTATTGTCTGGGGAAAGCGAAAGTGGTGTGGTGGGAGTGCGGGGTGAAAGGGAAAGTGGTGTGGCGGGAGTGAGCGGTGAAAGGGAAAGTGGTGTGAGGGAGGCAGCACGAGCATGTGCTGTATGTGGGCATAGGGGAGACGAGGTGGAGCCGCTCCCCAGCACGTCTTTCACCCCACAATATTCCCTCACTTCCTCCCCACAGCCCCAGAATGTGGGGAAAGGAAGGAAAGGGAAGGGAAAGGGTAAAGGAAAAGGGAGAGGGAAGAGAAGTGCGAGTGATGAAGGGCGCCGCTCTCCACCTCCCCAACCTCCCCCACCACCCTCACCTCCCGACCCTGATGAAGGCGACGATGGGGACGAGGCTGGAGACGGTAGTGTGTCGTGGAACTGGGAAGATGGGAGTAATTTTACTTCCATCATTCACCCTTTCACTGAGGAGTGGTGGTCTGGTTGCACGGCTCGAGGTGTGCATGCGGGCTCCACTAGGGTGGATTTCTTCCACCTGTTCTTTGGGGAGGCGTTTGTGGGCAGCATAGTGGAGCAGACAAACCTCTTTTCAAGAAGCCAGCGCCATGAAAGTGAACGTCTGGGTACAACCAGCAGGCACTCCCAGCAATATGACTATCCTGTAACCATTTCTGAGATGTTCTTATTTTTTGCCCTGGTTCTCTTGATGGGTGTTGTCAGGAAAAATCAAATACCGGCATACTGGACCACTGACACAATGACCATCACACCTTTTTTTGGAAAGGTCATGAGTCGTAATAGATTTCAGCAGATTCTCAGCCGCCTCCACTTTTTTGATGCAGAAGATCCAGCTAATGCAAATAACACTGATAAAATGAGGAGAATTAGGCTTGTTTTTGGTCACCTACGGGAAATGTTCTGCTCCTCATTTTATCCTTACAGAGACCTCGTCATAGACGAGAGTCTTGTGTTGTGGAGACACAATATTTCCTTTCGCCAGTACATACCCAGCAAGAGACACCGTTTCAGGTTCAAGATCTTTGTTATGTGTGACTGTAAGACTGGTTATGTGCAAGACATAGTCTTGTACACGGGCGCACAGACAGACATAACAGAAGATCGTAGTATTGGACTCTCAGGGGCCGTGGTGAAGACAATGATAGAGGAGTACCTTCATCATGGTCACGTGTTGTACCTGGACAACTGGTGCACTAGCCCTCTTCTCGCTCTGTTCCTCCACCAACACGACACCGAAGTCTGTGGTACAGTAAAGAGAAACCGTTGCCATATGGTCAAGATAGGGAGGAAACTTGACAAGAACGAGGTGGTTTTCTTCCAGGCAAATAACATCCTTGCCATCCTGTGGAACCACAACAGGGAAGTTTGCCTCCTGTTGACTGTAAACAGCCCCCTGATGCACCGCACAAACTCCGTTGATCACCGTAGCAAGAGGAGGCGCCACGTCTGGAAACCTGAGTCGGTACTTGACTATAATCTCAACATGAGGCAAGTGGATCAGTTGGACTCCATGATTTCCAGTGTGGACTGTGCCAAGACCACGATGAAGTGGTACATAAAGCACTTTTTCCACTTGCTCGACATCACGGTCCTCAACGCACACTACCTCCACGCCATGACAATGGGAATCTCAGAGACCTTTGAGGGGTTTGTGAGGGAGCTGTCACGTGAAATTATCGCCAGGTACGCACAGGACAGGCCACACACCGCACACGCACCCCCATGGCTGCCCAGACTCCCCTACGCCTCGCAGGGCGCCACTACCCAAGCACAATCCTTTCCCAACCAAACCGTCGTAAACCCCAGCGCCACTGCCATGTATGCAAGCACTCGACAGTAAGATCAGCCACTCAGAGAAAAGACACAAGGTACGAGTGTGCAGAGTGCAATGTTGCGTTGTGCCTTCAGCCCTGTTTCAAAGAGTATCATAACTTCCTGCACTACTGAAACTGTGTGGAATGGGGATATGACGCTCAGTATAATGGTAAGGCCAGTCAGTATGTGATAAGTTTTATATAAAGTTGAAACGTGGGCAATGTTTGTGGTAAAATATTATATAACTTGAGAAATAGTGTAAGTTGAAAGAAGTGATAACAAAACTACACCCATTGTGTAAATCTGCGAAAATATGACGCTCAGTATAACAGTCTGGTCTGTAAATATGTGATAGCAATGATATAAAGTGGAAACGGGTGTAATGTTAGCAGGAAAGTAATGTATAAGTTGAAAAATAGCGTAAGTTGTAACAATTGATATCACGAGTACACCCACTGTGTAAATCTGCGAAAATATTACGTTCAGTAGATGTGGATGTGATAGGAAGCGTTATGAGGAACACACTGAGGTGGTTTGGCCATGTGGAGAGGATGGAGGGTGAAAGACTAACGAAGAGAGTGTATGTGAATGAGGTGGAGGGGGGAAGAGGGAGGGGGAGGCCGAGGATGAGATGGAGGGATGGGGTGGAGAGGTATATGAGAGAGGGGTGTGTGAGTTGGGAGCAGGGCAGTGAAATGGCGGGGGACAGGGTGACTTGGAGGCGATTTGTTTGTGGCCACCCCAAACGGGATTGAGGCGTCTGGCAATAGATAGATAGATAGATAGAACAGTCGGGTCTGTAAATATGAGATAGCAATGATATAAAGTGGAAAAGGGTGTAATGTTAGTGGGAACGTAATTTATAAGTTAATTAATAGTGTAAGCTGAAACAAATGATATCGCAATAACACTCACTGTGTAAATATGCAATAATATGACGCTCAGTAGAATAGTAAGGTCTCCAATTATGTGATAGCAATGATATAAAGTGGAAACATGTGTAATGTTAGTGGAGAAGTATTATATAAGTACAAAAATAGGTTGTAAGTTGAAATAATAGTCATAGCGACTTCACCCGCTGTGTTATTATGCGCTATTATTACGCTAAATATTATCGTAAGGCCTGAAACTATCTTAAAACGGTTCTCTAAAGTGGAAAAGTGTATAATGTTATTAGGAAAGTATTATGTAGGTTGAAAAAACACAATGCGAGTTGAAACAACAGTCACAGCGAGTTCACTCACTACGTAAATATGCGCTAACATTACGCTAAATGTTATCGAAAGGCCTGTGAATACGTAAAAACAGTTCTATAAAATGGAAAATGGTATAATGTTATTGGAGATGTATTATGTAAGTAGAAAAAATTGTATGTATGATGAATCAGCAATGTTAGAGATTCATCGGTGAACAGTTTGGCCGATTTCGCTTGGTTCGCCCGATGGAACAATGCTTACTTCACCTCTATATTTGTATAAAATCCAATTTACTCTTGTATACATGTATTTATGTTTGTAATAAATACATTTCTACTTACTTTTATTGGTTTCCCAGACTTATAATATCATAGAAAACGTGAGAGCCACAGACCACCTCCACAGAACACAGTACCAGGTGTAACGAAGGTATACCTGTTTAGGCCACTTATGGACCCCGGTGAACACTTTCTTGGTGATTGACCATTGTTTCTGACCAAAAGCAAAAGTTTGAGCCAAAAAAATTTTGGTCCAAAAATGGTCGGGATTGGGGGGTACCAGAGGTGAAAAAGTGGTCGGGACGGGATGGGTTAACTTTGGGACTGATCCGAATCGTATTACAGATACTGGATACTGAAAACACGTTTCTCGAAACCCTAATCAATGATAAGAAAACCTAACCCATCATGAAAAGTGGTTTGTAAATTACGTTGCCTTTGTTGGAGAGGTGCGCTCCACTTAATGCCCCTCTAGTTTTCCTCGTTTTTAAACGGAAACATCTTGGTCTGTCATGTTTTATCAATATAACCATAAAAACAGAAGTCCCTGTATGCCTGGGTAACGGTGATGTTCCGAGCTCATGGCCTGGGGTGTTAGTCAAATGTAATTGCCGACCCCTGCTGCAAGGACTCTGAAACTTCCGTATCACTCCATTAAGTTCTGTGGACTCTTCCAAGTAGATGTGTTTATGACACTTTGGCGTTGCAGACTGGGAGTCCTTAAAGCAGTATTTCCTTGACTGCCCTTGGAATAATTACTGCTTCTATGGCCGGGAACCATATCAGTAATTCATCCTTACGGAGGCAATTCTCTCGGGCCTGGAAGCATACATTCCCTTCTGTTATCATTTGTGTAAAGCAATAAAGCTTTGGTTTAAGTCACACCTGTTTAAATGCTGTTTACAACAAAGTGGATGCTTACAAAAGGTACCGGCGCCAGCTCACCGCTGAATCTTATCTGTTCTATCTTTCTTCCCGGAACAATGCTAAGCCTGTTCTTCAGCGTTCAAAGAATAGTTTTTTTTTCTACTTAATAATCCCGGCACAGAACTCTTCGCCTAGAATTTTTTCTACAAGTCCACTCTGAACGATTGCGGCGCTGTTCCACCATCTCCTATCTCTTTTAAACTTCCTTACGCCAGACATTAATATTTCTCGCCTCATTAGCTTCAATAATAATATGGTGTCTGGACCTGATGGGATCCCTCGTTTTGTTCTCGAGAACAGTGCTTCTGTGCTGACACCCAGCATAGGTAATATCTTTTGCCTTTGCCTGTCAACTCGAGGCTTTCCTTCTTGCTGAAAATTTGTTCTCATTCCGCCTGTCTCTAACAACGGTGGATGTTCCCAGGCCACTGACTATCGCCCAATATTAGTGTTTTAATATCTAGATTCAATTATTTCATTTTTTAAAGCAGAAAAACTGGCAGCACCTTTCCTGTGAGAACTTTCTTTCTGATCGTTTGTATGGGTTACGCTGCACTGACGATATTCTCACCTTCCTTTCGGGACTTTGGCGAAAGCTTTGCGATTGCACTTGACAAAGGTTTTCGACCGAGACTATCATTAAGGTCTACGTTCTTCTGTCTGTGACTCTGTCTCTAGCTTCCTGTATGACCGCTCTATAACTCTCATTATAGATGGCCACTGTTATTAGTGGTATTCTTCAGGGTTGTGTCCTTTCACCATCTTCCTTCTTTTTTTTAATCACTGGTCCTCTGACCGGCACATCTAACCCTATCCACTCGTATGATGATGATTCCATCCTTCACAGCTCCATCCGCCTCTCACATCGTCCATCGCAGAAGTTTTTATAGTAATCACAGGGTGAGGCTATGACATACCTAGTTTCTGACCTGACTCATGTCTATGATCAAGGTAAAAGAAACTTCGTTATTTTTGTTGCATTAAAAACTCAGTTCTTACATACTTCGACCCGCCAAAGTCATCCGCAGGAGTATAATTTAATATTCACCAACACACAGCTGTACTTTATATTCTCTCAATATATCTGGAGTGTCATTCTCTTAGTACTTATTGTGGAAAGATAACATTACTTCCCTTGCTGATACGCTTTCAACAAACTGGGTGTGCTACACCAACTTCCTGCCTTCGTTACTCCTCCACATTTGTTGACTTTCTACAGGGATCTTAATCGCCCCTGGATGGAGTACAGTTCTCTTCTGTGAGGATAACCCGCGCACAACTCTTCTAAACAGAGACGAGGGAAAGGTTTCTAATCTCATCATCTCCTCCTCCTACTCGATCCCTTCAACCTCTCCATGCCATGCTGTTGCATCATTATATCTTAATTTGCACACTTCAGCGATACTAACATTCTGTACTGGCTGTTTACATGCCTCTTTCATTATACCGGACTCCGAGCACCCGTCTGGTTGCACACTTTCACCCCTTTCCTGTCCAGCTCTCTAATGCAAAAGTAGACCGAAAGTCTCAGTCATTCCTGCATGCAACAGGTCAACTTTGGAAATGGTTTCCTCAGTTTGCATTGTCTTCTCTCTATGGTTTTCATTCTTTTTAACACAATGTAGCTAGACATAAGTTTAATAGATTTTGAACATGGCCCCTTTTCGTTTTCGGTTTTCTTGGAAAGAGTGGCTGTACAGGATTGTAGCCTTTAGTGTTTTTCTCCTTGACATTAAAAAAAAAAGAAAAACTTTAACTCTTACGCTACCAAAGGGTACCTTGAGTTAAACCAAAAAATCTGATAAGAGCTAACAACAAAATAAAATAGAAGACTTTGAACCGAAGAGGTTACCTTCTCCTTTTCTTATGTCACTTCTCTCCCCAAATACCCGCGAGACTGCACTGCTCAGCCACTCAGCATGAAATGAGCGTCGGTTCCCTCGAGAGACAAGCCACATGAATTCAGACCTCATCTGAATAATGCAGTTGCTGTCAACTATTTCCTTCTTTTCGTATATTTTGTTTTCAGTATAAAAAAAAAAGAAAAAGAAAAAGAAAAAAAATCCGCTCGGGCGGTAACTTCCAAGGCAGATAATTCAGTTTTTAGTTCGCCGTGGCAGAGAGAGAGAGAGAGAGAGAGAGAGAGAGAGAGAGAGAGAATCGTAATCGTTGTTTTTCCCGCAATGAGTAAACATTTTCCGGTTCAGAGTAGGCTTTCTAATTTGGATTTTGTACAAAATAATGACCAAATCTTGGACGGTTGTCAGTGGGTTGGAAGCAGTTAACGTTTCTGAGTACAGGAATGAGACAGCTGAGTGCTAGATTTTTTTTTGTTTTATCCCTACGTGGATTAGTACGTACATACACTCACTTTGAAGCACATCACTCAAGGTTTTGTACGTATATAATACGTTGGGTATTTATAATTTCCGTTTGGTCACCGAGGTGGTCTCCGGTTCCCCAGAGGGACCCCGGACAACTTGGTGCGTTTGAAACACGATAATGGTATATTTGTATTCCATGACTTTTTTTTTCTTAGAGCTGAAAACAAAAAATGGAAAACAAATTTGATAATCCCCATAACCTTAAACAATTTACGGGTTAATGCTAGGTAGAGCTAGAAGAAAAAGACGAAATGGTTTGTCTAATAAAGCTATCAACACAGAACCTATGCCTTTGCAAGGAAAATAAATATTAGAAGGAGCAACAGCATCGCTGACGTCCAATGCGGAAACCAAGGCAGAAGTCCAAATAAAGAATTTATCTTTCTCAAAAGGACTGACAGCTACAGCGACATATTTGTGAAAACGAGGAGGAAATTGGAACTTACTAGATTTTTTTTTTTTTTTTTACCTAACTGCTACTTGTAGAATTTTCAGATGTCACTACATTAATGGTGGGTCATGTTATTTTTAGTTGGCTAATGAACAGAATTATCACGTACTTTTGAGGGTTACCTTTTGAATCTCTCCTTGTGGACAGCATTACAGAAATGGTCTGTAAATTATGCTTTATTGCCATTCGCTTGAGTATAAAAAAAGGAAGTTTCTTCACGTG
Source organism: Coenobita brevimanus (assembly GCF_032717465.1). Lineage (NCBI taxonomy): Eukaryota > Metazoa > Arthropoda > Malacostraca > Decapoda > Coenobitidae > Coenobita > Coenobita brevimanus. The sequence goes on along the minus strand of NC_137008.1, from coordinate 12,820,533 downwards.
CAGAAAGTAATACTTCACGATGCAAACTCGCGTTCAAGTGGCTGTCGGCCATGGAAGCTTTGTACATTCCATTGACAGTCAAAAAATAACTGACGAAAGGAATCCAACCTACAGCTTCGTAATGCCACAAACTGCTTTGTGGTGGAATGTAGAGATTTTGCTGAAGTAAGAGATAAAGTAATAGTGAGGATATTTTAGTCTGTAAAGCCCTGAATAAAGGGAGATGCTCGAAGGGCAGAAAGGTGAGGAAACGTTGAAGAACATGGTGTTATAAATAACGTTATAGGAGACGTGCTGGAAGGGAAGAAAGAGGGCAGGCAGAAAATTATAAGGCAAAAATATATTCTGATAGATCTAAGCAAGTGTGTGTGTGTGTGTGTGTGTGTGTGTGTGTGTGTGTGTGTGTGTGTGTGTGTGTGTGTGTGTGTGTGTGTGTGTGTGTGTGTGTGTGTGTGTGTGTGTGTGTGTGTGTGTGTGTGTGTGTGTGTGTGTGTGTGTGTGTGTGCGTGTTCAGCTCTGATTTCTTCCAGTGAAATGAATTTGCTAAGGTGGCGAGAGAGAGAGAGAGAGAGAGAGAGAGAGAGAGAGAGAGAGAGAGAGAGAGAGTAGGGGGTTGGCAAAATGACCTTGTTTTTGGCGATAGTGGATAAATTACCATCTCACATTAAAACTGTCTCTCATCCAGACACCACATTCCATCAACTCTCCTCTTTCGTTTGCTCCCCTCCATCTCAGCCTCTGCCTCCACCTCCTCTTCATATTTCTCCGCCGCCCTCCAGTATCAACCTCTCCTCTCGCTTCATGTCTCTCCATCTCAACCTTTCAAGTAGGATCTTACCACCTCGTACTTCTCCTCTCCCCGACATTCTCCAGCCACTTGCCCTGGCCCTTCTGCTTGATTTGCCTCATTCTCTCATTCCCTCTCCTTCTGACTCTTCCTTCTCCCGCTATAATTATTTTGTTGCATAGTGAGCCTTTATTTCCCCAGAGTAATTTAATAACACATATGTTGTCATATTTCTCAGCGGAGTAGGATGGCCGGAGGTACTGCTAATGAAACTGCGTCTTTTACTTAGTTACATTATTTCAAGGACTATTAAGAGAGAGAGAGAGAGAGAGAGAGAGAGAGAGAGAGAGAGAGAGAGAGAGACCTAAACCATATTACAGTATATACTAAACATTCGGCTTTAAATTACAACGAGGTAATATTGATAAAAGTACAGTTACGATAGTATTTTCTTGTACAGTAGTCTTTTTTTTTTTTTTTTTTTTTTAGGATGTCTATTGTTCAGGGTAGTTTGAAAAGAAGTGGCCTTGTTTATTATTAATTTTACTTAATCTATTTCTTTTTGCGTTATAAGGGAAGTCTGAATGGTTAATGCAACCCAAGGCTCATCTGGTCCTTCACTGTAAATGGGATGTTATTATTCTGATTCCTATATCGTTATCTCTCCCGAAGATGAAAACTTCGCTAGATACCAACCATTGCACACACTGCTGGCCATCTTCTGAGCCCTAAAGTTATTTCACCCTCACCCTCCCTGTCTTGCCTTATCTCTTTCACTTCATTACGTTATTTTAGTATCTGATCGTTAGCTGATGAATGATGCTGTATATTTGCCATATCGGTTTTCAAAATGAATGTGAGAATTTTGGGGGAAAATATATTACATTATCTGTACAGGAAAATTTAGTGGCATTTGCTTAGTTGTGGGAGAAAATGGAGTGGTAGAGAAGAAAATGGGTAGGAGTGAGAATAATAACTTTTACCAACGTCACTGCCCGCAAGGTTGACGTGAAACCTAACAAGACTAATACTGTTGCCCAACAATGGTTTTTAGACTGGCTTCGTCACTCAGACTTTTTTTTTTTTTTTAGCATGATAAAAGCTGTTATAGTCGCGGCACACGAATCTGAAGGTGTCATTACCGTACCCTGGCAACCTTCCAGTTAACAGTGCGTCCAATTTCGTGTCATACAGGAATCATATTATTATACACGAAGATTATTAAACACGAACATATTATACACAAATCACGCGCATATCATGTTATACACGAAATTGGACGCACTGTTGAAGGGTAGGTTGCCAGGAGACGATAATAACACCATCAGACTCACCTGCCACGACTAGTTCTTTTAATTTTTCATCTCTTATACTGTACTGTGGGGGACTATTTGCTTCTTGTACTGGCAACTTGGTCGGTAGGCTTTGATCGCTTGTTTTGTTATGCATGGAAGAAGGAACCAAAGGCCAGGAGACCACATATTATTCCCGTCAAGAAAAAAACAAAAACAATGCAAAATAGAGCCAAATTGAAGATCCGTTTATTTCAAGATGCCTGGACACACTGCGTTTTAGGACTGGAGATTATAGGCAGTTGAAAGTACAGACAGAGGGAGACTGTTCCAGAGATGACCTGTTGCATACATGAAGGGCTCGGATAGCGGTTCACTCTTGCATTAAAGAACTTGAAAAAAAAAAAGATTGAAAGTTTGTTGCTAGAAGGGTGCTAAGTGCCCTCCGTAATGGTGGAGGGATGCAGACAGACAGTTTAGAGAAGCAGTGACCATTCAAGTACGATGGAAAAGAGATGAGGATTCAACAGTGCGGCAAAGAGACAGCGACTGAAGAAAGCCAGTAGGAGAAGGAGAATTAATCAGACAAAAAGCCTTTGACCCCACCTTGTTGAGAAGAGCTGTATGTGGGGAGCCTCCCCACACGTGAGAGTTGTACTCCACACAGGGGTGAATAAAACCCGCGCATAAAGTCAACAACTGTGCAAGGGTAAAGAAGACAAGAAGTCAACTTAGTACACTTAATCGCTTGGAAGCAGATTTTACAAGAGAGGTAATATGTTCTTTCCAAGATAAATCCCGAGATTATGAAACCCCAGATATGTTTTAAGATGATGCAGGATTAAGCTGGATATTGTTAAAACTTAGACAGTACTCATGTGGAAGATTTTGTCGGGTTGATAGATGTAAGTACTGAATTTGTGGTGCATTAAAAAAAAAAAAAAAAAGGCTTACTTTTTCCCAAATTAGAGATATAAGCCAAGTCAGACATTAGGTGTGCCAAAACCTCACCCCTTGTTTGTTGAAGTAACTGCTGAGATTGATGCTGCGGGAAGCAAATGGAAAGGTGGTGGTGGAGTCTTAAGCACATGAGTGGATAGGGTTAGATATACAGCTTAGAATTCATTGATGAATAAAAGGAAGAGAGTTGGTGATCGGACAGAGTCCTGAGGAACACCACTATTGATAGCTCTAGGAGAAGAAAAGTGGCCGTCTGAAACAGTAGCTATGGAAGGACCAGAAAGTAGATAGACATGAAGACACAGACAGAAGGATAGAAACAGTAAAAGGGAAGTTTGGAAACTACAGGTTTATGCCAGACTCGATAGAAAGCCACCTTTCTTTTACTCTTACACTACCAAAGGGTACCTTGAGTTAAACAAAACAAAAAAATCTGATAAGAACTAACAACAAAATAAAATAGAAGATTCTGAACTGACGAGGTTACATTCTTCTATTCTTATGTCACTTTTCACCCCAAATACTCGCGAGACTGCGCTGCACCGCCACCCAATATGGAATGAGTGTCGGTTGCCTCGAGAGACAAGCCACACAAATCCAGACTTCATCTGAATAATGCGGTTGCTTTCAGCTATTTACTCCTCCTCGTATATTTTGTTTTCATAAAAAAAAAAAAAAAATCTGTTCTGGCGGTAACTTCCAAGGTAGATAATTCAGTTGTGTTCGTTGTGCCATATATATATATATATATATATATATATATATATATATATATATATATATATATATATATATATATACACACAGAGGGAGAGAGAAAAGAGTGAGAATGATAATTGTTGTTCTTCCCACAATGAGTAAACATTTTCCGGTTCGGAGTAGGCTGTGTAACTTTGGATTTTGTACAAAATAATGACCAAATCTTGGACGGTTGTCAGTGGGTTGGAAGAGATTAACGTTTATTTAGTACAGGAATGAGACAGCTGAGTGCTAGTTTTTTTTTTTTTTTTTTATCCCTACGTGGATTAGTACGTACATACACTCACTTTGATGCACATCATTCAAGGTTTTGTACGTATATAATACGTTGGGTATTTATAAATTCCGCTTGGTCACCGGCGTGGCCCCCGGTCCCCTAGTGTGGCCCCGGACAACCTGGTGCGTTAGGAACACGGTACTGGTTTATTTGTGTTCCAAGATTTTTATTTTTTCTTAGAGATGGAAACAAAAAATAAAAAACATATTTCATATTCTCCATATCCTTAATTAAACAATCTACGGGTTAATGCTAGGCAGAGCTAGAAGAGAAAGACAAAAATGTTTGTCTAATAAAGATATCATCAGAGAACCTAAGCCTTTACAAGGAAAATAAATATCAGAAGGAGCAACAACATCGCAGACGTCCAATGCGGAAACCAAGGCAGAAGTCCGAATAAGAATTTATCTTTCTCAAAAGGACTGACAACTACAGAGACATCTTTGTGAAAACGAGGAGGAATTTGGAAGAAATAAATTTACTAGATTATTTTCTTATGTATCTGCTACTAGAAAAATTTTCAAATATCACAACATTTATGATGGATTATGCTATTTTTAGTTGGCTAATTATCAGAATTATCACGTTCCTTTTGAATCTCTTCTTCTAGTGAACAGCTTTACAGCAATGGTCGCTAAATTAAGCTTTATTGCCATTAGCTGGGGTATAAAGAAAGAAATGAGTTTCTTCACGTGCAGGAAGAAATATTTCACGATGCATACTCACATTCCAGTACCTGTCGGACATGGAAGTGGTGTCCATTCCACTGACATTCAAAAAATAACTACCGAAGGAAATCCAACCCACAGCATCGTAATGCCACAGAAACTGCTTTGTGGTGGAATGAAAGGCTTTGCTGATGTAAGAGATAAAGAAATTGTGGGAATATTTTAGTCTGTAAAGCTTTGAATAACGAGAGATGCTAGAAGAGCAGAAAGGTGAGGAAGCATAGAAGAATATGGTGTTACAAATAGCGTTATAGGAGACGTGCTGGAAGGGAAAAAAGGGGGAAGGCAGAAAATTATAAGGCAAAAATATTTTCTGATGGGGCTAAGCACTAGTGTGTGTGTGTGTGTGTGTGTGTGTGTGTGTGTGTGTGTGTGTGTGTGTGTTTAGCTCTGATTTCTTCCAGTGAAATGAATTAGCTAAGGTCGAGAGAGAGAGAGAGAGAGAGAGAGAGAGAGAGAGAGAGAGAGAGAGAGAGAGAGAGACAGACAGACAGACAGACAGACAGACAGACAGACAGACAGAGAAAGACATGGGGATTAGCAAAATGAACTTGATGTTTTTGGAGATAGTGGACAAACAATCGTCTCTCATCCAGACACCACATTCCATCCCTTCTCCACTTTCGTTTGCTCCCCTCCATCTCCGCCTCTGCCTCCACCTCCCCTTCATAATTCCTTGCCGCCCTCCAGTATCAACCTCTCCTCTCGCTTCATGTCTCTCCATCTCAACCTTTCAAGTAGGATCTTACCACCTCGTACTTCTCCTCTCCCCGACATTCTCCAGCCACTTGCCCTGGCCCTTCTGCTTGATTTGCCTCATTCTCTCATTCCCTCTCCTTCTGACTCTTCCTTCTCCCGCTATAATTATTTTGTTGCATAGTGAGCCTTTATTTCCCCAGAGTAATTTAATAACACATATGTTGTCATATTTCTCAGCGGAGTAGGATGGCCGGAGGTACTGCTAATGAAACTGCGTCTTTTACTTAGTTACATTATTTCAAGGACTATTAAGAGAGAGAGAGAGAGAGAGAGAGAGAGAGAGAGAGAGACCTAAACCATATTACAGTATATACTAAATTTTCTGCTTTCAGTTACAACGGGGTAATATTTATTTATAAAACTACAGTTACGATCGTACTTTCTTGTACAGCAGTCTTTTTTTTTTTTTTAGGATGTCTCTTGATCATGGTACTTTGAAAAGAAGTGGCCTTGTTTATTATTAATTTTACTTAATCTATTTCTTTTTGCGTTATAAGGGAAGTCTGAATGGTTAATGCAACCCAAGGCTCATCTGGTCCTTCACTGTAAATGGGATGTTATTATTCTGATTCCTATATCGTTATCTCTCCCGAAGATGAAAACTTCGCTAGATACCAACCATTGCACACACTGCTGGCCATCTTCTGAGCCCTAAAGTTATTTCACCCTCACCCTCCCTGTCTTGCCTTATCTCTCACTTCATTACGTTATTTTAGTATCTGATCGTTAGCTGATGAATGATGCTGTATATTTGCCATATCGGTTTTCAAAATGAATGTGAGAATTTTTGGGGAAAATATATTACATTATCTGTACAGGAAAATTTAGTGACATTTGCTTAGTTGTGGGAGAAAATGGAGTGGTAGAGGAGAAAATGGGTAGGAGTGAGAATAATCACTTTTACCAACGTCACTGCCCGAAAGGTTGACGTGAAACCTAACAAGACTAATTTTGTTGCCCAACATTGGTATTTAGACTGGCTTCGTCACTCAGACTTTTATTTTTTTTTTAGCATGATAAAAGCTGTTATAGTCGCGGCACACGAATCTGAAGGTGTCATTACCGTACCCTGGCAACCTACCAGTTAACAGTGCGTCCAATTTCGTGTCATACAGGAATCATATTATTATACACGAAGATTATTAAACACGAACATATTATACACAAATCACGCGCATATCATGTTATACACGAAATTGGACGCACTGTTGAAGGGTAGGTTGCCAGGAGACGATAATAACACCATCAGACTCACCTGCCACGACTAGTTCTTTTAATTTTTCATCTCTTATACTGTACTGTGGGGGACTATTTGCTTCTTGTACTGGCAACTTGGTCGGTAGGCTTTGATCGCTTGTTTTGTTATGCATGGAAGAAGGAACCAAAGGCCAGGAGACCACATATTATTCCCGTCAAGAAAAAAACAAAAACAATGCAAAATAGAGCCAAATTGAAGATCCGTTTATTTCAAGATGCCTGGACACACTGCGTTTTAGGACTGGAGATTATAGGCAGTTGAAAGTACAGACAGAGGGAGACTGTTCCAGAGATGACCTGTTGCATACATGAAGGGCTCGGATAGCGGTTCACTCTTGCATTAAAGAACTTGAAAAAAAAAAAGATTGAAAGTTTGTTGCTAGAAGGGTGCTAAGTGCCCTCCGTAATGGTGGAGGGATGCAGACAGACAGTTTAGAGAAGCAGTGACCATTCAAGTACGATGGAAAAGAGATGAGGATTCAACAGTGCGGCAAAGAGACAGCGACTGAAGAAAGCCAGTAGGAGAAGGAGAATTAATCAGACAAAAAGCCTTTGACCCCACCTTGTTGAGAAGAGCTGTATGTGGGGAGCCTCCCCACACGTGAGAGTTGTACTCCACACAGGGGTGAATAAAACCCGCGCATAAAGTCAACAACTGTGCAAGGGTAAAGAAGACAAGAAGTCAACTTAGTACACTTAATCGCTTGGAAGCAGATTTTACAAGAGAGGTAATATGTTCTTTCCAAGATAAATCCCGAGATTATGAAACCCCAGATATGTTTTAAGATGATGCAGGATTAAGCTGGATATTGTTAAAACTTAGACAGTACTCATGTGGAAGATTTTGCCGGGTTGATAGATGTAAGTACTAGATTTTTGGTGCATTAAAAAAAAAAAAGGCTTACTTTTTCCCAAATTAGAGATATAAGCCAAGTCAGACATTAGGTGTGCCAAAACCTCACCCCTTGTTTGTTGAAGTAACTGCTGAGATTGATGCTGCGGGAAGCAAATGGAAAGGTGGTGGTGGAGTCTTAAGCACATGAGTGGATAGGGTTAGATATACAGCTTAGAATTCATTGATGAATAAAAGGAAGAGAGTTGGTGATCGGACAGAGTCCTGAGGAACACCACTATTGATAGCTCTAGGAGAAGAAAAGTGGCCGTCTGAAACAGTAGCTATGGAAGGACCAGAAAGTAGATAGACATGAAGACACAGACAGAAGGATAGAAACAGTAAAAGGGAAGTTTGGAAACTACAGGTTTATGCCAGACTCGATAGAAAGCCACCTTTCTTTTACTCTTACACTACCAAAGGGTACCTTGAGTTAAACAAAACAAAAAAATCTGATAAGAACTAACAACAAAATAAAATAGAAGATTCTGAACTGACGAGGTTACATTCTTCTATTCTTATGTCACTTTTCACCCCAAATACTCGCGAGACTGCGCTGCACCGCCACTCAATATGGAATGAGTGTCGGTTGCCTCGAGAGACAAGCCACACAAATCCAGACTTCATCTGAATAATGCGGTTGCTTTCAGCTATTTACTCCTCCTCGTATATTTTGTTTTCATTAAAAAAAAAAAATCTGTTCTGGCGGTAACTTCCAAGGTAGATAATTCAGTTGTGTTCGTTGTGCTATATATATATATATATATATATATATATATATATATATATATATATATATATATATACACACACACACACAGAGGGAGAGAGAAAAGAGTGAGAATGATAATTGTTGCTCTTCCCACAATGAGTAAACATTTTCCGGTTCGGAGTAGGCTGTGTAACTTTGGATTTAGTACAAAATAATGACCAAATCTTGGACGGTTGTCAGTGGGTTGGAAGAGATTAACGTTTTTTAGTACAGGAATGAGACAGCTGAGTGCTAGATTTTTTTTTTTTTTATCCCTACGTGGATTAGTACGTACATACACTCACTTTGATGCACATCATTCAAGGTTTTGTACGTATATAATACGTTGGGTATTTATAAATTCCGCTTGGTCACCGGCGTGGCCCCCGGTCCCCTAGTGTGGCCCCGGACAACCTGGTGCGTTAGGAACACGGTACTGGTTTATTTGTGTTCCAAGATTTTTATTTTTTCTTAGAGATGGAAACAAAAAATAAAAAACATATTTCATATTCTCCATATCCTTAATTAAACAATCTACGGGTTAATGCTAGGCAGAGCTAGAAGAGAAAGACAAAAATGTTTGTCTAATAAAGATATCATCAGAGAACCTAAGCCTTTACAAGGAAAATAAATATCAGAAGGAGCAACAACATCGCAGACGTCCAATGCGGAAACCAAGGCAGAAGTCCGAATAAGAATTTATCTTTCTCAAAAGGACTGACAACTACAGAGACATCTTTGTGAAAACGAGGAGGAATTTGGAAGAAATAAATTTACTAGATTATTTTCTTATGTATCTGCTACTAGAAAAATTTTCAAATATCACAACATTTATGATGGATTATGCTATTTTTAGTTGGCTAATTATCAGAATTATCACGTTCCTTTTGAATCTCTTCTTCTAGTGAACAGCTTTACAGCAATGGTCGCTAAATTAAGCTTTATTGCCATTAGCTGGGGTATAAAGAAAGAAATGAGTTTCTTCACGTGCAGGAAGAAATATTTCACGATGCATACTCACATTCCAGTACCTGTCGGACATGGAAGTGGTGTGCATTCCATTGACATTCAAAAAATAACTACCGAAGGGAATCCAACCCACAGCATCGTAATGCCACAGAAACTGCTTTGTGGTGGAATGTAAGGCTTTGCTGAAGTAAGAGATAAAGAAATTGTCGGAATATTTTAGTCTGTAAAGCTTTGAATAACGAGAGATGCTAGAAAGGCAGAAAGGTGAGGAAGCATAGAAGAATATGGTGTTATAAATAGCGTTATAGGAGACGTGCTGGAAGGGAAAAAAGGGGGAAGGCAGAAAATTATAAGGCAAAAATATTTTCTGATGGGGCTAAGCACTAGTGTGTGTGTGTGTGTGTGTGTGTGTGTGTGTGTGTGTGTGTGTGTGTGTGTGTGTGTGTGTTTAGCTCTGATTTCTTCCAGTGAAATGAATTAGCTAAGGTTGAGAGAGAGAGAGAGAGAGAGAGAGAGAGAGAGAGAGAGAGAGAGAGAGAGAGAGAGAGAGAGAGAGAGAGAGAGAGAGAGACAGACAGACAGACAGACAGACAGACAGACAGACAGAGAAAGACATGGGGATTAGCAAAATGAACTTGATGTTTTTGGAGATAGTGGACAAACAATCGTCTCTCATCCAGACACCACATTCCATCCCTTCTCCACTTTCGTTTGCTCCCCTCCATCTCCGCCTCTGCCTCCACCTCCCCTTCATAATTCCTTGCCGCCCTCCAGTATCAACCTCTCCTCTCGCTTCATGTCTCTCCATCTCAACCTTTCAAGTAGGATCTTACCACCTCGTACTTCTCCTCTCCCCGACATTCTCCAGCCACTTGCCCTGGCCCTTCTGCTTGATTTGCCTCATTCTCTCATTCCCTCTCCTTCTGACTCTTCCTTCTCCCGCTATAATTATTTTGTTGCATAGTGAGCCTTTATTTCCCCAGAGTAATTTAATAACACATATGTTGTCATATTTCTCAGCGGAGTAGGATGGCCGGAGGTACTGCTAATGAAACTGCGTCTTTTACTTAGTTACATTATTTCAAGGACTATTAAGAGAGAGAGAGAGAGAGAGAGAGAGAGAGAGAGAGAGAGAGAGAGAGACCTAAACCATATTACAGTATATACTAAACTTTCTGCTTTCAGTTACAACGGGGTAATATTTATTTATAAAACTACAGTTACGATTGTACTTTCTTGTACAGTAGTCTTTTTTTTTTTTAGGATGTCTCTTGATCATGGTACTTTGAAAAGAAGTGGCCTTGTTTATTATTAATTTTACTTAATCTATTTTTTTTTGCGTTATAAGGGAAGTCTGAATGGTTAATGCAACCCAAGGCTCATCTGGTCCTTCACTGTAAATTGAATGTTATATGATTTCTATATCGTTATCTCTCCCGAAGATGAAAACTTCGCTAGATACCAACCATTGCACACACTGCTGGCAATCTTCTGAGCCCTAAAGTTATTTCACCCTCACCCTCCCTGTCTTGCCTTATCTCTCACTTCATTACGTTATTTTAGTATCTGATCGTTCGCTGATGAATGATGCTGTATATTTGCCATATCGGTTTTCAAAATGAATGTGAGAATTTTGAGGGGAAATATGTTACATTATCTGTACAGGAAAATTTAGTGACATTTGCTTAGTTGTGGGAGAAAATGGAGTGGTAGAGGAGAAAATGGGTAGGAGTGAGAATAATCACTTTTACCAACGTCACTGCCCGAAAGGTTGACGTGAAACCTAACAAGACTAATTTTGTTGCCCAACATTGGTATTTAGACTGGCTTCGTCACTCAGACTTTTATTTTTTTTTTTAGCATGATAAAAGCTGTTATAGTCGCGGCACACGAATCTGAAGGTGTCATTACCGTACCCTGGCAACCTACCAGTTAACAGTGCGTCCAATTTCGTGTCATACAGGAATCATATTATTATACACGAAGATTATTAAACACGAACATATTATACACAAATCACGCGCATATCATGTTATACACGAAATTGGACGCACTGTTGAAGGGTAGGTTGCCAGGAGACGATAATAACACCATCAGACTCACCTGCCACGACTAGTTCTTTTAATTTTTCATCTCTTATACTGTACTGTGGGGGACTATTTGCTTCTTGTACTGGCAACTTGGTCGGTAGGCTTTGATCGCTTGTTTTGTTATGCATGGAAGAAGGAACCAAAGGCCAGGAGACCACATATTATTCCCGTCAAGAAAAAAACAAAAACAATGCAAAATAGAGCCAAATTGAAGATCCGTTTATTTCAAGATGCCTGGACACACTGCGTTTTAGGACTGGAGATTATAGGCAGTTGAAAGTACAGACAGAGGGAGACTGTTCCAGAGATGACCTGTTGCATACACGAAGGGCTCGGATAGCGGTTCACTCTTGCATTAAAGAACTTGAAAAAAAAAAAGATTGAAAGTTTGTTGCTAGAAGGGTGCTACGTGCCCTCCGTAATGGTGGAGGGATGCAGACAGACAGTTTAGAGAAGCAGTGACCATTCAAGTACGATGGAAAAGAGATGAGGATTCAACAGTGCGGCAAAGAGACAGCGACTGAAGAAAGCCAGTAGGAGAAGGAGAATTAATCAGACAAAAAGCCTTTGACCCCACCTTGTTGAGAAGAGCTGTATGTGGGGAGCCTCCCCACACGTGAGAGTTGTACTCCACACAGGGGCGAATAAAACCCGTGTATAAAGTCAACAACTGTGCAGGGGTAAAGAAGGCAAGAAGTCAACTTAGCACACTTAATCGCTTGGAAGCAGATTTTACAAGAGAGGTAATATGTTCTTTCCAAGATAAATCCCGAGATTATGAAACCCCAGATATGTTTTAAGATGATGCAGGATTAAGCTGGATATTGTTAAAACTTAGACAGTACTCATGTGGAAGATTTTGTCGGGTTGATAGATGTAAGTACTGAATTTGTGGTGCATTAAAAAAAAAAAAAAAAAGGCTTACTTTTTCCCAAATTAGAGATATAAGCCAAGTCAGACATTAGGTGTGCCAAAACCTCACCCCTTGTTTGTTGAAGTAACTGCTGAGATGGATGCTGCGGGAAGCAAATGGAAAGGTGGTGGTGGAGTCTTAAGCACATGAGTGGATAGGGTTAGATATACAGCTTAGAATTCATTGATGAATAAAAGGAAGAGAGTTGGTGATAGGACAGAGTCCTGAGGAACACCACTATTGATAGCTCTAGGAGAAGAAAAGTGGCCGTCTGAAACAGTAGCTATGGAAGGACCAGAAAGTAGGTAGACATGAAGACACAGACAGAAGGATAGAAACAGTAAAAGGGAAGTTTGGAAACTACAGGTTTATGCCAGACTCGATAGAAAGCCACCTTTCTTTTACTCTTACACTACCAAAGGGTACCATGAGTTAAACAAAACAAAAAAATCTGATAAGAACTAACAACAAAATAAAATAGAAGATTCTGAACTGACGAGGTTACATTCTTCTATTCTTATGTCACTTTTCACCCCAAATACTCGCGAGACTGCGCTGCACCGCCACTCAATATGGAATGAGTGTCGGTTGCCTCGAGAGACAAGCCACACAAATCCAGACTTCATCTGAATAATGCGGTTGCTTTCAGCTATTTACTCCTCCTCGTATATTTTGTTTTCATAAAAAAAAAAAAAAAAAAATCTGTTCTGGCGGTAACTTCCAAGGTAGATAATTCAGTTGTGTTCGTTGTGCCATATATATATATATATATATATATATATATATATATATATATATATATATATATATATATATATATATATGTATATATATATATATATATATATATATATATATATATATATATATATATATATATATATATATATATATATATATACACACACACACACAGGGAGAGAGAAAAGAGTGAGAAAGAGATAATTGTTGTTCTTCCCACAATGAGTAAACATTTTCCGGTTCGGAGTTGGCTCTGTAACTTTGGATTTAGTACAAAATAATGACCAAATCTTGGACGGTTGTCAGTGGGTTGGAACATATTAACGTTTTTGAGTACAGGAATGAGACAGCTGAGCGCTAGATTTTTTTCTTTTTATCCCTACGTGGATTAGTACGTACATACACTCACTTTGATGCACATCATTCAAGGTTTTGCACGTATATAATACGTTGGGTATTTAATAATTCCGCTTGGTCACCGGCGTGGCCCCCGGTCCCCTAGTGGGGCCCCGGACAACCTGGTGCGTTAGGAACACGGTACTGGTTTATTTGTGTTCCAAGATTTTTTTTTTCTTAGAGATGGAAACAAAAAATAAAAAAACATTTCATATTCTTCATATCCTTAATTAAACAATCTACGGGTTAATGCTAGGCAGAGCTAGAAGAGAAAAACAAAAATGTTTGTCTAATAAAGATATCAGCACAGAACCTATGCCTTTACAAGGAAAATAAATATCAGAAGGAGCAACAACATCGCAGACGTCCAGTGCGGAAACCAAGGCAGAAGTCCGAATAAGAATTTATCTTTCTCAAAAGGACTGACAACTACAGAGACATCTTTGTGAAAACGAGGAGGAATTTGGAAGAAATAAATTTACTAGATTATTTTCTTATGTATCTGCTACTAGAAAAATTTTCAAATATCACAACATTTATGATGGATTATGCTATTTTTAGTTGGCTAATTATCAGAATTATCACGTTCCTTTTGAATCTCTTCTTCTAGTGAACAGCTTTACAGCAATGGTCGCTAAATTAAGCTTTATTGCCATTAGCTGGGGTATAAAGAAAGAAATGAGTTTCTTCACGTGCAGGAAGAAATATTTCACGATGCATACTCACATTCCAGTACCTGTCGGACATGGAAGTGGTGTGCATTCCATTGACATTCAAAAAATAACTACCGAAGGGAATCCAACCCACAGCATCGTAATGCCACAGAAACTGCTTTGTGGTGGAATGTAAGGCTTTGCTGAAGTAAGAGATAAAGAAATTGTCGGAATATTTTAGTCTGTAAAGCTTTGAATAACGAGAGATGCTAGAAAGGCAGAAAGGTGAGGAAGCATAGAAGAATATGGTGTTATAAATAGCGTTATAGGAGACGTGCTGGAAGGGAAAAAAGGGGGAAGGCAGAAAATTATAAGGCAAAAATATTTTCTGATGGGGCTAAGCACTAGTGTGTGTGTGTGTGTGTGTGTGTGTGTGTGTGTGTGTGTGTGTTTAGCTCTGATTTCTTCCAGTGAATTGAATTAGCTAAGGTCGAGAGAGAGAGAGAGAGAGAGAGAGAGAGAGAGAGAGAGAGAGAGACAGACAGACAGACAGACAGACAGACAGAGAAAGACATGGGGATTAGCAAAATGAACTTGATGTTTTTGGAGATAGTGGACAAACAATCGTCTCTCATCCAGACACCACATTCCATCCCTTCTCCACTTTCGTTTGCTCCCCTCCATCTCCGCCTCTGCCTCCACCTCCCCTTCATAATTCCTTGCCGCCCTCCAGTATCAACCTCTCCTCTCGCTTCATGTCTCTCCATCTCAACCTTTCAAGTAGGATCTTACCACCTCGTACTTCTCCTCTCCCCGACATTCTCCAGCCACTTGCCCTGGCCCTTCTGCTTGATTTGCCTCATTCTCTCATTCCCTCTCCTTCTGACTCTTCCTTCTCCCGCTATAATTATTTTGTTGCATAGTGAGCCTTTATTTCCCCAGAGTAATTTAATAACACATATGTTGTCATATTTCTCAGCGGAGTAGGATGGCCGGAGGTACTGCTAATGAAACTGCGTCTTTTACTTAGTTACATTATTTCAAGGACTATTAAGAGAGAGAGAGAGAGAGAGAGAGAGAGAGAGAGAGAGAGAGAGAGAGAGAGAGAGACCTAAACCATATTACAGTATATACTAAACTTTCTGCTTTCAGTTACAACGGGGTAATATTTATTTATAAAACTACAGTTACGATTGTACTTTCTTGTACAGTAGTCTTTTTTTTTTTTAGGATGTCTCTTGATCATGGTACTTTGAAAAGAAGTGGCCTTGTTTATTATTAATTTTACTTAATCTATTTTTTTTTGCGTTATAAGGGAAGTCTGAATGGTTAATGCAACCCAAGGCTCATCTGGTCCTTCACTGTAAATTGAATGTTATATGATTTCTATATCGTTATCTCTCCCGAAGATGAAAACTTCGCTAGATACCAACCATTGCACACACTGCTGGCAATCTTCTGAGCCCTAAAGTTATTTCACCCTCACCCTCCCTGTCTTGCCTTATCTCTCACTTCATTACGTTATTTTAGTATCTGATCGTTCGCTGATGAATGATGCTGTATATTTGCCACATCGGTTTTCAAAATGAATGTGAGAATTTTGAGGGGAAATATGTTACATTATCTGTACAGGAAAATTTAGTGGCATTTGCTAAGTTGTGGGAGAAAATGGAGTGGTAGAGGAGAAAATGGGTAGGAGTGAGAATAATAACTTTTTCCAACGTCATTGACCGAAAGGTTGACGTGAAACCTGACCAGACAAACTCTGTTGCCACACGATGGTATTCGGACAGGCTTCGTCACTCAGACTTTATTTTTCTTTTAGCATGATAAATGCTGTTATCGTCGCGGCACACGAGTTTGAAGGTGTCATTGCTGTACCCTGGCAACCTATCCGTTAACAGTGCGTCCGATTTCGTGTCATATTATGCACGAATCATATTATTATACACGAAGATTATTATACACGAACATAATATACACGAATTACACGCGTATCATATTATACGCGAAATTGGACGCACTGGTGACGGGTAGGTTGCCAAGAGACGATAATAGCACATTCAGATTTACGCGCCGCGACTAGTTCTTTTTATTTTTCATCTCTTATATTGTACTGTGGAGGACTATTTGCTTCTTGTACTGGCAACTTGGTCGGTGGGCTTTGATTGCTTTTTTTGTTATGCATAGAAGAAGGAACCAAAGGCCAGGAGACCACACATTGCTCCTGTCAAGAAAAAACAAAAACAATACAAAAGAGAGACAAATTAATGATCGGTATATTTCACGATGCCTGGACGCACTGCGTTTTAGGAATGGAGATTATAGGCAGTAGGAAATACAGCCAGAGGGAGACTGTTCCAGTGATGACCTGTTGCATACATGAAGGGCTCGGATAACGGTTCACTGTTCGATTAGAGAGCTGGAAAGAAAATGGATGAAAAGTTGTTGCTAGACGGATGCTACTTGCCCTCCGTAATGGTGGAGGGATGCAGACAGACGGTTTAGAGAAGCAGTGACCATTCAAGTAGCGATGGAAAAAGAGATAAGGATCCAACAGTGCGGCAAAGAGACAGCGACTGAAGAAAGCCAGTAAAAGACGGTGAGTTACTGAGACAAAAATCATTTGACGCCACCTTGTTGAGAAGAGCTGTATAAGGGGAGCCTCCCCACACTTGAGAGTTATACTCCACACAGGGACGAATAAAACCCGTGTATAAAGTCAACTACTGTGCAGGGGTAAAGAAGGCATGAAGTCGACTTAGCACATCTAATCTCTTGGAAGCACATTTTACAAGAGAGATAATATGTTCTTTCCAAGATAAATTCCGAGAGAATGAAATTTCAAATATGTTTTAAGATGATGCAGGATTGAGCTGGATATTGTTAAAACTTAGACGGTACTCCTGTGGAAGATTTTGTCGGGATGATAGATGTAAGAACTGAATTTTTGGTGTATTAAAAAAAAAAAAAAAAAAAAGATTACTTTTACCCAAATCAGAGATATGAGCCAACTCAGACATTAGGTGTGCCAAAACCTCATCTCTTGTTTGTTGAAGTAACTGTTAAGATGGACGTTGCGGAAACCAAATGGAGAGGTGAAGGGTGGAATCATCAGTGTACGAGTGGATAGGGTTAGATGTACAGCTTAGAGAGTCATTGATGAATAAAAGGAAGAGAGTTGGTAATAGGACAGAGCCCTGAGGAACACCACTATTGATAGTTCTAGGAGAAGAACAGTGGCCGTCTAAAACAGCAGCTATAGAAGGACCAGAAAGGAAACTAGAGATGAAGGCAGAGACAGAAGGATAGAAACAGTGAGGGCAGTTTGGAAATTAAAGATTTAGGCCAGACTCGATAGAAAGCCTTTGAGATGTCAAGTGCAATGGCAAAGCTTTCGCCAAAGTCCTGAAAACAGGATGACCAAGAGTCTGAACGTTTGGTGAGAAGATCGCCAGCGGAGCGTCCCTGCTGGAACCCATACTGACGATCAGAAAGAAAATTGTGATGGGAAAGATGCTTTAAAATTTTTCTGTTAAGAATAGACTCGCAAACTTTTGAGACACAAGATGTTAAAGCAGTTGGGCGATTGTTAGAGGTTTGGGAATGGTCACCCTTCTTTGGGACTGGCTGAATGAGAGTAATCTTCCAGCAAGAAGGAAAGCTACAAGTTAATAGACAAAGGCGAAAGAGTTTACCTAGGCAGGGTGTAAGCACAGTTCTTGAGAACAATAGGAGGGACCTCATCAGGCCCATGTGCCTTGTTAGTACTGAGGCCAGCGATGGCAGAAAATACTTCAGCTGAAGAAATTTTAATGTCAGCCGTGAGGAAGTCAGAGGGGCAAAGTGATGAAGAGCAGCATCGGAATCGACTAAGGTGGAACAGGAGGACAAAGTCTGAGCAAAGAGATCTGCTTTCTCAGTTGAAGGAATAGCTACAGAGCCAACAGAGCGGAAAAAAGGAGAGGAGGAGGATGAAACTAGTTAGGTTTAGGGCAAGGTGCTGGAAGGAGCGTGAAGAATTGGAGTTGGAGAGTTTAGAGCATTTAGTTAGAATGATTTTTTTTTTTTTTTTCGCAGAGGGAAGAACAGATTTAGCACAATTCCGGGCAGAAACATAAAAGAAATGAAATTCAAGGGTGAGTTGGCTCTGCTACCTTTTGCAGGCCTTCGCCTTGCTGTGGACAGTATTAGAACAAGCGCGATCAAACCTTTTTTTTTTTTTTCACTAGTCATAGGATATGAGAAACAAATATATGCTTTCATGCGCGAAAGAATAACATCCGTAATGTGCAAGGCACACTCAGATGGCTCTCGGCTATGGATGTAATAATCATTTCAGGGAAAATCAATGAAATACTGCCTGAGGGCCTGCCAATCAGCAGCTCCCAATTACCACAACTGAAATTCATGGTAGAGTCCACAGGCCTTAGTGGTGCGATAGGACAGGTTCAAATGATAAATCTGTGATCAGTGAAGCCCAATGGAGAGGAAAGATTAACAGTGTAAGCAGAAGGATTAGTTGTAAGCAAGAGGTCAAGTATGTTGGAACTCTCTCCAAGGCAGTCAGGGATATGGGTAGGATGCTGTTCAAGCTGCTCCAGGTCATTAAGGATAGAAAAGATGTAGGCTTGTTCACCAGGTGGATCAGTGAAAGGAGAGGAGAGCCAAACGTGGTGGTGAACATGGAAATATCCTAGAATGGAAATTTCAGAGAAAGGAGAAATTGACAGGATGTGTTCCATCTCAGAAGGAAGACAGTCGAAGAATTTTTCATAGTCAGTAGAATTAAGGGATAAGTAAACAGCACAGATATATTTAGTCGGAGAATGAGAGGAAGGCTAAATCCAGAGGGTAGAGAATTCAGAAGATTCAAGTTTAGAACATGAAAGTAAGGTATGTTGTTGGATACATATACACAACAGCTACCTTTGGCTTCGAGATGAGTGTAGAGAAAGTAGGAGTATACAGAGAAGGGTTTGCTATCAGTCGTCTCAGACAACTGAGTCTCAACTGGGCAGCTAAAGTGAGGTTTAGAAGAAAGGAGATGGTGCTCAACAGAGCGAAAGTTAAAGGAACAACTGCAAATGTTGCAGAAATGAAGAAGAAATGAGTCAGACATACATGGTCGTCACAGGGAGAGGAGCGAATGGTGAGCGCATTGATGACCTTTCCCCCCGGGGGACTCAGAGACTTGGTTATGAGGCACCATTTGTTTTTTGTTTTTTTTTTAAACAGAAAGTGTAGTGTGAAATGTGCATGTAGTTTGGTGCTGGGAGATAAATTTGTACTGGAGAGCATGCTGGCCTACTTTCTGTGATAGTGAAACACTGAATAAGTTCAGGAAAGGGGGATGGTCAGGATCTAGTCCCAAGGGCTGATAAAATGGGAGCTCCAACTCTTTCTATCATCTTTGCATCCATCTTGAGAGTAGTGCCCTGCTTGACTGGTGCTATAGTCTACTTTCCTATAAAATATTAGCTGTGCATTCTCCACTGGACTGGTGAAGCATCCACAGGTTGTCTTTGGGTTACTATAATCAAGGAACGTAAATATCTAGATATCAGTTCTTGCAGTAGCCTTTTCTTATTCTTCCCTCACTCTTGGCTCCCATTCCTCATTGCAGGCTGCTTAGGATCAGCTCCGTAATGATAATACTTGGCACTCCTCTCCATTGACCCCTCTGGCTGAACGAGAGAGGGGAGGGAAAGGCAGCCCACATAGCTCCCTGTGTTTCTTGTTCTCTTCAGTACTTCCCCTCCTGTATTTAGGCCTGCATAATTTACTGATATAAGGTTACTGTCCATCCAGGGGTGTTGCGCTTCAGTCAGGTAGTAGGGTCTCAACAGCTGACCATGTTATTTGCATCATAACCTTGCCTGGTACTTCCTTCAGGTTGGGGTCTTCCAGACCCTTTTGCTTCTCCAATCTCCCATTCCTTCCTGACAACTTGTCCATTGTTCTTGTCCCTCTTCCACTGGATCTTGAATAAGTACACATGAGTGCCTGGGGTAACCATGTGCGAGTGGTGATAGCCATCTTATGGACATGATGGTCGGGGGAGGGGGGGTGGTTAGTGGAAACTTGACTAAGATCCCCCTTCACAATCCTATACACTGCCTGGTCTCACATTATTGCCCTTTTAATGTATTCAAGTAACCACACTACGAGATGCTCTGTGCTTGGGGATTTCTTGACAATTAGGCTTCAGCTGAAAGACCTTCATCTCCAGAGATTATTGACTAGATGATTCTTAGCTACTAGCACTGGCACAGGACTTCTGCTGAAGGACCTTCATCTGCAGAGATTATTGACTAGAAGATTCTTAGCTACCAGCATTCACAATCATAGTCATTCTTCACCGCTGCTGGTGGGTGACTCAGTGCCACTCAGTCTGGTTGCATTTTCACAGATGAGTGGTTAAATTTGTTTAGTCCTTTGGCCCCGTAGCTCTCCATCTCTCTCTTCTCTCCTTGCCTCAGCTCTCACTTTACTACGATATTGGGTTCCTCTCTTTGTCTTCCACAGAGATTCTGTCATATTCATCTTCGCGAACTTTGCTGAAAAGATAGAGAAGACGGTCTAACCTAAGCACAGGTTGTACTGTTGATTCCTTTTCTGATAGCAATAACCAATGAATCTTTCAAAACAAAGTATACTATATAGATTTTGAAGAATGTCATCAAGGCAGGCTATTGCACCATCTAAACACTAGTCATGGACTTCGGCACTTGCTGCCCCTGTGTCCATGCCAGTCACTACTTTCACCCAACTGAATATCAGCATTTTCACTCCATATCTTTTTTATTAATGTGCATTCATAAAATCCGGCATTACGGTAGAGGGTCGCCTTCCCGAGGTGAGGTTGATGTTCTCAAAGAAGGAATCTTCTCAGATGGAGAACATCCTACCTGAATGGACGAACTAAATGGACGATCACATAACTCTCAACTCATTCCACGCTCCGAGAGGAGGATGGTGTGCTGCAATGTCAGAGAAAAGTCTCTCTCCCAGAGACACGCTTTTTTTTTCTAAGCCTGCAGCTACTCCAGTTACCCTGAATTGACATGAATCCATACAAATAAACACACTCCACATGTAACACAACATGTCAACACTTTTCAGTTCTGTACAACTGCTGCAACAAGTAGTTGTATCTTGTCTATACAGATCAGCCAGCATACAAAAATCATACCTCATAATGGACATGCTGTTGTAGCATCACTCATAGGAAAAGAATACACATACGCAAGTAATTACAGAGAGAGAAAATAATATGTGTACTGAATAGGGCTTGTGTGAACACCAAGATCTCCCCTCCTTTACTGGAGAAGTTTACAGGCTTTTAACAAAACAGCAACTGACTGTGCATTCATAGATACAGACTTAGATATGGTTATATATAGACAGGCTTACATAGGTGGAGAATACACGTAGCTCCTTTTTGGAGAATGTATATTGCACGCACATCGATAGATAGCACGTACACCAATAGAAGGCAATGCACTCATACGTTAATATCGGAGCACACAAAAAGCAGCCACTCACACACATGGCACCCTCCCTCCCTTTTTATTACACTCACATTCCATATTCGTCTCTCATTCTGTACTTGTCTGCTTCCACTACATATTGCCATTTCCTCTGTATAACATGTGATCTTATATTTCTCAAACCGTCTCTCCAGCTTCCCCTCCCAATTTATCTCCCTAGTCTTTCGGATGCCTTCCCCCCTCTCTTCTCGCCTCGTGAAATGTAAACCCTTTTGTCGTTCGCTTTACAGTTCTTTCACCCAGTGCAGTCTCTCTCTCTCTCTCTCTCTCTGTATATACTGTATGTGTGTGTGTGTGTAATTCACCGGGTCGGTCAGGATCACTTGATGGTCGTGATCATCAGCATTTTACCCTCCCGGAAGGGAGCTGAGAGCTCATATAGTCCGATCTAAGGGCAAGGCTGTGACCTTCACACACCCACACACCCGTCCCCTTGCTCAAGGGGGACAGTAACCACCCACTTCGTCTGTGAAACTTTTCGCAACCTGAGCGAGGCGCGAACTCCCGTTTACCAGATGGCAAGCAAGAACGTTACCACTGCGCCAGCGAGTGGTGTATGTGTGTGTGTGTGTGTGTGAATCGTAGTGGTGGACTTCGTGGTCGGCTGCTGGATTGTGACTCCCTCGTAAAGTGGCCTTAGTTCCCAGTTACTGACCAGAATAATATTCTCTGAACCTTTTCTTTCTCTCTCTCATTCTAGTTCTTTTTCCTTCCTCTTCCACTGCGACACATTCGGTATATATAGCGTACATATTTCCATTTTCCTCTAAATTCATGTTCTTCAAAGAAGGAAAGTTTTAATAGCTGGGATGGGGTCTGTGCTTCAGGCCACTTATGAAGAATGTTCCAGGATCGAGCCTCCAATAGATGTTTGGAGCAGAGGGACTGTGATAGGCCGAGCTATATCACAGCCATGAAGGTGGGACTTTGGAGTCTTCCAGCACTTCCAGTGTCGGAAGTTGTCCTGGAACCTAGCAACACTTTCATTTACTGAGAAAGTCTTGGACACAGAGTTTCACTTAGGAATATATTTTCAAGCCCGGGTCAAAGGATCACTGATAAACAAGTCTAATTCCAACATTTACAGTTATATCCCGTCTCCAAGTCAATATATAAAAGACATTTGTACATATCTCTTGACATTGTGCTTGGTTCCCGTACTGCACAATTACCGTAATCTCGCACATTCACTAGCACAGTAAGCACTGTTTTACGTTAAGGACGAAGAGTCTACTCGTCTGTGCTGGTATCCTGACTTTAACTGCCCACACCCTTCTCCATCTCACACTCATTGCCTCCCTTCACCATGACCAGCTCAACTCGAAGCTGTGTTAGACACTTCGAAACAATTTGAACCAGATCCCAACAATGCAGACAGTTTGACCCTTAAGAAAACAAATTGGCAATAGCAGTAACAATACTCAGAATAATAACCTTGATCAATATTCGGTCACGTGAATAAAGGAGATTATCCTGCTTTTTTCAGGTGACATTACCTCATCCTTAAGAGAGTGATATGGGGACGGTAGGGCTAATGAGTATAAAAGTTACATCTTGCATCTAATGAGTACAATAATTCACTTCTGCGAGACTGGTAAACATGGCTATGTTGTTGCCCTTGATCCTGGGTAGCGGTGCCGTGGAATCGAGCGATGAGTTCAGCGGATGAGGCCAAACTAGACAGGCTGATGTGTGAAGGAAATCATGTGCTGCTGAAAAGCGTTACATTGGTAACTTACGCAATACTGAGACGATTTCCTAACGGTATGACAATTAGATATACATGAATTCTTAAATCAACAATTAAATATCTATCTATCTATCTATTGCCAGACGCCTCAATCCCGTTTGGGGTGGCCACAAACAAATCGCCTCCAAGTCGCCCTTTCCCCCGCCATTTCACTCCCCTGCTCCCAACTCACACCCCCCTCTCTCATATACCTCTCCACCCCATCTCTCCATCTCATCCTCGGCCTCCCCCTCCCTCTTTCCCCCTCAACCTCACTCACATACACTCTCTTCGTCAGTCTTTCACCCTCCATCCTCTCCACATGGCCAAACCACCTCAGTGTGTTCCTCATAACGCTTCCTATCATATCCACATCAACACCACAACGCTCCTTTATATCCTCATTCGTCAGCCTGTCTCTCCATGTGACTCCACAGGCTCCTCTTAAATAACTCATTTCCACGGCTCTCACTCTTGACTTGTGTCCTTCCAACAACGTCCAAGCTTCACTTCCGTACGTTAGAGTTGGTATCACAATACTGTTATGTAGTAACTTTTTCACTTCCATGCTCACTTCCCTGCTTCTTATCACTGCTTTCAAAGAACCAGCAACCTTTCTTCCCTGCTGTACCCTTTCAAGCACTTCACCCTCCAAACCTCCATCCTTACTCATCACACTACCCAAGTACTTAAACGTACTCACATTTTCCAATTCCTCACCATCCAATCTCGCTGTACATTCACTGACTTCACCTCTCTCAAAGACCATCAATTTATTCTTCCCTACATTCACCTTTAGATTCCGTTTCTTACATACTCTCTCAAACTCATCCACCAAGCCTTGCAGCTCCCCTTCGTCTTCATTCAACAACACAGTATCATCTGCAAACAACAGTACAGGGAGTTTCCAAACACTATCCTCTCTCACCAGGGCCACTCCAACATCCACTACCCTACCTTGTACCTCTTTTATTACCCCATCCATGTACAGATTGAACAACCATGGAGACATGACACATCCCTGTTTCAAACCAACTTCCAAAGAGAAAAATTCACTTAGTTCACCATCCACACGCACTGCAGCCTTCGCACCATCGTACATACTCTTCACAGCATTCAACAACTTCCCATCTACTCCATATATTCTTAACACTTTCCACAATCCTAGTCTATCCAATTAAATATACGAAATAAAAGTCCTCAGTAGAATACTCTACGTACATGTATACCCGTATACAACAAAATATTATTCCATGCATCATAGTATACAAGACGGAACACAAATTCCTTGTGCTCCAATAGTTTCATCTCTTATATGACACAACACTTATGTACAGAACATTCTGAAAGACTCTTCCGATCCAACATGGAAGCTACATGATGACAGCTCACTGTAGCCTGGGTGCTGCTGACCTATGGTGTGTGATCACCGACTGTCGTCACAGGTACTTTGGTACTTTGGTACCTGGTACTCCCATCATCTGCCTGAATGGTTCCATATAGTCCAGTTGAACTGACGTCCTCCCGGGTGTCAACGAGGTTGGTGTTGCCAGTTGCATTTGTCTCACCCCTGATGTACTTTTTATGCCCCACCATGTATATGGCTGGGGCATATAGTGTTGGTCATGTCCATCCCTCCATCTTTCTGTCCTTCCATCCTTCCGTCCGTCCATCCCGTTTTGCATTTAGCTAATTTCCGAAGAAGCTCTTAAAGATACCTTCATTAACCCGACAGCTGTGACGAGAGGTAACAATATAAAACAAGTTCAGTAGGAGACCCTGCAAATTTCATCGGCTGTATCAGCTGACATTCCCAAACCTCAGACGATGAAATCAGTTCCTGCGTCTTGGCACACAGGCTTTGACCCGGTGATGGTAGTCAGTCACCTCAGGGGGACCAGGTAATGTAAACCAGTCAAACATGAGAATCAAAGATAGTGTTTCTGTTAGGATATCCCTTTTTGATTCTCATAACTTTCATTGCCCTGGTGTACCTGCCCATCCAGGAGATCGTTCCTCTGCACATATAAGGAAGTGTTTGGAGCAGTATACTTTCTGGGACTGGTTTAATGAGTGTTAAGTGACGGAGACATCTTTGAAAGCAAAACTTTACTGAGATGTGAGCACTTTTATCAGCACTGGTAGCGCTAATGAGGAGATACTCATCTGCCTAACAGAGTGCCTTTGGAGATGACCCACAAGCCTTAACTAGGTCACGTGGGACCTTAACCCTTGTCAATATACAGATCTCATATGAGACAAAAAGAAGGTCTGCACAGGCCAAGCAGCAAAGTTCATATGAGACATAATTTACGATGGTTATAAGAGCTTTGACTCAGGGCAGGTAAACTACCTTACACAGAATCAACCCAGCAGGATGGCACTCTTCTGTCTGGAGGAAGAACCATCAGCCAACTTCAAGATAGGAAACTTCACTTCAGTCAAGCACAAAGAGGCAAGACATCGTCTCATCGGTGCAACTGAAAGTTTTCTTGGTAGACTTGGTGCCTCTCCCTCGAAAACTCTCCTTATCCATGGATTCTGATAAGGGCCAAGTGTTGAAATACTGACACCAGTGTCCTGTAGGTACAAACACACACACACACACACACACACACACACACACACACACACACACACACACACACACACACACACACACACACACACACACACACACACAACTACTGGAACTTCTGGAAAGAGTGGCACCGCCAGAGATGATGAAGACTCGTTACAAGAACCACAAAACCGACAAGAATCATCAACAACAAAATCAGGTTACCTAGAAAGCCTGGCGTCAGGAGGAAGGGAACTGTATGACAACTAATGGACCTGATCATCTGTTAAACAAGGAACACAACTAGTTGGAAAATCTGCCATGCAATACGAATGAATGGCAAGCCTTCACTCCCCCACTCCTCCGTCTACCACAGAATCTAACATGTGGTAACCAAATGACGGGTTGTAGAGCACCTGATACCTCAAACATAACAGAGAAGTAAAGGTAGGTCATCACCACACAACCACATGGCAGGTCCGAATCCATGCAGTGGCTGGCCATGTACCCTGTTGACTATAGTTAAAAATTACCAGCTGATTGACTTGGCCAGGCCTCTCCAAGACGCCTATCCGGCCAGAAAAGGCAATCATTAGGTGTGTGGCTGGCTGCTGGGGACAGGATGCAGCATCACTGAAGCATCTGGGGATCCTGTATTTTTATCATCACATGATACCACACACGGGAACCACGTGGGTGTGGGCTGCTAATATCCCTACCATAAGATGACCAAAAAAAGGATCATCATCATCATCGACAGTTCCCTCCGCTAATAATGAAAGGGTAGCGCTTGGTCTATAAGATCGAAGAGCATGAATTCTAAAGAGGCAGCCAGACCATCGACATAGGGGATGCTGCTGACCACGCTTCAAGTCCCACAGTCATGTCAAGGTAACCCTTATTTCGTGGGTCACATCAAAACCCAAACAGTCTCTTCTGCGTTGTACTCGGGTTTTCTGTTTTCATACTGCATAAAAAATCTCACTCCCATATGATAATGTAGGTATTAACACGTCCCCTTTTGCAGCCGCTCAGTTCTTTCTTTCTTAGCCTTTTGCTTCTTATGAATACCTTTATAACACTGGACACTTTTCTTCCCTGAGACACTTAACTCTCTATTTTCTTTATATTTTTATTTATATTTTTAATATTAATTAACAATGTTACTTCTAAAAACTGACCAGTTAGTATTATAATATAACCGAACATCTGTTTTTTACATTTTACAGTCATATAAGTAAACTGGACCGAAACTGACACTGGCCTGTTTTTTAAATATGTATCCAGTCACATCAGCTGGCGCCCCATGTGCAGTATAATTACATTACTAGTGTCTCATTAGAACAAAACAGTTCAGCCGATCACTAGGTGGAATGAGCGGCCCAAGGCAGGAAATGATTTGACAGCCAATGATTAGCACATACCGACCCCCTCCCTGTCATTTTTATACAGCATTTCTGTCCATTACCAGTGGCTTTATAGAAATCACTGAAAAAACACATGCAATAATCAAGCTAAAAAGGCATACAGCTTCCCCCTGAAATATGCAGTATCTCCAAAAAATATATATATATATGCTCAAACACTACACACAACTTTGCATGCTCTATCCATTACTCTAATTTATTCAAATGTTTCCGTGTGAATCACGTCGTTAGTAGTTAAACCGATATTTTTTAAAAGTTCAGTGATGACTGAAATGATGTGCATCCTGTTTCAGTCAGTGCCAATCAGCCTTATTATGATTTCTTGTTTTTATTTCCTCTGCAACTGCGCCACGAGACCAAGTTTAAGAGAGCAAAGTGAACTTATTGCATTGTTCATACTGCTGTTGGAGAACATTTTCAAATGAAGTGAACTTATCGTGTTGTTCTTATTGCTGTTGGAGAACACTGTGATATAAACGTTCACTGCTTTTAAACCATTAATTCAGCAGCATCCATTTTCACATGGTATACCTTCATGGGCTACAGCCTTACCACACGTTCATCTCATCCCACCCTTTCCTCTGACCCCCAGATCTACCTTTCTTTCGACATTTTCGTATGTGGTGGACATCTAGTCTGATCAGCTAATCGGGTCAGGTGCGGGGATGGGGATAGGTCCATTAGGATGTGGCAGGGGTAAACCAGATCTGCTGTCGGGCCCTGTTGCGGATGTCGATGGATAGCACTGCGCAGTTGACCCTCGTGCGGTGTGGTGCGGTGAGGAGCGGTTTCTTCTCCCATAATAGATTAAGATACGAGTAAATATGTGTGTGTGTGGACGAGTAATTTGGTGAGTTGTCGTCCTATCTCGGCTACCCCCCCCCCCTTTAGGAAAGGGAGAAAAAGCCTAGGTATATAGACAGACTACAACACCCATTTTCATAGGATATACTTTCCTGCCGCAGCCCCACCGTCCACCATACTTCCTGTCCGTACATTGCTCATCACGCCGATTTCTTTACCAGTCTTTGACGGTTTCATGTCACGATGGAATTCATGCGTCGACAAACGTGCTTGTCTCTAATATGTAACTTCAGGTTATAGCGATGATGTTTCACACAAACGACGATTTTGACATAACTGAAATTCTTCTGTTGACAAGAAATTAAAACAATTAAAACACCGACTCGGGCTTTAACTGAAATTCCTCTGTTGACAAGAAATTAAAATAATTAAAACACCGACTCGGGCTTTATCTATGAACATTGATATATAGTAAGATGCGTGACGTTGGAGAAAATTTTAGTAACAGAAGTCATAACATCATCAAACTTTAAGGTGGTACAAAATCCAGAGCCAGTATACAAAACCTCTTACCCTCAAACTCCAAAACAGCAAACACTGACAATATGAGCCAGGATATTGCCGAAACTAACGGGATTATTACTACTGGCAGTGTTGAAAAAAAATGTGGTAAATATTCACGAATAAATTGTTGTCGGTGAGATGAATATTCATTTCCAAGAATCACTTGAAACAGTTCAGGGATGTTTTTTTTTTTGGTGCTGAGTATTACGTAATTACAGTAGTTCCATATGACTAGTGCATATCAGTTGAGAATCAGTTGCGCAAACTTTTGCAGAAAATAGAAAATGGACGAACGAGGTAAAGAAAAAAAAAAAAAGGCTTTTTTTATGTGATATCTCTAAACATTCAGGATCGTAAAAGGTGCATTTGACAGAGTTAACCGACTGACCAAAAACACATCCGATTCGGACGTGTCCTGATGTTACATTACGACTAACCCCTGTGAGTTATCCTCTCCACTATAGGTGTGACATATAGGCTATACAATGGGGAAGAAAAAGACAGCACTTTAGGTATGTACCACAGCGTTTCGCTTCACCCTCTAAAACCATTTCATTCTAGTTGTGGCAGTAAGTCCAACTTCCTTGCCCCGAGTAAAGTTTCCATAAGTCACAAGTCTTAGCCACTCACTCTCAGGCACTTACCTTAGGATGATATAAGATTCTGCAAACTTCGCTATAGTACTATTTCCTGTCTTTCTATTGCCAGACGCCTCAATCCCGTGAGGGGTGGCCACAAATAAATTGCTTTCATGTCGCCCTGTCCTCTGCTGTTTTGCTTCCCTCCCCCCAGCTCACACCCCCGTCACTCATATACCTCTCCAATGCATCCCTTCATCTCATCCTCGGTCTCCCCCTCCTTCTACCCCCTTCCACCTTACTCACATACACTCCCTCGTTAGTCTCTCGCCCTCCACCTTCTCCACGTGGCCCAGCCACTTCAATGTACTTCTCCTAACGCTTTCTGTCACATCCACATCCACATCACAACGCTTCTTCACTACCTCATTTGTCATTCTGTCTGTCCATGTAACTTCACACGCTTCTCTCAAAAAAACTCATTTCCACTGCTCTCACTCTTGACTGTGTCCTTCCAACAAGGTCCTATCTTACGTTAGAGATGGTATCACAGAAGTACCATACAGCGTCTTTTTTACTTCCATGCACACTTCCACATCATTTATCACCGATTTCAAAGAACCAGAAACCTTTCTTCCCTGCTGTACCCTTTCATGGATTTCATCTTCAAAACTTCCATCCTTACTCATCACACCCAAGTACTTAGGAGTATTCAAATTTTCCATTTCCTCACCATCCAATCTCACTGTGCATTCAGTGACTTTATTTCTCTCGAACACCACAGTTTTACTCTTCCCTACATTCGCCTTTAGATTTCGTTTCTTACTCTTCCTGACTCATACACCAAGTCTTGCAGTTCCCCCTTCGTCCTCACTTAACAATACAGTATCATTTGCAAACAACAGAACAGGAAATTTCTAAACGCTGCCCTCTCCCATTAAGGCCGCTCCAACATCCACCGCTCTACCTTGTGCGAGTATTTCTTTTTTAACCCCATCCACATACAGATCGAACAACCATGGAGACATGACACATTCTTGTTTCAGTTCAACAGTCAGATAGAAAAAAAAAAATCACGCAGTTCGCCATCCCTAGCGTCCTCATACATGCTCTTCATGGCATTCAACTGCTTCATGTACTCCCAATATTCTTAATATTTTCCACATTCCTAATCTATCCACTCTGTCATATGCACTCTCCAAATCCAAGAAGGCCGCATACATCTTTCCCTTTCTAGAAACTTTTCTACCATAGATCTAAGGACGAATATACACAACCTCTTCCCTTCCTAAAACCTCCCTGTTCTTCTTCATCTATTTCCTCTGTTATACATTTCCTTAACTCTGCCAATAAGTATACTGCCATATACTTTTCCTATTACACTAAGAAGACAAATGCCCTTATTATTACCACACACACTTCTTTTTCCCCTTCTCCTTTGTACAGGGGAACAATTATACCTGACTTTCAATCCTCCTGGACACTACCTTCCTCCCAGGTCAATCTGCACATCTTCCACATCCACTCCACTACTATCCCCATTGCTTCAGCATTGCACCACACACTTCATCAATTCCTGGAGCTTTCCCCATTTTGATTTTCTTCATTGCGTTCACTACTTCCATCCCACTGATCTTTCCTTTCCTTCTCATCTCCCTCCTCCTCCCAGCCATTCTTCATCCACTAATAATCTCACTCCTTTCATTGTCTTTGTTTAAAAATTCCTTGAAGTGTACTCTCCATCTGTTCACTTTTTCTCCCTTCTCCACTAGCAATCTTGCCATCTTTATCTTTCACTCCCCTGCTACCTTTTCTGCCACCCTGTCTAACATCTCTTTACCCCCTTCCACAACATTTTCTTATATTCCCTCCAATTCACATTCAAATTTCTTTCAAATTCCTCGTCCACTCTCTTCTTCCTCCCTCTTACAAATCTTTTCACCTCTCTCTTCGTTTTTACATATAGCTCTCCATTCCGTGTCTCAACTTTCTCCATACCTCTGTTTCCCATCCACTCATAATATACGTTCTTCTTTTGCGCCACGACTTGTCTCACTTCTTTATTCAACCATGTTGTTCCCGCATCCCCTTTCGTCTGCTCTTCACCTACACACCAGCTCACATGCTGCACAGATTTCTTCTGTGAATATCTTGCACACACCTTCTACCTCCCTTATCTGCTCCAAATCATATTTACCCAATCGCTCCTCCACTTCTCTCTTATATTCCGCCATTTTCTCATTCTGTTGCAACCGTTCTACCGTCTTTCAACGGACTACTTCCTCCTGCCCTTCTCTCCTATATATCTATCGCATTTGTATCTTGTCTTTCACCACTACCAAGTGGTGGTCAGAAAGTCCACTCCCCCAACCTCTGTATACTCTGTATACTACTTTGCCTAATCAAAATTTTGGGCGGCAGTGACATAGAAAATATACTAGAAATCAACCAAGTGAAAAACGTAAAAGAACTCTGGAATAAACATATTATAATACGAGAAAGAATCATGTAGTAATTCAGTACTACTAAACGGTATATTTACGTTTCACCTGAAATACTACCATTTGATAATATTCATTCAAGTTATTTGTGCTGTTTCGATGATTGTTATGCATCAATTACCCACTCTTACTCGGAAGAGTCATATAATTAAACTATCATCAATAGAATGAGTTGTTAACAGGAAGCACTAAATGATCCATAAGCACCAGATAAAGGCCAGTACAAGCTATGTTAGCACACGTTTATGATCAGTGTTAAATATACTAACATTTTAGATGGCAAAAGGTGGCTTTTAAAATGCTGAAAATCGCAATTGAGAAGGAACATAATTGATGCAACATCACTGCTGGGAAAGGATTTAGACATTTTTGGAAAGATAAGTTAGTGATAAAATGATTGTTTCTTGATAAGCATAGCCACATAAAAACCATGGATCCTGCAACACGATATCGTGTCTTACAAATTTATTGGATATTTTAGAACATGTAAGCCAAAATACCACTGGCAATTACATGTCTTGATCAAAGATTACATTTGATAAGGTTCCATTTTACTCTGAATATCGAAATTTAACACTCACAGTTTTGCAAATAAATAATGTTTATGGATAGGTCACTGGCTGAGGAATCACGGATCTTTTGTGTTTGGTGCACGTTCTCCCAATTTATATAAATTTTGTCACTAATAAAGTTTTAAAGTTGATTCCAATTTTGAATTTATTTGGGGGGAGAAATTATTTTAAGAAGTTAGGTTAGGTTAGGTTAGGTTAGATTATACTAATAATTAGATTAGTTAATGATAATAAATAATATTTAAGTACAATATATATTTCAAAATAAAAGCATTTCTCTGAATGGTACATCATACCAAAATCTTAGTTATGCCTCCGTAAGCATTCGGTGCACGTAAGCATAAGTGGTGGATCTGCTCAGCAGTGTTCCCAACGGTAGGGCGATTGTACGTCATGTCATGGATTGTAGGGCCGTTTGGCATTTTACATAAACTGAGCAAAACGTAGGGCGATTTTGAGTTTTTGGCATGAGTTATAATTACTTTGCAGCAAAAGATAAATTATATAAGTGGAAAGGAAGTATATTAAAAAAAGGTAGTAGTTTTTTTTTAATATTCTCTATTACCTTCTAGAAAAACTGGTTAAATGATAACTAATGAGTGACTCTGGCAACTGACAGAGCATCAGCTGCTGTAAAATAAAACTGAGTAGCTCCTGTATTTGTTTTTAGGACTGACAAAGACTTATTACTTTTACTACCTAAAACTGTATGAATGCTTTGAATTGAATTGAAAAATTTATTGCTGTAAAAGGTACAGAGTGCTAATACAACTGAAGAAGGTGGTGGGTCGTGCCACGCACCTTCTTCAGCAAATACAGTCACATATTTCTTTTTGAAAAGGAGGTTGATTCTGATTTAAAGAGGGCTGAGGCTGGAGAGGGCCATTATCTACATTATAACTTATGTTCAAATTATTATTTTTGCAGAAAGATATATAATCTACATTACATACATATACATATACCTAGCTGACTTCCCCAAGACGGGGGTAGCCACGACAAGGCGCTCCCACAGTGGACACACTCATTACATATTCAATTTTTTTTTGCAGGAAGATAAGGTGTAGGTCTAGTCCTGCACTAAACAACAGAAACCATAATAGCTGTATGCCATTACATATGTATATAAATAAACTACAAACTTGTAGAGTAATATTTTCATCCTGAGCAGTAGGGAGATGAAAGGAAATGTAGGGCATTTTCAGTGTCTGTAGGGCGAAGAAATTTTAGAGGTTGGAAACACTGTTGCTCAGTGGCGCTGCTCTAAACGCAGCTGTAACGAGTGGATTTCTGTCAGGAAAGGAGTGTGGTTAAGCCATCAAACAATCCTAATTATTAATATTAACTAACCTAACTAACCTAACTTTTTAAATAATAAATATTCTCCAAAAATGAATTCAAATTTGGAGTCAGCTTAAAAAAAAATGTATTAGAACGAAATTTACACAAAAATGGGAGAATGTGGACCACACACAAAATATCCGGAATCAAAAGCAATGGGTAGTAATAAATGGTGGAGTACTGGATTGACTTGAAGCAACAATCGATGTTTTTCAAGGCTCATAAAATGCGTGGCTTACAACGTAGTGCCCCCGAGATGGAAGTAGGGGAGGAATACCATAGTGCCCCCGACAACGAGGCGAGTGGTATACAGCCCAGTGTGCCCGGGAACGTACCAACACCCCCACCCGGACCCCACAGAGTAGCCGCCACCAGTCGAAGGGATACACAGCAACAACGACATATGTCAGCCCGGGCCGTGCGCCCCTATGTCACCCAGCCGTCGCGCCGTCACCATCGTAGGAGAAAGACACTACCTTCAGGGAGTGGGATTGCTGAATCAGCTAGGGGTGGAGTTGCTCTCATAACTCCAGACAGCGCCTCTCAGGAGACGGCCTACTGCCGCTCCCGCCCTCGCCAGACGGCCAATTGCCACTCTGAAGGTGCCCCTACAGAGACGGCCTACTGCCGCTCCTCCCTCCTGCAGAAGGAGACGGCCTACTGCCGCTCCGAAGGTCCTGCCCTGGAGACGGCATACTGCTGCACCCCTCTCCAGCCGAAGGAGACGGCCTACTGCTGCTCCAGCTTTCGTCAGATGGCCGATTGCCGCTCCAAAGACGTTGCCCCTGAGATGGCCTACTGCCACTGCTCCCTCCTGCAGAAGGAGACTGCCTACTGCTGCTCTGAAGGTGTACAGAGTGCGCTGACTCCCCCACTCAGGCCACGGCCAATTGCCGGGCCCTGGCACCTGATAGTCGTGCCCCTGGGCAGCCACGGCCAATTGCAGGGCCAGACGGACAAAAGGTGGTATTGAGTGAGTCATTGCCCCGGTAGGAGACAAGAGCCCGAACCTCCCGTACCAGAGCATCCCAGCCAGACCTCACAGCCTCCCCTGGCCTCCGCTCCCTACGCCTGGCTCTCGAGCAGACTCACCTGATGGGCCCCAGTGTAAGCCAGTGCCACAGTCCTTCCCTGTCAGCACCCCTAGACTCTAGGGACCGCAGTCCTCAGCCTCTCCAGACCCTCCCCAGGACGCCACCAAGACGGCATAAGACTCCCACCTCCAGCCGAGACTTACACCAGAGGTTTCTGGAACTGTTCGGCCCCAGTCCTGAGGGCCACACCCCTGAGCCCAGCCTGGAGACTGCGGGCCCCTTCGCCACCTGTAGCCCTGGATGCGAGAGGACGCCCCTACGAGTTATCCCGTGCCCTCTCGGCACGCCTCCCCTTGGCGGTGCCCCTACCCCGGCAGAATTGACGCCGGCATGTTTCTCCCCCGCCCCCCACGATGAGTGACTCATGATAAGTGTGGTGATGCCCCAATAATAGGTGAAAGTGATTTAGGTTAAGTGTGACTTTGCCGAACCTAGTGTAACAAAATACAGTGACTTAATATAGTGAATATCGGGGCAAGTAAGATCACAGTGAAGGAGTAAAGAACGAGTGTATAAACCAAGATCTGATGAATCAGACTTACGAGTGACACCCTTCATATAAAACTAGTAAAACTGTGCCTCCTGAAAAACCCTCTGTAATAAGACCCTCCTACTACCGTAGGCTCTAAGGAAATAATAAGAAAAAGTGTTAGTAATATTCCCCCACTCATGTTACTCGTAAATTCTCTATGTCACTTCCCCTTCCCAATATTTAGTGTGAGCGCAAGCAAGAAATAGAAACAACTGCCAAAGCCCCTTTGGTATTGGAAAATATTTAATTCAAATTATTAATATCCACCCATCCCCAGTATTACCATAACTCTGTTCTGACCCGGCGCAAGTCACTCCCCTCCCCCGCTCTGTGAGACTCACTCCTCACACCACATGCGCACCCATATTCACTGTACACTTAATACACTAGACTTACTTGTGTTGGCATCAGTATCAGTTAAGCCAGTATCCTGCAAGATACGAATATCCTAGTTAAGGTTTTATTTCTTTGCTACATATTGTGTTGTAATATCTGCTGCCTTTTGTCCTGTGTCTGACTGTGGTAATATAAGGGTAAAGGTTATTGCCTGAAGCTTTTGTGTCCTACCTCTCTTTATTGCACGAAGCCCCGGTCTCGAATGAGGACCCCGCTACACGTTAGGTGTTCTAGGACCGAGAAGTCGAGCCTATTTCACCTAGCATTAAATTGGTGGCCAGCGGTGGTTCTTGACCCGGGCGTAAAAGAGAGGTAGTGAGAAATATTTGGCAACATGGCAACTAAACCACACGTCCAGTTACCCAAGTTTGACCCCGACCAGTATGATATACACACGTATCTGGCAATAATTGAACCCTTACTGGATATTGGCTTTGAAAATGACCAACAGAAAATTGCAGTCACACTACCACTATTGGGCAAAGCGGTGGCAAACATAGCACCGAAAATCGTCTCGGAGCTCACCTGGCAGAACTTTACAAAGTTAACTGTACAAGCCATCACCCCATCATTAGGGAAAAAAAGTGGTGGCTCTATCCCAATTGGATAGTTGTTCATTTGACGAGGATTTGGATAATACCCTGATACAGGCAAGACGCCTAGTTACTGCTGCCTACCCGGAGGCAGATGAAGAAACCCGGGATCAGCATACATTTAATACTCTGCTCAGAGTGCTTCCGAGTATTGTCAAACAACACTTCACTATCCATGACCCAACAGGAGACATGGATAGAGATATCCAGCTGATACGGAGCCTCCTGACCGCCTGCCGTTCTCCACAGCAAATCAATGTGGTTAAGAAATTTCCCACTCAACCCCCGGCTCCTCCAACCATACCACAACCACCTCTGCCTCACACCAGCCTGACCCCGGTGCCTAGTCAGCCCAGGGCACACCCCTCCCGTCGGCGGCCCGCCCCGCGGGAAAACCCAAACCTGATTCTTGTCAATCCATGGGAATTCACAGCCTGCAACTCCCACTGCCCCCTTCATGACATACGGGACCAGCTTAAAGCTGCACACCGCAGAATCACAGCCCCGGGTTCACGGAAAGTGTCCTCCTTAGAAGGCAAGGCCCCAGGAGACGAACTGACACCCATGGACGAGCCCCATCCGGGAGAACTGGAACAGGAACAGGAGAATGAAAGCCCTAGACAGCTGGATTTTTAGGCCCGACCCCACACCAACCCACGGTGGCAGGGGCCATTACCCCTAAGTATTGCCCCCCAGTATACCACAAGATGAAATTAAACGGCATGAAGGCCAGGCTGTTAGTCGATATGGAAGCGGCCAGGTCCTGCCTTTACAGCCACTATTTCTCCTGCCACAGATCGCTGTTTGGCCCATTCCGCCCCACTACCACTCACCTGGTGGACGCGGGGGATGGCCCCCTGCCCATCCGTGGGGAGACTAGGGCCCTATGGGTCGACACCCACCAGCCGATGTCCACCCAACATCAATTCATTATTTTTTATACCTCCTCCCAGAGTTATGACGGGTATTTAGGACTGGTCTTGCTCCAATAACTTGGAGCAATGATCGACTGCCGCCACGGACAGCTCCAGTTCCGTCCCCCCACCCCGCACCACCCCTGCCGTATGCACATGTACGCCGCGGCCCCGGCCACCAGTGCCCCCCTTCCCATCCCCTCCCTCTGCCCCCTCTCCCCCCCTCCGCCTCCTCTCCTCCCCCTCCAGTGCTCTCTCACCCTACCCCTGCTCCTTCTTTCCCCGCCACCGTCTCCACCGCTGTTACCATTCCCTCCCACCACGAGGCTTGGGTGCCCCTTAACAGGCCCTCAGGTCCCTCCGTTTTATTCTCCCCCCTCCTCCCATCAGGAGCCCTTTCTGCCTGCTTTGTATCTCCCACCTTCCTCCCTCCCCACCACTCCACCATCCGCATAGCCAACCTCACCCCGTCCCCTCTCACCCTCCCCAAAGGGCTCATTATCGGAGAGATGGAGGAAGCCGAGCCCTGTGCCCCATCCTCCTTCCACTTCCCGGCCCCTCTAACCCCCATCCCCGACCATCTCTCCGGCCAGCAGTCAGACACCCTACGCCGCCTCCTCCTGGATTTCCAGGATTAGTTTGTGACAGGACCAGCAGATATAGGGCACACCACGTACCTGTCTCATTAAATTCACACGACAGGCCCACCTATAAGGCAGCCTTCGTGATGTAAGAACCCTCGACAGAGAGAAGAAGAGGACCGCCAGGTGCGTGAAATGATAGAGACCGGTGTCGTTTCCCCCTCCACTAGCCCGTGGTCCTCTCCCATCGTTCTAGTAAAAAAGAATGATGGCACAATGCGATTTTGTATTGACTACTGTCGCGTGAACGACGTCGCCATTAAAGATGCCCCCGCAATGACGATTCCCTAGATTTCCTCTACGGGGCGTCTTGGTTTTCTACCCTCGACCTCCAGTCTGGATACTGGCAGGTCCCCGTCCATCCAGACCACCAAGGCAAAACGGCCTTTTCCACCAGTACTGGCAACCATTACGAATTTAATGTTCTGCCATTCGGCCTCTGCAATGACCCTGCCACCTTCTCCAGGCTAATAGAATTTGTCTTGAGCGGCCTCACTTGGGAAATATGTTTGGCTTATCTGGACGACGTCATTGTTTTTAGCCAAACCTGGGCCGACCACTTGCAGCACCTCCGCTGAGTTTTCACTATAATTCGCCAGGCAGGCCTCAAGCTACACCCTTCTAAATGTGTCCTAGCCGCCAGAACCGTCTCGTTCCTGGGGCATACTATTTCCCAAGCAGGAATTTCCCCAGATCCCGACAAGCTCCATGCCATAGCGGACATACCGCTGCTGCAGGACGTCCACGGCGTCCGCGCCTTCCTGGGATTCACGTCCTACTATCGTCGCTTCGTGAAGGGGTTCACACAAATTGCAAAGCCTCTTCACGATTTGACGTGAAAAGGGGAACCATTTAACTGGACCGAAGACAGGCAAGCTGCTTTTCAACAGCTAAAGGACAAGCTCATCTCTGCCCCCATCGTAGCCTTTCCCAATTATGCCCTCCCCTTTCGCCTCTACACCAATGTGTCCCTCACCATGATAGGCGCCGTCCTAGCCCAGGTACAAGCTGGCAGAGAGTACATCATTGCGTGTGCCAGTCACACTCTGAATCTGACTGAAAAGAATTATGCTGCGACCAAGTGAGAATGCCTCGGCATAATCTGGGCCCTCCAACATTTTAGGGCTTATCTTTCCGGGACCCAAGTCACGATCATCACTGACCACCAATCACTCCAGTGGTTACGCCAGTCGGACTCCCACAACGCCCAACTTGTCAGGTGGCGCAACACCCTGGAAGAGTTTCAGTATGAAATATCCTATAGGCCCAGGAAGATCCACACCAGTGCAGATGCCCTCTCCCGCCTCCCCATCCATGCGGTACAGCCAGATCCGGATCTCCTACAACTCTGGCACCACAAGGAACGGCCCCCCTGGATCCCCGCCCTCCTATTCACCAAGTTATGCTGACAGGGTGACCACCTCCTAACCCCGTCCGGACATATCCTCCTGACCCCCGATGCGGCACGTGACACCCTGCGCCACCTCCATGCCCATAACAGCGTCCACCTGGGCACCAAGAAATTATTACAGGTGTTTAACGACACTTACTGGGCTCCAAACCCCTCCACCCTCGCCAAAAAAATCATTCAGACTTGCCGCACCTGTGCGGTTGGAAAAGATGTCACCCGGACTGCCGGATCGTAGGGCCATATCACCGCCCACAAGCCCTGGCAACTCCTGGTGATAGACGTAGTAGGCCCCCTTCCCCCCAAATCTGGATATAAATATGTGATCACCTTTGTGGACACGTATTTGAAATTCATCGTAGCCTGCCCGGCTAAAGAACATCATGCCGTCGCCGTCGCCGATGCCCTTCTCCGACACGTGTTCCCTTATTTTGGCATCCCACAAGCCATTCATTTCGATAATGCCCATGAGTTCTCCGGGAAGATCTGGGAGGAGCTCACCAGAATCTTCGGGTTTAGGTTCTCCCACTCCTCACCATACTGGCCACAAGAGAACGCCGTATGTGAACGTAGCCATCGTACCCTTATGAATCAGTTACACACCCGAATCGAGGCTATGAAAAACAATGACTGGCTGGCTCATGTGAAAATCGTCCAGTGGGGCATGAATTCGTGCCCACGAGAGGACGGGGTTTCCCCCCACGAGAGAATATTTGGAGAAACTCCCCTCCTACTACCACTTCGCCACCACCTGCAGCCGCCAATTCCGCCCCCACCACAGACGCATTACACCTTCTAAAAGGCCGACTACACCACCTACAAAAGAATCTGGACCTTGGCCCCGACACAGCCTCCAACCCCTTCAACCCGGGCGACACGGTCGTCGTAGCCCAACTCCCCACTCCCCACAAACTCACCCCCCGCTTCACGGGGCCCCACACAATCACCCGCGTCCCCAACCTTTACCAGGTGGTCATAGACTATCACGGCACTCCCCATACCCTCCGCAACCGACATGTGCGCCCTTTCCGCACACCCACCTCACCCACCCCAGCCCCACACCCCCAGCCCCCGTACCACCCTCTACAGTCACATATGAGTCCTACGTGTCCTCCTCACCCTCCCTCTCTACTCCCCCTACTACCTCAGCCTCCCCGGCTGCCATCACCTCCCGCGCCTCACCTGACGCCTCCCCCGCCACACCAACCTCCCCTCGCTCACCCTCACCCCTTCCCTCTGCTGCCCCTCCCTCACCGCCCACGCCGCCACACCCTCACCACAACCCACTACCACCGCCCCTCGCCCACCACCCTTGCGTACACCCACTCCACCAACCTCACCCCCCACCACACCCCCAACATGTGCAACAACCCGCACTACACAACCCCGCCCACCCTACATGCCCACTTCCCCCCCCACCCCTACCCTCAAGACCACCACCACCCACTCAGGCCACCTCTCACGCCCACCCGCCCAATACACCCACACCCCTACACCACCCACCTCCCCACGACTTCACACCAAGATACATCAGGCCCAAATCCCCTCCACCTCTACTCCCCAGGGACTCAATGCTGCATTACCATGGCACAAAACCCGGCCCCTACCCTCAGTGTCCAGCATTCAGTTTCCGACCACACCGACAGCCACACCAATCAAGATGAGAGTAAGACGAGCTGTATGGGCGCCACCTGCTAACCCTCCTCCAATCCACCACCACCACCTCCACACTCTTCCTCACCTGCGACGCGGAGCAGGAGGAAAACCCCTACACCACCGCCTGGCAGGCTATGTTGCAACACCTTCAGCCTGCGTACACCACCCACGATACGCAAGCATCCTCCAGCCACGGGGACGTGACTTTTCACAGGGAGAGAGTAGTAAAATGCGTGGCTTACAACGTAGTGCCCCCGAGATGGAAGTAGGGGAGGAATA
The DNA here is from genome assembly GCF_032717465.1 of Coenobita brevimanus. Classification (NCBI taxonomy): domain Eukaryota; kingdom Metazoa; phylum Arthropoda; class Malacostraca; order Decapoda; family Coenobitidae; genus Coenobita; species Coenobita brevimanus. The sequence goes on along the minus strand of NC_137008.1, from coordinate 12,779,167 downwards.
CCATAGTGCCCCCGACAACGAGGTGAGTGGTATACAGCCCAGTGTGCCTGGGAACGTACCGACACCCCCACCCGGACCCCACGGAGTAGCCGTCACCAGTTGAAGGGATACACAGCAACAACGACATATGTCAGCCCGGGCCGTGCGCCCCTATGTCACCCAGCCGTTGCGCCGTCACCATTGTAGGAGACAGACACTACCTTCAGGGAGTGAGATTGCTGAATCAGCTAGGGGTGGAGTTGCTCTCAACTCCAGACAGCGCCCCTCAGGAGATGGCCTACTGCCACTCCCGCCCTCTCCAGACGGCCAATTGCCGCTCCGAAGGTGACCCTACAGAGACGGCCTACTGCCGCTCCTCCCTCCTGCAGAAGGAGACGGCCTACTGCCGCTCCCGCCTTCGCCAGATGGCCTACTGCTGCTCCGAAGGTGCTGCCCTGGAGACGGCCTACTGCCGCTTCCCTCTCCAGCCAAAGGAGATGGCCTATTGCTGCTCCCATCTTCGTCAGACGGCCAATTGCCGCTCCGAAGGTGGTGCCCTCGAGATGGCCTACTGCCGCTCCTCCCTCCGGCAGAAGGAGACGGCCTACTGCCGCTCCCGCCTGCATCAGACGGCCAATTGCCGCTCTGAAGACATTGCCCCTGAGATGGCCTACTGCCTCTCCCGCCCTCTCCAGACGGCCAATTGCCACTCCGAAGGTGACCCTACAGAGACGGCCTACTGCCGCTCCTCCCTCCTGCAGAAGGAGACGGCCTACTGCCGCTCCTCCCTCCTGCAGAAGGAGACGGCCTACTGCTGCTCCTCCCTCCAGCAGAAGGAGACGGCCTACTGCCGCTCCCGCCTTCGCCAGACGGCCTACTGCTGCTCCGAAGGTGCTGCCCTGGAGATGGCCTACTGCCGCTCCCCTCTCCGGCCAAAGGAGATGGCCTATTGCCGCTCCCATCTTCGTCAGACAGCCAACTGCCGCTCCAAAGGTGGTGCCCTTGAGACGGCCTACCGCCGCTCCTCCCTCCGGCAGAAGGAGACGGCCTACTGTCGCTCCTCCCTCTGGTAGAAGGAGACGGCCTACTGCCACTCCCGCCTGCATCAGACGGCCAATTGCTGCTCTGAAGACGTTGCCCCTGAGACGGCCTACTGCCGCTCCCACCCTCTCCAGACGGCCAATTGCCGCTCCGAAGGTGACCCTACAGAGACAGCCTACTGCCGCTCCTCCTTCCTGCAGAAGGAGACGGCCTACTGCCGCTCCCGCCTTCGCCAGATGGCCTACTGCTGCTCCGAAGGTGCTGCCCTGGAGACGGCCTACTGCTGCTGCCCTCTCCGGCCAAAGGAGATGGCCTATTGCCGCTCCCATCTTCGTCAGACGGCCAATTGCCGCTCCGAAGGTGGTGCCCTCGAGACGGCCTACTGCCGCTCCTTCCTCCGGCAGAAGGAGACGGCCTACTGCCGCTCCCGCCTGCATCAGACGGCCAATTGCCGCTCTGAAGACGTTGCCCCTGAGACGGCCTACTGCCGCTCTCGCCTGCATCAGACGGCCCACTGCCGCTCCGAAGGTGCTGCCCCTGAGATGGCCAATTGCCGCTCCTCCCTCCTGAAGCAGGAGACGGCCTACTGCCCCTCCCGTCTTCGTCAGACGGCCTACTGCCGCTCCGAAGGTGTACAGAGGTGTGCTGACTCCCCCATTCAGGCCACGGCCAATTGCCGGGTGCTGGCACCTGATAGTCGTGCCCCTGGGCAGCCACGGCCAATTGCCGGGCCCTGCGGACAAAAGGAGGTATTGAGTGAGTCATTGCCCCGGCAGGAGACAAGAGCCCGGACCTCCTGTACCAGAGCATCCCAGCCAGGCCTCACAGCCTCCCCTGGCCTCCGCTCCCTACACCTGGCTCTCGAGCAGACTCACCTGACGGGCCCCAGTGTAAGCCAGTGCAGCATTCCTTCCCTGTCGGCGCCCCTAGACTCTGGGGACCGCAGTCCTCAGCCTCTCCAGACCCTCCCCAGGACGCCACCAAGACGGCGTAAGACTCCCACCTCCGGCCGAGACTTACACCAGAGGTTTCTGGAACTGTTCGGCCCCAGTCCTGAGGGCCACACCACTAAGCCCAGCCCGGAGATTGTGGGCCCCTTCGCCACCTGTAGCCCTGGACGCAAGAGGACGCCCCTACAAGTTGTCCCGTGTCTTCTCGGCACGCCTCCCCTTGCCGGTGCCCCTACCCCGGCAGAATTGACGCCGGCGTGTATCTCCCCCGCCCCCCAAGATGAGTGACTCATGATAAGTGTGGTGATGCCCCAATAATAAGTGAAAGTGATTTAGGTTAAGTGTGACTTTGCCGAACTTAGTGTAACAAAATACAGTGACTTAATATAGTGAATATCGGGGCAAGTAAGATCACAGTGAAGGAGTAAAGAACGAGTGTATAAACCAAGATCTGATGAATCAGACTCACGAGTGACACCCTTTGTATAAAACTAGTAAGACTGTGCCTCCTGAAAAACCCTCTGTAATAATACCCTCGTACTACCGTAGGCTCTAAGGAAATAATAAGAAAAAGTGTTAGTAATATTCCCCCACTCATGTTACCCGTAAATTCTCTGTGTCACTTCCCCTTCCCAATATTTAGTGTGAGCGCGAACAAGAAATAGAATCAATTGCCAAAGCCCCTTTGGTATTGGAAAATATTTAATTCAAATTATTAATATCCACCCATCCCCCGTATTACCATACTCGTAACTCTGTTCTGACCCGCCGCAAGTCACTCCCCTCGCCCCCCCCACCTCCACCCCCTCTGTGAGACTCACTCCTCGCACCACACGCGCGCCCATATTCACTGTACACTTAATACACTAGACTTACTTGTGTTGTCATCAGTATCAGATAAGCCAGTATCCTGCGAGATACGAATATCCTAGTTAAGGTTTTATTTCTTTGCTACATATTGTGTTGTAATATCTGCTGCCTTTTGTCCTGTGTCTGACTGTGGTAATATACGTGTAAAGGTTATTGTCTGAAGTTTTTGTGTCTTGCCTCTCTTTATTGCACTAAGCCCCGGTCTCGAATGAGGACCCCGCTACACGTTAGGTGATCTAGGACCGAGAAGTCGAGCCTATTTCACCTAGCATTACAGCTCAGTTCTTGGATTTTTTGTTTTTACTTTATGTACTTCTGACCTAGAATATATGTAGTAGATTCTATGGTACCGAAATTTTCAGATGACAGAATCAGATGTAGAAAAACAAAACAAAACTAAGGACTGAATCATTCCAAATGACTGTTAAGTTAATGAAACAGAAAGAAATAGACCAGATTAATGTAGATAAATGTAAAGCTATAAACTTGGAAAAATAAATAAATAGATAAATATGTATATTAGGATGGTCTTCAAATATCAGTATGAATATTTCGAAAGTGCTTTGCTTTATTTTAGTTGCACACACTGAAATATTAACTTTTGCAATATTTCTTTCGCTTCCATTAACTATTACTGCTGCCACATGATCCCACATTACTCCGTATCAGCCATCTGAGACATATAGTACCTGGACATAGTGCTACATCATGACTTTTTTCAGTTTATCTCAGTATTCATAAAATTTTAGGGTACCTTAGATTTAATAACTTTTAATTTAATTAGATATAAAATTTTCAGTTTGATTTAATATATTTAATGAGTTTAGAAATACAACCTAACCTAACCTAATGGCATTACATCAGCCAGCCCATGGTAGTACATCCTAGAACATTCTATCATATTCTGGTTTGGCCTAGACAACGATTCCAACAGTGTATATAAATGATCAGCCACAAGCCATTCATCAGCTATCGGATACTCTCGCTACTGATTACATTGTCTCAATAAGAGTAGATCAAAACATCATCTCCAATAAACCCTGATTAAACAAGGTAAGACTCTTAGATTGTCAAGATATTGTTACAGTGAAATACTGAGTAGTGTTATATCACGTAGGAACTAAACACTGTAATTAACCACTGGTATTGGAAAATCCTTCCTAATGACAGTAAGAAAGTTGACCATGTTCCTGTCAATTTCAGTATCTTGGTGTACCAAAGATTTCTACGAAGACTGGGCAAGCAATGACTAATGCTGTAATGCATTGTCTCTAGGAATGGGAGTTGTCAGAGAAGGTGGTCGGTATGAGCTTTGTTATGACATCTAATAACATTAGGTCAGCATTTGGTGTGTTGCCTCTTCTTCAGCAATAGCTGGGACGCCCACTATTTCATTTCGCAGTTCGTCATAACATCTTGGATTTGCTTGTAGGAACAGTTTTCACAATGTGATTCGCCCTGTCTTCTAGTCTGGATATAGCCATATTCAAGCGTTTCCAGTCAAAATGGAAAACCATCGATCAAGTGAAGCTTGTGCCATTGATACCCGTTGATCTGGATCCTGTGGTGGTCAGTGCATTTTGCAGTTCTAAAGAACAAGTTGTGTCATTTTGCATCAAGGAACATGAAATTGATCAACCCAGAGATGTTTACCTTGAACTTCTTGAGTCAGTCACTGTTTTCTTTGGTAAGCATCTACCAGGGGCATCTTTCAACTTCCTCCAGACAGATGCCCATCACCATGCAAGGTGGATGTACTGCATGGTCAATGGAATCAAGATATATTTGTTTCGAGCTCAGTTTCAAATGAATACTGCTGAGCACTCTGGCCAGAGACGATTTGTGAGACGATTTTTGAGGAGTAGACTGTAGCACCAGTCGAACAGGGCAGTACTCCCGAGGTGGATGGCAAGCTGGTGATAGGGAGAGCTGGAGCTCCTGTTTCCCCAGCCCTCAGGACTTGATCCTGACCATCTCCCTTTGCTGAACATTTTCAGTGCATTCATTTACACAGAAAGTAGGCCAGCATGCTCTCATAATACTTCTACCTTCAACTGTCTACACCACACTACATGCACATAACATATTACACCTTCTATTCACTCGCTTTAGTAATAGCCGCTGCAATGTTACTATCAAATGAGGTGGTTCCTCGGATTGCCACCACCGGTAGGGTAGGACTGGCGGTGCAGGATCCTCCTGGTCGCCATCAAGTGACTGTGCCAGCAGCGACTGTTGCTATTTCCGGGAATGCTCGTCAGTGAAGAAGTGAAAGTGCGGCCTTATTCTTCACCAACATCCGCTCCCTTACAACAAATTTAGACTCAGGTCATTTTTTCCTTCAGTCCACATCCCCTTTGGCCCTTTTTCTCACAGAACCACAAATCTCACCCTCTACTGATATATTCCCATTTTGTTTTCCCGGTTACCATCTCCTTACAAACTTCCATAACAAGGGCGGCACCTGTTGTTATATCAAATCCCAATATGCAGTTGACACTGTTTTAAACTTCACTTCATCCAGTCTTGATTACTCATTATATGAACTAAATTGTCAAAATATTACCAAATATATTTGTGTAGTTTATCGCTCCCCCAATGCTTCTTCGGAACCCAGTGTATTTGATTCCATATCCACACAGTTGAGTAACCTTAACCTTGCCCTTAGCACCGAAATTACCATTTTGGGTGATTTTAACATACATAATGTTGAATGGTTGTTGCATTATGCCAGGGCTGACGACGCTGGTCTAGTGTGCGAGCTGTTTGCAGAATCGTTTAATTTCACCCAGCTGGTAAACCAACCAACCAGAATACCTAATAATCCTGTCCATAATGCCCATCTTTTGAATTTATTCTTGACAAATAATCCAGATCAATACATGATAGAGGTACTGTCACCACTTGGATCCTCTGACCACAATCTCATCAAAGCCTCATTAGTTAACTCCCACACCTCCCCGTTCTGAACCTGTCAGGGTGACCCGATGGCACTTTGATAGGGCAAACTGGGAAGGATTTAGAAATTATCTTGCTGACATTCCATGGCAGTCTTTCTTTTCTAGTGATCCCAATTCTACCCAGTCCCACATTTGCTACTTAATATTAGCTGGTATGGATTTATTCATACCAAGTCAACAGTTCACTAAAAGATCAAACTCTCCAAAATGGTTTGATGGCAACTGTGCCAGAGCAACAGCCCAAAAGTCATTAGCATATAACTCTTACTTAAAACAAAAACATCTGAATCACTCTCTCAATTTAAAATTGCAAGAAATCATGTAAAAGCTGTATTAAATCTAGCTAAATCAAACTTTCTTCAAAAGCAAGCATCAAAACTTCTTAACAACCCTAATGACAATAGAATATTCTGGTCAACTCTTAATTCTTTCAGTGATAACTTTAACAAGTCATCTTCAGTTCCCCCACTAAAATCTTGAGATGGCATCATTACAAATGACTCGCATGGGAAAGCAGATAATTATACCAGTACATTTGCCAGAAACTCTACCATAGACGATACCAGCCAGAATGTCCCAGTACTAGAACTTGACTCTCCCGAAATTGCCCCACTTAAAATACAGACAAGATACGTAATATCCATCCTAGACAATTTACCTACCAACAAAGCTCCAGGTCCGGATGGAATTCCGCCAATTGTTTTGAAAAAGTGTTCCCCTGAACTTGCCTCTGTTCTAGCTAAATTAATTAGACTATGCATACGTACTTCTTTATTCCCAAATTCACGGAAAGAAGCCAATATCCACCCAATTCCGAAGAAAGGAAGTTCCTCTGACCTCTCTGATTACAGACCAATAGCTGTCACATCTTCTCTTGGTAAGGTATTTGAAACTTTAATTAAGAAGCACATTGTCAAACATCTTGAATCCAACAACTCAGTTAGTGATAGACAATATGGTTTTCGCCAAAAAAGATCCACCATTGTCATACTCAATCTCCTAACTCATACCATCCATCAATCAATTGATCTACATGGAGAAACTCATGCAGTAGCTCTTGATATTTCTAAAGCTTTTGACAGAGTATGGCACCGTTCCCTGCTGTCCAAACTCCCTTGCTATGGACTAACGTCTTTTGTTCCTTTGATTTCTTCATATCTTAGTGACAGGAAAATAAGAGTACAAGTAGATGATATATATTCCAGTTTCCACTCAGTTAACGCTGGCGTGCCACAGGGATCAGCTCTGGCACCAACCCTATTCCTGGTTCATATTAATGATCTCTTATCTGTCACCCACAATCGCATGCACTCATACGCAGATGACTCAACACTACATAGTTCATTCACACTCAGACACCCATTTACAAAGTCTAATATCTCTACCTCTCAACTCAGTACAGCCATCTCCATAAATCAAGACCTATCTACGATCAGTGAATGGGGACAAAACAACCTTGTCTCTTTTAATGCTAGTAAAACTAAATATATACAATTTACTAATAGACAGATATTGCCAGATTCGTATATTACCTTCAGTGCTACCAATATTCCCATCTCCAAAAGTATTGAAATTCTTGGCATCTCACTTAACAATGCCCTCAGCTGGACCTGTCATGTCAGATCACTTGCTAAAACGGCCTCAAAGAAACTTGGATTATTGTACGGAGTCTGTAACTTCTTCGCTGATGAGCAGTTAGCTATAATTTATAAGAGTCATGTGCGTTCTCAGCTTGACTATTGCTCACTCTTGTGGAATGGATGTGGAGAGGTTGCATTAAAACAACTAGACAAAATTCAAAACTAAGCTGTTAGAATGATTAACAACCCTGCCATTACAAATAAACTACCTCCCCTGCAAATAAGAAGGAATGTTACCTCCCTTGCAATATTTTACAGATATTTTTTTGGCAAATGCTCAGACGAAGTTGTGTCCATGGTGCCATCTCTCCATGCCTTCCCTCGTGCCGCACGGGCATCTGGTAGCGCTCATGACTGGAATGTCACTCAGCCATATTGCAGAACTTCTGCCTATCAGAATTCTTTCATTCCCCGAACTGCATCTCCCTGGAACTCGCTTCCCCAGAATTGTTTCCCTCCAAATTTCAACCCACAACTGTTCAAGTCTAACTGTTACAGATATTTTATGAAGAGAGGACATCAGTAATCTGGTGTATGGATTTTTTTTTATTCATTTGTTTTTCCTTCCTCCGTTCTGTTATTAAAAAAGAAAAATCACTGGAATATTGTGTGTCAAAGCCTGGTTCGATGCTTCATCAGCCATTGCTGCACCAGCTGGAGATCCAGCATTCTTGAGAAGACTGCTTTTCTATCCTTATTTCAGCATTGCCACGGTCACCAGCAAAACACTTGCCAATCGCCTGTGGTACCTGAACGAAGAGGCAGCCAGACTTGCTATACTGAATGGGACCATTCCCATCGATGTCAAGCATAGAGTGGTGGTCACTCTTAAAGGGGAAAATGACAAAAATCCTAAACCAATGCAGTTGTTGATCTATCCGTAGCAGCAAAGGAAGTCATCGCCGATAAGACTGTTGCAAGTTTCATCACATCTGCCTGAAGCCAGATTTTTGAGGCATTCGACATCAACATGGACTCCTTAGGTGAAGACACTGCTGACTGGGAGGATTGCTCTTTCTTCCAGTAAGCAAGACTGGTACTGGACTCGATCGTCATTGTAAATGACTGCCGAACGTGGAGTAGCTCTTGTCCATGACTATAAACAAGCCATTACGAAAGACGAACAACAACGTTAATATCTACTGTAAGTTGTTGAGTGGCATCATCACTGATTCCCTGGCACGAACAATGCTGGAACTCCACGTAGCCTCTCCTGGAATTAATTTTTTTGCTTGTTAAATGCGTTGGTTTATAACACCTTTTTGTGGTTTTAATTTTACTTCTCAATTTGTCAGCCAGAATTACAGGAATGAAGTAATTTTATTCTTAATTATCCCACTGAAAAAGTGAAATTTCCTACTGTTTTTCGTTTCAATATCGACAACTGCAATACAGGTATCCTCCGACTCAGAGACCAAAAACCTGTAATATTCACTGCACCTGTGACGGTATTTAATGAAGTCGTTTAATGACAGTATTTTACACCAACCATTTTCTTATCTGTATGGACTATTTTATAAGGAAGCACCTTTAGAAAGTTATTGTTTTGGTTAGATGTACTTTTGAGGACCACCCTAATCCTTATCAATATTCAACAATGCCCAAACTTCACTTCTGTGTGTTACAGTGGGGAGGACAATCACCATACAGTGACTTTCTTCCATCCATGCTCACTTCCCTATTCCCTTTCAGTTAACCATAACCAGCAGTCTTTCTACCCAGTGTAACATTTCAAACACTTTATCATCTAAACTTCCATCGTTACTCATTGTTGCCTAAGTACTTAAATGCACTCACATTCTCCATTTCTTCACCATCCAGCCTCACTGCATTCTTTGGCCTCATTTCTCTCTAAGACAACAACTTTATTCTATTTACTTTCACATTTTAGGCTCTGTTTCTTACATACTCTTCCTCAACAAGCCTTGCTGCCCACATTCATATTCCTTAAATAACGAAGAATCATCAGCAAAAACGTCCACAGGAAGTTCCTGCACCCTACCGTCTCTCACTAGAAACATTATCACATCCACTACCCAACCTAATGTCTCTTTTACAACTGCATCCATACATAAACAGAATAAAAGCCAAAGCATTCACTCATGAATGCTTATCGATCGCAATCATTAAAAAACTAGATCAGTAATCCTCTGGCAATCAGAGCCCAGAGGCATATCATTGCAGCTTCGCCAAAATACGATCATTTCACGCCACATATCCCAAAAAGTTTGGATACAATTTGCCTTCTTGATTTTGAGATATTTTGGTAACAGGCAGATGCACGACACACACACACACACACACACACACACACACACACACATACACACACAGATACAGGTGATTACATTATCCCCTCAAAAGGTGGGCAAAACAAAAATGACAGAATCAAAACAAGATTTTGACCTCCACATTCCACTGTCTCTTTTAGTTCCTGTCTAATAGGTGGCATATCATTGCAGCTTCACCAAAAATCTTGTCAGTCAAGCCACAGTTCCCAAGATACTACCCACAATGTTTGAATACAATTTGCCCAATTGATTTTTTAGATATTATGGTAATATGCAGTTGACACTATTTTAAACTTCACTTCATCCAGTTTTGATTACTCATTATATAAATTAAATTGCCAAAACATTACCAAATATATCTGTGTAGTTTATCGTTCCCCCAATGCTTCTTCGGAACCCAGTGTATTTGATTCCATATCCACTCAGTTGAGTAACCTTGACCTTGCCCTTGGCAATGAAATTACCATTTTGGGTGATTTTAACATACACAATGTTGAATGGTTATTGCATTCTGCCCGGACTGACGACGCTGGTCTGGAATGCGAGCTGTTTGCGGAATCGTTTAATCTCACCCAGTTGGTAAAGCAACCAACCAGAATACCTGATAATCCTGACCATAATGCCCATCTCTTGGATTTATTCTTGACAAATAATCCAGATCAATACAGGATAGAGGTACTGTCACCACTTGGATCCTCTGACCACAATCTCATCAAAGCCTCATTAGTTAACCCTCCTACATCTCCCCATTCCGAACCTGTCAGGGTGACCCGATGGCACTTTGACAGGGCAGACTGGGATGGATTTAGAAATTATCTTGCTGATGTTCCATGGCAGTCTTTCTTCTCTAGTGATCCCAATTCTACCCAGTCCCACATTTGTGACTTAATACTAGCTGGTATGGATTTATTCATACCAAGTCAACAATTCACTAAAAGATCAAACTCTCCAAAATGGTTTGATGGCAATTGTGCCAGAGCAACAGCCCAAAAGTCATTAGCATATAACTCTTACTTAAAATCAAAAACACCTGAATCACTCTCCCAATTTAAAATTGCTAGAAATCATGCAAAAGCTGTATTAAATCTATCTAAATCAAACTTTCTTCAAAAGCAAGCATCAAAACTACTTAACAACCCTAATGACAACAGAATATTCTGGTCAACTCTTAATTCTTTCAATAATAACTTTAACAAGTCATCTTCCATTCCCCCACTAAAATCTTCAGATGGCAATATTACAAATGACCCACGTGGGAAAGCAGATATCTTTGCTAGTACCTTTGCAAGAAACTCTACCATAGATGATACCAGCCAGAATGTCTCAGTACTGGAACTTGATTCTCCCGAAATTGCCCCACTTAAAATACAGACAAGATTTGTAAAATCCATCCTAGACAATTTACCTACCAACAAAGCTCCAGGTCCAGATGGAATTCCGCCAATTGTTTTGAAAAAGTGTTCCCCTGAACTTGCCTCTGTCCTAGCTAAATTATTCAGACTATGCATACGTACTTCTTTATTCCCAAATTCATGGAAAGAAGCCAATATCCACCCAGTTCCGAAGAAAGGAAGTTCGTCTGACCCCTCCAATTACAGACCAATAGCTATCACATCTTCTCTTGGTAAGGTATTTGAAACTTTAATTAATAAGCATATTGTTAAACATCTTGAATACAACAACTTAATTAATGATAGACAATACGGTTTTCGCCACGAAAGATCCACCATTGACATACTCAATCTCTTAACTCATACCATCCATCAATCAATTGATCTTTTTGGAGAAACTCATGCAGTAGCTCTTGATATCTCTAAAGCTTTCGACAGAGTATGGCACCGTTCCCTGCTGTCCAAACTCCCTTGCTATGGACTAACGTCTTTTGTTCCTTTGATTTCTTCTTATCTTAGTGACAGGAAAATAAGAGTAAAAGTAGATGATGTATATTCGAATTTCCACTCAATTAACGCCGGCGTGCCACAGGGATCAGTTCTGGCGCCAACCCTATTTCTGGTTCATATTAATGATCTCTTATCTGTCACTCACAATCCCATTCACTCATATGCAGATGACTCAACACTACATAGTTCATTCACACTCAGACATCCATTTACAAAGTCTAATATCTCTACCTCTCAACTCAATACAGCCATCTCCATAAATCACGATCTATCTACAATCAGTGAATGGGGACAAAACAACCTTGTCTCTTTTAATGCTAGTAAAACTAAATATATACAGTTTACTAATAGACAGATATTGCCAGATTCGTACATTACCTTCAGTGCTACTAATATTCCCATCTCCAAAAGTATTGAAATTCTTGGTGTCTCACTTAACAGTGCCCTCAGCTGGACCTCTCATGTCAGATCACTTGCTAAAACCGCCTCAAGAAAACTTGGATTATTGTACAGAGTCCGTAACTTCTTCTGCCGATGAGCAGTTAGCTATAATTTATAAGAGTCATGTGCGCTCTCAGCTTGAATATTGCTCACCCTTGTGGAATGGTTGTGGAGAGGTTGCATTAAGACAACTAGACAAAATTCAGAATAAAGCTGTTAGAATCATTAACAACCCTGCCATTACATATAAACTACCTCCCCTGCAAGTAAGAAGGAATGTTGCCTCCCTTGCATTATTTTACAGATATTTTTTTGGCAAATGCTCAGACGAAGTTGCGTCCATGGTGCCACCTCTCCATGCCTTCCCTCGTGCTACACGGGCATCTGGTAACGCTCATGACTGGAATGTCACTCAACCACATTGCAGAACTTCTGCCTATCAGAATTCTTTCATTCCCCGAACTGCATCTCTCTGGAACTCGCTTCCCCAGAGTTGTTTTCCTCCAAATTTCAACCTACAACTGTTCAAGTCTAATTCTTACAGATATTTTATGAACAGAGGACACCAGTAATCTGGTGTATGGATTATTTTTTTTTCTCCATTTGTTTTTCCTTCCTCCGTTCTGTTATTTAAAAAAAAAAAAAAAAAAAAAAGACAGACACACACTTAAAAACACAGATGCAGGCGACTACATTATCGTCTCTCCAGGCGGGTGATAACAATCACGGGGACATGACACACTCCTGCTTCCATCCAACCCACAGATCAAAGACATACTTACCTCACTGTCTACATGAACTGCAGCCGTCAAGCCCTGATATAAATTTTCTTCACCGCATCCAGCAGCATCTCATGTACTTCTTGTATTTTTAATACCTTCCACATTCCTCGTCAGTCACCTTTATCATGTGTTTTCCCCAGATCCATGAAGGCAGCCTTCAACTTCTTTCCTTTCTTTAGACATTTTTCCACCAAACATCTCAGACAAAATATCTGATTTATGCAGCATTCTCCATTCTTAAAACCCCTCGGCTCCTCTCCAGCAAAGTTTTCGGTTATTTCCCTAGCTCTGCCGTTTATTCTACCCTAACTATGAATATACAGTATAAATATATAGATAGATAGATGTGTGTGTGTGTGTGTGTGTGTGTGTGTGTGTGTGTGTGTGTGTAACCAAAAATTTAAGGAACTTTTTACCAAATGCTTCATTACAAAACTTACTGGAAATCCATTTTACATCCCTTCAAAGTACTTCGGTTGAAATGCTGTCCACTTTTCATAGCACTTTTTCCCATCCCTGGAAACACTTCCTGTAGTCGTCTTTCATTACCTTGACCTGAGATTCCTTTTTTTATTTTCCTGGATTTCATCTAAGTTGCCAAATCTTCAGCCACTCAATTCTGACCTAATCTTGGGGAACAAAAAAAAAACAAAAACAAAAATCACAGGGAGCGAGATCTTGTGGCTACGGTGGGTGAGGAGCAACAATGCCGTTGTTCTGACCTAATATTGCTGATCTGACAATATGATGTGTGATGGGGCATTGTCGTGATGCAAGATCCATCTCTGGGTGTGCAGTTCTCTGGGCATTTGCGCCTAATGCCTTCCCATAGATGCCTCAGTGTTGTAATTTAAAACTGCTGGTTCAATCTGTCCATGGGGAACAAATTCCTTATGGATGACTCTCTTAATGTCAAAAAAGAAGATGAACATTGTCTTGATATTAGGCTTGACTAAAAGACACGCAGTTTTCAGTCTTGGAGACGTTTGTTTCTTCCACTGAATGGACTACACCTTGGCTCTGGGGGCGTACATGAACACCCAGATCTTATCACCTGTAATGACATTTGAAAGAAGTTATTGGCAATTTCTCAAATGTTCTTTCATGTCATGAGGCATATTCACATAAAATGCCTTTTGATCTTCCGTTACAAGACGGGGAAGAAATTGGCAACGAAATTTGGCAGGCTCGGTACATGCCAAAACCTTGTGTCAAAATCCATTGGAATGAACTCCAAGAAAAGTTTGTGCTCTCCACTAGTTCGTCAGTAATGTGACGACGATCTTACAAGATTGCTTGTTGCATTGTCTCAATGCTTCCATCTGTTCATGAGGTCGAAGGACGGCCAGGACATGCAAAATTTTAGACTGACATGTTGCCTTTCTTTAAACACGCGTACCATTCATAGACACATGCTTTTTTCATAGCTTGCACCTTGAAAGCTTCCTCGACCATGGGTTTCCCGAGCAAAAAACAAAAATTAATGCATACTTCTTGTTCATACAAGTCTGCCATAATAGTTTGAGGACGAAAATTGCAGAAACCACGTGCATAAACAAAGAAACATGCCAGAAAATCACGACTTTCGCATGGCGGAATGATTCACCAGACTGCATGCAAGTTGTGCCTACTGGCTCAAAGGGGAACTGTTTCTTTTTCCTTCAGTGTCAGTCTATTTTGACAATTTTTTAGAATCCCTTTGTATATATATATATATATATATATATATATATATATATATATATATATATATATATATATATATACAGAGAGAGAGAGAGAGAGAGAGAGAGAGAGTCACTGGCGTAGTTACCCTAGTAACAAATGGGTGAAATAGAAGATAAAGTGATAACGTAAGGAGACAGGCGAACCGTTAAGAAGATAAATCTTTTTCCTTATCAGTTTTGTTGGCTGTAAGGGTAACCCTTGTCCCCAGCTGTATTTACTCAGTGGTCAATTTTGCCTTCTGGAATGATAACACACTATAGTAGGACTCGCGCACGTTTGCGGTTATGGTGTGGCCCGCACCTGTGTACAATGGTGCCACGTTTCCCCAACTTGCGATGTGAAATGGAAGCTATTTATGTACAAGGCATCACAAATTCGATAAATTCAGATGAATAAAACTTACACTTGTGTATTTTGATGGATGAATCAACAGTAATCTTATTATGCATAAAATATTTATACAGTAACACAGAAACATGGCATACATATTGTACAGTGTTGCAAAAAGAAATTGTAGTCACTTTTAATAGTTTTTAGCGTAGTTTTAGGGTGGGTAATAATATCACAGTTATGGATATAAGGTAATGAGCCTGAAAAAAGAAGAAATATGCCAATATCCAAAGTAAAAGAAATAATTCATGTAATTCTTCTGAGTGGCAACACTTACACACCCAGTCTGGACTGTACGTACCCCTCCTTAGATCCAACCATAGCTTGTACAGGTGTTGCTAGGGAAAAATGCTCACATTTACCGGCTTTTACCATAATTTTAAGGGCGAGGAATAATCACATTTATAATCATAAGCTAATATGTAGGACAAAATAGTAGGCATATGCCAATACCGAAGTAAAAAAAAAAAAAACATTATTCACTTGCGAGCGGCAACACTTCCACACCCAGTCGGTGAGAGAGAGAGAGAGAGGCAGGAGAGGGGCATGCATTGAATGCATTGTCGGCATCACTAAATATAACAAAACCAAATTAACAAATGAAAGCACAATTATAAATAACTTATAAAAGAATCAGAAGTACTCAGGGTGGCTCACATTTCCCGCCAGGAGAGAGAGAGAGAGAGAGAGAGAGAGAGAGAGAGATAACGGTATAGAAAACGTGGCAACACTGTACACAGGTTCGGGCCACACCACAGCCGCAAACGTAGGCGAGTCCTACTATAGCTGTTTTTCCCATAAACTGCCCAGGAAACCCTCTTGTCTTTGAACTAGTGGGTGTAACTTATAGTGCGGGAGGAGAAAAAAGAGGGTATTTGCCAATAGAAGCATAAATAATGCTTTCTCTACTTTCTTGATGGCACGCCATTGGTTTTTTTGAATAATGTGGAAGGCTCCCATTTGTAGCAGGTGTCTCCGTTGTTTGTGTATGGACGGAGATTATATTTAAGACAGCCTAGTGGTTAGTTAGCTGAGTAAGTCTGCTTTACAAGCCCAAGGAAAATGTGAGAGAGACACATTTTGTCTCATTTTGTACACATTTGTTCACATTTTGTCATTTGTACACATTCGTTCACATTTGTACACATTTTTGTCACATTTACTGTCACGTTACACTTTTGTCTCACTGTGTTGCACTTTTCCTCACATTTTCTCACATTACTCAATACGTGACTTTGATTACAAAACACACAGTTTGTGCACCAGTTCCCATTTTTGGTTCACTCCTCCATTTACACAAGTGTGTGATTTATATCTGGATTACATCAGCAACTTCTCCAAGTTTCCTCGAGCTTTGTGAGTACTTAGCCTCCACTGACTGAATTCCGGTTAGGTAAGAAATAACTTGTTTTTATATTTATATTCTGAGGCCTATATGAATCCTCCATTTTGTAAAACGAACCCTGGTTTCTTCTTTGGTTGTGTATGTTATAGTGTACAGTAAAGTTAAGTTAGTTTTCTTGCAAACTTTATCTTATCCCTTTTGGTGCTTAATTAAGGGTTAAGAGTGCACCATAATACAGTATACACCCCCAGAACAATATATATATATATATATATATATATATATATATATATATATATATATATATATATGAGCCTCTGTGTTACAGTGGTAGAGTGTGCGTTTCATACACGGGTGAGCCAGGGTTCGCGCCCCGCCAGGGTAATAAACTTTGGGAATGTTCACCCGGCCACGTACTGCATTGGCGAACACAAGGGGTGCTGTGGTTGAACCAGTGTCGCTTACTATAAAGTATGCTTGCACCTAGTCGGCTTGCGCGGGCCGATTACACTTGGTTCACAGACTACATACACATCCAAGGCCAATCCAACACTACAATTACACTTACAAGCACTTCTCACCCTACATACAATCTCCACCGACAGCCTAAGCCACTTGGTAGAGATACATTGGCTGTATCGTCCCGACTTCGGTGGGGATAGACCGGTCCTGCAGTGGATACTCAAACGGCTGATGATGATATATATATATATATATATATATATATACTGTATATATATATATATATATATATATATATATATATATATATATATATATATATATATATAAACACGTGGGTCCTTTAAAAACTTCTTGGCAGATTATTCATGTATCATTTCTTAACAGTGTCTCCCCTGTGTTCAATGCACTTGGCCCACCGACGTCCTAGTATCGCTATCCCTTCGTGGAAGAAGGTCGCATGTTGAGCCTCCAAATATGCGTCATCAGCGTGGATGACTTCATCATCATTCCAAAAACCGTGACAACGCAGGAAGGATTTCAGGTTGTAAAACAGGTGGAAGTCAGAGGGAGTCAGGTCGGGTGAGCAGGAAGTATGAGGCAATAGTTTATAGCCACAGTTGGCTGCCTCAGCCACTGCCACCTGTGCCATGGTGCATTGTCCTGGAGCAATAGCATGCCTGCTCGCAGTTTTCCAGTTTGCTTCCTTCCACTGTCACAATTCAGATGCATAATAGGCACCAATAACGGTTTGACCCTTTTGCAAATGGTCAGTCATAACACTTTTTCAGTGTTCAAAATCCCTAAGACCATAGACCATCGCCTTGCTAACAGATGCCATATATATATATATATATATATATATATATATATATATATATATATATATATATATATATATATATATATATATATATATATACTGCTTAAATATAGTGGATAGATAGATATACAGAGAGCGAGAGAGAGAGACTGTTTGTCAGTCTGTCCATTAAGGATATTGATGGGGATGCATACAGAGTACTATAAACAGCTGTAACAGACCAACTTTTTAAGGCGAATTTGGATGCGTACATTACAGGTGCTAACTTTGGTTTCCCTGTTGGGCAAGATTAGAACTAATTAGAAATAATCGTAAACAAGTTGGAAACATGAGAGCCAATTACCAAAGTTTTTAATTTATATAGTGATTCCTTGTTTACAGCACTTTTTATTATCACTGCTAGATGAAAATCTGGACTCTTGGCGTTACAGTGCATTTTTTGGCTCGAAAACATCATTATTGCACGCCAAACTGCGTAGAGACCGAGGCTCAAACACTGACCACGCTTGTCAGCCTATGACATCACACAAGTGAACTTTGTCCATTGGCTATGACCTTTTAGTCGTGAACATTCGCTTTCATTTGCCCACATGATCACTGTAGGGACAGAAGGTGAGTTTCACGAAGTGTTGCCCACTCTCCCAAGTTGCGAGTAAAAATAGTAGGGGTGAAATGCATTCTAATACTGTTATTTCAGTTATACAAATTGCATTGCTTATTTTTTTGCTTCATAAACTCGTAACATATTAATATCATTACACATAAAATACCCAAATAATTCCAAAAGCACAAGAGTAGTATACAACTACAGCATACCCTATTTGAGTGACCTGTGCAGGTGAAATGAATGGGACGAGTAGGGTGTGTTTGATTCGCGGCTGCTGATTAGCCATCGGTGTTGTAAATCTACAGCTCTTCTTATTTTAACACATATATATTTATATTTTTGAGTTGCCTGCAATATAAGCAGGAGGTTTAAAAATGGAAAAATTTCCGAATCAAAAGAGGTCAAAATTAGCTTTAAAAGTTTATCAAAGAAAATTAAAGTTGATTATAAAGTTTTATATTCGATAAGTGAAGTTGGAAGTATATTATCCACCCACGATTTACACCCACGTCCGCATGTTGCACTGCATCCACCCACGGTGTACACCTACCTCGGCAAGTTGCACTGTAATATCAACCCACGCTTATCTACCAGAAGACCCGCCGACATGTCGTAAAAATACCCCCGCTAATACCATTACACCAGTCCTGTATGAGACAGCCTTAGCATGTATTCAATACGGACGGTGGGTGTTATCGCCGAAGTGGTGACATGTATAGGTGTATGGTATGCAGAAGGACTACTGGGCCTTGGGATCAGGCTGTGAAACCTTTGCCCAGGAGTCGGACACATAAAAAAAAAAATAATAAATAAAGCATGTTGCACTGTAATATCCACCCACCGTGTACACCTACGTCCGCATGTGTCACTACCATCCATGCTTGCATTTACTTCAGTGACATCATCGGCGGCCAATAGGCAGCCGCGACTCAAACACACCCTACTTGCCCTATACATCTCAGGTGCACAGGTCAATCTAATAGACTGTAGTGTTCGTCTGAACAGCTTTTGTTTACAACCAAGCCAGCCACTTACAATCACAGATTTCCTCAAGTTAGTTTATGTAGCACAAATACCTTACTGATTCGCTTCCTCTTCTCCCTGATTGTTTTCTATATTATTCTAATAATTATTATGTTGGAAAATGATTGTTTATTGGTGATTTTCTTTTCCCTGCTCTTTATATCAATGTTCATTCCGATTCATTAGTGTTTGTTTATGAACTGTAATGGCAGGCTTTCCAAAATCTATTCTAATCTACTGAACTTCATTGTTACAAGCCTAACCTTACATATTTATATGTTATCCTTCCCTGATCTAAATTGTCTATCCTAACAGATCAATATAACCTAACCCAACCAAAGAAAAAAAAAAAATTTAACCACACAATCAATTCAAACCTAACCACAGCTAACCTAACTTTACTTAACCAAGCCAAACAGAACCCAGCCTAACCTAACACTAAACTAACTTTATTTAATCATAACCTAACCTAAGCTAACCAAAGGTAACTTAACCAGACACCGAAATAAAAGAAAAGAGGTTAGGTTAGGTTTGGATAATAATTTGGCTTATTTTTTTTTTTAATTTTGCATTAAATTCATAATAATTAGAAATACAGGATCGTAGAAGACTTTCACCACAGCATGACGTTCGAGGCGATCAACTTTGTTTACAATTTACCCATGAACTTGGCGTAGTGCAATCACTTAGTGCTCATATCTGCGCATATCTGGCTCACAGAAAGCTAACTTTACTGTTTATTTGTGATTGTCACGGGGTTTTTAAAATAAATGCTAATATTATTTAATTGATAATGATGTTCAATAATACTGACGAGCAAAGACAATGATTGTCTAACTAAATCAAGCAATGATTACTTTACGCTGACTTGCTTCGCACGATTCTCTAAGAACGAGAATTTATAAACTTTCTCAACAGTACACAGCAGAGACTAATTACTCAATTGCTGTTACTGTTAGCCTCTGGAGAAAGTTACTTCACCCCTGACAATAAATAACTAATACTAATAATAGTATCATGTTCTTGCTGATGCTTAACTCCTCGGTGCCACAACGGATTTTAAGCTTAATACACTGCCTAAGTACCAGTTACGAATGGCAAACGTTTATGCAAGCTAGGAGCTATATGAGAAATAAGCTTAATTGCGGAAAAATGAAACACAAGTGTACATTACATTAAGCTCAAGAAAAAGAACTGTTAAATTTATTGATACAAAAATAAATTTAACGTTACACTTCAAAACAAATTAATGAGATCGCACTCACTCACTCTCTCAAAAGCTAAATTCTTATGCCTAGGAAAATCACCTTAATTAAACTCTTAAGACTAGGAAAACGAAAAGAAATACTGGTCAATGAATGCTGTGTATCACCCAAATCAAGGGTGGGAGCCTGGGAAACTGTAGTCTAGTAGAGCCTGGGCTGACATCTCACTGCTGGAGCACAGAACCTTTCTCCATCAAAGCAAACACTGGACTGACTATTCAAACGATGCATGTGGTAGAACGCACAGACCACCGGAAGAAGGCGTGGCTAACGGTTGAGGCAAGCAGGGGCGAACAATAAAGAAACAATAGTATCGCTCAGTAGAGCACTTAGTGACGTGCATTAGATCGGTCACTTTTGAAACAGTGACGAATGTTTTGAAAAGTATACCACCGAAGTGGAGAGAGAAACGGTTAACTGAGCGATACACAGTGAGTTTTCCACTAATAGTTCGTGTTTTTCACAAAAGGGAAATGTCGCGAATTAGATTCGTGACATTACGCCCCTACAAAGTGAATTTCTTCCTTATGGGAAAATATTTGTGGATATATATATATATATATATATATATATATATATATATATATATATATATATATATATGTACACATCCTAACTCAGTCACACAAGATTCACACTGTGGTGTGTGTGCTATCCTGCTACAGGAGAAAGTCGCAGTCGCCAGTGAGCGAAAAAATACTCGTATTTACGTTAATAGAAGCAAGCTTGAGGGAAAAACTCCGTGACAATGGTGAAAATCCTGTACTCAGGTCAAACTGAGCGAAAGTTCGCTACATTTACACTGACAACTAATTGTTGTGTAGCGTGGTGTATGTAATACACTGTGTAGGAGTGACAGTTGTAGTGTAACTGTACCTACGTGTAAAATGACACAGTAAATATTATGGCGACAACGAAGGCAGAGGAGAAGAGGCGGCAGCGTGCGGCAGACAATCAGCTGGCCCGCACAGGAAAACTACTACACCCATTGCTGTACCTGCAAAACCAATTAAGGTGGAGCATCAAAAGTGTCAATGAGACAAAATTCTTATTACGTTACAATTACTCTCTCTGCCTAACAATCAGTACATGCTACGAAAAGTACGCTCTAGCTGAAAAATACAAGTGACAGCCTAAGCTTCGTACATTTGAGGTCGCCATTAATTATAGCACACGATTAGTGTCGGCAAGTTGAGAATCCTTGTGCAAACTCGGGTCTTCCATAGCCTCGAACTGCACACGGGTCCTCAACCTGTGCCTTAACCTACAGTACTTATATTAATATCAGGGAGCTGAGAATCCTTGTGCAAACTCGGGTCTTCCATAGCCTCGAGTTGCCTCTGCGGAGTTCTCTCTCGAACTTCCCCCATAACCTACAGTACTTGTATTAGTATCGGGGAGCTGAGAATCCTTGTGCAAACTCGGGTCTTCCATAGCCTCAAGTCGCCCCTGCGGAGTTCTCTCTCGAACTTCCCCCTTAACCTACAGTACTTATATTAGTATCGGGGAGCTGAGAATCCTTGTGCAAACTCGGGTCTTCCATAGCCTTGAGTCGCCTCTGCGGAGTTCTCTCTCAAACTTCCCCCTTAACCTACAGAACACGTTTATGTACAGGCCCTGGACATACTGTGTCCTGTGGGGCCAACAAGTGAGGCGTCAGGTCTACACTTTTGACTGGGAACCAGGCTGATCCATGGATTACTCAGATCTCTGAGGACGCCTATCACGGAACCCAGCATACAACAACTGCCCATGTTAGTCAGCAGTTAGCAGGCGAGACATCAGGTCTGCACCTACGTTATCACTTCCCTTGATGTATCTCACAACAACGTTAAACTGCTGTAGATACAGTGTTCAGCGTGTCAATCTTGCATTAACCGTCTTGGTCATGCTAAGACTAGTGAGTGGCATATGGTCAGTTTCCAGTGTAAATGATGCCCCAAATAAATAATAATATTTTTTAACACCATCAACCACAGCCAAGAGTTCCTTCTCAACAGTACTGTCATTCCTCTCGGCGGGTTTTAGCCTACGGCTGTGGTATGCCACTGGGAAGATTCCACCTTCCGATCCCTGCATCAATACGGCACCTACTCCATCTTGTGAAGCATCAGTGCGCAGTATGAAAGGTTTGCTGGAATCAGGCAACTGCAAGATAGGCTCCTTGCACAACATATTCTTGAGGGTGGCAAAAGATCTCTCTTGCGCTTCTCCCCATTCAATGGTGTTTGGAGCATATTTCCATAGCACTTTGTACAACGGTTGGGCAATGAGAGCAAAGTTGGGGATAAAACTCCTATAATATCCCACTAGGCCAAAGAATGCCCTAACCTGTTTCTTGGTCACGGGTCTCGGGGCTTCTCTAACCTTCCTGATCTTGTCACCCTGACACCTGCAGTGATTGTTGCCAACAATATGTCCAAGGAACTCCACCTCACTGTGAGCAATCTTGCATTTGCTAGGCTTCACAGTCATGTTGAAACTCTGGAGTCTACTGAAGACAATTTCCAAGAGTCTGAGGTGCTCCTCCAACGTGGCGGAATGAACGAGGACATCGTCAACGAACACCTCTACTCCTACAATACCATGGAGCACTTGTCTCACGGCATGATTGAATACTGCTGGGGAATTGGTAAGTCCAAATGGGAGGACTTTATACTGGTACAACCCCCTAAGAGTAGCAAAGGCAGTGAACTGACGACTCTCAGGATGAAGGGGAATCTGGAAGAATCCCATCGCTAGATCGAGCTTCGTGAAATATCGTGACCCTGCCAGCTTGGAGAAGATGGCAATATGGTCACCCATCGTCTCAGCATCCACTTTGGTGATTGCATTGAGCCTTCTATAGTCGCCACAAATCCTGACTCCACCATCTTTCCTGCGGACTACTACCATCGGACTATAGTAAGGAGATGAGGAGTTTTCGATAATGCCTGCAGTCTCCATGTCAGCAATTTCCTTATCTACTGCAACCTGTAGTCGCATGGGAATCGGATATGGCTTAACCTTTATAGGAGCATTGCTGGTCAACTCAATTTTATGACACGCAACCTTTGCAAGTCTAGGTTGGTCTGAGAAGACATCAGCATACTGACAGAGCAGTGACCTTAAGGCATTTTGGTCTCCTACCGCTAAGTCAGGGTTAAGTAAAACATCTCCGACAGTCTCTTCCTGACGGGACTGAGCGGTTAAGGGCTCGTCATCATGGCCATCAGCTGGGATCACCGCGGCTGCCCCGGTTTCTTCCAGTGGCTGGTCACTATCATCAGCTACTCGTAGGCCAGTCTCCACGGGGTCTGACTCATGATAAGCCTTCAACATGTTAATGTGGAACCTTTTGCGAAGATTCCCCATCTGAATTATGTAACTGAGGTCTGAAATGCGCTCTACTACATCAAATGGACTCTTCCACTGCGCCAACAATTTGTTCTGGGCAGTGGGGAGTAACACCAGGCACTTATCGCCTGGATTAAACCTCCGAAGTTTTGCCTTCTTATCATAATAGGCTTTCTGAACTTCGTGCGCCTTGATCAATTCTTCTTTAGCTAACTCACATGCCGACTGGAGGCGGTCAGCTAGATCAAGGACGTAGGTGTAGGTGGTCTTGACTTCAGGGTCAGGTTCTGCATCGTCCCACAACTCACGAAGGACTTGAAGTGGTCCACGGACCGACCTTCCATACACCAGTTCAAAGGGTGAGAACTTCAAGGAGTGCTGTGGGGCTTCTCGATAAGCAAACAGAAGAGGAGCAATGAACCGCGGCCATTCCTTTGGCTGTTCGGCGACCATGTGCTTTAACATCATCTTGAGAGTCCCACTGAACCTCTCACATAGCCCGTTACACATGGGATGATAAGGCGTAGTTCGCAGGCCTCAGATGGATAACAACCTGAATGCTTCATTCATCATTGCAGAGGTGAACTGCGAACCCCGGTCACTTAAGACCTCTTTGGGGATACCTACGTGACAAAACACTTCGATCAATGCCTCAGCAACAGTGACGGCCTCTATATTCCTAAGGGCCACGGCTTCAGGCCACTATGTGCTGAAATCAACAATAGTGAAGATATACTTTGATCCATCACTAGCCCTAGGGGAGATTGGCCCAACTATGTCAACTGCTACTCTCTCGAACGGTTCAGAGATTATGGGCATTGGTTTCAATGGCGCAGGATGGACACGTCCCCGGTCAGTGGTACGCTGACACACATCGCGGGAACGTACAAGCCTCGTTATTTCCCGTCCCATTCCTGGCCAGAAAAAGTCAGCATGGATGCGGTCAGAGGTCTTCTTTTGACCCATGTGACCTCCCATCGCTGAACAATGACCTAATTGAAACACTGCTCGGTGATATTTTGCAGGAACGACAAACTGCAGTCGAACCTCACTCTGGGGCGTCTGTGACTCACGGTACAGCCGTCCTCGCTTACGAAGGAACCTGGCTTGTCCTCCCCATGAATACTTGATCACTTTACCCTCCAGCTTCTTGCGCACTGAGGCAAGTGTCGAGTCAGTCTGTTGCTCTTGGACAACATCTTGACTACGAATCAGATCTTGCGGCGTTGCGACGGTCAACGGAGTGACGCGATTTGGAGCCTTGGCCATGGCTCGTGTTACCGCAGCAGCCGAAGTCTGAGTAGCAACATCTACAGCGTAACTATTTTTGACGCCAGGTATGTTGCCTAATATGAGGTCAAATAAAGGTTCTGGCATGACAACTGCAGCTGTCAGGCCAGTGAAAAATGGAGACGCCACCTGGATACGTGCCTCAGGGAACAATCTCACTGATCCATCAATAAGTCTAACCTGGATCTGTCGACCTGTAAACTCATCAGGCCGAACTAAACTCTGCTTAACAGAGCAACCTGAGGAACCATTGTCCCTCAGAACATTTACAGAAACACCTCCCACAAACCCTGGCTGAACAAGAAAGGCAGTGGTGCTGGTGGAAGGGTCTGAGGAGGTAGCAGCCAGTCATTCATGAGACTGCAGAACAACCGATTCAGCAAATGTGGCGCCCTGGGAACTAGGTGTCTGAGGAGTCGTACTCACCATCTGAGGTGGAGCATTGACTACCTGTGGAGGAGAGTTCATGATCGGAGGGGGACTCGTGAACTGTTGGGAAGTACCTGTACTGGTAGAGATGGCACCACCGTGTGCTTGTCGTGGAATGAAGGCTGCATTTGCCTCCTGCCTCCGATACACTAATTGACCTGACTGAGTGTTACGTGGCTTGTCGTTGTATTGCTGCTGCTGCTTGGGGAACTGCTGTTGGTTGGGGTGCTTGTTGTACCGCTTCCAAGCAGGCTGCTGTGTATTTTGCCCCTGGTCCTTCTGCGGTTTGCTTGGACCTTGGCCATTACTCTGAGAACGGCCTTGGTGCTGGAATTCAGTCTGAGACGGCTTCCCAGACTTGGCAGTATCTTTTCTGCTGTTCCAGGTGTTTTGCTTACGAGTTTGATACCCGTATGCAGTAATGAATGCGTCAGCCTTTTCTGCCATTTGGCTGGCATCTTTCACCTGGCAGATCTTAAGCTGTGCTATGAGCTCAGCAGGCCACGACCTCTCTAGCTGTGTACGCAGCATAAGGTCAATTATCCCCTCACGCGTGGAAGGAGTTTCATCTTTCTCCATCCACTCACCTAAGTAAGCAGTGAGACGGTCAAGGAACTGAACAGCTGTCTCCTTGTTTTGGAGGCGAGCTCGCAAGAACTGAACTTTGGCGTTGTCTACTGTGAGACCATACGCCTTAATGAGTGCAGCTTTGATCATCTCATATGTGAGATTGTCTCCACGAATTCTGTGGAGAATATCGAGGGCAGGGCCCTCAAATAAACTAAGAAATTGGATCCGCTTAGCTGCCTCATCCAGTTGATACATGTCTGCCATGTCCTCAAAACGAGCTATGTACGGCTCGATTCGCTCACTTTCCTTGTATGAAGGAAGCTTGATGCGTGGGGTCGCCAGGACATTGTGTAGGAAGAGCGCTAGTGGAGCTTGGATTAACTGCACCGGATGTTTCTGAAGCCAAGGAATCTCGCTTGAGCTTCAGCACTTCAAGTTCATGTTTTTCGCGCGCTTCTCATTCGGCACGTTCGTGTTCTCGTTCTCTGTCTCGTTGTTCACGCTCATATTCGCGCTGTTCTCGCTCTTGTACTAGCTAGTGTTCGCGCTGCTGTCGCTCTTTTTCTAACTCGAGCTCGCGTTGTTTCTGCTCGTGTTCGCGCTGTTCTCGCTCGTATTCGCGCTGTTCTCGCTCGTATTCGCGCTGTTCTCGCTCATGTTCATGTTGTTATCGCTCGTATTCGCGCTGTTCTCGCTCGTGTTCGCGTTGAATCTTACGCTCTTCACGGGCATCATTCTCGCGCTGCTGGTCCATATTTTGCCGTGAGAGTATGTACTCTTTAATTTCAGTTGGATCTGTAAGACCCATATCTTTGGCTTCCTGTAAAAATATGGTGGTAGCCATGTCGCTAATTTATTAAGCAAACCGACACTGAGTACTGACTGCTTCGCAACGAATGCTAATAACACAAGTAAAGAGTACAGACACAAGCTAGTGGTGACCAGTCTTATCTAGTTAACTGGAAAAGAATAAAGCAAAAATGCAAATAACTGAGAAGACTCAATAATTAACACAATGGGTACGGCGGCTACCCAGGAGCGAATAAAATCGTCTAGCATTACCAAAAATAAAGTACTAAATAGAGTTAAGTACTCTATGAATTAATAAAGCAAAAATTCACTTGCTAAATTAACGGTAAACACCAGTACTCTTGTGCCTATAAACTTTAATGATAAATACCAAAATATGAACTAGTGAGTATTATCTCGTGAATAGCTTTAGAGCTAGGAGTTAATATCCTGGAATGAGGTCGGCAATTGTCACGGGGTTTTTAAATAAATGCTAATATTATTTAATTGATAATAATGTTCAATAATATTGACGAGCAAGGACAATGATTGTCTTACTAAATCAAGCAATGATTACTTTACACTGACTTGCTTCACACGATTCTCTAAGAACGAGAATTTATAAACTTTCTCAACAGTACACAGCAGAGACTAATTACTCAATTGCTGTTACTGTTAGCCTCTGGAGAGAGTTACTTCACCCCTGACAATAAATAATTAATACTAATAATAGTATCAGGTTCTTGCTGATGCTTAACTCCTAGGTGGCACAACGGATTTTAAGCTTAATACACAAGACTGGCCTAAGTACCAGTTACGAATGGCAAACGTTTATGCATGCTAGGAGCTATATGAGAAATAAGCTTAATTGCGGAAAAATGAAACACAAGTTTACATTACATTAAGCTCAAGAAAAAGAACTGTTAAATTTATTGATACAAAAATAAATTTAACGTTACACTTCAAAACAAATTAATGAGATCGCACTCACTCACTCTCTCAAAAGCTAAATTCTTATGCCTAGGAAAAACACCTTAATTAAACTCTTAAGACTAGGAAAACGAAAAGAAATACTGGTCAATGAATGCTGTGTATCACCCAAATCAAGGGTGAGAGCCTGGGAAACTGTAGTCTAGTAGAGCCTGAGCTGACATCTCACTGCTGGAGCACAGAACCTTTCTCCGTCAAAGCAAACACTGGACTGACTATTCAAACGATTCGTGTGGTAGAACGCACAGACCACCGGAAGAAGGCGTGGCTAACGGTTGAGGCAAGCAGGGGCGAACAATAAAGAAACAATAGTATCGCTCAGTAGAGCACTTAGTGACATGCATTAGATCTGTCACTTTTGAAACAGTGACGAATGTTTTGAAAAGTATACCACCGAGGTGGAGAGAGAAACGGTTAACTGAGCGATACACAGTGAGTTTTCCACTAATAGTTCGTGTTTTTCACAAAAGGGAAATGTCGCGAATTTGATTCGTGACAGTGATGTTATGATAATACACACTCATTCAAGTCTGCATGATTAAAATCTTAAATAGTAATTTGTAAGGCCATTGAGTGATTTTTTTTTTTTTTACGCAAGGAAGAAGGAACCAAAGGCCATGAGCCCGCAGTAACAGTTCCATCCAAGAGAAAAACAAAATACAATAGAGAGCCTAATTCAAGATCCGATCATTTTGAGATGCCTGGACACACTGCGTTTGAAAGACTGGCGATCATAGACAGCAGGAAATATAGACAGAGGGAGACAGTTCCAGAGATGACCTGTTGCATAAATGAAAGACCGGGATAACGGTTAACTCTTGCATTAGAGAGTTGGACAGAAAAGGGATGAGAGTTTGCTGCCAGATGGGTGCTACACGCCCATTGTAGAGGTGGAGGAATGCAAGCAGACAGTTCAGAGGAGCAGTGACCATTAAAGTAGCGATAGAAAAGAGATAAAGATGCAACAGTTCGGCGAAGAGACAGAGGTTGAAGGGAGTCAGTAAGAGGAGGAGAGTTAATAAGACGAAAAGCCTTTGACTCCACCCTATTGAGAAGAGCTGTATGTGGGGAGCCTCCCCACACATGAGAGTTGTACTCCACACAGGGGTGGATAAAACCCCTGTATAGAGTCAACAATTGTGCAGGGGTAAAAAAAGAGCGGAGTCAGCTTAGCACACCCAATCTCTTGGAAGCAGACTTTACAAGAGATGTAATATGATCTCTCCAAGATAAATCCCGAGTAAATGAAACCCAAGCATGTTCAAGGATGATGCAGGATTAAGCTGAATATTATTAAACATTAGTGGGTATACCTGTGGAAGATTTTGTCAGGTTGATAGGTGTAAGAACTGAGTCTTAGATGCATTAAAAACAACCATATTATTTTTACCCCAGTCAGAGATACGAGCCAAGTCAGACATTAGGTGTGCCATAGCCTCATACCTTGTTTGTTGAAGTAACTGTTGAGATAGGCGTTGCGGGAACCGAATGGAAAGGTGAAGGGTGGAGTCATCAGCGTATGAGTGGATAGGGTTAGATCATTGATGAATAAAAGGAAGAGAGTTGGTGATAGGACAGAGCCTTGAGGAACACCACGGTTGATAGATCTAGGAGAAGAACGATGGCCGTCTACAACAGCGGCTATAGAACGACCAGAAAGGAAGCTAGCGATGAAGGCACAGATAGAAGGATAGAAACCGTAGGAGGGCAGTTTGGAAATTAAAGATTTATGCCAGACTCGATCGAAAGCCTTTGAGATGTCAAGTGCAATGGCAAAGCTTTCGCCAAAGTCCCGAAAGGAGGATGACCAGGAGTCTGAAAGGTAGGTGAGAAGATCGCCAGTGGAGCGTCCCTGACGGAACCCGTACTGACGATCGGAAAGAAGGTTGTGATAGGAAAGTTGCCTTAAAATTTTTCTATTGAGAATTGACTCAAAAACTTTTGAAATACAGGACGTTAAAGCAATTGGACGATAGTTGGAGGGTTGGGAGTGGTCACTCTTTTTTGGGACTGGCTGAATGAGAGCAAACTTCCAGCAAGAAGGAAAGGTACAAGTTGACAGACAAAGGTGAAAGAGCTTGCCTAGGCAGGGTGTAAGCACAGAAGCACAGTTCTTAAGAACAACAGGAGGGACCCCATCAGGCCCATATGCCTTGTTGGTACTGAGGCCAGTGATGGGAGAAAATACATCAGCTGAAAAATTTTAATGTCAGCCATGAGGAAATCAGAGGGAGGAAGTGATGGAGGAACAGCTTCGGAATCGTCTAAGGTGGAATTGGAGGAGAAAGTCTGTGCAAAGAGATCTGCTTTATCAGCTACAGAACCATCAGAGTAGAAAAGAGGAGGGAAGGATGATGAGGTAAAGTTGTTAGAAAGGTTTTTGGCAAGGTGCCAGAAGGAGCGGGAAGAATTCGAGTTGGAGAGTTGAGAGCATTTAGTATGGATGAAATTATTTTTAGCAGAGCGAAGAACAGACTTAGAATGATTCCGGGCAGAAACGTAAACATGTGATTCAGGGGTGGGTTAGCTCTGGTACCTTTTGTAGGCCCTCTCCATGTTGCAGACACCATTAGAACAAGCGTGATTAAACCAATGCTTTCTTGCGTTAGTCAAAGGATATGAGAAAGGAATGTATGCTTCCATGCCCGAGAGAATAACCTCCGTAATGCGCAAGGCACACTCAGATGGCTCACGGCCATGGAAGCAATAATCATTCCAGGGAAAATCAAAGAAGTACTGCCTGAGGGCCTCCCAGTCTGCAGCTCCAAAATGGCACAGACGACGTTTCCCTGGAGTGTCCACAGGCCGTACCGGAGTGATAGGACAGGTTAAGGTGATAAGGTTGTGATCGGAGGAGCCCAATGGAGAGAAAAGATTAACAGAGTAAGCAGAAGGATTAGTTGTGAGGAAGAGGTCAAGTATGTTGGAGCTCTCTCCAAGGCAGTCAGGGATACGGGTAGGGTGCTGTACAAGCTGCTCTAGGTCATTAAGGATAGAAAAGATGTAGGCTTGTTCACCAGGTGGATCAGTGAAAGGAGAGGAGAGCCAAAGGTGGTGGTGAACATTGAAATCTCCTAGAATGGAGATCTCAGAGAAAGGATAAATGGATAGAATGTGTTCCATCGTAGAAGTAAGATAGTCGAAGAATTTTTGATACTCAGTAGAATTAGGGGATAAGTAAACAGCACAGATATATTTAGTCAGAGAATGACAGGAAAGCCGAAGCCAGAGTGTAGAGAATTCAGAAGAATCGAGTTCAGGAACACGAGAGCAAGATAAGTCGTTGCGTATATATACACAACAGCCACCTTTGGCTTTGAAATGAGTATAGAGAAAGTAGGAGGATACAGAAAAGGGTTTGCTGTCAGTTGCCTCAGACAGCTGAGTCTCAGTTAGAAAAAGAAGGTGAGGTTTAGAGCAGGAGAGATGGTGCTCAACAGAGCGAAAGTTAGAGGAAAGGCCGCAAATGTTGCAGAAATGAAGAAGAATTGAGTCAGACAATGGTTCCAGGCACCTCGAGTCATCACCGGGAGAGGGGCGGAAGGTGGGGGCATTGATGGTCCTCCCCCCTGGGGACTCCGGGGCTTGGTGATGAGACGCCATAATTTTTTGCATTTTGGAAAAGGAAGTGTAGTGTGTACTGTGCATGTAGTTTGGTGTAGATAGAGAATTTTGTACTGGAGAGCATGCTGGCCTACTCTCTGTGTAACTGAGACACTGAAAAAGTTCAGCAAAGGGGGATGGTCAGGAACTAGTCCTGAGGGCTGATGAAACGGGAGCTCCAGCACTCCCTGTCATCAGCTTTCCATCCACCTCGGGAGTACTGCCCTGCTCGACTGGTGCTACAGTCTACTCCCCAGAACAGATTTGCTTTTAAATGTTGGTGGCCTTTGCACCAGTCATCTTAACCCGTAGCTCTATTGCAAACCATGACCTTCGTGTTTTTTAAAGCAAATTTTTTTTGGGGGGAAAGTGTGCACCGTCAAGTTGGTATAGGATAATACAAAGCTAGAGGTCACTCTGACCTGCAGCTGGTCCATTAGCCAAATTAGGAATAACCAACTTCATTGAGCTTTCTCAAAATATTAGAACAGCCACTCCCTGTCCATTTGCGACCATTAGAGACAATAGTCACATTACGAACAGTCCATTCCTTCGCAGTTACTCTCCTGTCTCGCTCATGCATAACGTTGATCCAGCAGGCTTGCCTAGACCTTCAGACGTCTTTGGGTGGCTTATGGGAATCCAGGCTCGGGATGTCGCAGGTCTGACAAAGAGAGAGGGGGGAGGGGTAGAGTAAGAGGAGAAGGACGGATGGATTTGACGGTAGAGCTGTGCGCTTTGGCAGAGAGAGAGAGAAAGAGAGAGAGAGAGAGAGTTGATGGAGGGATATTTATTGTAGTTAAGCCTTCAGCCGTCTGTAAATGGGATGACTGAGGGAGTTTGGTCTGGCCGTATTGCTTTTAGGATAAGTATTAAGAAG
The DNA here is from genome assembly GCF_032717465.1 of Coenobita brevimanus. Taxonomy (NCBI): domain Eukaryota; kingdom Metazoa; phylum Arthropoda; class Malacostraca; order Decapoda; family Coenobitidae; genus Coenobita; species Coenobita brevimanus. Next base: position 12,746,782 of record NC_137008.1, on the reverse strand, counting down.
GAGACATCAAACAAATGTATCACCTGGCAGATGCAACATTCCTTGATATCGGACTTGCTATCCATTACTTCAACCGCTCTCCTATATCTCGACAAGGCTATCTTTGCTGGATCACTTAATTATTGGTGGAGAAAATAAGTGACGAAGTGGTGATGGTTGTAGGAATCAAGGACGGTTTAGCGTGAGTCAGTATGTCAAACGGTTACACAGAGAGTGTGAGAAACAGAATGTCATCTTGGGAGAAAATTGCAAGATTTAAGAGCGGAAGGGTGACTCTGTGTGCGAAATAGTGAGTAACCATATGAGTAAGGGTGTTAGAATGGACTAAGTGAGAGCGCATCCTAGTATATCACCACTTACATTCTCGTACTATACCGTTTATTCTGAATTTTGCTAGGGCTGTCTCGTGACGTTGTGGTATAGTAAAAATACCAGGGGTGTTATAAAACGCTGGGTGGTAACCATATAGCCAACTCATACGTGCTTCCTACGTGTCAACAAGTTGGTTGGCAGAGGGTTAATGACCCTCCCCATAAACTAACTAATTCAGTCAAACGGCCACCCCTTACGGGATTATGGCGTCAGAGTATAGATAGGTAGATTGATATTTTTGCGAAATGTCTGTGGGTGCAGTAAATGTGTATGGCCGAAAATGTACTTCCCAAACTGTTCAGTGTCCGGCTTAAGAAAACCTCGGGGACTATCGAGTCGTAGCCCAGCTATTTACCACTTGAACACCAATGAAAATAAGTAGCTAAGCAAGTAAATGTGTTCATTCTTGCTATCACACATCTTCAGAAACACATTTATGGACACACTGAAACAAAGTCTTTCACACCTACCGGCATCAATCAAGCTTTCCAATGCTCTCTCTCTCTCTCTCTAGCACATCAGGGGGCCATCACTGAGGCAACACATACAACTCCCACACGCACCCTCAGTGACACACAGCTCTCACTACCACTCTTCAGGGACGTGCTGGAGGTCTCGTTTCTGTGCCAAATAACGGGGCTGGCTGTGTTGGGCTTTAAAATCTCTGACTTTGAATTATTTACAATGCTATTACCACCACCAAAAATAACAGCATATGATCAGCATACGAGTGTGTAATTTAGTATGGGAATTAAAGAGGGAACAGGAGAAATGCCACTTCATGGGCCACCTAAACCGGTGAACAGTAAAACACACACACACAGACACACACACACACACACACACAATTACCCATCAAGCCAGGGAAGAGTAATAGAGAGAGAGAGAGAGAGAGAGAGAGAGAGAGAGAGAGAGAGAGAGCGTTTGAAGGTGTAAAAATTAACAAGGAATCCCACACACAGGAATGGTGCTGACGAGGATCCAACACGTGGTGGTGGCTGTGGCGTTCACCTGGCAGCGATATTTAATTACCTGCACCTCACCGTGAGAAAGACCCCGGTCCGGCCCTTGTGAAGCTCTGTCTACTTCAAGGAGTCGCTGTTGGGTGGTCCCACGGAGGTAGATTCTTACGTGTGATCTATGGGTCAGCTCGGCCAGACTTACCAGGGTTAAAACATGGTGTTAGGGTTCACCTAAATGCTGTTATTTTCAGTGTAAGGAATGTAGACATCACTTTCTTCCTGATAAGGAAAAAAAAAAAAGTACTTTTATTCCAGTGCATCTCTGGCAGCAACACGATGGTACCAGAAAAAAAAAAAAAATGTACAGAGTGCGTCAGGTGTGAAGGTAAATCGGATTGGCGTCCCGGCACAATTTCGACAGGAAATAGCTTGGCGAAATTTTATTTGGTGACCGGGAAAGTAGAACGCAAAGCCGATATGCAGACAGATTAAATTACAAACTCAGTCGTTGGAGTGAAGGGCTTAAAATGTTAAATGTGAAAATTACTGATGAAAGTGAGTACCGGTGTGAACAAAAGTATAAGTCAGTAAGACTTTCATTCTCACTCTATTTTATTTAATGCAAGGAAGAAAGAGCCAAAGGTCAGATATAAAAAACGTTAGATTCCTGCTTCTCTGATGACGTCTTTTCCACTTTATGTTACTCATGGCATATTTTATTCCGGTCAAGACAGACATTTCCAGCGAGGGCCGTTCGAATTATAGCCTTCATTACTCCAGCCATTCCAAGGAGACTCCTCCTAAGCAGAGTAAAGCATTATGGAGTAGCAAGAATAAATACAATAATATGTCTTCGTAGTTGTCACGGGGTTTTTATATCACGGTAATTTTGAAATAAATGCTTAAATATTATTTAATTGATATTAATATTCAATAATACTGAAGAGCAGGGACAATGATTGTCTTGCTAAATCGTGCAACGATTCTCTAAGAACGAGAATTCAAAAACTTTCTCAACAGTACACAGCAGAGACTAATTACTCACAATTGCTGACTTACTGTACTGTTAGCCTCTGGAGAAAGTTACTTCACCCCTGACAATAAATAACTAATACTAATAATAATATCAGGCTCTTGCTGATGCTTTAACTCCTATCTGGCACAACGGATTTTAAGTTAATACAACAAGACTGGTCTAAGTACCAGTTATGAAAGCAAACGTTTATGCAAGCTAGGAGCTGTATGGAAAATAAGCTTAATTATGGAGAAATGAAACAAGATTTTACTTTACATTGAGCTCAAGAAAAAGAACTGTTAAATTTATTAATTACAAAAAATAAATTTAACGTTACAATTCAAATCAAATTAAATGAGACGCACTCACTCACTCACACAAAAGCTAAATACTTACGCCTAGGAAAAAACACCTTAACTAAACTCTTATGACTACAAAATACAAAAAGGAAATACTAGTCAATGAATGCGGTGTATCACCCAAAGCTGGAGAACTAAAGGTGGGAGCTTGGAGAAACTGTAAGTGGAGTTTGGGTACTAGCTGACCTCTCGCACTGCTACACAGGTCCTGTCTCCGTCACAGCAAACACTAGACTCAGTAAGTCGTGGGAACAAAAGCGGAGCACTAGGCCGCATTTTTAACGGTCAAGTGCAAGCAGGGGCGAACAATAAAGAAAACAATAGTATCGCTCAGTACAGCACTTAGTGACGTGCATTAAATCGGTCACTCTTGAAAACAGTGACGAATGTTTTGAAAAGTGTACCCCGAAATGGAGGGAGAAACGGTTAGCTGAGCGATACGCAGTGAGTTTTCCACTAATAGTTCGTGGCTTCTCACAAAAGGGAAATGTCGCGGATTGATTCGTGACATTACGCCCTTACAAAGTTAAATTTTTTCCTTATGGGAAAAAATTTGTGGATATATATATATATGTACACATCCTAAGTCATTCGCACAAGATTCACACTGTGGTGTGTGTGCTATCCTGCTACAGGAGAAAGTCGCAGTCGCCAGTGAGCGAAAAAACCTCGTATTTACGTTAATAGAAGCAAGCTTGAGGGAAAAAACTCCGTGACGACGGTGAAAATCCTGTACTCAGGCCAAACTGAGCGAAAAGTCGCTACATTTACACTGACAACTAATTGTTGTGTAGCGTGATGTATGTAATACACGGTGTAGATGTGACAGTTGTAGTGTAACTGTACCTATGTGTAAAATGACATAGTAAATAATAACATGGCTACGACGAAGGCAGAGGAGAAGAGGCGGCACCGTGCGGCAGACGATCAGCTGGCCCGCACAGCAAAACTGCTACACCCATTGCTGAACCTGCAAAACCAATTGAGGTGGAGCATCAAAAGTGTCAATGAGACAAAATTTTATCATGTTACAATTACTCTCTCTGCCTAGCAGTCAGTGCTACGACGTACATTCGAGGTCGCCATTAATTATAGCACACGATTATGGTCGGCAAGTTGAGAATCCTTGTGCAAACTTGGGTCTTCCATAGCCTCGAACCGCACACCGGTCCTCAACCTGTGCCTTAACCTACAGTACTTATATTAGTATCGGGGAGCTGAGAATCCTTGTGCAAACTTGGGTCTTCCATAGCCTCAAGTCGCCTCTGCGGAATTCTCACTTCCCCCTTAACCTACAGTACTTATATTAGTATCGGGGAGCTGAGAATCCTTGTGCAAACTTGGGTCTTCCATAGCCTCAAGTCGCCTCTGCGGAGTTCTCTCTCGAACTTCCCCCTTAACCTACAGTACATATATTAGTACCGGGAAGCTGAGAATCCTTGTGCAAACTTGGGTCTTCCATAGCCTTAAGTCGCCTCTGCGGAGTTCTCTCTCGAACTTCCCCCTTAACCTACAGTACTTATATTAGTACCGGGAAGCTGAGAATCCTTGTGCAAACTTGGGTCTTCCATAGCCTCAAGTCGCCTCTGCGGAGTTCTCTCTCGAACTTCCCCCTTAACCTACAGTACATATATTATGTACAGGCCCTGGACATAATGTGTCCTGTGGGGCCAATGGGCGAGACGTCAGGTCTGCACCCACTTCACCACTACCCTGTCTCTCAACTGACTCAGAGATTACAGGTGTAGTTACAAATGGCACAGGAAGGGCATGTCCCTGATTAGTGGTGATACTATGGCACACACTGCAAGAACAGACAAAACTATCTATGTCCCGTCCCATCCCTGGCCAGAAAAAGTCAGCTCGGATACGGCCCCGGGTCTTCCTTTTGCCCATGTGACCTCCTGAGGCTGAACAATGACCCCATTGTAACACTGCTAGGCGGTACTTGGCGGGAACGACAAACTGCAGTCGAACCTCCCCCTCGGGTGTTCGTGACTCACGGTGGAGCCATCCTTGTTTACGAAGGAACTTGGCTCGACCTCCCCGTGAATACTTTATCACTCGACCCTTTTGTTTGTTCCGCACGGTAGCAAGTGTCAGGTCAGAATGTTGTTCTTGTACAACAAGTTGACTACACATCAGATCTTGCGGCGATTCAATGATCACTGGGGTGACACAGTCTGGAACCTCAGCCATGGCTCGTGTTACCGCAGCAGCCGAAGTCTGAGTAGCGTCATCAGAGCAACTATCCTTGACTCCATTAATATTGCCTACTATAAAGTCAAATAGAGGCTCTGGCATGACAACTGCAAGTGTCGTACCAGTATAAACTGGAGATGCCACCTGGATACATGCCTCAGGGAACAATCTCACTGATCCATCAATAAGCTTTGCATGGATCTGTCGACCTGTATACTGCTCAGGCCGAACTAAACTCTGCTTAACAGAGCAACCTGAGGAACCATTGTCTCTTAGGACCTTCACAGGAATGTCTCCCACAAACCCTTGCTGAACAAGGAAGGTACTGTCACCTGTGGGAGGGCCTGTGGAGGTAGCAGCTAGCCACTCATGAGGCTGCTGAATTGATGTGGCAAACATTGTGCCTTGAGGGTTATATTGGGAAGATGGAACATTGGCCATCTGTGGAGGGGGGTTCACTGTCACTGTGGGACTAGTGAACTGTGGGGAAGTACCCACACTGGTAGGGACGTGACCACCAGGCTGCTGCTGAGGAATGAAGGCTGCATTCGCTTCCTGCCTCTTTTGAGCTGGTGGTGGAAAAGTATGTCCCGACGGTCGGTTGCGTGGCTGATACTGCTGCTGGTTAGGGTACTTGTTGTACCTCTTCCACTCAGGTTTCTGAGTGTTTTACCCCTGGTCCTTCCACTGCGGTTTTGGACCTTGGCCATTACTCTGAGAATGGCCTTGGTGCTGGGATTCAGTCTGAGACGGCTTCCCAGACTTGGCAGTATCTTTTCTGCTCCAGGTGTTTTGCTTACGAGCTTGATACCCGTATGCAGTAAAGAATGCGTCAGCCTTCTCTGCCATTTGGCTGGCATCTTTCACCTGGCAGATCTTAAGCTGTGCTATGAGCTCAGCAGGCCACGACCTCTCTAGCTGTGTACGCAGCATAAGGTCAATTATCCCCTCACGCGTGGAAGGAGTTTCATCTTTCTCCATCCACTCATTTAAGTAAGCTGTGAGACGATCAAGGAACTGAACAGCTGTCTCCTTGTCTTGGAGACGAGCTTGCATGAACTGAACTTTGGCGTCGTCTACTATGAGACCATACGCCTTAATGAGTGCAGCTTTCATCATCTCATATGTGAGATTGTCTCCACGAATTCTGTGGAGAATATCGAGGGCAGGGCCCTCAAATAGGCTAAGAAACTGAAGCCGCTTAGCTGCCTCATCCAGTTGATATAAGTCTGCCATGTCCTCAAAACGAGCTATGTACGGCTCGATTCGCTCGCTTTCCTTGTATGAAGGAAGCTTGATGCGTGGGGTCGCCAGGACATGTGCAAGGAGAACGCTCGTGGAGCTTGGACCAACTGCACCAGGCGTGTCTGAAGCCAAGGAATCTCGCTTGAGCTTCAGCACTTCAAGTTCATGTTCTCGTTCTTTGTCTCGTTGTTCACGCTCGTACTCGCGCTGTTCTCGCTCTTGTACTAGCTCGTGTTCGCGCTGTTGTCGCTCTTTTTCTAACTCGAGCTCGCGTTTTTTTGTTCGTGTTCACGCTGTTCTCGCTCATATTCGCGCTGTTCTCGCTCATATTCGCGCTGTTCTCGCTCACGTTCACGAGCGTCTTTCTCACGTTCTTGCTCGTAATTGAACCGTGAGAGAACGTAACTCTGTATTTTCTCTGGGTCAGTGAGACCCATATCTTTGGCTTCCTGTACATAAGCACTGGCTGCCATGGCGCTAATTTATTAAGCAAACGAAACTGAGCACTGACTGCTTCGCAAACGAATGCTAATAATACAAATAAAGAATACAGACACAAGCTAGTGGTGACCAGTCTTATCTAGTTAACTGGCAAAGAATAAATCAAGAATGTAAATGACTGGGAAGACTCAATAATAAACACAATGGGTACGGCGACTTCCCAGGAGCGAATAAAATCGTCTGGCGTTACCAAAAATAAACTAGAGTTAAGTACTCTATTGATTAATAAAGGAAAATTCACTTGCTAAATTAAGGGTAAACACCAGTAAGCTTGTGCCTATAAACTTTAATGATAAATACCTAAATATGAATGAGTGAGCACTATCTCGTAAATAGCTTTAGGGCTAGGAGTTAATATCCTGGAATGAGGTCGCCAATTGTCACGTGGTTTTTATAATATCACGGTAATTTTGAAATAAATGCTTAAATATTATTTAATTGATATTAATATTCAGTAATACTGAAGAGCAGGGACAATGATTGTCTTGCTAAATCGTGCAACGATTCTCTAAGAACGAGAATTCAAAAACTTTCTCAACAGTACACAGCAGAGACTAATTACTCACAATTGCTGACTTACTGTACTGTTAGCCTCTGGAGAAAGTTACTTCACCCCTGACAATAAATAACTAATACTAATAATAATATCAGGCTCTTGCTGATGCTTTAACTCCTATCTGGCACAACGGATTTTAAGTTAATACAACAAGACTGGTCTAAGTACCAGTTATGAAAGCAAACGTTTATGCAAGCTAGGAGCTGTATGGAAAATAAGCTTAATTATGGAGAAATGAAACAAGATTTTACTTTACACTGAGCTCAAGAAAAAGAACTGTTAAATTTATTAATTACAAAAAATAAATTTAACGTTACAATTCAAATCAAATTAAATGAGACGCACTCACTCACTCACACAAAAGCTAAATACTTACGCCTAGGAAAAAACACCTTAACTAAACTCTTATGACTACAAAATACAAAAAGGAAATACTAGTCAATGAATGCGGTGTATCACCCAAAGCTGGAGAACTAAAGGTGGGAGCTTGGAGAAACTGTAAGTGGAGTTTGGGTACTAGCTGACCTCTCGCACTGCTGCACAGGTCCTGTCTCCGTCACAGCAAACACTAGACTGAGTAAGTCGTGGGAACAAAAGCGGAGCACTAGGCCGCATTTTTAACGGTCAAGTGCAAGCAGGGGCGAACAATAAAGAAAACAATAGTATCGCTCAGTACAGCACTTAGTGATGTGCATTAAATCGGTCACTCTTGAAAACAGTGACGAATGTTTTGAAAAGTGTACCCCGAAATGGAGGGAGAAACGGTTAGCTGAGCGATACGCAGTGAGTTTTCCACTAATAGTTCGTGGCTTCTCACAAAAGGGAAATGTCGCGGATTGATTCGTGACAGTAGTCAAGGAGTTAATCTTCGCCATATTTTTAGCAGGGGAAAAAAATGTCATACACATTTCAGTTAGACCACTATTTCATCTTTGTCTACAGAATAACACGAACTTCCTTTCCTTCAGTGCCCGCAAATAAATTAGATTTAAGGGGCCTTGTGATTAATATTCAGTGCCCTGTGAGTACATACATTAGTACGTGTTCGTCGATGGTGTACTCGCCTCGTATTGGCATAACCACCAATCAGAACAACCGTCAGACGAACATCGATCAAAATGACTAATTTTAATATTAACAGAGTTAAGTATAAACAAATTAGTGCATTAGTTCATGTGTCAGTTCAGGTCACTCCAAATACTATAAGTGCATAGATGCAGGCAAAACAGACACAGCAAGAGGAATGCGATGGCTGAATTGTCCTACAAGACTATAATTTATCCTGCATGTGATGAAGTATGTAACAACTGTTGCAATTACTGGCATTTACTTCACCACAGTTATTATTTATTAAGAAATACTATCGTTTTTTCCTCTACGAAAACAGTGAACGCACTGAAAGAGAGTTATGTATTCATTGGAAACTACTTAGTCAACTTGTTTTCAAGAGCTTTTGATGTTACGGATTTGCTTGAAAGCATTCCATCACGTTCGAAAATGACGTATTGCTCGTAGCAGTAATAGAGATGTTTACAGTATTTACACAAATATCGCGATAACATAAGCAAACACGACAAAAAGCAAGCACAGATCTGTGAACTGTTTCACATTGCTGTAAATACCGATATGAAAGAATAAACAAATGAATAATTCCATCTTAATATATTGATATAATTCTTCAATGGGCCTATTTCATTTACCCAGTAGCTATATATCAACGAGGTCTTACACATACCTGGACCCATGAAAGGCGTCTTTCATGCTGGGGAAAGACGTGGAGGATGAAAAATGTGTTGAGGAATGAGGGGAGATAATTAGGGTAATGGGCCGAACAGAGACTGATGATGTGTGAGGAAAGAGACATCAGGTTAAGGGAAAGGACTAGTGTGGTGCAAAATAACTGGAATTTTAGGGGAGGAAAGAGACTCGCAGCCCTATTGGACTGCCCAGCGCTTGCCCAAATAATAATGGTTTCTGAACAGCTGTCATCACCAACATCACCATCACCATCACCAACACCACCACCACCAATAGCACTACTATCAAAACCCCCACCCCCACCACAGCTACCACCACCACCATCATCACTACCATCACAGCCACCGCCACCACAATCATCATCACAGCTACCACCACCACCATCATCATCACAGCTACCACCACCACCACTACTAACATCACAGCTTAAGTCACCAACATCACCATCACAACTACCACCACCACCACCACCACTACAACCATCATCATCATCACAGCTACCATTACAACTACCACCACCACCACCATCTTCACAGCTACCACCACCACCACCTCCACAGCTAAAGCCATCAACTTTACCATTACAACTACCACCGCCAACATTATTATCACAGCTACCACCACCAACATCATTATCACAACTACCACCACCACCATAACAGCTATCACCAGATTCACCAACACAGTTACCACCACCACCATCATCACAACTACACCACTGTTGCCACCACAGCTACCACCACCTCTATCATCACAACTATCCATATTTTCTTCTAATAGAAAAAAAAAAAAAAATAGACTTCGTATCATCAACCAAGTTTGGCAATGGACTGTAGATGTACTGTACGGCATTCTCTCTCTCTCTCTCTCTCTCTCTCTCTCTCTCTGTCAAACACATGAAACTCCACGGAAATGCCTCGCCGCCTTCTCCACATGCACGTATTGAAACCCCAGTGAGGGCAATTATTAGTGTCAAGAACATCTCTGGGAGAGAAATGGATTTCTTGCACGCATCTTGTCCAAGTTTGATACATTTTTCGGAAGTGCTGTGTCAGAAGTGTTGTGCTGTTAAGGAGGGTCGTGAGTCAAGAGAGAACTGTGGTGGGTCACATTTTATGGCCTGGCTGGATAGGAAGTTAGAGGTATAACATGGCTAAGATACTCTCCACCAGCGCTCTTCATGCCACAGGCGCGCCGCAAACTAGAACCAGCTCACTGCAGAATACCACAACAAAATATATAAGAAGGCAATACAGTACATCCTGAAATCATTATCAGGTTTTGTGGGATATAAGTAACTCGTACGTTTATGTAATATTTTATTTTACTACATCTAGTGGCATGAATGATTTTGATTTACATGCTTAGGTGGGACGTGGCTCTCCATGCAGAAAGGATGCTTAAGATATTGACAACTTTGTGATAAACTTGTCTGTAAGAACTCTGATTAATCAAGAAAGAAATTAAGGAACGAAAAGAAAACTGATACAATATTTCATGTACCTATTAAATTCATATAAGAGACTGTAGTACAAGATGAGAAAGTAAGACAGGATTATAAGGGAAGCAGCAGAAGAGTGAAAGATAAGAATGCCAGAATGTTGGTCAAGGAAGGAAAAAAATGAAGTGATGCAGAGAACACTTTAGGGAGAGAAAACCTTATGGAATTACTGAATATGCACACCGAAAGTACCGCTATTATAAGTGTCTGGGGAATGGTTGAGAAAAGAGAGGCGAGCAGGGAGGAAAAGATCCGTTGGATGAAATATGTCTATCAGAGAAGAAATCCCAAATGAGCAAAAACCCAAAGAGTGTGAAGTGAAATGCTGAAATATGGGGGAAAGATAATGACAGGATGAATATGGAAAATGTGACTCGGAGTAAGATAGGGTTTAGGATGACCATTCCCCTACACAAAGATGAAGAAGAAAGGATGTGTTTCAGTCATAAGGGTATTCCTCGTCGCATGTGATGGGAAAAATATTTGATAAGGAAGTGACTGAGAAATCAGCTGGAAACGAAGAAGGTTATTTTTAGAAAGGGAAGAGATTCGTTGGTCAGATACTTAGCGCCCGCCTTTACAAGGCGAAGAGATAATGTTTTTGTCCGCTCTGTGTGTGTGTGTGTGTGTGTGTGTTCCCATTGTATCTAATGACCGGCTTGAGCTATCAACATGAAACCTTCAGGGTATCAAGATATCTCCAAATTCTCGGCCGATTTCGAAAATGGGCACTAGAGGTCAAGGTCACCAAAATGGCTGCCAAAGGTTAACTATGGTCAGACTCAAATATGAAGTCCGTTTGGGTGGGGCCCGAGAGGGGATTTCCCTCTCTACAGCTCTGCCGCATCAACCCCAGTACCTATCTCTCTCTCTGTCATTTGTCAGCTATTTACTATTTGAAATTGTATATTAAATATTCTGTACTTTTAAATATATTAAATAAGGCTATATAGTGCTATGAATGTGTCGCTTTTTAGGATAATAGCAATGATTTGTATAAATTCCACACCACGTGACAACGTCGCTTTCCGACGTTGCCAGAGGTCAAGGACACCCACCTCAGACTACAGGTGACCGGTCACTTCCTGCCTGATCCCCACCCACGCTGGCAGCTACTCCAACTCGCTCTCGTGTGCTCCACAGTCGGGAGAAAGAACTTATTTACGATGTGAACAAGTATTTTCTAGAAGAAAGATGAGAGAGAGGACTTATGCTTACTGGGGAAACCTCTATAAAAAAAAATGCGCCAAGACTTTTACCTCAGTGGTGGTGTGGAAAAAAGGTCGAAACAATATAGAAGAAAACAAAACTTATAAATATATAAAAACTTTCTCAATCAACTGAGAGAGAGAGAGAGAGAGAGAGAGAGAGAGAGAGAGAGAGATAGGAGGTTTGGCAGAGCTGTAGAGAGGGAAATCCCCACACGGGCCCCACCCAAACGGACTTCATATTTGAGTCTGACCATAGTTTCTGTCGCCCACCTCTAGCACCACTATATCTCACGAACGGCTTGAGCTGTCAACGTGAAACCTTCAGGGTATCAAGATATGGCCAAAATCTTGGACTTGGCCAACAGCATATTCTGGCGGGCGATTGGCATTCGGCTCCTGAATGCTTTTCTTTCATTTCTGATATATTTACTAGAAAAGTATCTAGAGAAGGAAAATAAATTATATTGATGGCGTTATTAGATGTTGGAGTTGGCGTGCATTTGATGAGACAGGGTAGGGTTTGGAATCTTCCTGTACAATCTTTGCTGACGATATATATTGTTAAATCAAGACCATTGTCGGCTGACAGGTTTCGCGAATGGGTTCGGGAACGTTTGTAAGAAACGGAACCTAGAAGAAGGTGTAGAAAAGAAGACAATTTCTGCTCTTGAAGGAAGTAAAGTCACTGATCGCACTGTGAGGTTGGATGAAGGGGAAATGGAGAATATGAGTGCAGTCAAGTACTAAGGAAGTGTGATGAGTAAGGATGAAAACTTAATGGATGAAGTGCTTGAAAGTTTTCAGCAGGAAAGAAGGGTTGCTGATCCACTGAAAACATTGATAAGGGATATGGATTTGAACATGAAAGGAAGCTCATTGCTGCATTAGTATTGTGATCCTCACCTTGCGTACAGGAAACAAAGCATGGAACCTGTTGGAAGGTCAGAGGTGAAGGGAGAGAGCAGTGGAAATAAGTAGTCTGAGATGAGCACGTAGAGTTACATGGGCAGGCAGATAGACAAATAAAGAAGTACAGGCACGTTGTGGTATATTTGTGGGTGTGACAGAAATCAATAAGAGAAACGCTCTGAGATGGCTTGGCCATAGGGAGAGAATGGAGAAAGAGTGACTGACGGGGATTACATATGTGAATTTGGTGGAGGGAAGGGAGAGACCAAAAATGCAATGTAAGGAGTGAACTATATGAGAGAAGGGGGTATGAACTGGAGAAAGGGCAACCAAATGATAGAGAACAAGGTGAGACAGAGGTGGTTTGTTTCTTGGACTCTCTTATGGGATTCAGACGTCTGGCTATTGACAGACTGAAAGAAGAAAAATAATGTAATTCGCAGTTATTACATATATATATATATATATATATATATATATATATATATATATATATATATATATATATATATATATATATATATATACAGTTCTACACAACCAATAAATTCTACCTCAAATGTCGAAATACATAACTTATTCACCACAAATTTTTTATGTTAATATCACTTATTTGCAGAGGCTAGACACCCATTTCTACCAAGTCCAATAATGTCTTGGCAAAAAATAACATTATGTATATAGTTATCACCTTCATATTTTTCGTTCAAGGAAATAGAAATTCAGTGACAATTTTAAACAAAACCAGTAAATTTTCTTGTTCCATATTTTGGGTATATGTATTTCGACCATAAAGTTTAATGTACCCATTCGTAGTTTGCTGACTTTAAATTTTCCAACAGATTTTAACTCCCCTTTCCGCTCACTCTCCCTCCCTGTACCATAAATCTTTATCAACGCTCTTATTAAGTAATTGCTGTGCTCTGCAAGTTTCTAATTATTCTCTTCCTGCTTAATCTCGTCTCCTCTTCCTCTCTGTCATTATATACTTTTAACTCAATTCTCTCTCTAATACTCTTGGTTAATTTCTCAAATCCTTGACCTCGTTTTCAACGATCACTAGTAGTTTCCCTTTATTTCTACGCTAGTTCAGGTTCTAACCGGTTATAAAGCTGGGGGTTTCCCTTTACAATAAGACCAAAGGGAAGCATTGTTGGTTACATTCTGGCGTTAGTGTTAACACTGGACTGGAGAGTCATGTCCACACAACCGAAATATGGATCTCCAGCACAACAACACAAACATTTATGTTGACAGTGTTGCACAGGTGCAAAAATTCCACATCATCTGTTGGCTACAGTATCTCTAATCATGTTATAAAAATGTCTTGCAGTAACATAACTGATACTTTGCCTTCTGAAGGGTGCATTTCTATTCCTTTTATATTTTCCACTGGCCACCCTTTCAGTATCGTCTATGCTACCATTCTTTCATCGCATTTTTCTCTTCCATACATACCGTTTTTGTGTTCTTTTTTTCTGCACTGTTCCTTGTCTTAATTTCTGTTTCTCTTCCAGTGCTAGACTGATATTCAAAACCATGCTCCCCCACTCAAATTATTAATGCTTATATGAGTAAAAAGGGTAACACCCAGGGGAAGAAACTATGGTAACTTGTATCATGCCGCCGCCTCCTATCCTAAGATACTGAGTGATTTTTTGTGTGTGCATGGCAGAAAGAACCAAAAGTCAGGAACCCGTAAATTGTTCCCTCAAAAAAAAAAAAAAAAAAAAAAAAAAAAGATAACAGAGCGACAAATTCAAGATCCTTTCATTTTGAGATGCATGGACACACTCCGTTTGAAAAGCTGGAGATCATAGGAGGTGAGAAATACGAACGGAGAGGGACAATTCCAGGGTTAACCTATTGCTTACATGAAGGACTGGAAGTAATAGTTAAATCTTACACTAGACAGCTGGACCGAAAAGGGATCACAGTTTGGTGCCAGACGGATGCTACATGCCCGCCGTAGCGGCTGAGGGATGGAACCAGTCATTTCAGAGGAGCAGTGACCATATGAGTACAGATAGAAACGAGGTAAAGTTACAACAGTGCGGCAAAGAGACCGAGGTTAAAGGGAACCAGTAAGAGGAGGAGAGTCAGTGAGACGAAAGCCTTTGACTCCACTTTGTTGAGATTAGCTGTATGTGGGGAGCCTCCCCACACATGAGAGCTGTAACACAGGGACGAATAAAACCCATGTATAAAGTCAACAACTATGCAGGGGTAAAGAAGGCAGGGAGTTGGCTCAGCACACCCAATCTCTTGGAAGCATATACAGGAGATGTAATGATCTTTTTAAGATAAATTTTGAAAGAATGAAACCCGAAGTATGTTTAAAGATGACAAGATTAAGTTGGATATTATTAAAAATTAGGTGATACTCCTGCGGAAGATTTTGTTAAGTTGATAAATGCAAGAATTGAGCTTTTGATGTATAATAAACAAGATTATTTTTACCTCAACTACAGGTACGAGCCAAGTCAGACATTAGGTGTGTCATAGCTTCATCCCTTGCTTGTTGAAGTTTCTGATGAATGAATGCTGGTGGAAGTGAATGGAAAGGGGAAGAGTGGAGTTATCAATGTATGAACAGATAGGGTTAGATGTACAGCTTAGAAGGCCATTGATGAATAGAAGGAAGAGAGTTGGTGATAGGACAGGGCGCTGAGGAGCACCAGTATTGATAGCTTTTGGAGAAGAACAGTGGCCGTCTACAACAGCTGCTATAGAACGACCAAAAAGGAAGGTAGAGATAAAGACTCAAAAAGAAAGGATAGATAGGGCTGTTTGGAAATTAAAGATTTGTGCCAGACTCAATCGAAAGCCTTTGAGATGTCAAGTGCAATGGCAAAGCTTTCGCCAAAGTCCCGAAAGGAGGATGACCAGGAGTCTGAAAGGTAGATGAGAATATCATCAGTGGAGCGTCCATGGCAGAACCCATACTGACGATCAGAAAGAAGATTGTGATAGGAAAAGTGCTTTAAACTTTTTTTTTTTTAGAATAGGCTCAAAAACTTTTGAAACGCAGGATGTTAATGCAATTGAACGATAGTTAGAGGGATGGGAATGGTCACCCTTCTCTGGGACAAGCTGAATGAGAGCAGACTTCCAGCAAGAAGGAAAGGTACAAGTTCATAGACAAAAGCAAAAGAGTTTACCTATTCAAGGTGTAAGCACAGAAGCATAGATCTTGAGGACAAAAGGAGAGACCCAATCAGACCCATATGCCTTGTTAACACTGAGGCCAGTGATGACAGAATATACATCAACAGAAGAAATTTTAAATTCCACAATGGGGAAATCAAAGGGGGGAAGTGATGGAGGAACAGCACCGGAATTGTCTAAGTTGGAATTGGAGGAGAAAGTCTGAGCGAAGAGTTCTGATTTATCAGTAGATGGAATAGCTACGGAGCCATCAGAGTAGAAGAGAAGAAGGAAGGATGATGAGGTAAAATTGTTAGAAAGATTTTTGGCAGTGTAACAGAAGAAGCAGGAAGAATTTGAGCTGGAGAGCCCAGAGCAAATAATGCAAGTGAAATATTTTTAGCAGAGCTAAGAAGAGACTTAGCATGATTCAGGGCAGAAACATAAAAGAGATGAGATTCAGGGGTGGGTTGGCCCCGGTACCTACTGTAGGCCTTCTCCTTGTTGTGGACAGCATTAGGAAATGCATGATTAAATCAAGTTCTTTTTGCATTTGTCACAGGATATGAGAAAGGAATGTATGCTTCCATGCCTGAGAGAAGAACCTCTGTACTGCGCAAGGAACAGTCAGATGGCTCAATAATCGAAAATCAAAGAAGTCCTGCCTGAAGACCTTCCAATCAGCAGCTCCATTAGCCACAGCCACCGCTTCTTGGGAGGTTCCACAGGCCTTACTAGAGCGATAGGGCAGGTTAAGATGATAAGGTTGAAATCGAAGAAGCCCAACAGCGAGAAAAGATTAATATCGTCAGCAGAAAGGTTAGTTGTAAGGTTGAGGTCAAGTATGCTGAGACTCTCTCCATGGCTGTTAGGAATAAGGGTAAGGTGCTGTACAAGGTGCTCTGTGTCATCAAGGGTGGGAAAGATGTGGATTAGTGAAAGGATAGGACAGTCAAAGGTGGTGGTGAACACTGAAATCTCCTAGAACAGAGATTTCAAAGAAAGGAGCAATTGATAGTATGAGTTCTATCTCTGAAGTATGATAGTCGAAGTATTCTTCATTGTCAGTAGAAGTAGTGGACAAGTAAAAGCACAGACATAATTTAGTCAGAGAATGACAGGGAAGCCGAAGCCAGAGAGTAGATTATTCAGAAGATTCAAGTTCAGGAACACGAGAGCAATATATGTTGTTAGGGGTAGACTGTAGCACCAGCCGAGCAGGGCAGTACTCCCGAGGTGGATGGAAAGCTGATGACAGGGAGTGCTGGAGCTCCCGTTTCATCAGCCCTCAGGACTAGCTCCTGACTATCCCCCTTTGCTGAACTTTTTCAGTGTCTCAGTTACACAGAGAGTAGGCCAGCATGCTCTCCAATACAAATTTCTCCAACTATTTACACCAAACTACATGCACAATACACACTACACTTCTTTTTCCAAAATTCAAAAAAATCATGGCGTCTCAACACTCAGCCTTGGATTTCCCAGGGGGGGGGGAACATAAATGCCCCCACCTTCCCCCCCTCTCCCGGTGACGACTTGAGCTGCCGGGAACCACTGTCTGACTCATTTCTTCTTCATTTCTGAAACATTCGTGGCCTTTCCTCTAACTTTCGCTCCGTTGAGCACCACCTCTCCTCCTCTAAACCTCACCTTCTCTTTCTAACTGAGACTCAGCTGTCTGAGGCAACTGGCAGCAAACCCTTTTCTGTATTCTCCTACTTTTTCTATACTCATTTCAAAGCCAAAGGTGACTGTTGAGTATATATACGCAATGACTTATTTTCCTCTCGTGTTCCTGAACTCGATTCTTCAGAATTCTCTACACTCTGGCTTCGGCTTTCCTGTCATTCTCTGACTTAATATATCTGTGCTGTTTACTTATCCCCTAATTCTACTGAGTATCAAAAATTCTTCAGTTATCTTACTTCTACGATGGAACACATTCTATCCATTTCTCCTTTCTCTGAAATCTCAATTTAAGGAGATTTCAATGTTCACTACCACCTTTGGCTCTCCTCTTCTTTCACTGATCCACCTGGTGAACAAGCCTACATCTTTATCCTTAATGACCTAGAGCAGCTTGTACAGCACCCTACCCATATCCCTGACCGCCTTGGAGAGAGCTCCAACATACTTGACCTCTTCCTTCCAACTAATCCTTCTGCTTACACTGTTAATCTTTTCTCTCTGTTGGGCTCCTCCGATCACAACCTTATCACCTTAACCTGTCCTATCACTCTGCTACGACCTGTGGATCCTCCAGGGAAACGTCGTCTGTGCCATTTTGGAGCTGCGGATTGGGAGGCCCTCAGGCAGTACTTCTTTGATTTTCCCTGGAATGATTATTGCTTCCATGGCCGTGAGCCGTCTGAGTGTGCCTTGTGCATTACGGAGGTTATTCTCTCGGGCATGGAAGCATGTATTCCTTTCTCATATCCTTTGTCTAACGCAAGAAAGCCTTGGTTTAATCACGCTTGTTCTAATGCTGTCCGCAACAAGGAGAGGGCCTACAAAAGGTACCGGAGCCAACCCACCACTGAATTACATCATCTTTACATTTCTGCCCGCAATCGTGCTAAGTCTGTTCTTTGCTCTGCTAAAAATAATTTCATCCATACTAAATGCTCTCAACTCTCCAACTCCAATTCTTCCCGCTCCTTCTGGCACCTTGCCAAAAACCTTTCTAACAACTTTACCTCATCATCCTTCCCTCCTCTTTTCAACTCTGATGGTTCTGTAGCAATTTCTTCTACTGATAAAGCAGATCTCTTTGCACAGACATTCTCCTCCAATTCCACCTTAGACGATTCAGGTGCTGTTCCTCAGTCACTTCCCTCCTCTGACTTCCTCATGGCTGACATTAAAATTTTTTCAGCTGACATATTTTCTGCCATCACTGGCCTCAGTACTAACAAGGCATATGGGCCTGATGGAGTCCCTCCTGTTGTTCTCAAGAACTGTGCTTCTGTGCTTACACCCTGCCAAGGCAAACTCTTTCGCCTTTGTCTGTCAACTTGTACCTTTCCCTCTTGCTGGAAGTTTGCTCTCATTCAGCCAGTTCCAAAGAAGGGTGACCACTCCCAACCCTCCAACTATCGTCCAATTGCTTTAACATCCTGTATTTCAAAAGTTTTTGATTCAATTTTCAATAGAAAAAATTTAAAACATCTTTCCTATCACAACCTTCTTTCTGATCGTCAGTACGGGTTCCATCAGGGACGCTCCACAGGCTATCTTCTCACCTACCTTTCAGACTCCTGGTCATCATCCTTTCGGGACTTTGGCGAAAGCTTTGCCATTGCACTTGACGTCTCTAAGGCTTTCGATCAAATCTGGCATAAATCTTTAATTTCCAAACTGCCCTCTTACGGTTCGTATCTTTCTATCTGTGCCTTCATTGCTAGCTTCCTTTCTGGTCGTTCTATAGCCGCTGTTGTAGATGGCCATCGTTCTTCTCCTAGATCTATTAACAGTGGTGTTCCTCAGGGCTCTGTTCTATCACCAGCTCTTTTCCTTTTATTCATCAATGACCTTCTAAGCTGGACATCTAACCCTATCCACTCATGCCCTGATGACTCCACCCTTCACCTTTCCATTCGGGTCCCACAACGTCCATCTCAGCAGTTACTTCAACAAACAAGGGATGAGGCTATGGCACACCTAATGTCTGACTTGGCTCGTATCTCTGACTGGGGTAAATAATCTGGTTGTTTTTAATGCATCTAAGACTCAGTTCTTACACCTATCAACCTGACAAAATCTTCCACAGGTATACCCACTAAACTTTAATAATATTCAGCTTAATCCTACATCATCCTTGAACATGCTTGGGGTTTCATTTTACTCGGGACTTATCTTGGAAAGATCCTTTTACATCTCTTGTAAAATCTGCTTCCAAGAGATTGGGTGTGCTAAGCCGACTCCGTTCTTTTTTTAGCCCTGCACAATTGTTGACTCTATACAGGGGTTTTACCCGCCCCTGTGTGGAGTACAACTCTCATGTGTAGGAAGGCTCCCCACATACAGTTCTTCTTAATAGGGTGGAGTGAAAGGCTTTTCATCTCATTAACTCTCCTCCTCTTACTGACTCCCTTCAACCTCTGTCTCTTCACCGCACTGTTGCATCTTTATCTCTTTTCTGTCGCTACTTTAATGGTCACTGCTCCTCTGAACTGTCTGCATGCATTCCTGCACCTCTATGACGGGCGCATAGCACCCGTCTAGCAGCAAACTCTCATCTCTTTTCTGTCCAACTCTCTAATGCAAGAGTTAACCGTTACTCTCAGTCCTTCATTTATGCAACAGGTCAACTCTGGAACTGTCTCCCTCTGTCTGTATTTCCTGCTGCCTATGATCTCCAGTCTCTCAAATGCAGTGTGTCCAGGCATCTCGAAATGATCGGATCTTGAGTTTGGCTCTCTATTGTATTTTGTTTTTCTCTTGGAGGGAACTGTTATTACGGGCTCATGGCTTTTGGTTCCTTCTTCCTCGCATAAAAAAAAATATATATATATATACACAACCACTTTAACTCTGAAATGAGTACAGAGAGAATAGGAGGCTACAGAGAAGGGTTTACTGTCAGCTGTCTCAGACAGTTGAGTTTCAGCGAGGAAGAGAAGGTGAGGTCTAAATAAGGAGAGGTGGTTTTCAACGGAGAGAATGCTGGAGGAAAGGCCGCGAGTGTGGCAGAAATGAGGAAGTGAGTCAGACAGTGGTTTCAGGCATCTCACTTGGTCGTCACTGGGAGAGGGGAGGATGGTGAGGCTTTTATGGTCTTTCCTCCTGAGGACTCGAAGGTTATGTGATGAAATGCCTTTTTTTTTTTTTTTTTTAATGTTGAATGGGAAGTTTAGTGTGTAATGTGGATGTAGTTTGGTGTTGACAATTAGAGGAACTTGCACTGGAGAGCATGCTGGTCTATTCTCTGTGTTACTGACACATTGAAAAAGTTCAGCAAAGGAGGTTGGTCAGAAGCCTGTCCCGTGGGTTTATGAAACGGGAGCTCCAGCTCTCCCTATCGTCAGTTTTTCACCTACCCTGGGAGTACCGCCCTGCCCGACTGGTGTTGCAGTCTACTCGCTACAAGCACAATAACCTAAAATACGGAAATATGCCAGTGAGTTAGCGTCTCAAGGCAACTACTGCAACCATTACTTTCCCACTTATCAATGCCCATCTGTTTTCCATATCAGTCGTCTCTCCTTTTTTATCCTCCCATCCAAGAACAAACTCATTCTTTGTCTCTCTTATTTCTTCATAGTTTTTCCATGACATTTTATCATATATACTCGTACTAGAATCTTGGGCATGCACGCATGTGTGTGTGTGTTTGTGTGTGTGTGTGTGTGTGTGTGTGTGTGTGTGTGTGTGTGTGTGTGTGTGTGTGTGTGTGTGTGCAGTGCAATAAGAACTGGAAAATGGATTTTGGTGAAACATTAGCAGGTCCCAAAAGAAATCGTGGAGTGGGCAGGTAGCATCTCTCTATTCGCAGGTCCATCCACATTTTGAGTTAGTAGGTAAATGAGTACCAAGAGTAACACCTAGGGGACGTAACCATGATAACTTGTATGATGCAGTCGCCTCCTGCCCTAGGATAGTGAGTGAATAACCCACTACAAGGACAATAACCTAAAATACAGAAATAAGCACAGTGAGTTTGTGTACCAAGGTTACTACTGTAACCTTTACCTTCCCACTTATCAATGGTCATTCGTTTTCCATGTCAATCATCTCTCCTTTTTACCCTCTACCTGACAAAGTAAGAGGAGGGTGTTGTTATCACTGAAATCAATAGTGTCCATCTGTAGAGTTGGGCTGCAGTGAGGCAGGGTGGCTGGCCGGGCGTAGGGATTTTTCATTTCCGGGCCAGAACTCAGGAAGTATCCACTATAGTGTCGTGAAATTTCATATAGTTATGTGTCTTACAGTGAACTGGTGCCATTTGAGAGGTAGGATGCAGTGTCTTTATTTTTTATTTTTTAAATAATGAAAGCGTAAAAAAATATAATCTTTTCCGGACTAGGACTTAGAAACTAATACAGGTACAGGCTTCAGACTCTCCAGGAATATGTGTTAATACGCCTCCTTGTGACTTTTGGTAGTTAGAATGCAGTGAGATTATATAATGTTATGATACTGCAAAAATACGTAACGCTGATTATTATCATGCATTTTTTGTTAGAACTTTGCAACTATTACACCTAGGAGGCAGAAATTGTACATGATAAATGATTATATGAATATCTAATTACGTATGAAGAGTCGTGACTGTACCTATTATGTAATCATAAAAAGTGGCTACCTAAATGAAAAAAAGCACGAATCATAATTTCATCAGATCTGCTCAACACTTCATTATTACCATGGATAAACTACTGAAATGATTAAGTTTTAATGTCTTTGTGTTATACAGGGGGGAGGGGCCGTTACGCACTTCGTTAGTTGCGCTGGAGGCGGGAGTTATTTGTTTGGTTAGGTGGAGTGTTGCAAAAGCGTGGCGTGGCCTATGTTTTATCCTCCCATAAAAAAAAATAATAATAATAATTTTTCGTCTCCGTTATATTCTCATTGTATTTCCACGACATTTTATCAAATGTACTATAATCCTAGGCGCGCGCGCGTGCGTGCGAGTGTGTGTGTGTGTGTGTGTGTGTGTGTGTGTGTGTGTGTGTGTGTGTGTGTGTGTGTGTGTGGCGCAGTCAGAGCTGGAAAAAGGATTTTGATGAAACTTGGCAGGTCCCGAACTAGGTTTTGCCTGCAAACTTCTCTCTCTCTTTCGTCTCTCCACTTCTTATCAGGACGTTCCTGCTGTGCCTGCAGTCTCGTGGAGTCCTGTCAGTAAACCTCTTGCTCCCTTGGATATCGCTTTTATTTTCCTACATGACCTGCCCACCTACATTTCTGTTCTTTAAAACATCTATAATGTCCCAGTCTTTAGTCTGCTGTCTCGTCCAGCTTCGTCTCACATATATTCCCTACACCGACCTTTCCTTTGCTCTCTGAGAACGGATTACTTTGCTTTCCATTTATTTTGTTAGTTTGGAGGTCTCACATCCGTACGTCATGACTGGGGTTATGCATTGGTTATTTACTTTTTGATTACCGGCAAGCAACTCTTCATGCTGTCCATAATTAGCTTACCAAAAGATTTAATATGTCCTTTTATTTAGTTGTCATAGTCTTTCGTTAGTTTTAGTATTTGCCTCAAATAATAGTACTCCTTAACTTCTTCACGAGTTCCTTCATTTACTTTGACGTCACCCTTCGGTGTATTTCAATTAAACTTCACTTTAGTTTCATCCCGGTTCATCTTAAGTCCAATCTGAGACATTCTCTGCTTAGGTCCTTCAACAGTTCTTGCAATGTGTCTGCTGTTTCTCAAATTAGGACAATGTCATCTGCAAATCTTAAATGGTTTAGTTTCCTCCATTCATGTTTACTTCCTAGTTCTCCCATTCTAGCTATATAAGAATGTTTTTAAGCCATGCTGTAAATAGTTTTGGTGAAATTATGTCATCGTGACGAACAGCTTTCTCGATCTTTCTTTCCCCCCAGTCTTTATGTAACTTGACCGTTGTAGTTACCTCTTTGTATATGTTTCCAAGCAGATTTACAATGTCTTCTTTTACTCTTTGTTCTCCCAGTGAAATTATAATTGCTATTTATTCCACAGAATCGACAGATTTTCGTAATATCTTGATATATTTTGATGACACTTTTTACTGTATTCGGATTAATCTTAGCTCTACTTTGAGACTTTCATTATATTGGTCATGTAGCATTTCTTACAATGTTTCTGCTTTTGAGATTATGACAGTGTCATCTGAGAATCGCAAATGTTTTAAGTTTTCTTTCTCTATGTTTACTCTTATAGTCTATTCTAGCTTTCTGAAAATAATTTCAAGGCATGCTGTAAATATTTTTGGTAAAATTGTGTCATGAAGTATGCCTTACTCAATGCTGTTTTTTTTTTTTTTTTTAATCGAGTCTTTATGTAACTTAACTGTACCAGTTCTATTCTGTGTATGTTTTCGAGTAGATTTATAATATTCTCAATTACTCCTGTTTCCATCAATGAAATTACAATTGCTATGCTCCACTGAGTAGAAAATCTTTTCGTAATCGACATAAACGCAGTGGTTTATTATATTCCGTAGTTTCCTTAGTTAGTTGATTCGTTTTGTGTACATGGTCAATAGTCGAATATCTCCTCGGCATCCTCGCAGATCACGAGGCTGGTTGTCTTCCAATTTTTTTGTTACTCTCTTCGCAAGGGTTTTAATAAAGAATGTCTAAATAACTAATAGGTAGATAACAGGTCGATGGTTACTGTACTAAGATCTTTTGAGTTGCAATTCTTGTAAAGCAAAATAACTATTGCATTACACCATATTCTAGGAATTTCTTATTCTTTTTTAACTGGATAAATAAGTGGGTGAGCCTATTTTAAACTTTTACTCCTGCATCCGACTAAATATTCTACTCTTCCATCTTCTCCTTTGGCCTATCCTTCTTTCATGTCTTTAAAGGAAAAGTTTACTTCATCTGGTGTTTCATTTGTGTCATCTGAAAAGTTTGGGGTTGGAACTGTTTTGTTTAATGCAAACATATCTGTTTAAAATTGTTGAAGTCTCTCTACTATCTTCATGTCTACATTTGGTGACTTCACCATTTTTGTCTCTAAGTGATATCATTTGTTGTTTTCCTAATGTCTTCTTGTTTCCGACCTATTTCAGACGTTTTCTTTTTTATATATTTTTTGTTTCTGATCCACGTTTGTCTTTCGCCCAGCCGGCTCCGATCCGGGGCTCTAAAAAGCATCGTTAGACATGTAGTTGCAATTTGGACCAACAGAGGGATACTAAGAAAATCTACTTTTTACAGTTTTGGCAACGTTTCGCAAAATTTAGGCAATTTTAATGTGCGCCATTAGGTTTAGTTCCCATATTGTGTTATTAATTATCAGTCAGTCTAAACAACCTTCAGTACTTCCAATTAAATGATTCATTAGTTACAATGAATCATATTCTCTAAGCCCACTCCTCAGTTGTACATGTAAGTTTTCGCTCGCTCTGCCTGTGCTGCTCTCCTAGCTTGCTTTGCTGTGACGTTATGAAAAGTCTTGCTAGAAGCACTGAAATACTTGTAGTTCCAAACTGGAACAACAAAGGGACATTAAGAATATCCAACTTTCTGCACACAAGTCAAGAGTGAAAGCAGTGGAGATGAATATTATTAACTGAGAGGAGTATTTGGAGTTACATGGAGAGACAGACTGTCAAATGAAGAAATAAAGGAGCAATGTGGTGTGAATGTGGATGTGATAGAAAGCGTTGGCAGAAATACACTGAGGTGGATTGGCCATGTGAAGAGGATGGAGAATGAGAAACTAACTAGGAGTGTATGTGAGTGAGGTGGAGGAAGGGAGAGGGAGGGGGAGACCGAGGATGAGATGGAGGGATGGAGTAGGGAAGTACATGAGCGAGGGGCTGTAAGTTAGGGGAGGGCAGCGAAATGGCAGGGGACAGGGCGACATGAGGCGGTTTGTTTTTGGCCATCCCTTATTGGATTGAGACGTCGGTTTATAGACAGATAATAGGTATATCTTTTTTGCAGTTTTAGGAAAGTTTCACAAAATTCTAGGAACGGTAATGTAAACAATACACATTTTCATTTGCCGACAAAGTTATAGCTCGAAGAGCGGTTTAGAGAGTTCTGTATGCATCCCTCTCGATATCCATGGAGGACAGACAGACAGGCAAACAGACAAGCTTTCTCATACACACACACACACATTATATATATATATATATATATATATATATATATATATATATATATATATATATATATATATATATATATATATATATCTGTGATGGAGGAAGAAATTGTTGACAAAGGCACTGTTGTAAGGAAGGAGGTTTTTGCTGGAGGAGATAGGGTACCTCATGGCAAAACATGGATAAAGGGAAGTTGATAGCCCCTCAGAAGGCAGACAGTAATGAGAGAGAGAGAGAGAGAGAGAGAGAGAGAGAGAGAGAGAGAGAGAGAGATGAGGACTAAAACAAAGAAAAGAATAATTGTTATGCCAGTACTCTGTCTACAAATTTGACAAACGAAAATGCAGGACGGAATGCAGGGGGATGGACTGAAGAGACTGGTATGCTGGAGGAGAACAGCAAAGAAGGTAGAGGAGGATAAAGAGGGGTTCTGGGAAATCCTTTAACCCATAAAATGGAAAGCAGGAAGAAAGGGAAAATAACTGATCCGATAAAATAGAAGAACTCTTGGTATAAAAAAGGAAGAGCAGAAAGAGAGAAAAGAAGGAAACTATAGAAAGAGATGGATGCGGGACAAAAGTTTGGAGGCAAGAGTAAGACATAAAGAGTATTGTCATAGCTTTCGTTGTTTAAAAAAGAAAAAAAAAATGAAAGAAAGAAGGAAGACGAAAAAAATGAAACATAGAGAACCCAGGCCCAAAGTTGTTGACTTAAATCATTGCTCGGTGTGCCTCCACCAAGCCTGGTGCACAGACTTACCGTACAGCCTTCATGAGAGGGTTCATTGTGCGTTGAGAATGAGGCAAAAGACAATCTAAAAATATCTCATATGACCTTGACCTTAACTCTTTGACCTGGCTGACCTATATAGTTCATAGTCCCTTCATACAGTATCACTGACAAAAGTTTATTCAAAACCTGTCGAGAGGTTCCGGAGACATCACGTTCACACCCATATAACTTTGACCTTTGAGCTCATGACCTTGCTGGCATAAGTTTATCGTCCTTTCCTACTGTACTACTGACAATAATTTGGTCGAAAACCGTCTAGGGGTTCAGGAGATATCGAACCCACACCCATGTGAACTTGATTTTTGACCTTTTGACCTTGCTGACCTTGTTAACTCATTGTCTCTTTTTACTGCATCGCAGCCAATAGTTTGGTAGAAATCCATCTTGGGGTTCAGGAAATATTGTGTCAACACTCATATGACCTTGACCCTTGACACCTTGACCTTGCTGACCTAATCAGTTCTCGCACCTTCCTGCTGAATCACTGACAAAAGTTTGGTCGAAATCCATCAAGGGATGCAGGGGATATTGCACCCAATCCCATATGACCTTGACCTTTGGACCTTTGACCTAGCTGACCTAATCAGTTCATCATAACTTCAGACTATGACATTGACAAATGTTTGGTCGAAATCTGAGGAGGGGTTCAGGAGATATCGCACCCACACTCTGCACCCACACTCATATAACTTTGATCTTTGACCCCTTGACCTTGCTGACTTGACTTTGGTTCATCGTCCCGTGATACCGTATTATCGACAGAAGTTTGGTCGGAATTCGTCAGGGAGGGAGTTCAGGAGACATCGCGCCCACACGCACATGACCTAGATCTTTGACCCCTTGACCTTGCTTACTTAATCAGCTTATGGCCCCTCCATACTTTATCACTGGCAAAAGTTTGGTCGAAATCCTTCTAGGGCAGTTGTTCTTAACCATTTTACTACCGTGCCCCCTCTACTGTAGTAGTTGGTCCTTCCCTCCACGCCCCCCCCCCCCTCGCATCTTCAACCAAATTGATAAAATTCCCTCCCAGATTTTAAAGGAAAATGAAAAAAAAAAGGGTGTTTTTAGTCTTTTTTTCTGAGCATGAATTCTGTGCAAACAATATACCCAGCAAATTTAATGAGGTTACTTTCTTACTAATTTAATGAGATATTTGACACTGCTTCTTAGCTACCAGATCTTGGTCGAATGCCAGGGGGTGTACAGCGTAAGTCCCCTTCAGAGTTTAGCCGGTTTCTGTACTCGGTCTTGACAGCAACGAGCTTGGAAAATGCAGCTTCACAAAGATACTTGGATCCAAACATTGTCAGAATCCGAAGAGCTTGATGTGAGATCAGAGAGTAAACAGGAAGATACTTGACCCAGAACTTCTCAAGATCCAGTTCTTTGAAGTCTTCATCAGCTGAGGAGTTGAACTTTAACTCAAGAAACTCCTCTTGCACTTCATCCGAAACATCAGCTACCTCACACTGAAATGGGTTCTAGATGAAATTCCAGGCTTCACGCTTCTCGTCTATATATGGGAAGTATCTGATGAATTCTGCTTTCAAGTCAGGCAGATGAGTGATTATTTGTTTGTTTGTTTGTTTTACTCAGAATCAAGGTAACTGTGAATGAGAGCAGAATCCAAGTTACTAGAACTGGCTGTAATTCCATCCTGAATTCGATATTTCCAGAGGCTGAGTTTGGCCATGAAGGCTCAAATGTTGTGGTGCATGATGATAATGTTTTTTCCTTGTAGTTTAAGGTTGATTGCATTCAGTGCTTTGAAGATGTCCACTAGGTAAGCTAGAGATAGCAGAAAGCCTTGAGACTGGAACTTGGCAATGAGATCTGCCTTCTGCTGTGAATCTAGAAATATTGCTACTTCTTCTCGTAGTTCATAAAGCCATCCAAGCATGTTATGTAATTCTTTTATAATCATCTTGATATTGGCCATGCTCTTGTTAATAGAATTACAAATATAATTAAATTCCTACTTTTTCCCACGGGCTCGCGCCCGCCCTGGAATTTACTCACGCCTCCTAAGGGGTGCGTCCCCCAGGTTAAGAACCTCTGTTCTAGGGGTTCAAGAGATATCACGCCCTCATCCATATGACTTTTGCTCTTAGATCTCATGACCTTGCTGACTTAATCACATCGTCGTTTCATATTGTATCACTGACAAGAGTTTGGTCGAATTTCGTCGAGGGGTTTAGAAGACATTGCGTCCACACCCATATGACCTTGACCTTTGACCCTTTCACCTCCCTGTCCTAATTATTCATCGCCCTTTCATACTGAATCACCGACAAAAGTTTGGTAGAGATCCGTCGAGGGATTCATGAGATATCGCGCCCCAAAAGATAAACTATGTCGACCCCATATGACCCTGACCTTTGACCTCTTGACCTAACTGACCTAATTAGTTCATCATCTCTTCATACTGCACCACTGACCAAAGTTTGGTGGAAATCCGTCGATTGCTTCAGGAGATATCGTTCCTACAATGGTGTTGCTGATGCAAGGACCCACAGACTCACGCGTGGGTGGAGACAAAAATACAACATGGATGAAAGACTTAATGACGGAAAGTTAGAGCTGGGAAGGGGATCAAAAGTAGGTGAAGGAAATAATACATAATAATATTAGCACTGAGAAATACAGAATTACCACCACTCAAATATACTGTAGTACCCTGCAGATGATAGAATGTATTTAGAGATGAGAAATTAACCCCTTTGCGCCCCGTGTCCCCAATATGGGACGGAAGTGGGCATTTTCAAATTTTAAGAAAGAAGGGAAACCCGGGGTAGGGACCTATGAGCTTCGCGACTATGAGACGACAGGCGGAGGGCGGTACGCCTAGCACCCTTCCAGCAAAATCCCTCGCACAGGAAATGGGAGCTCAGGAGTTTATTACGGGACCTTTAGGTATCTTGGCCTAAAAATGAACAAAAAGGACCTAGAGCGACGCTAGAGGTAACTATATGATTATGAATTCAAGTTCATAACGATTCCTAAGGCGTTTATAAATATTCCCAAGTGAAGAAATTTGTAGATTGTGAATATGGCTAAATTTATGGAAAGAACATAGCCTAAGATCCAATGGACACAGAGAATGTTTCTGGAATTACTGGGGCTTCAGTCATGAGCAGTTCTTTCCTGGTTACAATGCATTATGCTTTTGATTACTAGTGACACAGAGGATAATGCGTTATTGAACTGGCCATTGCCGCTAGCAATGTCTGGTAAATACTGTACCCAAATAATAAGAAAACGTTTCTTCAGTAGCAAAAGAGACAGGGCGGGGAGAGCTGAACGGCCGATACAAAAATCATATAAACACAAGAGATTACTGAAACTATTGTAGAATTTCAATCAGAAAGATCTTTGAAATCAAGAGGGATGGATTGATAATAAACAAGAAGCGGTGCCAAGGCACAGCAAACCCGTCCCCGGCAGTCATTTTAGGGCTGACGTATAAACACAACAAGATATTTAGTCAAAGATGTCACATATCAAGTTTGGAGTAGTAAATTGGGTGAAAAATGACGATTTTATGTCCAGTTGAAATTTTAGGCCTGACCAGCCTGACATTGACCCCCCTTCCGCTGACTGGAAGGTGACCCCCAGATGTAATGAGTCATGTTATAGAATGCGGATTTGAAAGATGCACCTTTATGTTTTGGTTTCATGTCGATATGACGAATTTGAAAGGAGTTACTGCGAATAAACGATTTCTACCCATCCACGTTTTTTTTTTTTTTTCTTACATTTGGGGGGCCTACAGCCTGGGCCTGAGCCCAATTTGGCCCAAAATTTAATCAGGTGATCAGAAGGGCATAGCCCATCAGCCCCGTATTTTTTATATAAATCGCACCAGCAGGTTTCGCGTAGAGTTGTTAACAGACACACATACAGACATGCAGACGGACACAACCAAAAAATCAAACCGAGTGAAAACAATACCCGTTCCCGAGGGGGACAGGTAATGAAGCAGGAACGTATCGTGTGAAATAGAACAACAGATCCAGAAAGCTGCAAGTTAGGAGTTTGGAGGGACAGACAATAGGAAGGATTAAAGGAGACAGAAAACCGAAAGATTAAAGACAAGTGAAGAGGAAGAAATGTGTGGGGTTGAAAGCACCAAAGAAAAATAAATAATTCGGATGGGAAGTAAACAGTAAACAAAGAAGTTAGGGAGACACATAGAAGAGCGGTCGGACCGGACGATGAAGGAGTTAAAAAGGAAAGAACAAATAAGTCTGAACAAAAACAAAGTTGATGAGAGGACAGCAGACAGAGGACGTAAGAACGGAGCGAGAAGAGAAATAGGAGAGGGAGCGAACTGTGGAAGGATGCTGATAGCAGCCAATCTACTTAGTCCCTTACTGGATATTTTGCATAGGGCAGGATATGTCCACTGGAGGTATTCAATAATAACAGAATAGAGACATTCATTCATCCGCAGTTCTCTTTCCAGCCGAAAATGAGTAAGTATAAAGAAAAGAACGTGACAAACCACCTTGCAGCATAGGAAAAATATCCTAAAAATTTCTTATGTAACAATAAATGGAAACAAGATGCTGTGCCAAGGCACATCAAACCCGCCCCCTGCAGTCATTTTAGTGCCGACAGACATAACGCGATATCTAGTCAAAGATGTCACATAGCAAATTTGGAGTAAATCCGGTGAAAATTGACGAATTTTTTGCCCATTTGAAATTTTAGACCCGACCCACCTGACATTGCCCCCCCTACTGCTATCTGGAGGGTGACCCTCCCTGATGTAATGAGGCATGTTATAGGATGCAGATTTGAAAGACGAACATTTAGGTTTTGGTTTCATGTTGATTTGACGAAGTTGAAAGGAGTTTGGGGGAAAAAAAATATTTTTAAAAACTTTTACATTTGGGGGTCCTACAGTCTGAGCCTTGGCCCAATTTGGCCCAAAATTTAATCAGATGATCAGAAGGTCATAGCCCATCGTACCTGTAATTTTAGTCAAAATCGCACCAGCAGTTTTCATGTAAAGTTGTTAACAGACAGACAGACAAACAAACAGAAAAACCGAGTGAAAACAATACCCGCCCCCGAGCCCCTCCGGGGCAGGGACGGGTAAACATCATCCCAACTACTTTATCCTATGATATTAAGTAACAGTGGTACCATTACGTACAAACGGTGATGGGCTGAAATTGTGTCATCAGTGACCAGTAGTGATGATCAGACGTCAAATACTTAATCTAGGTGACAATTAAATCACAGTTTCCCACATTGCACAGCAGTTTATTACTTATGGATAAAACTCCACTGAAAAAGATATTTTATGTTTTATCTGACAGGAAACATTTGACAGCGCTACAATAACGTTTACTGTGGCTTACTTTTCCGGACAACGCATGAAATATTCATTACCTGGCACAGTATAGCGAGAGAGAGAGAGAGAGAGAGAGAGAGAGATACAGTATATTTGTACGAATGGACTAGACACTCATACAGTCTAATCGTGCATAGGATAAATATATTCCTTCTCAACATTCCTCATTTAATCTGTTTTGAAATCTGGGTGTATTTTTTCTCACTTTTGGGTTTATGATCTCCGGTTTTCCCCTGAACTTTGTTTACTATGGTGACCAGAGCTAGTCACAAAATGTCTACGTTTGGTCTTACTGAAGTTATATGCAAAATATGAATACCATTTTTGGATGTGGATTTGAACGGTTCATTAACATTTTACATCCAGTGACGTAATTATAATTTCTTGGTACTACCTGAAGACTAACTAAACTCAAGTTGCCAAAGCCCTCTAATAATGAAGGTGGTGAAGGGAGATTGTATCTGATTCTTGCAGTTCGTATAGTCTCTCCAAGGCCAAATAAAATAGTTTGGAGATATCAAGAATGAAATAGTCTTAACAATCGATGTAGACTGATATGTTTATTGCAGATAACTTCTAATAATATTTATTCCCCCCCCTTATTTTTACCAGCCGCGAAGCGAAGCTGGTATTGTTTTCAGTTTCTGTGTGTGTGTGTGTGTGTGTGTGTGTGTGTGTGTGTGTGTGTGTGTGTGTGTGTGTGTGTGTGTGTGTTATCACAAAAACTTCGCAACCGCTCAACACATCACCACAAAATTTTACAGGTGTGTAGTAGGAGGAAAAAAAGCAATCACGAATTCGATATTGGTGAAAGTAGGTTAAGGTCTGTCTGTCTGTTATGACGATAACTTCGCAACCGCTCAAGATATCATCACCAAATTTTACAGGTGTGTCACACACACCACAAAGCCAGCCAGGAGACAGGACGTGTGTGCTGGGCAATCCCCAGGTCCTGTCCTCCCACCTTACTGTTTTTTAACCAGCCCATACTCCCGGCCTACACTATAGGTGCAGGGAATCTTTAAACGAACGGACGAACAGGTGTGTAGTAGGGATGAAAATTTCCTACGAGTATTGCTTTCAGTTCGTTGTTTGCTGTGTGCCTGTTAGCACGATAACTTCGCAGCCGCTCAAGATATCATCAGAAAATTTTACAGGTGTGTAGTAGGAATGAAAATTTCCGAGTTCGAAACTGGTGAAAGTGGGTCAAGGTCAAGGTCATATTCCGAGCCGCGCTAGATATGTATCGGGTAGCGGATGGTGTGATTCCCCCTTGTGGGGCCTCTAGTTTTTTTTTTTTTATCATTTTTGAGTTGGATAATAATAATAGCACAGCCGACTTCATTGTTCCATTATTTCCGTCTTTGGAGATACCTTACGTAATGCATGGGTTATACAGCATATAACCTCCATTATCTTCCAAGCCATTATGCCATCTTTACGTTACTCTTGTTTCCAGCAGACGACTAGATTCAGCGTAGGGGAAACCAGCCTCATTAAAAAGAATATTCCTATATATTTGGTTAGGTAATGGATATGAGGTGTTTCTTTATACTTACGTGTGAGAGATTGTTTTAAATGCTGTAGGAACCACAGTGAAGGAGGATGAACAGAGGTGGCGGAGACAAACGACAGTAAGACAAGAGCCTGTATGGAGAGAATAAAACGAAGAAGGAAGATAAGAAGGAAGGGTCAGTCATAATGGGAGGAAGATAAGGGAATGTGAGGGGAGTGAGAGAAGAGGGAGGGTTGATGGAAATGGATGAGAATGAGGGGGATTATGGTAGAGAGAGAGAGAGAGAGAGAGAGAGAGAGAGAGAGGATGAACGAGTATGGCCTGAGAGGGAGGAAAAGGAAACCAGTTGCAGGATACGAAGCTTGAAGGAAGGGGACGAGAGGAGATGGGGAAGGGAGGCAATGCGAGGGGAGAGAAAGAATGTGGGAGAGTCAATGGGAAGGAGAGTGGCCGGTAAGTGTGAGAGGACGTGGAATAAATGTAAAGTGTGTGTGTGTGTGTGTGTGTGTGTGTGTGTGTGTGAGAGAGAGAGAGAGAGAGATGGAAAAGAAGGGAGTTTAATATGCAAAGGAGGGAGAGACAGGAAAGAGGAATCAAAGGAAAATAATAAGAAAATTACTCGACGCACTGACAAGGGAAAACAGAAGAAAGAAGGAAATGGGGTGAGAAACATTTTAGAATATGTATAGAAGACTAACATGGTCAATGGAAAAGATAATGTACTGTAAGAAATCAATCAGAATGAAACGAAATGGGGAGAATTAAAATATAAGTGTGTCTTACTTTGGCCGTGGGTGGGCAGCCAAGACCCTGTAAGTCTCCCCAAAGACTCCTCCTACTAGGAAATAAGCACCTTATGCGACTATCCCTACCCTACGTTCACTCATTCTACCTTTTCCTGCTATTCCAGTCTTCCTTCTTCTCAGTCCCCTTAGTCTTCTCTTCATTCCTTTCTTTCATCCCTTCTGTTTAGCTGTCCATTAAACACATTTGTATTTGCATTTCCTTCCTTCATTACCTTCCACAGTACCTCCCTGATCATTACAGTCTTATTCCGAATATGTTGACAACCTATTCTCATTCTCCTTTGTTACCCCTGCCATTCTCTCGTTCACCTATCGCCATCCCTTTGACCCCTACCATTTCCACTGCTTTAGTTCCAGTCCTTCACCATTTCTTGCTTTCCCCCTGTTTTTCCATTGCCCTTTCGCCATATACCCAACCATCTCTCTCTCTCTCTCTCTCTCTCTCTCTCTCTGCTTTGCTGGCCAGAAGTGTTTCTAAGAGGTTGCGTGTTGGTGCTGGGTTGGCAATCTGGTGCTGATGACTTGCCTCAACTTCCTCAGACTAACCTACGGAAACTTACCCGATTATACCAGGCACGATGACCTGACGGGGTGGCTGAGGGGATGAGGGGGACGAAGGGGAGGGTGAGGATGATATGACCTGACGAAGAAAGTGTTGAAGGGATACAAGAAAATGATAATCGAGAGGATGCATGGGGATAGGAAAGAGCAAGAAGAAAAAATAGCTGAGAAAGTTGCACATATGAACTGGGTAAAGAACAGGCAGTGGGAAATAAAATGGAATGGTAGCAGAAAGTGAAAAGATGAATCTTAAACATTTATTGGTACATGGGTTGCAAAGAAATTAAGAGAGAAGGGTAAGAGTGGTTGTAGACAGGGTTCAAGAAGAGGTAGAACTGTGCAAGAGAGAGAGAGAGAGAGAGAGAGAGAGAGAGAGAGAGAGAGAGAGAGAGAGAGAAACAAAAAGGGGGCGTGAGGGTTCAAGAAGAGGTAGAACTGTGCATGAGAGAGAGAGAGAGAGAGAGAGAGAGAGAGAGAGAGAGAGAGAGAGAAACAAAAAGGGGGCGTGAGGGAAAGAGAATATGACTCTAAACTCATTACAAGTGATGCCCGTTTTAGTGAATAGAAATAACATAATGGAGCTACTTACAGTATACTGTATATAAAACATAATTTGACTATATCAGAGTTTTCACTGTGTGGGTAACGATTTCCCGCACACATAATAAAACCAACTTCCACAGCAATGAAGTAGATCACACTGATGGATAATGAAAGGAAAAATTACTTTAAAAAAATAAAATAAAATAAAATAGATATAAATTACCAAGGGTTTGTTTCACGGGCGAAACGGTACTCTCTCTCTCTCTCTCTCTCTCTCTCTCTCTCTCCCGCACTCAACAATTTCCCCATTATAGCAAAGGCTGATGAAGCTATTAAAATTATGGAGCATGAACTTGTCTTCAAAAACTAGAGACGCTAGTTGCACACACACACACACACACACACACACACACACACACACACACACACACACACACACACAGTACTGTATACAGGGTGACTTAAAATGAATGGAACCAATAAAATTATTCACTTTGCAACTGATAAGAGATTTGCATCATTTTTTGCATTCATGTTAAGCTGAGCTGATAACAAAACAGTCCTGGAAGTTTGGGTTCTGCAGTTTAAGTGGTCTTTTTTTTTTATGTGCTTTCCAAAATGTGTTCCAAATGACGACCTCGACGTCGCAAGCACTCCTGAATGCGAAATTGTCAATTACTCGGACACACTCCTCTCTTGGGATAGCTCTGATGTTGGCCGTGATTTCTGTTTTCACGTCTCTGATTGACTGGGGTTGGTTTTCATAAACATGATCTTTTAGATAACCCCACAGATAGAAATATGGAGGATTAAGGTCGGATAAGTGTTGGGCCCGAATCGTTGCCGCAGCCACATCAACGTTTGGTTTGAACTGTGTGAGGTGGTCCCATCCTGCTGGAACCATTGCACCCCACGAGTGATGCCCCTACGTCCACATAGTGTTGTGGGTTGCATTCATTTCTGGTCACCGTGTACTTAGTTTACAAATACTGAAGCCAAGTGATCAACAGAAGAGAGACGAGGCATGGAGGGAGACAGTAAGACTAAGATCACAAAACGAGACATGAGTTCGCTCGCCTAGAGCAGGCTGATATCATCTGCGCTATAGTAATGAAGGACACTACTAAGTCCAGCAGCCAGCTACACGGGATAAAGAGGCCACTGGTAATCAAGCCATACGCTTTTTCCGACATCCAAGCTCGCAGCTACCATAACTTTTACGTCAATAGCCACGTGAAGATCTTATTACACAAGAAAGTGTCTACATCGCTGATAAAAGTGCACTACATTTATACAACGTGGAGCATGTACCGCGATTCAAGTGTAGGTGAAATGCACAAAAATGTAATACCAAATGACTGACTACTTTGAAGGAATCGTAGAAACAATATCATCATAAACCTAAAAATAAGATAATACAACTATACATTGCTAAATTCAGACAGATAAAGCCAGGATGATTTTGTGTTGCGAATTAGTCTAGCGTGTTCTTGAGAACAACCCGTTTCGAATTTCTTGCCTGGTCATCAGCTGGAATTATATCATGGAATATACTGCTTAAGAAGCATCGTCACACGGTTTTACACGTCATTAACCCAGTTCTTAATTCCAGTCCAAGTACAACTTCTACCGTATCACTGTCTCTTCATGAATTCAGTCATTTTACTTATTCACATATGCCCACTTATCCTTCCATTCTTTCTTGGTTGCCTAACAGAATAACACATTATTCTTTACGATAATTGATTAAAGTTATCGGCCATAAGTACAGTACCATACCTCGGCTCTTTCTTGTGAGCACTGTTCACAGGCCCATATCTTCTTAGTACTTTCTCCTGCCGCCCTGGATAGAATTAGAGAATGAACTATAACTGGCTGGCAATTGCACCGCCTAAGTGGTTGTCAATATAACATGCTTCTTTGAGGTCTCTTTCGCTCAGAGTATAATTACTGTGTACATGATCACTACACATTTACCGACAGTTCGTGAAAAGGAAGAATTAGAGTTCTTGTTCATTGGTAGAAGACCATCTCTGTCATTACCACAATAGCTTACAATAATTATATGCTTAGTGAAAATGAGCTTTTCCAAAGATGCTCCTAATTAATCCGTCTATGTCTGTACCGTCATTATGTTCAGTAAGTGTGGCTGAGAGGAAAAATAAACTACGAGAGGAAAAGAACAGAAATAGTGAATTAAACCGGTGATTGTCAGTCGTTGTTCATCATCTCCTGATACATTTCTTACCGCGATCTTTGTCGATACCTTTTGCATTCATTACGCATCTCTTTAATTTATTTATTCTTCCTACAACATTGTTTCCCGTGTCTTTTTTCATTTTTTTTATGTTTATTTCTGTGATCTGCTCGTATATTACAGTCCCTTATCAAATCAGTCGATCTCTTCCTACTTACGGGGTGCCGGAGCCCCGTGGTTGGGCCAATGCAGTCCAGTAGTTTAAAGGTATAGGATTCTCCATGGTGGCATTTCGTGGCTGAAAACCTCAAGTCATCATTCAGGGATTCGGACCACTGGTAAGGCTTTCAAACTACCATTCTTCAACGCAATCAGCTTTCCCTATCCAGTGTGTCTCATCGCAACTATTGTCCCGCTTCCTAGTCTTTCCTGATCAACACATTAGTGTCCAGCTGTGGTGTCTGAGTACGCAGTTCATTTATGCTGATTCATGGTGACGAAGTTCAGTACAAATCACAAACTTAAACAGTTTGATCAGATTATTTTAGACCAAACTTAGTAGAAGAATGAAGTCATTCGACTTTGAAAGCAATCGGTCAGTGCCAAATTCATAGGGCAAAGTCAGATATTCTGCTATTACACCTATTTCACTATACACCCTGTGTAATAACTTTGATAATGATGACATTTTTTTATAAACATTGTACACTATGTTCACAATACGAACTTATAAATCCCCAGAGAGTAGAAACAAAATATTAAACCCCAGTCCACTCTTCTTCATGATTTAGCTACTTTTTGTACTCATTCACCCTCATGATTGAGACTGATTGAAAATGAAAGGATAGAACACAGGGTGAAACAGAATAAAAAGGGGGGAATAAGATCTTAATTCTGTGTCACTATTACCAGGCACAGTTTGACAGCAACGTAGATTATCAGAACACAGGGAGGAGAGGAAATTTTTCGAGACAGTCCCACGCTGTGTGACCCTTGATGTGGAGTTTATGTGCATCTTTATGAAAGGCAGAAGAAGCTAGCCTAGAATCTAATAGATAGCCGATGAAAAATCATTAATCATTCTTGTACTTTCAGTGCCTGTTCTCAATATTGAATCTCCTTATCCCTAACTTCTCCTTCCATGTTTGGTCTAAGTCAGATCAGTACTATCTGAGTTGACCTTGCCTTGTTATCTCGTCCTTTCATGTTATTCTAAGCAAACAGTGGGTCAACCACTTGGATGACCTTCTGCCGTTTGACCTGCTTTGATCCCTGTCGGATGAAAACTTCTGCAGTTATTTTAACACAGACACACATGGGTCGATAACTGACCTTGTTCGGTGACCTTGACCTTTGACTGGTCTCACAATTGAATCCCTTATCTTAGATATATATATATATATATATATATATATATATATATATATATATATATATATATATATATATATATATATATATATATATATATAAATATTTAGGGTCACATGTTGCTGTGGATGGAAGAATAGATGCAGAAGTGAAGTTTAGAATGAATGAAGTAGGTAAGGTGCTGGGAGGAATGAAAAAAGTGTTTAGATGTCATTCGCTTAGAATGGATGTAAAGAGAAGGCTGTATGAGGGTGTTGTGGTACCGACTGCGTTATATGGGGCTGAAACATGGGATATGGGTGTAGCAGAGAGGAAAAGTTTGAATGTAATAGAGATGAGGTGTCTAAGGAGTATGTGTGGAGTGACGTGTATGGATCGAGTGCGAAATGATGAAGTGCGAAGGAGAACTGGAGCTGTTCGGAAGATGGCTGGTAGAGTTGAGCAGAGGGTGTTGCGATGGTTTGGGCATATGGAGAGAATGGATAACGAGCGATTGGTGAAAAAAATAACTAGATCTGATGTGAGAGGTGTAAGGCTGAGATGGAGACCACGAATAGGATGGATGGACAGTGTGAAGAGGGCACTGGATGCGAGAGGGATGTCTGTTGAGCAAGGAAGAGTGGCTGTGTGTAACAGAAATAAATGGATAGAAATTGTGAATGAATAAATGATGACGTAGCCCTGAGGGGATATTCTCCCTCATTTGGTCTGATCAGCTAGTCATGTCAGGTGCGGGTAAGGGGATGGGTCTATTATGTGGCAGGGGTAAACCAGTCCTGCTGTCGGGCCCTGCTGCGGATGTCACTGATTGCACTGCGCAGTTGACCCTTGTGCGGTGTGGTGTGGTGAGGTTCTGTCCATTCTCCCGTTTGGGGCTAAGATACGAATGAATGTGTTTGAATGGATGAGTAAATGGGGAGTGTGTCGTCCTGTCTTGGCTACCTCTCTTTCCTTGGAGGAAGCAGCCTAGGTATATACCGTATATATATATATATATATATATATATATATATATATATATATATATATATATGTGTGTGTGTGTGTGTGTGTGTGTGTGTGTATGAGAGAGAGAGAGAGAGAGTAAATTCTTTAGCCCAATTTTTCCTCTGTTATAGTTCAACTGCCTCACCAAAAATGTTGAAACTTTACACCAAGATGAAATAATGACGACGGGTGTATGTACAAACGCTCGCTTGCTCGTCACGGGCTCACACAGCTCACTTTACTGGTTTATATAAAATTTGGTTCAAATTAGATCTTACTTATTATTGTTATTTTGTTCACAGACATACCGGTACACGTATAAATTTGGCCCCGCCCTGTTGTCATCATATTACACATTTTATGCATAAAAATGAATCCTTTCATTCTTGCCTTTCCTTGAGGGCTTTTATCAGGCTTAGTCTAAATCGGATAAAAACATCTTAAGTTCACCTTGCCATGTTTGAACCATTTCTCAAATAAACAATGAATTTTCCCCTTAGCTACCCAGCACCCATCCATCAGGTTTGCTTAAAATGGAAATTAAACTGTTTAAGTTCCAATATTCTTTCTCTCTCTCTCTCTCTCTCTCTCTCTCTCTCTCTCTCTCTCTCTCTCTCTCTCTCTCCAATTACAGCTGCTGAAATATGTACGCGGATGAAATGAATTAATTTAGACGTCATCATGATGAATGGTAAATTAATTAATAATGTTTCAACTTTACACTGGAGAGAGAGAGAGAGAGAGAGAGAGAGAGAGAGAGAGAGAGAGAGAGAGAGAGAGGGAGATGAATGTAGTCCAGAAAAGTAAGGAACAGGTTGCCGAACTCTTGGCGTTCTCTGAAGATATATTGCACACACACTAGGCGGGTCGGAGCAGAGAAGGCAGCAGCCAGTGCCCGGGAAGTGTTAGCGTTACCATCCAACGATCTCTCGGTCAACAGCATCAAACATGTTCCTTATGGATGAACAAAAGTCAACATTGGTGTTGCAACTCTACATATATATATATATATATATATATATATATATATATGTCAAGCTGTGTATGTGTGTGTCTGCCTGTATTTTTGTTCGTTTCTTTCACGAGAACGGTAATAGATATCGACATAATTCTTTTTGCATTAAGTCGAGGCAAGTCCAGGGAGTGTCAGGAAAACAAAAAATGGCTAACGTACGCTACGTGACAGAGCAAATTTTTCAGAAATCACGACAGGCTAAAATATGTGACTGTGCACTTGTTCGTTTCATTCACGAGAACGGTAATAGTTATCAACCAAATTATTTTTTCATTCGGTCGGATTAAGTCCAGGAAGTGGGAGAAAAAATCAAACAAAAATTTTGGCAATCGCACGCAACGGGACGGTACGAAGTTGTCAAAAATTGCAACATGCGTTAATACGCGAAAATTATTTTTTTTCGACTTTTCGGTACGATTGGTCACTGTGTGCTCAGTAATGGTATGGTAAACAAAGAAAATTGTATTTGCAAACATTTTGTGATAGCAAGGCTATTAGTTATTCCTCAATATTTTGCGGGCAAACACTACAATATGTGTGTGTGTGTGTGTGTGTGTGTGTGTGTATTATATATATATATATATATATATATATATATATATATATATATATATATATATATATATATATATATATATATATATATATATATATATATATATATATATATATATATATATATATATATATATATATATATATATATATATATATATATATATATATATATATATATATATATATATATATATATATACATAATTACTTAAGTGAATGATTATTTAGTGAACACCTACAACCTTGTCCACTTTTAGTTCCACTAAGCCGAAAGAAATGCCCAGACAGTTACAAGAAGTTATAGCAAAATGTACACATTAAAAAAAATAAGTAAATAAATAAGAAGTTAGATCACAGAGTATAATTTGATATGAAACCAATAATCAACCTTGTGAATAAACTGAAAACAGAACGACCAGTTTCGCAGGTGCCTTCTTATGATATGAAACTAGCGTTGGCATCTGTCCGTCTGAATATCACTCACCTTATTGTAAAAAATTGTTAAAAATTATTTCGAGATGTCATTTCTCTCTCTCTCTCTCTCTCTCTCTCTCTCTCTCACACACACACACACACACACACACACACACACACACACACACACACACACACGCACACACACACAATGCATCCGGTGCATTTGAAGCGGCTAATGAGGTAAAAAATATGTCGTCCAGGTGCTCATGAAATACAAACAATATGACATGGATCAGGGTTAAGTCGAACTGATTTAAACTTCTTGTGAACAACTTCTTGTTGTGTATTAGTACTACTACTACTACTATTACTACTACCACTACTATTATTATTATTATTATTATTATTATTATTATTATTATCATTTCACTCATCTTAAATGTCAGGACCAACTTGCCTAGCCCCGGGCTCCTACGCTTCTCATGGGGCAATGTATTATTATTATTATTATTATTATTATTATTGTTATTATTATTTATTACTGATAAATGTGCGGTTTAGTTTAAGCAGCAGGAAGACCTTTGCAGTTCAGTTCTTACCATTATAGTTTTTCGTCCATATTCTTCTTATTATTTTCATGGTGATAAACGATGATTTGTGGAGATTGTGTTCCCTATTGTTAGGTTATGGAAAACTAAGATTAATTTACAATAAATTTTTTTTTTATGAAAGGGAGAAAGAGTCAATGGCTAGAAACCCTCAAGACCCTACAAGAAAGAAAAAATAACAGAGCAAAATTGAAGATCTGTTCATTTCGAGATGCCTAGACACATTGTGTTTAAGAGACGGGGGGTCATAGGCAGTAGGAAATACATACAGACGAAAACTGTTCCAGAGCTGACCTGTTGCATACATGAAGGGCTGGGAGGAGTGGATAACTCTAGCAATGGAGAGCTGGACAGAAATGGGATGAGAGTTTGTTGCCAGACGGGTGTTACACGCCCGTTGTGGTGATGGATGGATGAAGACAGGAAATTCGGAGAAACAGGGATAACTGAATTAACAACAGAAAACAGATTAAAATGCAACAGTGCGGCGAACAGACAGAAGTTGAACGGAGCCAGTAAGAGTAGGAGTTAATGAAATGGAAAGCCTTTGACTTCACCTTGTTAAGAAGAGCTGTATGTAGAGTCGCACTCTGCACAGGGTTAGGTTAGGATGGACTATTCTATTTTGTTAGGCATAATAGTTTAGATTAGGTAGTTACAGTAGATAGTTAAGGCTAGAGTATGAATATGCAAGGTTCAGCTAATAATAATAACAATTTCGGTAGATTTGAGTAGGTTACTGAAAGTCTGTTATTACGCCTGGGAAACAGACATGAGTGAATCCAAGCGAACATTGATAAAAACAAGAAAAACATAATCAGCATTAAACATCATAATCACCTAAAAATTATTAGAAAATTATAGAAAACAATTCATGGGGAAGAGGATGTGAATTAGGTATTTCTGAATCTTGAAATAAACCTTATGTTTAGTTTAGTAGTGGTAGTAGTAGTAGTAGTAGTAGTAGTAGTAGTAGGAGGAGGAGGAGGAGGAGGAGGAGTAGTAGTAATGTAAAAATACCCCCGCTAATACCAATACACCAGTCCTGTATGAGACAGCCCTAGCATGTATTCAATATGGACGGTGGGTGTTAGCGCCGAAATGGTGACATGTAGAGGTGTATGGTATGTAGGAGAACTGCTGGGCCTTGTGAACAGGCTGTGAAGCCAATGCCCAGAGTCGGACACAATAAAGAAAAAAAAAAGTAGTGTGTGTCCACCTTCTAATGATTACTGTGCTTATCTTGGACAGCGAAATTAGTAAATAATTTTTTCAGTGGAGAGTTAACACTTTCTGTTGTTACCTTACTTTTTTGGGACACTCTAAAATGCTATGTGTACAGAGTTATCTAAACACAAAATACATATCGCACGTTTGGTTCCACACAAAATACCGTCCAACCAGAGAGGCACTCCTACATTGTTCTACTCCATCTAGCTGAAACACCATCACTGATGGTTATGCCTTCCACTGTGTTCAGTAATTCACGTGAGACATAATCCATTTTTGCATCATTCATGCACTCCATGATAGAAGGTGTATATTTTATTCTGCATCCTTATCAAGTCTGGCTTGGAGGAGTATCTTTTGATAAATCCCCATAATCGTTAATCTGCTCCAAGAGTAGGAGGGCTAGATTTAGTCTCATCATAATGGTGAATGTAGTGCATCACGATGAAGCACGGAAGGCGAGTAGGGAGCTGAACCCTGAAGGAGAACGTTGTCTTAAAAATCAGCAACACCGGGATTATCAGAGACTACTGAGGGATTGCCCCATATTTAAACTTACTGCACCCGCGCCAGTTTTCCACAGAGACATCCCTGCAAACTTGTATCCGCTGGTTCTCATGCCTTATACAGTAATATGGATCGGTAACCAAGATACTGTACATAAAATGAATCTTACTCTTGCCCATTCTAAAGTCAACCAAGTTCAGCCTCTGTTACCGAAGTAGCCTGTCAGCCATTAATTTTTCTCTTACCTGACACTATCTGCCAAAGTTAGCTGTTTTGTGTACCCTCATCTCACTGGGCAGTTTTAATACATATTAGAGTTGCGTATAAGTGAAACGGTAAAAGAAATAATCAGACATGGGAAAGAGCTTAGGGTTGTGAAGTTACAGGAAGAAAACTGGACAAAAGGTTTGGTGCTATAATACACAGGAGTATGTAGAGAGTACAGATAACAAAAGGAATACTGGTCCATATCGAGGCTATGTGTTGATAAAAAATCTAATTTTACTGAGTTCTATCCAACATGTGTGAGAAAAAAGAAAACAGGAAGGCTGCCCTCCCCCTCATCACATTACCGGATAAAAGGTAGAAATAAACGGATAGGAAATAACATACTTGTTATAATGAACAAACATAGAAATTTTCGTAGGAAACGAAGAGGAGGAACGGCTACGCACTGTGTGATCTCTGTTCTACAAATTCAACATGAAGAAAGAGCAAACAGCAAGAGAATGTTCTCATAATGAAGCAATTACCTCACTGTCGTCAGCATGCACATCAGCCTGGAATCAAACAACGCTCAATTAGTTATGGTTTATAGTTTCGATATGATTATCTGGCCGATTAACTTTGTCTACAGCTTTCCCACAAAGTACCGTTCCTGAGAGCTTATTCCAGTTTGCCAATACGCTAATATTAAAGTATTTTTTATCATATTAGTGTCGGATC
This sequence comes from Coenobita brevimanus, assembly GCF_032717465.1. Taxonomy (NCBI): domain Eukaryota; kingdom Metazoa; phylum Arthropoda; class Malacostraca; order Decapoda; family Coenobitidae; genus Coenobita; species Coenobita brevimanus. The sequence continues at coordinate 12,701,841 of NC_137008.1, read as the reverse complement.
TCTTTCCTTTCAGCTTTATCCCATTATTTATAGATGTTGAGCCACACAGTTAACCTGCCCTGTATCCCATGGTTCTTAAAGCTAAATTACTTCACTCTTTTTTGTCCCTCAGCACCCTCAGAAAGGTTTGTCAGAATCGGATCATAACTCAGTTCACCCATGTCCCATAATATATCTTGGCACAAAATTAATCGGCCGTGCCGGCCTTCATTCACAGTGTCAGATGTGGTGGAAGCCCATTAAACAGTTTTCCACCATCTTTCTAGCAGGAAGACAAACATACCTGACCAAGCACATAATTCCTTCCATCTTTCGCACGCGGTTGTAAAAATAAAATAATTTATAAGTGCCTTAAAAATATTAATATAAATGACAAAGTGAACCCACTGTATCTGACGGTAATGAAATTTCAAATAATAGTATGTTTATGAGCTAAAATGAGAGTTCATTGTTAATAAGAATTTTTCCAGTTGACAGTATTGTGGTGTGATGTTTTGACTTCAATTTGTTCGGTCGTCAGAGTCTTCTAAAATTGTCACTTTTAATATGGGTCTACGATGCTAAAAGAAAATAAAGTGGTCGGCGCAATGCAGACGTTTGTATACATAAGTAGAACGGAGGAGAGGCTGTATATTTTCTTACATTGATATTCTTGACTCATGCCTGCTCTTTCATCATACACCAGACCCAAATATGTTATTCCTTAACCACTGCCAGTACACACACCTGCCCCTGCCCTAACCCACATATGCCCTACCTGAGCCCATACCTGCCCCTACCCTAATCCAAACGTGCCCTACCCTAACCCACACCATTCCTATTCTAATCTATACCTACCTCTGCCCTAACCCATACATGCCTCTGCCCTAACCCACACCTTTCATACCTTAACCCACACCTGCCACTTCCCAATCCCACACGTGTCCTACTCTAGCTCATACCTGCCACTGCCCTAACACACACCTGCTATTATTTTAACTCAAAGACGCCTGTAGCCTAACTACACTATCTGCTAACCTAACCCATACATGTTCCACCCAAACCCATATATACCATTACCATAACCCAAACTTCCTCTACCCATACATGAAACTACCCTACCCCACACTTCCACTACTTTAATCCATATATGCCACTACGCTAACCCACACGCACAACTACTCTAACCCACAAGTGCCACTACCCTAAACCACTCCTGCTACTGCTCTAACGAACATCTATCACTGCTCTAGCCCACACATGCCACTACCCAAACCCAAACCTGGCCTACCCTAACCCACATATGCCACTACTGCAACCTACACCTGCCCTACCCTAACCCAATCATAGGACTGTTCTAATCCACACATGCCACTCTCCTAACCCACACCTGCCAATGCCATAACACACACCTGCTGCTGTCTAATCCACATCTTTGACTGCTCTAATCCACAACTGTGACTACCCTAATCCACAACCGCGACTGCCTTAATCCACACCTGATGCTACCTTAACCCACACCTGCCACAGCCCTAACCCACACATGTTGCTACTCTAATCCACACCTACGACTGCCCAAAGCCACACTTGCTACTAGTCCAACTCACACTCGCCTCTTCCTTAACCCACACATTTGCCTGACCTAACCCACACCTGCTTAGTCCCAGCCCACACCTGCCACTGCCCTAACCACACCTACTACATCTCTAACTCATCCCTCCTATTGCCCTAACCTGTACCTGCCCTTTAACTAGCGCACCATTATGTCACTCCACAACACACCCTTTTGTCATCACCTCATCGCGTGACAGCCGGGCAGCCGAAGGCAGTAATGACGACAGGGTGATGGTGATTGAGTCCGTGTCCTACAAAATTTTCCAACGATTTTTTTTCCTCCGTTTTCCTGTGTTTACGTGCCTTTCCTTTTTCATCTCTTTTTGTCATTTCCACTCTTCCTCTCCTTTATCCATATTTTTCATTACCTCCCGTTTTCCCATTTTCATTCCCAGCCTTGTTTCATTTTTCTCCTTTTCTTGTGTTGATGTTTCTCTACTTTGTTATCTGGTCTTCATTTCTTCCCACCTTTTCTGCGGTACCCATAATAGTTCCTCATTAATCTTTTATATATTCTCTTCCTCGGTTGTTTGCTATTTTCCTAAACCGATTACTCATTCAAGCTTTTTTCTAAAACTTGCGAACGTTTTAAACAAACACCACATCCCAACATGACCTCCACACAGACGCAGGGAGACTGCCTCCTCCATCCGATATCATCCTGTGTGAATTTGCACATGCTGTTCAGACTTCTTGGAAAATAGTGCGATCAGTCATCAGGCCACTTCCCTATCATCATACTGCGCACCATAAAAGCAAACCCTGATAAAGAGAGGAAAACATTCATCAACTACAAGGTGGCAATTTAGGCTTAGGAGACTCAAACCATAAAGCAAATATTATTAGAAAGGTTTACCACAAACTCTGTAGTTAATATTGACAAAGACGTTCGCCCCTCTTTCATATTGATGAAAATAGCCAGCAAATCCCAGTCCTTAGTGACAAGACCAAAACCTTTTACACCAACATTTACTGTACTCTAAAGTAAAAGACACAAACTAAAAAAAGCGACCCAGTACACTCCAACAGAACTTGACACCATGCAGAGCTTAAACGACACTATAAATCATATTCTTTATACACAAACACGAAAAAAATGTAAAAAAAAAAAAAAAAAATGTGGACACCCTAGATCATCCTTCTCACCAGCTCATTAAGTCTTACGAGAAAATGATGGAACCATCCCCACCACAAAGGAACAAGTAGAGAACATAATAAACTACTATGAATCACCAAGCCACAAAAAATACGGATCTTCAAAACAGAGCTATAAAATAAAAATCAAAGAAAAAAGACAAATTCAACCTTCTCTCACCTCACAACAATTGCTGCAAATGACCAAAAATGTAGAAAATGAAATCATAGCAGCAGGACCTGATCAGATTTCACATATCCACTTAAAATGTCTCCAGTGCAATAAACAAGCGCTTAGTGGCCCTATTAGGCTGCTAAACACTTGCTCCTGCCAAGCGCGCTCGGGCTTCGCCTTCGATTTCAACTCTTTATCATGTATGTTCACACGATAAAATGATGGTGAGGTTCATAGCCGTCATAGCAACAGGCAGCTTTGTTTATTTGCTCATCTCGGTATGGAAATTTCAGTTAATGCGCATGGCTAGCTTGAAGACTAATGTTAATAATAGGGAGGGGTTACACAATATTATTTGCCATGCAGCCTCCGGGACACGCACTGACATCAAACTTGATAGAGACCGGCTCTGACATACCAGGCATGCCTACAAGAAATTTCAGCTCATTCCACCCAGTGGTATGTGGTATGACCTGTACGGGGTTCCCAATATCTTGTGAAAAACCGGGCACAAAAGTAAGCGTAGCTGACTCGCAAATGACCTTGTGAAATTATAGTTTACACCAACGTTGTCAGCTGGTCGTTCTGTGTCTTCTGATGTACGACACATTGAAATCCGAGAGGGTCATACGTGGGCACACACACACACACACACACACACACACACACACACACACACACACACACACACACACACACACACAATACTTATTGGGATTTTTATGTTGACGCCCTCATTTCCATTTTTAACATCTATTGCACTCACAGCCATATCTCTGATATGTGGAAGAAAGCAACCACCATCTTCAAATTCGTATAATGAAAACCACCTAACAATCCCGGATCATACAGACCAATATCACATATCATCTAAAACACTGACAACGATAGTTTTCAAGTGAATCACCCTCCACAACACTCTCTCTTATTCCCAACATGGATTCCTACCTAAACACTCAACCACCACCCACCTCTCAAAAATTAACTAAACTCATCCTTGATACAAGTCAGCAAAGAAACATCCACCATTAAGAACCCCTCCAGCTGCTTTAGGCATAAACAAAGTTTTTGGCACAGTACTAAAAGACATCATAATAAAAACAAAATCCCGAACACAAACATTTATGAAATGATAAAAATGGCTGTAGAACTTCCTCTCGACTAGAGAAGCTCATGTGCACACACACACACACACACACACACACACACACACACACATGAATTTTTCTCAACACACGAGTAACTACAGTGTAAAAGCATCTGGTAAAATCGATGCCTTGAAGATACTCACAGGACTAATACTGGACAACAGAAAACATCTCTGAAAATTGTATAAAGAACAAATCGTTAAAACAACTATAAAGTATGTTAGCCAAAGGGGGGTTCTAAGACTGACCTTTGGGGTGTTCTCAACAACCCTGGATTCCGAGAAAAAACACTGTCTTTAGCTAACCTGAAATTTCCCGGTGTAGGTCAGAGATAAGCTTATTACACGCGTTTCTTAATATCATTAGCACCTTTGTAACAGTATATTTTGTGTGTTAGTTGGTACCGTCTGTTCGATGTGGTGCTGCCTACGGGTGACAACAGTGACTAGTCAAACTGTTTCTTGTAACGCAGGGAACCATTACTACTCTGAATGGTAACCATATAACCATGTGGATTCCGGATGGAGTGGTGAGTTAAGATGCTGCAATCGGATGTGGCCCATAAAGTTTTAGATCCAATGGTTGAGGTTTAATACTCATATAAGCCACTCAGGGACATGCAACTGGGCAGCCTCGCCTTAAGTGCAAGGGCTGAGCAGCCTAGTCCCTAGTTCCATGGGACCCTGAAGCTGCTGATGGATCAAGAACTAAAGTATTAGCTAATATTTTCACGGTAGGATTACGTCTCTATCTTGAATAGCACACACACACACACACACACACACACACACACACACACACACTCACACACACCAGTCCATTTTAATTATGAAACAAGGTAAGGAAACACAAGCAGTCAGTACTTCGGTCAGTCAACTTTAATCATATTATGTTCTTAATTTTGTCAGCCGTTAACGGTTTTGGCTTTGACGACTAGTACCGCACTTGATAAAGGATGAAGTGCAAAAGAAGTATAAGATTATGAAGACAGAACTGTATGACGAAAAGTGTTATATCTAAAAGTTCCATTCATTGATAAAATTACTGATACTTGAGAAAGGAAAACATCCCGGTGAGGTCATCCGTTTTCCGGGAAGATAAAAATTTTGTGACACTTCTGCAAATGATGTTTGTATTATTATGAGTTATGTCACAGTTACTACAGTTGTTGAAGTTTAAACAGATCTTGAGCGACGGTATATTGATCTGAATGAACTGTTGGACGTAAGATATAAGAGATCAACTTACAACTGTTACTAGTACTGGCGTTAGAGAGGAGGCTACCAAAGTTGACGTTATGCACGAGGAGGAACAAGTGCGACTTCAAGTCTGAGGGCCAAATCTTCCCTGTCTACCCTGTTTTCTGAGAACAGGACCTCGGTCAGCTTTGTGGCGTGTCGTCTCCCACAAAGAGCCAGCTGCTCGCGAACTGATTTTATAAAACAAAAGGAAATTGCTTTCTGGCAGCTGCCAACACCTCAGTCACTAAACGAGCACATGGATCGAGTCAATACAATTCTTGCAGAGAATTGATAAACTCCACAAGCACAACTCTTTGAAATACCAAACTAGAGAAGCACTCAGTGGCGCGCATCTTCCGACAGGGGCAACGTAATTTACAAACCACCTTTCATAATAGGTTAGGTTTTCTCATCATGCATTAGGGTTTCAAAAAAAAAATATTTTCCTGATCCAGCATCAGTAATACGATCCGGATCGGTTCTAAAAGTTAATCAACGGTTCCCTAGGACATGACCTATTTACCCACGAAATTTGATCCAAATCTCTCTTTTAGTTTTTGAGTAATGCTGCTACCAAACAATAAAACAAACAAACGGTGACAATCTAGTCTCCTTTTCGGAGAGAACAAGGCCACAACACATGGGTATGTGGCAGGTGCAGTACCTCCAGAAACACTTCTGTAACACCAAACACAATTCCCCAACTCCCTCTGACAACCCCACTACCCACACAACCACTGCCATCGCAACTCAGACCCAGCTCATAGACAGTTCACGTACAAAATAGACCCACAGTAGACGTGTAAAATATAATATATAACATCTCGATGTTGATGGCCTGTGCTCCAAAACACCACAAATTGAATACTTTGTTCGTAAACACAGTATTAACACTGCACTCCAGCAAGAACAAATCTCTCTCTCTCTCTCTCTCACACACAAACACACACATGCACAGTACAAAACATCATTCACTTCACACATCTGCGCAGACAGCAATGAGGCCATAGGGGAGGCCTCATCACATACATTCATAAATTAATCCTGTACAGACACAACACAGACGATTCAGTTATTACACTTCCAGAATGACTCCACACTAGAAATAAACCTTAGTGTCAACTCTGATCACAAAAAAAAAAAAAAAAAAATAGTTTATCATTTACATTCCCCCTGACATACAGATGCAATACAACCCTCACCAGCTCCTCTCTCTAATATTGACATCTATTTCTATCGTTACTGGGGACTTTGACGCTAAAATGACTACATAGCATGAAAACAGCAAGAAAACTGACGAGACAATGACACTGCAACACTGTTCAACAATATATACAGTCTCAATAACATTTCAAAGAACACCTACATCTCACACCAATTACTCTACCCTCCTTCATCCCCAGACATCAAATTCTGTTCTTCCACACATTCATACACCAACACCTGGTGGACAGAGCCAACACTCCTTTCAGATCATCTCCCTATTGTCATCACCACAAGAACTGAAAGAAATGACTCCAAAACAAAGCGACCACAAATCACTAACATAAACCCTGAACTCAGACTGGACAAAGTTCACCAAAGAAACGGAACATCACTTCAGCAAACTAAACAAGACATCCATGAACAACATCGACAGGTATTTTGTGAAATTTTCCTTCATATTTAATACACTATATTCCACGAGTCAACAGAAAACAGTGCAACTCAGTTTATATACCAGAGACTTCAGTCCTCATAAAACAATATGATTCATTTAAACACAACTCCCTCTCCCACACACACACAACACACCATCACAATCGTCGAGCAATTAAGCAACGAAAATTACTCCAAAATAAACACAAAGAACACAGAAAACTGCAAATCCGTTATAACACTATTTACCCAATCCACAGACCCCTCTCGACGTACAAAACATTTAACCGCACTTAAATCACAAGCAAGATCTCCCAGGATCCATGCTGCAATTACTACAAGCACCTAACACATCCATTCCTACAAAGAAGACGCAGACATAAACGGGGATCACTGCGCATACATGTCACCTCACATCAAACTGCATTGGACCAGAAATACAAGCTTTTCTGGACAGTGGCATTCATTTCCATTCGACTCCAACTAACCCCCATCACTCAAGAACACACAAGTAACATTATCTAGAAAACCAACCAAAGACTGAAACTTTCCTCGCACGGGTCCATAAGACTACTCAGCCTGCCTTCGAAGACAACCGAACGCCTAATAATTAAAAAAGTCTCCCTTGCTCCCTCACAACACAATTATAGAGCAGTACACCCCACATATACACTGAGAGAGACAGAGGTGTCAAAGTGTCACCATTTGGGGTGTCAGGCTACAATGTCCAAAGTGTCACCCCAAAGGTGTGTGGTTGACACCTTTGGGGTGTCAGACTGAGTCAAACTGATATCCATGAGGGTGTCAAGCAGATGCCTTAGGAGTGTCAGCCGAATACTCAAGGGTGTCAGTCTGACACTTTAGAGGTGTCAGTTTGACACTTTAGGGGTGTCAATATTACACCTTATGGGAGTCAACCAAACACTCATGGCTGTCAATATTACACCTTATGGGTGTCAAATAACCACTCAGGGGTGTCTGTATTACACCTTATGGGAGTCAACCAAACACTCATGGTTGTCAGTATTACACCTTATGGGTGTCACCAAAACACTCAGGGGTCTTGTCTTACACCTTACAGGAGACAACCAAACACTCATGGTTGTCAGTATTACACCTTATGGGTGTCAATTAAACACTCAGGGATCTCAGTCTGACACTTTAGAAGTGTCAACTGCACATTTAGGGGTGCCTGTCTGTCACCTTAGAAGGCGTCAAGCCAATAATCTAAATGTTGTTTGGGGCGTCCAGCCTACCTCCAATACCGCAATTACAGGGTGGAGCTACTTGTACACAAGAAATTTAAAATCTCTTCACTTGATACTTGCTAATATTCTGCTGGCCTTATGAAAGTCAAATGATTATATCAGGATCCATAAAGCCACTGAAGTATATGAATATTAAACTTTATTACAAAACACACTGCAGAACTACATAAAATAGTTATACAATGCCACTTATTGCAAGTAAATATTTTAATTACCTTGAGATAATGAGCAGGTTTTTATGGTAGGACATAGTGAGAAGAAAAATACTGAAATATGAACACTCATGTAGCTAATAAACAATAAAATATCAGTGACTAGTGTCAATGACTATGGTTAAACAAGTTATTTTATGCATACAAGAATATCACAACACAACATGACTCATTAAATACAGTTCAGTACAGTCAGTCCTTGCTATACTATGGCCCTTTATATGATACTCTACTTTAACAATGGTTAAAAATTAACATCCTTCCCTGCCAGCAACGGCCAGTCCCCTGTATTACAATGAGTCTTCATCCAATGTGTTAGTTGATTTCAACTAATTTTCATAACAACAGGTTTATTATTTTTTTGCCTAAGATGATTTTACTCATAGGTGGGTAAACACTACCATTTTTGGGTCCCATTTACTAAGTCTGATTTCTTTCCGGATCTGTTTTTGATTATTTCATATTTTATATATATATATTTTTCTTTATGCAAGGAAGAAGGAACCAAAGGCTTGGAGCCTGCAAAACAGTTCCTTCAAAAAAAAAAAAAAAAAAAAAATCAAGACCCATTCATTTCGAGATGCCTGGACACACTGCATTTGAAAGACTGGAGATCATACTAAGTAGGAAATGCAGACAGATGATGACACTTCCAGAGCTGACCTGTAAGGACTGGGAGTAAAGGTTAACCCGCCCCATCCTGACCACTTTTCCACCACTGACTCCCCCCAATCCCGACCATTTTAGGAAAATTTTTTTTTTGGCTCAAACCTTCGCTTTTGGTGAGAAACATCGAAAATTCATAGAGAAATCGCTCACCTGAGGTTTAAAATACTCATTACAGGTAGGAGAGCCTCCTTACCTTACTGGGTTTTCTATCAGGCTGGCACCAAAGAAAACGAGTTCTATGGGAGGATAACTATTTCACACCACTCATAAACGGTATTTATTTATTTACTGTTACGAATTAATATGTAGTACAAGAGTATATTGGTTTTCAAGCAGTAATATAGGCATTATAAGCATTGTTTCACTCACTAATACCTGACCTTTTTTTGCCACATTACCTGATCATCATTTCTAACTGTTTCTTCCTCTAATGCTATGTAAAGTTTGTCCTCCACATTGTCATTGATTGGGGAATCACTCTGGCCTTGAATTTCGTACCGTGGCATGACATGGCTATACTGGCCAGGTCACTGATAACAGGTGAATTGCTGAGACAATGGCATGCAGGGGGGGGGGGGAGGAGGTCATGCTGGGTAAGGCATTATCTCTGCCTGGCATCTTGTTGAGGAAGGTGTCCCGTGTATACGTACCAAAAATGACTCGTGAAAATTGAAAATTGTGCAAATTAGGGACCTTGCATTTTTTTTGCGTTTATGTACGTTGATGGGATTGGCAGTGACAAAACGTGTGGACGTAAAAGAACGTCGACGGGACGCCACTGTCTTGCATTAGAGTTGGACAGGAAAGGGATGAGAGTTTACTGCTAGACGGGTGCTATGCACCCGTCATAGAGGTGATGGGATGCAAGCAGACAGTTCAGAGGAGCAATGACCATGGAAGTAGTGATAGAAAAGAGATAAAGAGGCAACAGTGTGGCAAAGAGACAAAGGTTGAAGGGAGCCAGTAAGAGAAGCAGAGTTAATTAGACGAAAAGCCTTTGACTCCAGCCTATTAAGAAGAGCTGTATGTGGGAAGCCTCCCCACACATGAGAGTAATACTCCATACAGGGGCGAATGAATCCCGTATATAAAGTCAACAACTGTGCTGGGGTAAAGAAGGTACGGAGTCGGCTTAGCACACCTAATCTCTTGGAAGCAGATTTTACAAGAGATGTAATATGATCTTTCCATGATAAATCTCGAGTGAATGAAACCCCAAGCTTGTTCAAGGATGATGCTGGATTGAGCTGGGTTTAGGTGAGTTAATAACTGCTTTTAGACTTAGCTTTGCTTGTTTTAAAGCTATTTAGGGGATTAGGTGAGCTAGACACTTGTTTTTAGACTCATGTAGGCGGGTTTTGGACTTAGTTGGGGGTGGATCCCAAGGCTCCCAAAAACATCCCTATACTTTACGTGTTATACCCCAGCATAACGATGGGTTCTCCCATGTGCATCCCAACGTTATGTAGGGGAGGACCTGTATTGTATGCTATTGGCAAGTGAAATAATAGCAATTTTGTAAGGAACAAAAGCAATACATGAGTGAAACATCATAATACACATATACTCTAACATAACAACACACTAATAATGTATGGGAATCCAATGTTAATAAGTTATGACACTTCGTCGCCACATTTTTCACCCATTCTCTGGGTTACACTTCCTGTTGATGCCCTTATAGGTGCTATGATGGTCAATCTCAATCTCACTTGCAGACATACTGCATTGGCACACTTCAATAAACACAAGGAATAATAGCATTTAAAACACACACACACACACACGTTTGATAGAGATTGAATATTTTCAATTAGTAATGAACAGAACAGAAAAATGCATTAAAACATCATATTTTTCCTACTACTGTATGGTCTAGCAGCTGGAACATCTCAATAAACTGACTCACTGTTCATTTTAATTGAATGTTATTTGGCAGATCTAAAGAATTTGATATAAATAGCAGAATTTAGGATTAGCAAGATTCAATATAGCAATGGTTTACTGTAAATGCTGTGCAGCTTCACATAATAAATAATTGTCACATAGAAAAATAAAATAATTCCTGACTAGAGACCATATCTGATTGACCATTTCCACTACAGTAACTTGCTTCGATTTAACTTTGCCAAAAGATTTATGCATTTTATATCTTTTTTGCACGAGTCACTGTGCCCTAGTACCACCCTCTGACGGAAAGTTAAAGTGCTTACTATATTTTTTGGAAAGGCAATATTACACACATAAAATGAGGCAAGTAGACAGAAAAACCCATTAATCAGGCACCGTGATTCTGCAACAAGTACATGTTCAGCATAAATCTTGAACAAACCATCAAGAAAAGACTCCCCTTGCCATAAAATACACGGGTCAGCTCTAGTTTCCCCAACTTCATTATCTCTCCTTATGAAGTCATCAAGTTTCTCCTTAACGTTCCACTGTATCACAAGAAGAGCTACACACTGTATAGCATAAGAAAAAAAAAAGATAGTACCATTTTGAAAAGGTCAAATCATACAATTAAAATGAAATAATGCCAATGCACAACCACCATTGATGTAGGGAAAAAAAAAGAAGTAAATGTTTGCAACATTAAGGTTGCTATTTTTGTGTAACCTCAGGCTGTCTGGCCTAGCAGACTCACTGACCGTCGACAACTAATCGCTCCCTAAGAATCATCATGTGCAGGGTATTCGTGTTCCTAGCAGTAAACAGAGCCTTGCCACAGTGTGGCAATTCATTTGGGACTGATGGATTTTAAGCAGCTACAATGAATGTGGTAAACTGTTTGTAAAGAAAAGCAATCTCTAACAACACTTAGTAATTCATGAATGATTGAATAAGTTAAAGTGGTTAATTTCTTCTTGTTTTAGTTAAACAGGTATACATTATTGAGAACTGATGGATTTTAAGTACAATGATTGCTGAAAACAGTTTGTATATAAAAGTAATTTCAACCAACACTTTGTATATAATTAAATAAGAAGTGAAGACTCAAGTTTAATAAAAAGCATACATATTTTTCAGGTTTTAGTGAAATACAGGTACATCGACAATTTTTCAGGTCACTGATAAAAGCACAAGCAAAACAGACTTACATTTCCTGTCCTTCTCCATTTTGGTTGAACCTGCTTCCATTCTTAGTTGCTGCACACACGCAGGTTCAGATTTCAGATGTGGCAGCCTCACAAGCAGTTCAGCATAATTTTGCAGACCTTCACAAAGGCTCTTGTGCCCATCCCAGCCCAGGAGCCTGCTGAACTCTGCAATTATCTGAAAATAATCATGCAAAGTAAAACATACAGGCCTTAAACGGTCAACTTATTGACCACAAACAAGAACATGACATTATGTATAAGTAAAGAATGCATTCTGTATAAATGAAATAGAGTATGTAGCTGTGTGGGTGACGAAGAACATGTAAATAAAAGTGCTATGGTCATACTTCAATTCTGCCATCGTTAGGCGGGGTATGGTGCAATTTCTACCCCCATCATTAAGCCGGGGTATTGCATCTAAGGGTATCATATATCGAGGTATTAATGTGTGTGTGTGTGTGTGTGTGTGTGTGTAAATAAAGTAATTACACATAGTTTTTCTCCAATCTACTAACCTTCTTGCAACATTTACAGATAATTCCATTAGTCAAACTTTAAGGAGCAAAACTTTGGGGGCATATGCTATTAATGAAGTTTCCAAACCTGTACACTTACATGCAATATTTAATGCATTCTTCGTAGAGGGAATCCAAAAGGTGGCCTCTCTCCGTACAGTTTAATGGAGTCTTCTTCTTGAGCTTATCTCATATGTGTTTTCTAAACATATGCTTCTTTATGGGGAAAGGAGTTGGCCAGCTCGGGTTTCCTGTGGCACAAGACGAACTGCCTTCTGGGATGTTAATCAAATCGATTGGGTCAGATCTTTGCTGTAAATCTGGGCTGGAAAGAACAATTCATATCACATTAACTCAATACCACAAAGATTACGGTATGTCATTATTTCAGAAGCAATTTATGTCAATGATGCATTTCAACTCCCCACACAATATTGTACATCCCTTGAGTGGATAGTGTAAATACAGTAATACTATCTATCTATAGCCCAATGCCTCAATCTCGCAAGGGATAGACACAAACAAATCGTCTCCGTGTCACCGTTACTCGCCATCTTGCTGCCCTACCTCCATCTCACCCCTCTCTCATATATCTCTCCACTACATCCTTCCATCTCATCCTCAGTCTCCCTCTCCCCCTCTACTTCACTAACATACACCCTCCTAGTCAGTCTTTCATGCTCTATCCTTTCTACATGACCAAACCACTTCAACATAATTCTCATTACTTTCTTAGTCACATCCACATCAATACCACAACACTCCTTCATTTTCTCATTTCTCAATCTAACTCTCCAAGTAACTCCACGTGCTCCTCTGACTCGTACTGCAGCCCTAGCTCCTTCGTCCTTACTCTTCACAGCACAAAGTAATATCCCATCCACTTCATATATTTTCAGCACCTTCCACATTCCTTGCCTAATTATTCTGTCATATGCCTTCTCCAGATCCATGAAGGCAGCATAAAATTCTCTACCTGTGTCTAAGTACTTTTCCACCTAGCATCTCAGAACAAATATCTGGTGGTATATAATACCACAGGATTAAATACACTACCTGTGATCATCCATAGCACAATATCAAATAACCTTAGAATGGTAATGAGGCCTGAGAGAGCTTGCTATGCCATCCCTAACATTTTGATGAATAGTTCTATTTTGCTTAAAGAACATAATTACCACAGAAGAATATGGTTGTAATATAACTGCAGTACAAAAAGAAAGAAGTACTAACCTACTAATGGTGGTGGTGTTAACCACTGGACTGCTGTTTTCAACTTCAACATTCACTGTAACAAAGCACTGGAGCTTTGCTTTGTCTGGAAGTTGCTCCATCTCATCGATGTCTACCCAGTCATTCCACGAGGCATCATAATACTGAACAGACATGATGCTTTCTTGGTTCAAAGCAAAGGCCTCCTGGATTGCACTTGGGACATTCTCTTCATTTTCGGTCTGAATGATTTTCTTCTTCCCAGTGCAATTTACGTGGTACATATAAGCCATGACTGTCAATCTGATTTTGAAAAATAGGAAAATACAAATATATATAACATTAATTCTGGCTGGGTCGTATTAGCAGAACAGTAACTGCTGGTCATCAAAGAGTAAATTACAATATGAGGGAATGTTCAGAGCAGAGGCTAAATGTAATAACTAGTTATCATACTAATCTAGTCCAGCATGGTTTTTGGTACAAAAAAAACATAAATAAATACCATGACTTTAAAACAAAAACACACACTATATACCAGTGTGTGTGTATATATACATATATACAGTATATATATATATATATATATATATATATATATATATATATATATATATAGCCTTGCTATGGTAAAGAGTGTGTATACTATCACTTTCACTAGAAAGCTACTAGGTGAAGCTCCAACTCAAAATCTTAAGGCCACCTTACAGCTAGATATTAATCGAAATCTATATACACTATTATAATTCTGGTAGCCTAAATGCAAGTTACCTTAAACCTTTTTACATCAAATTATCTTGCACTATATTAAAAAGTTTGTGATTTCATTAGGCAAGAGTAAAATTACAGAAACTTCTAGGATTAACCTGACTATATCGCTTTAACTGGAAGTACAGTACCAACCAGGGCCTGTGTGTGTGTGTGTGTGTGTGTGTGTGTGTGGTGGTGGTGGGATGTTAGTGTTACCAAAACACCAGGACCTGCGTCAAAAGCGGGCCCACAAAGCAAGCCAGGAGCTTTTTGTAATTAATAAGTGGTAAATGTTCAATAATAAATACACAGATCCAATAAAGAAATAAACCAAGCATCTTTTCAAATGCTGGCATAGAGTACAGTATGATTAAGAATTAAAAACAATGCATCTTTAATAATGACTGTTATATTGTTTTTTAACTTGGGAACAGGTAGGTCAATAAGCCAAAAGTTCAGGGGATTGTAACATTCACTATAGCCTACCCGGGGCCCTTGGGCATCTCTCACAGGCCCTGGTGCCAAGTTTTTATATTGTTTCTAGGTAATTCCAGGCAGCTGAATTTTCAGCTAAGGATGTACAATGTAAACTTGAATGTATCTTCATGTTTGAGCATCTGCTTAAGTGTATCAAGAAGAGAAATATACTGCACTGTATCAGGTTTTCCAGTGCTTCCAACTCCCAATACATATTCAGTTGGTGCAATGAACGACTGAGACTTAGATACAAACCGATCCAGCTTCTTACTCTGGGAAAACATTTCACATGCTTTAGATGCACTCGACTGAGCACATAAAATCTGGCTTAATCCTGGCACTTGATCTACATTAATTTCTGCATCTGTCAGTGTTTTCTTTATTTTGTCACAGAGGTCAGACTGAGTTACATCAAGCAGTTCCTGAATTTTACCAGCAGTAACATTACATTACATGTGGAGAGGATGGAGGGTGAAAGACTGACAAAGAGAGTGTATATGAGTAAGGTGGAGGGTGGAAGAGGGAGGGGGAGACCGAGGATGAGATGGAGGGATGGGGTGGAGAGGTATATGAGAGAGGGGGGTGTGAGTTGGGAGCAGGGCAGTGAAATGGCGGGGGACAGGGCGACTTGGAGGCGATTTGTTTGTGGCCACCCCAAACGGGATTGAGGCGTCTGGCAATAGATAGATAGATAGAACATTACAGGATGATGTTGGAATTTTGTGCTCTTCTCTAAGAGAAAGCATGATATTACCTACTACCTTCTCATAATCCAATATTGGCTTTAATTGATTTTGCACATCTGGAGTATTCTGTTCATCAGCTGGAAGGTCTGCTGCATCTTCAGTACCTGTTACATGACTGTTCAATATTTCAGCGCTGTATACCGTGTTGGGGGACTGAAAATGCTCCTGAGCAAAAGCAGGATGTTTAAACTTTATATGATTAAGCCAAAATCTTACACTGGTATACATCTTACAGCAGCCACTAACAATACATTGTAATCTAAAGCCTGCGTATAAAGCGTGGCCGTACTTATAATGAAGTGAGTCTGTTAAAATGCCTACTCTCAATTACAAAAGGAACAACTGAATCTGCCTCTCTCGTTCATATTTCACCAAACTTAAGGAATATTGAATACCATACAGTACCCTATAATGCCAGTGCTCTGAACATTACTTACACAATCCGTATTTATCAATGTAATTGCCTAGAAAGTGAAACTTGAATGAGGACAGCAAGGCTTGTACACACACTCGATGCAAAGAATGAAAACAGTAACAGGAAAAACCGCCACCCGCGAAATACTGAAATGGAGGTTTCGTTGTTTAATTATTCACCGTTAAAGCATTATATTGCTATTTCAAAAACTTTTATCACTACGTAAGTATATATCGAATAAAACAGTCTTTAATATAATTGTAAGGAACGTAATTTACTTCAGTTCTAGGCAAGTGTTTGATACGAAACGAACTATCCTTAATTTTCTCCCAAACCTTGACACCTTTGAGGTGTAAAGAGGCTGAACTCCCACAGAGGTGTCGCTTTGACACCCGTGTGTCCCTCAGTGTATCTTATTAACAACGTCACACAAAATTAATCTGATGAAATCAACTCTTTGCAACCCACAGAACATATGCATTTTGCAATAATAATCATTAACAATGTCATGTGGTAGGACTAGAAAAAAGTGAATGGCAAATGTGTGTGAGAAAGGGAGACGAAGGAACTAACAGGGCTAGAGAACTGACTAGTGATCGAGCTGGATTGATAAATTTTGTATCAAGGAGCGTACAGCCAGGATTTTGTACTCCATTTTATCTTTACAGTTATCAGATTGACTCAGGCAGTTATGCTAGTGTCCAGCTACGTGTGGAATGTTTTTAGACCTGTCTGGTAGAGGCAGGATACCTGGGATATGAATGCTGATTACATGGGAGTTTGGCTCAATAATTAGACGAAATTTTTATTAGCATTTCATTGATTTTTCTTTTCTTGCTGTCTGAAACCGACATCACCTTGCAGTACACACACACACACACACACACACAAAGTGTGTGTGTATATATATATATATATATATATATATATATATATATATATATATATATATATATATATATATATATATATTTATAAAGTATTTGTCCATCCATCCATCCATCATCCAATCCTATGTTGCCCCATGAGGAGCGTAGAGGCCGGGGCTAGGCAAGCTGGTCCTGACATTTAAGATGACAGTGACCAGCCTCACTCATCCCTGAGTGGCATTACGTGAGCAATAAACCCCAACCAATTCTCGGATATAAACCTGTATTGGCTATTCGATTCGAGCTTCTTAAATGCTCTCTAAACAACCAGGCGCCATAATTTGGTTACACGGTTACCATCCAGCATAGTAAATGGTTTCCTGGTGTCCAGGAATATATATATATATATATATATATATATATATATATATATATATATATATATATATATATATATATATATATATAACGCTGATCTATGGTGTAGATCTTCAAGTTTTTCCCTTAAGGATAGACCTGTACTGCTTCCCTTTCTTTTCCAACTGAGAAATGGTATTCTGCTCTTCTGCAGTTGGGATTCACGCCTCCTCCCAGAAGCACATTGTTTCATGAAGAACTTGAGTTGCTGCACTCTTTGCTTCCAACTTTTCACACTGGTGTAGCTTAAAATACCGCCGCAGGACTTCTGTCCAGGATTGGAGACGATTTTCGGGTATCAAGTCAGTGGGAATGCCAGTCAGCCACACATGATCCTGTTTTCGGGTCACACATGCCACAACAGAACCAGATAAATCCGCAAACGAGAACCTAGGAAGAGATCAATCACGAAGGTTAGTTACAGTGTTTAGTTCCTACAAGAAGTAACGCTACTTAGTATTTCTCCATAACAATAACTTGAGAATCTAAGAGTCTTACCTTGTTTTGTCGGAGTTCGTTGGAGACTGTGTTTTGATACACCCAGCTTGAGACGACGTAATCAGTAGCGAGAATATCAGATAACTGATGAACAGATTGCAGCTGATTATATATATACGCTGTGGGTGTGAGTGTCTAGGCCAAATCAGGATATGACTGAATGTTCTACAAAGTACTACCATGGGCCGGCTGATGTAACACGTTTAGGTTTGGTTATGGTATATAACTAAAGTCATTAATTATATTAAATATAATTAATTTAAAAGTTTACATGTAATGAAATTGAAAGATATTAAATCTAATATTCACTAAAATTTTATTAATAAGATAAAAAAAATCATGATGTAACATTATTCTTAGCTACGTTTCAGTCGGCTGATACGGGGTAATGCAGGATCCTGTGACAGCGGTAAAAGTTAACGATACTGAATGAAATTTTGCGAAAGTCAGCATTTCAGTGTGTACAACTAAAATAACGCAAAGCCTTTCGAAATATAATGAATTTTGATGACCACCCTAATATATAGATAGGTAGATAGATAGATGGTCAGATAGATAGATAGACAGATAGATATATAGAGATATATAGATATACTGTAGATATAGATATATATATATACTAATTGTCACCGGTCTTGATTTACATAAGTTTAGTGTATTGTTTTCCTCAATCAGCCTGGTATAATGTTTCCTTTGTAAATACCCTCGGATACATTATTTTGAAAATTTAAACTAGTTCATTTGGTTAAAAGTCGGCTCACTCAGATACTAGGATCATCTGTTCTCCTGGGTTCATTGATCATCACGGTTATGATCACAGAAGAGTATCAGTAGATTGGCGCTATGTGAATAACTATTTTTTATCTTTTCATATTTAGGTATCACATCACAAGAAGCCTATGAAAGTCACTAAGAATATCACTTTAACTGGAGAATGTCATATATGTATTACAGTCTGAGAGGTACATACAACCTTAATGAACCTCTTTAACGCAAAGATGTGGGACTAGATATGCAATGAACTGGTAGCAAAGCAATCGGGTCAACACTTTGAATGGACTGACCGGTGCTTGTGTACCCTTATGGTAATTCCGGTATTACCTCTCTCTCTCTCTCTCTCTCTCTCTCTCTCTCTCTCTCTCTCTCTCCTTGCCGTGATCTTCCCTCAAACTCACCTCATTTCCATGCTTTGTTCCTCCGCCATTAAGGAAAAGCAACGTCCTCAGACCACACAGAGTTAGGTCATTAGCGAGATAATTATTACGATGGTGAGATGGTTACGATAATCACCAGGAAGCCTTCCCACTTTCACTGTCTTCCTTCCTTCACTGTATTCTGCTTCCGTTAGTGTCGTTTTGCTTTTACACTCGCGAAAGTGGTGGCCCATGGCGTGTTATGCTTTGCTCGGTGTGTGTGTGTGTGTGTGTGTGTGTGTGTGTGTGTGTGTTTAGTAGCAATAAAATCTTTGTGTAATGGCTGAGAAACATTCAAGGGATTTATCTATTTTTTGTTAATACCATAAAGGTCACAGTCACAGGGGAAGGTAAAAACAAACCTTTTTTATTCAGTTTAGAGGAATGCATGCTGAAGAATCAAGAAATCTGAATTAGGAGACAAAGAGTCGAATGCCAAGATCACAGAAATAGATCAAAGGTTATGGCCACATGGTAAGGTGGCATAAATAGATTTAATCCGATATAATCAAACTTGGTGGAAGGGTTGAGGGAAAGGCTCGTACCGTAGTTAAGGAATTGAATTTAAAAACAATCAAGGGACAGTATCTCAGAACATGATGAGAATAACTATAAATCGCGGCGCACGACTTTGAGGTTGTCATTATCATACCCTGTCAACTTGCCCGTCAACAGTGCTTCCAATTTCGTGTATAATATGATACGCTTATGATTCGTGCATTATATGTTCGTGTATAATAATACTCGTGCATAATATATTCGTGTATAACAATATGATTCGTGTATAATATGATACGAAATCTGACGCACTTTTGACAGGTAGGTTGCCAGGGTACGATAATGTCAACCTCAGAGTCGTGCGCCGCGACTATAACACAGTTGCGATATGATTTTAACTAATGTTGTTTGTAGGATTAAGGGTCAGCCAAGTGCATGACCTACAAGACTGCTTTTGAGAACAAGTCTAAGCTCCAGGTCACATGGCAAGGTCACTTAAACGGAGTTTATCCAAATTAGGCCGACCTTTGTGGGATGCTTGAAAATCACAGCAACATTGAAATATTAGAATCCGAAAGCAGTCCCTCAAAGATCAAGGCCACAAGAAGGGTCAAATATTCGACCCTAAACCCATAGCTTTTATTCAGTCTGCAGTAATGATCGAATGTCAGCCATGGTTGAAGAGGTCGAATTTTGAGTACAATAGGTCCAAGGTCGGGGTCAAAAGGCAAGGTCACATGATTCGATTTGTATCAGACTAACTGGAAAGATTGAAGGTTACTCAAGAAAGAAATAATCAGCATTGGAAAACCTGTAGAAAAACGCGGTCTCAGAACCAAGTCAAATAATGGGTCCTCAGCCTTTATGTAGTCTTTTTAATGTATCTGTATTGTTAAGTGATATCAAATAGTTTTTCTTAATTATTCAAATTTCTTTTTACAGTATAACTATATGTTTTCTTTTCCGTTCATGACATCAGACGACTGGATTATTTGCTGATTGCGCGCACACAGACGCGCACATGCGCGCACACACACACACACACACACACACACACACACACACACACACACACACACACATAAAGCGCGCGAGAGTTATACGAATACGAAATAGTTAAGTAATGGTAACTGATCTGTACCCCGAGTAATTCTTTCCTCTTGCGCTAGGTTACGATTCCTAGATACAAATTAAATAGGCAATTAATTAAAAATCACTCAGTGAGGAATCGTTCAACATTTCTATCCCAAAGTTCGAAATTCCAAAAAAAATTATTATAATTAAACGTTTTCCCACATATCCATATCAATGACACCTCAAGGCGTGTTACATGAATGAACACCAGTGGGACTAAAAGAACATGTTAAGCCTGTGTCCATACCCTGACACATAAATCATCACAACAATGCAACAAATGTTCTCATACTTCATGCTGTTATAATACTGATAAATTCCAACCTCGTTATCAATGAAACACACACACACACACACACACACACACACACACACACACACACACACATTATATATATATATTATATATATATATATATATATATATATATATATATATATATATATATATATATATATATATATATATATATATATGTGTGTGTGTGTGTGTGTGTGTGTGTGTGTGTGTAGAACTATCATCAGAGAACCAAGAGAAATGGGGAGTAGATTTACTCTACTTTTTTTTTTTTCCTTCTTCATCTTATTAAGTTGTCCGTGCATCTCTGTAAGGTATAGTCGACAGCAGAAGTTTGTTCCTATCAGCCTGCTTGGTCCGGGCCGTTTGAGGTGTAACATTATATGAGATTCAGGTGCCAGGTGTGGCTTGAGTGGCCAGTATTTAAGGTACATTATCGGAGACAACTTAAAATTGTACTAAAGAACTTGATAATTTGTTGCATGAGGTATAATATTGCTATTGACAAATGTATTTCATCAGTAAATGAATGATCCTGTGTAGGGACTCGGAGGAACAGGAATATTTCTATCAATATGTCATTTCTATCAACATGACCAGCAAGTATTATACTAAACATCATGGAACATTTTCGATAATGAAAATCAGGATACAAGACATTTATTATGTTGTAAACAGACATTACAGAAGAGGAATATTTCCAGTGCATGGCTTGCGATCACACAATTGTGTCATAAATTACTTCCCCCCTGTTATCACTCCCCACTTGTATCTATTCTTCTCGGTCACGGTTGGCCACCATCCACATTTAATTGACTGTCAAAGGAAATTACATGTCAGCAATTAGAGAACGGAGAGTAATCAAATTATTTATTATATCGTCCGACATTAGATAAAAATGAAAAGGTGTACGTTAATGTGTTGCGTGCTAAATCTGTTCTTAATAACCGGGGATTTTTATTTTTTTTTCGTCCTCAGACTGCATTCGAGCTACAGTACGCGACTCACAACCAAAAAATATTCTTAAATACTCAGACCTCTTCTCATATGTAACTTCACTGATATGTACCGCCACATTCTTGTAAGCATTTTACGCACACTGTATCAGTAGTTCCGGTAGCGATTATCATGACAAATGTATCGTTCTGTATTACAGCAAATGTGTATTCTGTTCCTACATTCCGTAAAAAGATCATAAACTAAGAAATAAAAGAATACAGTAATTCTTAAATGGTGTTGAGATGTAAGGATGGAAACGGTACAGAATAAAGAGAAGAGGAAAGAAAGCAGCAACAATAGAGCATATTGTATGGGAGGAAATTCAGAGTTCTATACCCACGACAACATTTTACTAGCTAGAAAGCTTTTGTTAGTGCAGTGTTTTCTATTAAATATAATTTTCAGTAACAATGTAGACATTATATACTGTAGGCACTAATATATATCTCACAACACAATGTACAGGATGTAGTGTCTGCTAGGAGTATACACAGCTTCTCACTAGTAATGTCAATCCACATAATGTCTATCCACAGTCTTGCTGTCCCAGACCAACAAGAATCCGTAACATACGATGTGTCTCAAACATTCTCTTAGTCCAGACTACCAAGAATTTCATGGCGTATTCAAACACGTGGAGTAACCAGCCCTAGTCGGTTAGTCCACGTGAATGGAAATCTGCCAGACTTTACATCACATCACACATCTTCTCCAAGCTGTATATAATGTCGGAGAGAATCCCCTTCAGGTCAGAAGGGGCCAGAGAAGCGGGGAGGAGGCAGGAGATATGGTCACCTAGGAGGCTTGCCATCATGCTACGTTACACTGTAAATCACAATTTGATATAACTGTGCAATAAACTCTGTAACCCAAGAGTGCTCTAACTCACCTCGCTGGTACACAAGGGGAGAGAGAGAGAGAGAGAGAGAGAGAGAGAGAGAGAGAGCTATTCACTCTAACCGACGATACACCGTGCAATATGAGACAGCCCTAGCATGTATTCAATATGGACGGTGAGTGTTAGCGCCGAAGTGGTGACATGTAGAGAGGTGTATGGTATATAGGAGGACTACTGGGTCTTGAGAGCAGGGTGTGAAGCCTATACCCAGAGTCGGACACATAAAAAAAAAATAATAATAATAATAAGCAGCGATAAGTTCGAGCCATACACTGTACTACGTCTCACGACTTTTTTCTGGCAGTGCTCCGACGATCTACGACAGACCCCCCTATCTCCCTACAAGTACCTTACGACCACGTTATCGAGAACAAGGCATAGTTATTATGGCTGTGAAGAGACAGTACTAGTTAGCATTTATATGACATTTTTATAACCAATATTAATATAATTATCTCAGATTCGCTCCCCGTCTACTGCGCTCCATTCTACCCCCACCCCCCACTCTCACTCCTTTGCACCTCTCTCTCATCCCTCTTCATTACTCCTTCCTCGTGCTCTCTATCCCTCCAGCATCCCCATCACCATGATTCCAGTTTCATTTCATTCCTCATGTGTCGTTTTATTTTCTTCACTGTGAGTGGCTATTTATGATGGTAATTAAAAATACCATTATTGTGGATTTATAAAAACAGTTCCTGGAATATTTAACAGTCACTGCTATTACACTTAAGTAACCAATAATTTAGAACAATATATCCATATTTACAATCAAGGTTCTAAACCCTCTTCCCTCCTGCCATGAACTCTGCTCCCTCTTCCTCTCTTTATGCCTTAGTTCTTGGTGCTTTTATCTTCTTTGTACGAATGATTTCTTGCTTAGCGACATGGATACCCAAAAACCTTATTCTGACATCTTTTCTACATTCTTCACCCACAATATTCCAACTTTCATACTCATCCTCTTCATGCTACCTCCTTACATATCGAAAATGAAGCAGAATTTCTAAACAAAACTAATTCTTTATCAAAATGAAAGAAAAGCATTCGGGAGCAGAATGCTAATCGCCCGCCAGTATATGCTGTTGGCCAAGTCCAAGATTTTGGTCATATCTTGATATCCTGAAGGTTTCATTATTGATAGCTCATGCCGTTTTTGAGATATATTGGTGCTAAAGGTGGGCGATAAAAACTAGTTGACCTTTGGCAGCCATTTTGGTGACCTTGATCTTCACCGCAAGTGCCAATTTTCGAACTCGTCCAAGATTTTGGCCAAATTTTGATATCTGGAAGGTTTCATGTTGATAGCTCAAGTCGTTCATGAGATATAATGGGAACACACACACACACACACACACACACACACACACACACACACACACACACACAGGCTAGAGATGGCTTTTGAAAATGAGATTGATAAAATTAAGAAACAGATGCACTTGCAAAAGGAAGAAATAGTAAAATTAGGAAAGGAAGTCAACAAGAAAGACATAACTATAGATGAGCTGACAGTAGAACTGGGTTCACTTATGAGAAAAATTTGTGAAATGGCAAGTACAGTAGTCAACCACGAGAGTATTATGGAAGAGTTCAAAAATGATACAGACACAAATAGGCAAGTAAGCAGTCTGATAGACCAGAGCAGTGATATTGAGGAGAATTTAACACAGGGGAATGAAGCTGTGCAAAGCTACAAAAATGATGTGGAAACCACTTATGCTGAAATGGTGAAAGTAAAGAAAGACTTAGAAACAAGGATGGAAGAAAAAAGCATTAAAAAGGAAGTGAAAAGAATAATCCAAAACAATCCTAAGTTAGTCAGAGATTCAGTAGATATCAACGAATCTATAGTAATCACTGGTATAGAAGAAGAAAAGGAAAAAAAAAGATCTCAAGAGACAAAAAGGAGATGGCAAATGTAATGAGCATATTGAAAGAAGTATCAGAGGAAATCTGTAGTAAAGACATAGAGGAACACAAAAGGTTAGGGAAATACGAGAGAAGCAAGTCAAGACCCTTAAAGGTTACCTTCCAGAGTGTAAACACCGTGGAGTAGATACTAAAAAATGCAAAGAATCTCATGGAAAAAGAGGAGTTCAAAAATGTATGGATAAAAAGATGCCTGACACAAGAGGAACTGGAATTACTGAAAGAGAAGAGGGAGGAAGAAAAAACAATAAATGAGGGAAGATCAGAGGAGGAGAAGAATACATTTTTTTTTACAAGGTAATAGGATTGCAGGTACGAAAGTGGTACATAAACAGGAGGGAATAAAAAAGAGGAAGGTAGTAGAACCAGGTCATGACAAGTATATAAACAAGATGATTAAGTTGATGTACTCAAATGTGGATGGAATGGTATCTAAATTATTAGAGATGAATGATTATGTCAGAGAAAATGAACCACATATAATATGCCTAAATGAAACAAAATTAACACCAAGGATATCAAATGACATCCTAAACTTAGAGGAATATAATATATGAGAAGAGATAGGAACTTAAAAAAAGGAGGAGAAATTATAATATTAACTAAGAAAAATCTGAAAGTCAAAGAAATAGAACTAAATATACCCTCACAAGTAGAACTGATTCCAGTAGAGATCATTACATCTGAAGGGAAGGTAATTGTAGCCAATTTGTACATGCCATCCGAGTATGAGGACCTGGCAGAGAATACAATTCAGAGTTTAAGATCATTATTACATAAAATGGAAGAGAAATCGGAAAGAATTATACTAACTGGAGATTTTAATACAAATACAAATAAATTGGAATACTGTAGATATAATCATCAAAGAAAGCTGTTGGGATCAAAAGCTCCTGGATCTCGTGCAAGAGTTTTTCCTAACGCAACATGTAAGGGAAAGCACCAGAAAAAGAGGACTCGATGTACCCTCAATGCTAGATCTCATATTTACTAGGCAAGAAAACGATATTGACAATTTAATATACCACCCTCCATTCGGCAAAAGCGACTATGCAGTACTAAATTGCAACTTCAGGATAGCATATGACATAGTTAACAGCAATGAAAGTTACATAAAGAGCCTAAACTATAAAAAGGGAAACTGTCATGACCTAAAGAAGTACTTCTTAGAAATTGATTGGGAAAAGGAGCTTAGAGGACAAGATTTAAATGCTATATATAAAAAATTCTGTGAACTTTATGAAATAGGAGTCCAGAAGTACATCCCACAGCACAAAGAAGCAGAAAAGAAAATAAAGAAATGGTTCAATACGGAATGTAAAAAATCAAAAGAAAAAAGAGATTTGTTGTGGAATAGATACATAAGACACAATAGTGAAAGGGCACATAATAATTACAAACAGGCAAGAAACAATTATACAAGAATAAGGAGGGAAGCCCAAAAACAGTTTGAGGAGGATATCATAAAAGTAGTGATCAACCGAAGCTACTTTACAGCTACATCAGAAGCAAAACCAAAGTAAGAGATAAAATACAATCCATTACGGACGAGGGAATCACCTATACACAAGAGAAGGATATTTCTGAAGCACTAAACAAGAAATTCCAATCAGTTTTTACAGAGGAAAAAAAAATTGAGAAGGATTATGTGAAACATGCATGCCCACACATACTACCAGATATGCAAACATCAGAAAAAGTAATACAGGAGGAGCTAAGTATATTAGACAAAGGAAAAAACAAATGGTTCTGATGAAATTTCATGTTGGGTACTACGTGAATGTGCAAAGGAGTTAAGTAAACCATTATTTATAATTTTCAAAAAATCCTTGAGTCAAGGATATTTGGAAGATATTTGGAAGATTGCAAACATTGTTCCCTTGTTCAAGAAAGGGAATAGACAAAATCCACTCAGCTACCGACCAGTATCACTAACCAGTGTTGTAAGCAAGATATTAGAAAAGCTTATAAGAAAAGCTTGGGTAAATCATCTAGAAGAACACAATATGATAACAGAAAGACAGCTTGGTTTCAGAAAAGGAAAATCATGTGTTACTAATCTGTTGAGCTACTATGACAGAGTAACAGACACATTACAGGAAAGAGAAGGATGGGTGGACAGTATCTATTTAGATTTCAAGAAAGCATTTGACACAGTACCACACCAAAGACTTTTATGGAAACTGTACCATCAACGAGGAATTCGAGGCAAACTGTATTGTTGGATGCATGATTTTCTCATAAGAAGAGAAATGAGAACAGTACTAAGGGGAAATTACTCATCATGGAAAGAAGTGACTAGTGGAGTACCACAGGGCTCAGTGCTGGCACCAATCATGTTTTTAGTGTATATAAATGATATAGACAATAACACTGGAAATGAAAGCTATTTAAATGTTTGTAGATGATGCACAAATACAAAGGAGAATTACTAACACAGACTCTTGTAAAGAGCTACAAGAAGAATTAAATAAACTTCATAAATGGAGTAATACATGGCAAATGGAATTCAATGTGAACAAGTGTCATGTAATCTAGTTTGGTAAAAGTGGAAAAAGACCTGATTGGGATTATACGTTAGGAAATAAAATCCTACGCACATCAGAAAGAGAAGGACCTAGGTGTGATTATCAGTAACAGACTATCTCCGGCTGACCACATCAGTGAGAAGGTACGGAACATGTATACACTGCTTGCAAATATGAGAATAGCATTCACATACATAAATGAAGACATGCTAAGAAAGACCAACCCTGGAGTATGCATCAGTAGTCTGGAGTCCTCATCTCAAAAAACACATAGACAAGATTGATAAAGTTCAAAGGGTCGCTACAAAATGGGTACCAAGCTTAAGGGATCTAAGCTACGAAGAAAGACTAGAGAAACTGAATCTACCAACACTACAGGAGAGAAGGAAAAGAGGTGACATGATTATGCTATATAAATTCATATCAGGGAAGGAGAAAATAGACATTAATGATTACTTAACCTATGGGGAAGCATCAGCAAGAGGACACTGCAAAAAACTGCATAAGAAGAGAGGTGATAAAGACGTAAGGAAATTTAGTTTCCCAAATAGAGCAATTGATCAGTGGAATGCACTACCGAATGAAATAGTGTGTGCCAAAACTATTCACAATTTTAAGGATATGTACGATAAATATGGTTTAAGACACGGGGCAGTACGAGCTTGACTCATTCCTGTAAAGATACAATTAGGTAAGAACACACCGACAGACACACAGAGGCAACCAAAAATATTATCGCTTCGCCTTCTAAAGGCGGGCGATAAATTTGGAAATTTGTCCTAAATACAGAATGATATTGTGACAAGAAATAATGGAATGAAACCAAAAGAATAAGATGAAGTACTATTATAGCGAAAAAAAAATAAAATTACCTTAATAAACGCGTAGAGGAACAAAGGAATAGGCTGCCAGATAGAGCAGTTATTACAAAAACTATCTACAGTATATGTTTAAAATTCTGCCCGACAAATATTGCTGAATAAGGTCAATGGGGGACAGTGTAGATATTTCTTGTCTAATGCTTACTGTCGACCCCACTTTGTGATACAGTTATACCTAACCTCCACATCATTAATCCCACAAGCCACTGCCAACAGTTTCGAAGGCGTGCGAAGACATCCCTTTCGTCTCTTGCAAAATTATCAGTCGTGGCAAAGATCCATTCATCTCATATACCCCAGTCCTAACCATCATGGCCCACACATTCTCAGTTGCATTTATATCACACCCCTCACTTGGCCAGCTAACTCCTTCGTCTCGGTGGACCTTATTTTATTCTTACCACTAACAAGCTATTTATTCAACCTAGAGAAGTCCTCTAGAATTGAAGTTTCATTTGAGATTGCATAAAAGGCCTCATCAATGTGGTTTCTTTTGTAGCGTGAGCGCAATCATTTATGTTAGTAAAAACATAGGCAATGCTACACTGTTGCAACCCTCCATCTGACCAAGTACATACTCGTACCTCCCACCTCCCTGTACACCTAACCAAGCGCATAACGGGCCTCACCCCCACCCCCCCTTGTATAACACACAGACAGCAGGTCACATTAAAATTTATTAGAATGTTTTTTTTTTCTCTTTACTTTTTCATTATATCAAAAAACTACTTAAGATACAGCATTCCACCTATCAAAAGGCACCAGTTCACTATAAGACACATAGGGCGCATTGAAATCTCTGATTTTTTTTTTCTTTTTTTTTTTACTGCTCAAGGCACAGCATTCTACCAAACAAAAGACACCACTTCACTACAAGGCACATAACTATGTGAAATTTAATGACTCTATAGTTAATATTTTCTGAGACTTGCTCCGCAAACGATATTTCTGCGACACCTATTTTTGTTGATTTCAATATTAACAATACCCTTTGTATAACAGAAGCGGAGGATAAAAATTGCCTCACAATGGATGTTTTTAAAGTACTTCGCAACTATAACGGTAGTGTCAAAAATGATAGATCATGCACAAAATACGTAGGGTTTACATTGTAACGAGTAGAGGCGTATTGTATGTTCTTAATTATCAATATACTTCACTCCATTATGGACGCCAGCAATTACTGTGAAATCCGTTAAACGGAAAATTTATTAACCATGTTTCTCCCACTCCGTGAAGAAGCCACGCCATCAGATGGATATATTAGATACCGATGTAAAAACACTTTTCGTTAGAAACAGGCACAGTCTTATAATGCAGCTGCAAATATTATTCTGTATCAGTAAAAAGATATGTACCGTATATCTGACATTTTATTAACTGGTAAGCATGGAAGACTCTGTATATCACTTAAACTGCAACTTACTTTTCTTTATTTAATGTCATGCTATTTTTTTTTTTTTTCTTATTTTGGAGTTAGTCTTTAACCCGATCTATAGTTCTTTTTACCTTAGGAGTAAATAAATCCTTGGTTAGGAAGCACTGTCTAAGTCTCTAAGACTTTATGTCCACATTCATCCATTAACTGATGAAGTGATTTGGTCACTCCTTTCTTCGATCCAGAACGTTTGTCTGTGCGTCGGGGGCATGTTTGTATGTGTGTGTTTGTGTGTATATGTGTGTCTTTGTGTGTATGTGTATGTGTGTGTGTGTGTGTGTGTGTGTGTGTGTGTGTGTGTGTGTGTGTGTGTGTGTGTGTGTGTGTGTGTGTACCGCTAATTCACCGAGTCGGTCAGGAACGCGTGATGGTCGTGACTGTCAGCTTTTACCCTCCCGGACGTTTTACCCTACCGGAAGAGAGCTCAGAGCTCATAATAGCCAAGTCAGCTTTTACCTTCCCGGAAGATTTACCCTCCCGGAAGAGAGCTCAGAGCCCATATTGTCCTATCTAAGAGCAAGACTGTGACCTTTCACACACGCACACACTCATCCCCTTGTTCTAGGACAGTAATCACCCGCTTCGTCAGTGAAATTTCTCAACCTCAGCAAGCCGCTAACCCTTGTCTACCAGAAGGCAGGCGAGAACGTTACCACTAAGCCAGCAAGCGGTGTGTGTGCGCGTGTCGTGTCGTGTGTGATGTGATTTGCGTGATACTTGGTGTGTGGTGTATGAAAGGTGCAATATGTGCTATGTGGTGTATTCAATGTAGTGGTGTATGTGGTATAATGTGTGTGGCATGTGGTGTGAATGTATGTGTGGTGTGGTGTGGTGTGGTGTGAATGTGTGTGGTGTGGTGTGGTGTGAATGTGTGTGGTGCGTTGTGGTGTGATGTTGTGTGTGATGTGGTGTTGTGTGGTATGAAGCGTTTGCAGTCTCAGTCTTGTGTTTATTAGAGAGGTGTGATTTAGTGTGTCCGTGGGTGTGAACAGCTTTGTTCTGAATTTTGTCTAGGTATTTTAGTGCAACCTCTCCACATCCATTCCACAAGGGTGAGCAATATTCAAGCTGAGAGCGCACATGACTCTCATAAATTATAGCTAACTGCTCGTCAATGAAGAAGTTACGGATTCTGTATAATAATCAAAGTTTCTCTGAGGCAGTTTTAGCAAGTGATCTAACATGAGGGGTCTAGCTGAGGGCTTGTTTTGCAAGGCATATATGGTGTACTGTGTTTTGTGTGATATTATATGCTGTGTTGTGCCGTACTGACAATATTGCGGTATGGTGTTTGGAGTTTGCTGTGTATTGCGTGGTGGAGTGCTGTTGGTGTCGTGGAAGGGGAAGGCTCTCTTATCGTGTTCAGATTTCACACCATCTGTTTGTGTTACATGAACTACAAATTTTGGCGTGAATGTAAACTTCGAGCATTGCAAATATATTCAGTCTCATTATATGGCACCTTCCTCACTGCACTTTTTAGCCTAAACACATTTCAAATTGCTACACTTGCTCTGGCTGGCTGGGTCGGCAGAACCCTTTGCTCAGTCAACTTTCCAGAGAAATCTGCTGCTTGTTCGAAATATGCACAACTTTAGCTTGGATTTTTTTTCCTAGCTTGAATTTTTTTTTTTCCAGACTGAAGTTGCTAAAACTCTTAAGCATTCAGATTTCTTTCTCAGTATTGCATTTGGCAATGACCAGCAACACCACAGAGTAATTATATTCCTAGTGTAGAAAGTGATGCCTCTTTCTATACTGGGATTCATACAGACACAAAAGCTCAGAATACCACCTGAACCATATGAAGCTGCAAGGCTTATATTGTTACATCAAAAAGCGAGGGTCTGGCTGAGGAAGGACAACTTTTTTGAGTGACTGTACATGTGTGTTGCACCTCACGGTATATCACTTTCTAAGTACAGGACTGTGGCGTCAGCACTTTAACGGCGTCTGATGATCCAACTCTTGAGATAGTAACAAATAACTGACCGTGGCTAAAAATTGGTGTTGGCAAAAATACACCAACGCTTTTCTTGATCTGTCCTGTGCCTTGTTGATGGTGATACCAAAGGCTACGGTGATGGGAAAATGTAATCTTCTCAGTCTGAAATCGATGCCTTTCTCAGCTTTGGTGATTGTCGGTACTCTTGGGAGAAACAGTTTCTCCCTTTTATCTAGTCTGCTCGCCACCAGCAGCTCCAGCACGTTGTTGTGCATTTTAAGAACTGTGCACACTAAATTAAAGTATATAGAGCAACAGAGCAACTATTTTCCCAGTGTTCTATAGTGAAAAATGTTCCACAATAGCCTCTTCACTCTGGTAATACATTCTTCATTTTATTCGCGCAATGAAATCGAAAACTGCATGAGAAGTATTTGCATTTCTGCCCCGACCCTAACAGATGGTCTGAAGCAGGCATGCTAACTTGAGCAAAGATTGATCGCTCAGTGTAATCCAATGAGGACGCAAAACAGATTGAAACTGACCCCCAGGTGAGGGCCCGGCGATGAGATTTCCTTCGGTACCTTTTGGGAAACCAGCGGCTGTGGACACCGAGTTTCATCGGATTCTAACGATCAGTTTCAGAGTTTTGGGGCACACACACACACACACACACACACACACACACACACACACACACACACACACAGTTTACTCAAATAGTAAAGAGAGAGAGAGAGAGAGAGAGAGAGAGAGAGAGAGAGAGAGAGAGACTGTGTGTGTGTGTGTGTGTGTGTGTGTGTGTGTGTGTGTGTGTGTGTGTGTGTGTGTGTGTGTGTGTGAGGTCAGGGTACCATGAAATTCAGCAGTACCAGTGTTAAGGTAGAGACGACGACTGAACCAGCAGCGCCCCTGGCATCACCAGTGAGAAGCGTGGCGAGGCACCCATCAGGAGAAAAGGAAAACCTGTCATAGACGGGTGAGCTTTCCAGCCATCAGCCTTCTAGAGAGGTAGGTGGAGCTCTTTAGTAGGTGGAGCTCTGACTGGCTACAGTCAGCCAGGGAAAAGAAAAACACCGAATGCAAACTTCGTGTTGGTTGGCTGGGATAGTGTCCCCTAGTTTTCCGATTTCTTTAATCATTTTTCAATACCGAAAAGAAAAAAAAAAATCGTAGATTTTCGGAAAGTTCAGTAACTGCCCTGGGTGCCAACCAAATGGGCGGGTTCGTTTGACTGTTGGAGTGTGAGAGGCGTGAATGAGCCGAGCAAAGGATGGATGTCGTGAACGTATTTAAGAGTGCTAGGAATAGTACACCATGAAGGCACAGTGCAAAACGAATTTGAGAGAGTGTGAGTTGGAGGTAAAGTCGGGTACAAATGTGTATGGGATATGCAAAGAAGAAATTGCATTGCTGATGACTGATGTGTGGCAAAGGAAAATGAAAGAAAAAAAGTGTGTGGGCTTGAACTGTATGGTATGTAGAGTTTCAGTTCAAAATGGTGAGTACGGCAATGACTAGAATATGCATCTTTTGATAATAGAGGTAAGTCAGTATATATATATATATATATATATATATATATATATATATATATATATATATTTAAAAGATCGGTTCAGTGCAAGATGTCTGGACACTTTGTACTAAGGCTGGAGTCATAGGCAGTGGGAAATATCGACTGAAAAAGACAATTCTAGAGTTGACCCATACATGAGGGATATAGAAAGAGCTGCCAGACATGTGCTACGCACCATCCATAAAGCAGGAGAGATGCAAGCAGTTAGTTCATACGAGAAATGACCTTTGAAATAACAATTTTAAAGAGGAAAATGTGTAAACGTGTGACAAAGAGGGAGAGGCTGAGTGGAGTCAGCAAGAGGTGGGAAGTTGATGAAAGGAAATCCTTTGACTCCACTCCGTTTTAAAAGCCGGTCTGGAGAACCAACACCCACGTACTCTGAAAAGAGACGAATAAATCCCCTGTAAAACGTCAACAGTTGTGTAAGGGTGAAGAAAACACAATGTCAGCTTAACGCAATTAATCTTTTGGAAGTAGATTTTGCTGGCGAAGTAATGCGATTTTTCCATAATAGGTTCCCCCTAAAATGAAACCCCAAGCATAGTGAGAAATAGTGGAGGATTCAGCTGAATAATTTTTTTTATTAAAGGATACTCCTGTGAAAGATTTTGGTAGTGAGTTTTCGATGCATACAGAGGCATTAGCCAAGTTAAAAATTAGGTGTGCATTAACCTCTTTCAGTGGTTGTTGAAGTAACTTCTGTGATGGACAGTGTGTCAAGCGAATGACAGTTTGAAGGTTAAAGTCATAAGCATATGAGTGGACTGGGTTTGATGAGCAGCTCAAATATCATTAATGAAAAGATGGAATAGAGATGGTGACAGGACAGTTCCCTGAGTTGCATGTTATATAGCAAATATATATATATATATATATATATATATATATATATATATATATATATATATATATATATATATTGTTACATAGCCTATGATTTCATCATCCTTTGTGTAATTTTAACGCACAGTTGCGCATGTTTGATCACGAGCGTGTTCTGCCTCAGTCCCCCCCTTCTACCGTTATAGTAGAGTAAGTCGTTCTCTCTGTTATACTTTGCGGGATTTGCAGCTCTCTGTCCCCATGGCTTCATTTGCGCGTCCTTCTTACAAGTTGTATCAGGCTCTGCTGGCCCCTATATAATGAGCTCAGTCTCTGCATCATTGCCACTTAGATCTGCTCCTCATTTTGTTCACATCTCTGTCCTCCCCTGTACAGATATTATTGTGAGTGCTCAAGAAGTCTCCAACCATCTAGCAGCTGTGTGTAATTTGAGTATTACTGTTATTGCATTTTTTCTTGTACTGTATAGCATAAGTTTAATTTGTAGGCCTAGTGAAGTTTTTGTAATTAATGTTGGGTTTTATGTCAGTCATTTTTTATAAGAGTTTGTATCTGTAATAATTTATCTGGCATTCACTGAGTATTATCTGGTATCTCATTTTATCAGGGCTGACTTAGATAAATTTATTCTTGCTAATTTCGTGTTAATAGAGGCTATTGCAGTTAACCATATATTTAACCTGTTTTTGCCATTACATTATCCTCATGAGTCCTGAATGTTTTGTTGTTAGTTTGAGCATTAAACTTTAACTTGTAATTTTACCTAACTCTTTTGTTTTGAACCTGGAACTTTACGGGACAGTAGTGATTTTTAGCATTCTCACTTAAAGTGTACGTTATCTTTCTCTGTTCCGTAACATAAATTTGGCGACCTCATATCAGAATATTCAGGATATTATCATAAGGATATTGCTCGATATTTTGTGACTGTGATATATTCATGATGGCTACTATTTCTACACTTGATGAAGCCAAAGATTTTTTGTCAAATGTGCAAACAGTGTGTGATATAGAAAACAGAACAAAGAATGAACTTAAGATTGTTGCTCAACAATTGGGATTTGTTGTTCGCTCTCATCAGTCTAAAGATCAAATTGTTGCCATTATTAATGAAAGCTTGTTTAATGTAACTCCTCCAAATGAGCAAACGCAGATTGAATTAGCTAAGTTACAGCTAGCCCTGCAGGAGGCCCGTGCTAGGGAGGTTGAGGCACAAGTTGAAATTGCTAGGATTCAGGCAGACCATGAGTATCGCATGAAACAAGGTGGAACTGGATCATCTAGCTCTGATGATTTTGATGTGGCTAAAAATGTTAAACTTGTCCCTCCTTTTAATGAATCTGATTTAACAAAGTATTTTCAGTTGTTTGAGAGGGTAGCTACAGGTTTTAATTGGCCAAAGAAGTATTGGCCAGTACTCCTTCAAACTGTTCTCACCGGTAAAGCTCAAGTAACTTATGCATCTTTGCCTCAGGATCAATCTGATAATTATGATGTAGTTAAGAGCTTGATTCTTAAGGCCTATGAGCTTGTTCCTGAAGCCTATAGAGTAAAATTTAGGACAACTTACAAGCAAGATAAGCAATCCCATGTTGTGTATGCAAAAATCAAAGAAGATTTGTTGGAGCAGTGGTTAAATTCTAAGAATGTGGATTCTGATTTTGGTAAATTTAAGCAGATGATTTTGCTGGAGGATTTCAAAAGATGTATTTATAAAGATGTAAGCCTATATCTTGATGAGAAAAGAATAGATAATTTGTCTGATGCTGCAGTTTTAGCTGATGAGTATGTTCTCACTCACAAGAGATATTCTAGAGAAAAAGGGAAAGCTGAGAGTAAGTACGTTGCCTCTACTCAGAGTACAGGTAACAGGAAAGAGAATAAGGATGATGTTTCTCAGGAAGTAAATACCAGCTTCACCTCTAGATTTCAGAAAAGTAAATGTACTTATTGTAGTAAGCTTGGTCATACTACGGAGAGATGTTTCAGGAGACAGCGTGATGTGAACAAAAAGGAGTCTTTAAATATTCAGTCAATTGGTCTAGTGTCCACTCTTGAGAGTTCCCAGAATTCTTTAACTGAGTTAACTGAACCTGCTTTGAGGGGTAACTTAAATTCTCATGATGGAGCTCCTCTTTTGAGCAGTAACGTGGGTGACACTCTCAAGAGTTCATGTGCTAATTTCCTGTCTGATGGTTTTGTCAGTCCTCTGGACAGTAATGACAGGAAGTCAGTTCAAATATATCGTGATACAGGTGCTTGCCAATCCCTTATGCTGACCAGTGTTCTAGGCCTCTAATGTTAATTCCTCTGATGAAACTGTAATCTTACAAGGTGTAGGGAATAATTACTTCTCTGTCCCTCTGTGCAGAGTGAATTTAGAGTCTGGTTTTGTTAATGGTTCCGTTATGGTTGGGTTGGTTGAGACACTCCCAATGTCAGGTGTAACTTTCTTACTTGGAAATGATATTGGTGGAAGTCAAGTGTGTCCAGCTCCTCAGTTGTCTAGTGAGCCAGTGGCTGCGTCCCAGGATTGTGATGTCCCTGATGTGTTCCCTGCATGTGCTGTCACTAGGGCTAAGTCTAAAGTTACTGGTGATTTAGAGGATAATGATGATGATGATGTTATCCTAGCTGACACTTTTCTTGCTAATTTGGACCACTCACCAGATGAGGCAGTACCCCGTAGTGTTGATAATTTGTCTCGTCAAGAGTTGGTTGAGTTGCAGGTTGCTGACCCTGAGTTGAAAGGTCTAGCTAACTCTGCTTGCAGTGAGGAAGAGTCAGCTGGTGCTTCTACTTGTTATTATGTAAAGTCAGGAGTACTTATGAGGAAGTGGAGACCCCCAACAGCATCAGCCGACTGTGAATGGGAGGTTGTACATCAAGTTGTCATCCCTCGTGTTTGTAGGCAGGATATCATTCGAGTGGCTCATGATTCCAGTTTGGCAGGACACCTTGGAGTGAGGAAGACTGTGGCACGCATTTTGAAACACTTCTACTGCCCAGGTATCTTCAGGGATGTTTCCTGGTATTGTAAGTCTTGTCACACCTGTCAAGTTGTGGGGAAGTGTAATCAGACCGAAAAGGTTGCACCTCTAGTTCCCATTCCTCCTTTTGAGGCGCCTTTCACCCGTGTGTTGGTGGATATTGTGGGCCCTCTTCCTAAGACTTCTTCAGGATTTTCTTATGTGTTGACCATGATTGATATGGCTACTCGTTATCCTGAAGCCATTCCACTTAGAAACATCTCAGCAAAGAACGTGGTTAAGGAAATGCTAGGGTTCTTCACAAAGTTTGGTCTGCCCAAGGAGGTACAGTCAGACCAGGGAAGTAATTTCATGTCAAATGTTTTCAAGCAGTCTCTGAAAGAGTTGGGCATCACCCAGATCACGTCTTCAGCTTACCATCCCCAGACCCAAGGAGCGTTGGAGAGATATCATCAAACACTCAAATCGATGCTCAAGAAATACTGTTTGGAACATCAGAAAGACTGAGATAAAGGTCTTCCATTCGTTGTGTTTGCTGCAAGAGAATCTCCAAATGAATCACTGGGCTTCTCACCTTTTGAACTACTGTTTGGCCATGAAGTAAGAGGACCCCTTAAGTTACTCAAGGAATGCTGGCTGTCGGAGGAAGATGACGTCAACCTGCTGGAGTATGTGATGAATTTCAAAGAACGGCTGTCCACTGCTTTACAGCTGGCGAGAGAGAATTTAGGAGCTGCTCAGGAGAAGATGAAGACTTGGTATGATAAGAAGTCCAGGTTACGCCACTTTCAGCCAGGAGATCAGGTTTTGATTCTGCTACCAGTTCATGGGCAACCTCTTCAAGCCAAGTTTAGTGGCCCTTATTTCGTGGAGAAGAAACTCAGTGATGTCAGCTATGTCATCGCCACACCAGATCGTAGAAAGAGCAAGCAACTATGTCACATCAACATGCTAAAGTTGTATCACAGGCGGGACGAAAATAGTCCAGTCTGCACTGTAGCTGTTCCACCCGAGTCTGCAAGTGAAGCTCTCCCATGCAGTATGAGCCTGAGTGATAGTTTGGGGAAGAATCCTGATATCATGAATGATCTCCAGACTAAGCTTTCTCATGTACCTCCCAAGGAAAGGCAGGAGTTTTCGGCATTACTGCAGGAGTACCCGCAAGTGTTCCGTGCCACTCCAGGAAGAACCACTGTGTTGATGCATGATGTCGATGTTGGAGACGCAAAGCCAATTAAATTGCCTCCTTACCGTGTGAACCCAGTGAAAGTTCCTCTCATCCAGAAGGAGCTTGGCTACCTGTTGGACCACAAGATGATTGAGCCCTGTCAGAGCGAGTGGAGTTCTCCTGTCACTCTAGTCCCTAAGCCAGGTGGGTCACAGAGGTTTTGCATCGACTACCGACGTGTTAATCAGATAACTAAAACAGACACTTACCCTCTCCCTCGTGTGGAAGATTGCATAGACAAGATCGGAAAGGCTAGGTACATAAGTAAGTTTGATTTGTTAAAGGGATACTGGCAAGTACCTATGACTGAACGTGCTAGGGAGATCTCATTTTTTGTAACATTAGGAAAGACCTTTGCATGGTCTGTAATGCCATATACAGATTGTTTTAGAATAATAAGAAATTTCCTTTGTAAATTTCTTTTTTCTTTGTGGGGAGGTGTTACATAGCCTATGATTTCATCATCCTTTGTGTAATTTTAACGCACAGTTGCTGCATGTTTGATCACGAGCGTGTTCTGCCTCAGTCCCCCCCTTCTACCGTTATAGTAGAGTAAGTCGTTCTCTCTGTTATACTTTGCGGGATTTGCAGCTCTCTGTCCCCATGGCTTCATTTGCGCGTCCTTCTTACAAGTTGTATCAGGCTCTGCTGGCCCCTATATAATGAGCTCAGTCTCTGCATCATTGCCACTTAGATCTGCTCCTCATTTTGTTCACATCTCTGTCCTCCCCTGTACAGATATTATTGTGAGTGTTCAAGAAGTCTCCAACCATCTAGCAGCTGTGTGTAATTTGAGTATTACTGTTATTGCATTTTTTCTTGTACTGTATAGCATAAGTTTAATTTGTAGGCCTAGTGAAGTTTTTGTAATTAATGTTGGGTTTTATGTCAGTCATTTTTTATAAGAGTTTGTATCTGTAATAATTTATCTGGCATTCACTGAGTATTATCTGGTATCTCATTTTATCAGGGCTGACTTAGATAAATTTATTCTTGCTAATTTCGTGTTAATAGAGGCTATTGCAGTTAACCATATATTTAACCTGTTTTTGCCATTACATTATCCTCATGAGTCCTGAATGTTTTGTTGTTAGTTTGAGCATTAAACTTTAACTTGTAATTTTACCTCACTCTTTTGTTTTGAACCTGGAACTTTACGGGACAGTAGTGATTTTTAGCATTCTCACTTAAAGTGTACGTTATCTTTCTCTGTTCCATAACAATTTATATATATATATATATATATATATATATATATATATATATATATATATATATATATATATATATATATTAGTTACTGAGTGTTAAAACAGAAACATATAAGAATTAGTTTATAGTTTAATACCAACATTTAAATTTAAACTATATGGATTGGAGCTCACTGATGTTTCACCATTAGTTGTATCACTTTCACTTTATCAATATATTAAAGCTATTTTCAAAACCTTGTTCACACTATAACTTAGATAATTATGTGTAAGTGAAACTGACTGGCTTCCAGAAAATACACCAGTATATAAAGGCTAGTCTGGCCTCGTGTAAAGAGGCTATGTTACATCGCTAGCACAGCTCTGCCTCACCTATCAGTATTATCATTGGGGACTTTGTATTTGCTGGTTCACATACTTGTACTTCTAAATTGGATGACAAATATACGGGCCCACATCGCGTGATATATTGTAACGGCAACAAATTTGAGGTTAATGACTTGTCATCTAAGAGTAAAGTAGTTCACGCAGATGATCTTAAAGGAACTCTCACGTCCTTCGAGTGGGAGGAAAATCAGGAAAATCATTCATCTTCTTCTTCTCATCTTTCTTCTTCTCCTTCCCCCTCTTCTTCTCCTTCTTCTGCCCTTGCTACCCCTTGATCACCTTGTACTCTATATGTTAATAAGTACAGACAAAAGCTTCGCTCAGCAGCTCGCCCCATTGTTTCTTGTATCTGTTCCTCCACCCGTCAAGATAACTTAGATTACTTGAACATTAATCCAGATTCATTTTATGAGTAAGATGTTGTGCAGAGTGGAGACAGTCTTCCTGGCACCTGCTGTCCTTGGTTCATCTCTGGGTGATGGGGATGGAGAGGGGGTTCTCCATCTAGCGGAGTTCTTAAAGCCCCTGGAGGGAAAGTAATGTTAGTGGAGGACGTTATCTCGAAGTAATGTTAGTGGAGGACGTCATCTCAAAGTAATGTTAGTGGAGGACGTCATCTCAAAGTAATGTTAGTGGAGGACGTCATCTCAGTGTAATGTTAGTGGAGGACGTCATCTCAAAGTAATGTTAGTGGAGGACGTCATCTCAAAGTAATGTTAGTGGAGGACGTCATGTCAGTGTAATGTTAGTGGAGGACGTCATCTCAAAGTAATGTTAGTGGAGGACGTCATCTCAGTGTAATGTTAGTGAGGACGCCATCTCTGTTACCAGGTAGTATTGTTACACATCTGAATGAAATAAGATCGTAATTGTGCAAAGTTTTGGATGTCTTAGTGAAATGTTAAGATTTATGTAATTATAGAAATATTGTATATCACCTTCCATCTTATGTCATTGTCTCTGTCCCTCTAACAATTTATGTTGCAAGTAGAG
Organism: Coenobita brevimanus; assembly: GCF_032717465.1. Classification (NCBI taxonomy): domain Eukaryota; kingdom Metazoa; phylum Arthropoda; class Malacostraca; order Decapoda; family Coenobitidae; genus Coenobita; species Coenobita brevimanus. The sequence continues at coordinate 12,660,788 of NC_137008.1, read as the reverse complement.
GATATTGTCAGTAGTCATGTTACCATAGCCTTCGTCCCAATGTTAGAGCTTCGTTTAGTTTTGGAATAGGCTTGAAGTAATTTTAATTTTGATTCTATTTTTTTCATTTTTCAGGCTTACAATTGTACCATCCTACAATATATTCATATACACTGCATTTGTGTACTCTGAATTCTTCTTCTGTGTTATCTACATTCATGTTCGTCAACTGTTCAAACCCTTTGTCTTGTCCTGTGTTTTCTTTTAATATCTCCCCAAACACAGCTATACCTTGTAAGAATGCTATATACCAGATATCTCACTTCCTTCGTCACTTTTTTTAGTGACGTGAAATAATTGCAACTTGACACTGAAGTTGGAGAAATTTGAGTGGGAACATGACAAAACGAACGACCCACTTCCTAGAGGGAACTACCAATGGCACCACCGACCACTCTACCGCTACAATACAGGGTTGATTTGTATGACGACGTGTGGACTTTCAGCTAAGTATATGAACATGAATTATTACGATATCTTACTCTCTCGTGATACCATTGTAAAGCCAGTCCAACCAGCTATTATATTAATGTAGCTTTATTAGTCATCATAATAACAAATATCAGTATTTTATCATTCGCTTATACAGTATATGTTCATTAATTTAGTTAAATATCTCCCTATTAACTAGTATGCTTTTACTTTTAGTTTAGCATATTTATATGATTTTATCATCCTCTTACAAAATCAGTATTGTTTTATTACTAACTACTCCAATTATATTACCTCCTCCAACGAAAGTGGAGGAGGTTATATATATTCACCTATATTTGTCTGTTTGCTTGTCAACACGATAGCTACAAAAGTTTTCAACGAAATTTTGTGGAATGATGGGCAATGGGCCAAGAAAGAAATAATTAAATTTGAGGGCGGGTCCGGATCCGGATCCGGAGTATCCCACACAATGTCTCCAAGAGTTCTCAGTGAATTTCAGTGAAATTATGTGGAATGTTGGGCCATGAGCCAAGAAGGAATTGATTAAATTTTAGGGCGGATCTGAATCAGGATCAGGATCCTATGTATCCCGCACAATATCTCCAAAAGTTCTCAGTGAATTTCAGTAAAATTTTATGGAAGCGTGGGCCATGGGTCAAGGAAAAATAGATTAAATTTGAGGACGGATCCGGATCATATATATTCCACGTATTACCTCCACGGATTCGGATCCGGATCCTTTTCCATGGCAAAGGCATTAGCGGAGGTATGAGCTCTCTGAGTGGTTTCTAGTTTGAATTGTCTTCTATTTAGCTCTACGCTTATAGCATGGTGGGAGACATCTTATTTACCCCGGGGGCAGAAAAATGTAAGTGAGCGGATGTTTGTTGGTTAGTCACCACGATTCAGACGCTGCCAGAATGCGATGAATTGGCAGTGTCTGCTGCCCCTGGCCACATCTGCAGCCCCAGGAAAGGAACGCTGAGAAGACTGGTTTATGTGTACACAGCTGACATCTCCTTAACTCAGCATAACGTGGTGGCATTGGTTAAAAACAGATACTCACTTGCCTCTATCTGAATGGTTTTAGGAGAGACAGAGAACCACTAGACTCGAGGAGTGTAACACAACTCTCTCCCAGTAAAATATCCAGTGACAGTATTACGGAGTCTTTAAAAGTCACCTGGACACACACACACACACACACACACACACACACACACACACACACATTATATATATATATATATATATATATATATATATATATATATATATATATATATATATATATATATATATATATATATATATATACAACCTGGCCGCACTATGGGGTGGTACTACTACTCTGCGGCCAGGTTGTGTTAGAAAGAATACTGCCACCGTATTCCCTGCGTGTCGTAAAAAGCGACTAAAAGGGGCGGGGTGAGGGGACTAGGGACCCCCTCCTCTGTTTTTTAGTTCCTAAAAAGAGACAGGCCAGAGAAAGGGATGGGGGATGGAGTTATCCTCGTACCCTGAAGATTGGGTCTATGAATGTGCGTGGATGTAGTACGATTGAGGCTAAAAGGGAGGAGATTGGGAGAATGTTTGTGAGAAGAAAGTTGGATGTGTTAGCTTTGAGTGAAACGAAGATGAAAGGGAAGGGGGAATCTATGTTTGGAAGTGTGAATGGAAGATTGTCAGGTGTTGATAGAGGAAGGGCAAGAGAAGGTGTGGCCTTGTTAGTGAGTCCGGAAGTACAGCAATGTGTGATCGAATGGAAGGAGGTGTCATCGAGACTGATGTGGGTGAAAGTGAAATCTGAACGTGAGTTGTGGGTGTTTGTGAGTGCATATGGGCCTGGTAGTGAAAGGGATGAACAAGAGAGGGAGTCTTTCTGGAATGATGTTGATGAGTGTCTGCAGAGTTTTGGAGCGAATGTGAATGTGGTAATGATGGGAGATCTGAATGCTAGAGTGGGAAATGTAGCAGTTGAAGGCGTAGTTGGTATGCATGGTGTGCCTGGAAGAAATGAAAATGGGGAACGAATGATAGCGATGTGTGTTGAGCGAGAGATGGTGATTGGGAATACGCTGTTTGAGAAGAAAGATATTTATAAGTATACATGGGTGAGACAGGAGGGTGGAAGGGTTGTTGATAGAGCTTTGATGGACTATGTTGTTGTGTCTAGGAATGTAATAGGAAGATTGTTGGATGTGAGAGTTCTGAGAGGGGAGGGTGGAGGTATGTCTGACCATTACCTGCTGGAGGGAAAGTTGAGAGTAGGTAAGAGATGGGTGAGAGCTAGGAGGGTTAGGTGTGGCAGGGAGGTTTTGAAAGTGAGTGAGTTGGATAAGAGAGAGAAAAAGATAGAGTATCAGCAGAAATTGAAAGATGAGTGGAACGCAGTGAAAGATCGGGAAAATGGCAGTGTGGAGGAGGAATGGCAGTTGTTTAAGAGTGCTGTGGTGGGGCATGCAGAAAAGGTGTGTGGTGTGAGATGTGTGGGTGGTGGTGTAAGAAAAGGAAGTGAATGGTGGTGCGAGGAAGTAAGTATGGCTGTGGCTGAGAAGAGACGTGCATATGAAGTGTGGCTGCAGAGGAAGGATGAGATGTCATATGAAAGGTATAAGGAAAAGAGGAATAGAGCGAGAAGGGCTGTGCGTGATGCTAAAGTGGCAGCAGATGAGAGGTGGGGTAGGCGGCTGACAGAGAATTTTCAACAGAATAAGAAAATGTTTTGGAAGGAGGTGAAAAGGGTGCGAAAGGGAGAGTCTGGGAAGGAAGAACAAGTAAAAGCAGAGGATGGAAGGATGTTAATTGAAATGGATGCAGTAAGGAAGAGATGGGCAGGGTATTTTGAAAGATTGTTAAATGTAGAGGAGGAAAGGGTGGCTGAGATTGTGGCGGATGGAAGGGTGCAAGGAATAAATGTGTTGGGAGAGTTAAATGATTCTTTGATCACGAAAGAGGAAGTTGAGAAGGCAGTAAAGGAGATGAAAACAGGGAAAGCTGCAGGTATGGATGGGTGTGCTGTGGAATGCCTGAAGGGTGGTGGAGTGACTATTGTTGACTGGTTAGTAAGATTGTTGAATGTGTGCTTTGAGAAAGGTATGGTGCCAATTGACTGGGCAAGTGCTTGTCTGGTCCCGTTGTATAAAGGCAAGGGTGATAAGTATGAATGTACTAGCTTTAGGGGTATAAGTCTGTTGAGTGTTGTAGGTAAGGTGTATGGTAGAGTGTTAATTATGAGAGTTAGAGAGGGAACAGAGGGAGTGATTGGTGATGAGCAGTGTGGCTTTAAGAGAGGGAGGGGATGCGTTGATCAGGTGTTTGCTGTGAGACAAGTGTGTGAAAAGTATTTAGCGAAAGGCAAGGATGTGTTTTGGGCATTTATGGATTTAGAGAAAGCGTATGATAGGGAGGCTTTGTGGACTGTTTTAAGATTGTATGGACTTGATGGTAGGTTACTAAGAGGGGTGAAAAGTTTTTATGTAAATAGTAGAGCGTGTGTAAGAGTGGGAAATGCTGTGAGTGATTGGTTTCCCGTGAGAGTGGGGCTGTGACAGGGATGTGTGATGTCGCCTTGGTTGTTTAATATTTACATGGATGGTGTTGTAAGGGAGGTGAATGCAAGAGTTTTAGGCGGAGGTCTGAGTCTGGTGAATGTTGATGGTGGACAGTGGAATCTGAAGCAGCTGCTGTTTGCAGATGATACTGCATTGGTGACTGATTCAGAGGAGAGATTGAGACAGTTGGTAGAGGAGTTTGGAAGGGTGTGTGAAAGGAGGAAATTGAAAGTAAATGAGAATAAGAGTAAAGTGATGAAGTGTACGAGGTAGGGGGATGAATATAGTTTTGAATGGTGAGTTGCTTGAAGAGGTAGATTGTTTTAAATATCTAGGGTCACATGTTGCTGTGGATGGAAGAATAGATGCAGAAGTGAAGTTTAGAATAAATGAAGTAGGAAAGGTGCTGGGAGGAATGAAAAAAGTGCTTAAATGTCGTTCACTTAGAATGGATGTAAAGAGAAGGCTGTATGAGGGTGTTGTGGTACCGACTGCGTTATATGGGGCTGAAACATGGAATATGGGTGTAGCAGAGAGGAAAAGTTTGAATGTAATGGAGATGAGGTGTCTGAGGAGTATGTGTGGAGTGACGCGTATGGATCGGGTGCAAAATGATGAAGTGCGAAGGAGAACTGAAGTTGTTCGGGAGATGGCTGGTAGAGTTGACCAGAGGGTGTTGCGATGGTTTGGGCATATGGAGAGAATGGATAATGAGCGATTGGTGAAAAAGATAACTAGATCTGATGTGAGAGGTGTAAGGCTGAGAGGAAGACCACGAATAGGATGGATGGACAGTGTGAAGAGAGCGTTGGATGCGAGAGGGATGTCTGTTGAGCAAGGAAGAGTGGCTGTGCGTGACAGAAATAAATGGAGAGAAATTGTGAATGAATAAGTGATGACGCAGCCCTGAGGGGATATTCTCCCGCATTTGGTCTGATCAGCTAGTCAGGTCAGGTGCGGGTAAGGGGATGGGTCAGTTATGATGTGGCAGGGGTAAACCAGTTCTGCTGTCGGGCCCTGCTGCGGATGTCACTGATTGCAATGCGCAGTTGACCTTTGTGCGGTGTGGTGCGGTGAGGATCTGTCCGTTCTCCCCTTTGGGGCTAAGATGCGAATGAATGTGTTTGAATGGATGATTAAATGGGGAGTGTGTCGTCCTGTCTCGGCTACCTCCCTTTCCTTGGGGGAAGCAGCCTAGGTATATAGATAGATAGATAGATATACAGTATGTGTGTGTGTGTGTGTGTGTGTGTGTGTGTGTGTGTGTGTGTGGATGTGGGTATGTGGGTGTGGATGGAAGAATAGATGCAGAAGTGAAGTTTAGAATGAATGAAGTAGGAAAGGTGCTGAGAGTAATGAAAAAAGTGTTTAGATGTCGTTCGCTTAGAATGGATGTAAAGAGAAGGCTGTATGAGGGTGTTGTGGTACAGACTGCATTATATGGAGCTGAAACATGGAATATGGGTGTAGCAGAGAGGAAAAGTTTGAATGTAATTGAGATGAGGTGTGTGAGGAGTATGTGTGGAGTGACACGTATGGATCGAGTGAGAAATGATAAAGTGCGAAGGAGAACTGGAGTTGTTCGGGACATGGCTGATCGAGTTGAGCAGAGGGTGTTGCGATGGTTTGGGCATATGGAGAGAATGGATAATGAGCGATTGGTGAAAAAGATAACTAGATCTGATATGAGAGGTGAAAGGCTGAGATGAAGGCCACGAAAAGGATGGATGGACAGTGTGAAGAGAGCGTTGGATGCAAGAGGGATGTCTGTTGAACAAGGAAGAGTGGCTATGAGTGACAGAAATAAATGGAGAGAAATTGTGAATGAATAAATGATGACGCAGCCCTGAGGGGATATTCTCCCGTATTTGGCCTGATCAACTGATCAGGTCAGGTGCGGGTAAGGGGATGGGTCTATTATGATGTGGCAGGAGTAAATCAGCTCTGCTGTTGGGCCCTGCTGCTGATGTCATTGATTGCACTGCACAGTTGACCCTCGTGCGGTGTGGTGCGGATCTGTCCCTTCTTCCCTTTGGGGCTAAGATGCGAATGAATGTGTTTTGAGTGGATGAGTAAATTGGGAGTGTGTTGTCCTGTCTCGGCTACCTCCCTTTACTGGGGGAAGCAGCCTAGGTATATATATATATATATATATATATATATATATATATATATATATATATATATATATGTATGTATCATCTCATCTCATCAGCCGTTTGAGTGTCCACTGCAGGACCGGCCTACCCCGACCGAATTGGGGACGATACAGCCAATGTATCTCTACCATGTGGCTTAAACTGTCTGGTAGAGATTGTATGTAGGGTGAGAAGTGCTTATAATTGTAACTGTAGTGTTGGAGTGACTTTGGATGTGTTTGTAGTCTGTGAACCAAGTGTAATCGGCCCGCGCAAGCCGACTGAGTGCAAGCATACTTTATCGTATGCGACACTGGTTCAACCACAGCACCCCCCGTGTCCGCCAATGCAGTACGTGGTCAGAATAATGCTCCCAAAGTATATTACCCTGGCGGGGAGCGAACCCTCGTTCTTCAGTGTACGAAAAAGCCCACTTTACCACAGAGGCTCGTATGTGTGTGTGTGTGTGTGTGTGTGTGTGTGTGTGTGTGTGTGTGTGTGGGTGGGTGTGGGTGTGTGTGTGTGTATGTAAACTGTTTCTTGGGTCTGAAAACGAAAAACAAGGAACAAAAATAAATAGATCTAAATGTGGAACGTGTGGAAATCGTCTGTCAGATGTCTCTCACTGGTTAACAGCTTCTCTGCCCCAAGTAGGCTACGTGTTAAATTACCGTGATTTGTCATTGTTGATGTGAGAACCTGTGTGGCATAATACCATAATACACTATTCAAGTACTGACAAAGATTGGTAACAAAAATTTAAAAAAAAGGAGAATACATTGCTCTCGTTGTTTTATTTCCCCGAAATCGAAGCCCGAATTTTGAAAACCTGGCACTTATATATTTCTTTTCCTCGTTTTTAATTAATTTACTACAAAGCAGAGATAAATCTGGCCTCCTGAGATGTCCGATTTATATTGTAGTTTTAGCCAAACACTTGTTTTCTTTGTCTTCGTCTCTCTTTTGAAGGAAATTTAATGGTGATGTATTAAATTATTCTACATCAGCCATCCGAGCTCAGAGACAGTCCTCGATCCAAGATTTGATATGACTCTATCACCCTAGGAAAACGAGCAACCACCACTTCAAATAAGTTACATAAAATCTTGGAACGGCGATTGTCTCTGAGATCGGATGGCTGATGTAGAATAATTTAAGACACCATCATTAAATTTTCGCTAAAAGAGAGACTGACACAAACAAAACAAGTGCTTGACCAAAAACCAGCATAACGCCTTTGTCGTCGAGGTATGAGCAAGGCCATTTAAATCCGAAAGCATTGAAATGTCGCCTTACACCCGAGGATGCCTACAGTATATTGATGGCAATCCACCCATCAAGTATCATTGCTTTATAACAAACTGTCTGGCATGTGGCCCTCTTTTGTAGATTCTCGACATGCTGCATTTTTGACGTGTGTCACGTGCCACGTGCATTGCCTGGGTGCGATAAAACCTGTCAACAACAAATCTTAAAGAACTGGGCTATCATATGGTGCAAACCACGCAGTGATCATGAGTACAGTATAAATCGAACATTTCAGGAGGCAAGAATTAACTCAGCTTTGCAGCATTTCATTAAAAACGTTGATAAGAGATATATAGGTGCCAGGTTTCCAAAATTCGGACTTCGTTTTCGAGAAAATAAAACAACGGGAGCAATGTATTCTTCCCTGTTATATTTTTGTTATGAAGCTTTTCCAATACTTCAATAGTGTATGATAGTATTTTGCCAAACAGGCTCTCACATCAACAGAGAGAAATCACGGTAATTTAACACGTACTCGGGGCAGAGAAGCTGTTAACGGTGGTTGCCTCTAGCAATAGGCAGCTTCACACGTCCCCCATTGGGTTTGCATGTGGAGTTGCAAAGTATGCAGATCAATCTATACTGTATTTTACTCCTTGTGGGTTTTTGGCACGTGTTTCGTGACGATATATCGTATCTCAAGACCCAGTGAGTATATTTCACACTTCCTCTTCTGAAAACTTTTCGAGTCAGTTTTGCCATGGGATGGAAAGTCTACACATGATTATTCAGTCCAGCGCGGCTTAGTCACGCCACATGTTAGAAGCCAAACAAATGCATAGCCTGTCGGACTGAGAGGAAATCGTATTGCTTTCACGCCACGATGTCGTCAGCGAAGTTGCGAATGCGATGCGCACCGAGGCAGCGGGTTCACAAAGAAAAAAGAAAAGTTGGGAAACGAGAATAGAAAACATTTGACAAACTTCAACAAAGAACTAAGAAGAAAGATCAATAGCAAATAAATACGCAGTGGGTGAAATTTGTGAGGACAGAGCAGACGTGCTGAATGCTAATTATTAATGCAAGGATTAAGAACAAAAGTGACGAATAACAGGCAACATACAATATGTTGTTACTCGATTGTTCATTTATAAAGACCCAAACAGGAATGATGAAATTTTAATTATATATCTACACATAAATGTTTAAGAGCTATTGAATTCATATGACCCTAAGTTAAGTTTCTGTCAGAACAATGCATCAATAGTCAGACCGAATCATTATTTTCTGATCCCAGCTTCCCCTGTTATAATTATGGTTCTAAAAAACGCCACCAGACTTAGTGTGACACAACTGATTACGGAATGTGGATAGAGTTTTTACCTAAACTGCATATGTTGATAACTGTGACTTACACTTCTCTTTAGCCTTTTCTTCCAAAACATATGTACTCCATGCATATTTTTTCGAATATATGTCTATATTGTCAGAAGTCATAATCCCGGGTGAGATGGCTACAAACAGTATGGCTCCATGTCACCCTGTTCTCCACTGTCAGGCTGCCCCCTCCCACTCCGTTTCACACCACCCTCATCATATACCTCCCCTCCCCATTCCTCTTCCTCCCTGTTTCCCAAATCATTGCTGTAACGGGAGGGCTTAAGGGGTGACGGCAGAGGCAAGAACCTATTAAATTCCTCTCCTGTCGACATAACAAATTTTCATGGGGATCTTGTACATATTCCCGTATGTTTATTTCTCTTCTGCTTCACATATTTACCAGCCAAAATAATGCTAAAAACCTCCAGCCGATAATCATTAACAATAATCCTGCACTCTACAGCAGTTAATATAAATGCTTCCCATAACTGTCAACAAAAACACATGCCAGTACTTCACATCTGTCGGCAACATATAAACCTCACAGCTGTTCAAAAACACACCTGCACGCCACATCTGTTAGCAAACACACTTGCACTATACACCTCTAAACAAACACAGCTGCTTCCTATAACTGCAGTCCACACCGGTCAGCCTCACCAACATTTCCCACATTAACTCGCAGTAATTGTATACTGGCGGGTGAACTGCCAGCGTTTTGGGGGTCACCTATTGCAGCTCTGATATATGTTCACAACAAAATATAGTTAGCTAAAACTACAAATAAAAACAACGTAACATTTCCTGGGAGAAGTGAGTAAAACAAAGCTTTAGTGGATCTCCTTCAAACTGCTCCTTCTGATGAATTCTTTTTTTTTTTTTTTTTTTTTTTTTTTGCTCTTTCGATATAAATTTACTGAGATTAGAATAAATATTAGTAGTTAAGTGACCATATCTTACCCAGACAGTTAGAAGAGAGTACAGTACAGCTAAGGCAATAGAACTGTTTGACATTTAACTGAGCACATTGTTAAAAATCAACTTGTTTTCATACTTTGCCTTCCTTTCTTGTAGATACTTCCTCACCCCATTTCTAGATCGTAAAAATGTTCCGGATAATGATGATGGTGATGATGATAGAAATGTCAGTAATTATATATAAAGGACGTCCACGTTATCAAGGGGTTAATTACTGTTCATCCAGGGCATTTAAATTGCTGTATACATAATTACACCATCAAAGGCAGGCATATATCTATTTCCATAGCATTTGTCAGGCGCCAGATCTAACAGTTTCACGATGGTGGCCGGACAAACATTCCCCATGCCTCTTTGTTACCATTTTCCTACATCCCTCATGGTATTATGGGGTTTACACTCAGAGTAAGAGCCAATATTAATTTTGATGTTGAATGTCCATCGAAATGAAAATCATCTCAGCATTGCGAATATTATGTACTACGGCGTTTGTCAGGTATTACTTTATGTACAATAATATGCAGAAATATTCAATATAACTTTACTGTCCTCAGAAGTATTCTAAACCATCTCAGTAGCCCATTCTGCCCTAGTGTGGTTTTTCTTACTTTATCTGACGTAGTAAATTATTTCTTCCCCAACTCACCGTTTTTGCTATGGTCGATATTTTTTCAGTCTGGATGCCTCTGTACACTTTTTGCTTATAATCACACGTTCTGAGGCAACCTTTGGGTAGCGGTGGCTGGCTGTATTTTAATCTACAGTCACAATTATAGAGGCAATCTCATCTTGATGCTTGCTGTGGTACAATTTTAACACACAGGTTCACTTTTCGAGGAAACCTACTCCTATGCGTGGTTCAAGTGCGATTTTACCTACAGTCATAGTTCACAGTGATGGCTGCGTTTCTGCTTTCAGTGTCACTCACACTTTAATGCTTTTGTACACTTTACATTTTTACCTGTTGAAACAACACCAAATGAATCCTCAGAGTCCGCCCCTAAACAGCTGTGAGCAATAAAGAAAAGTATCGTAGATGAGTGACCTTGGGGTGAAACATTTCGGGCATGCCTTCGTATGAAAATTGAATTAAATGAAAGAAAAGCATTCGGGAGCCGAATACTAGTCGCCCACCAGAATAAGCTGTTGGCCAAGTCCAAGATTTTGGCCATACCTTGACACCCTGAAGGTTTCATGTTGAGTGTTCAAGCCGTTCATGAGACATAATGGTGCTAGAGGTGGGCGATAAAAACTAGTTGACCTTTGGCAGCCATTTTGGTGACCTTGACGTTGACCCCGAGTGCCCATCTTTGAACTCGGCCAAGATTATGGCCACATCTTAATACCCTGAAGGTTTCATGTTGTTTGTTCAAGCCGTTAATGAGATATAATGGGAACACACACACACACACACACACACAGAAAGAGGCAAAAACGTTATCGCACCGCCTTTGAGTCGCAGTCGTTGTTTTTTTACCATTACGTTGTAAGCTGGGCGTGATGTATGACCTGGTCATATACCCTGTACTGAGCTGTAGTAAGGTGTCTTCCGGCTGTTGGCATTATATTTATGCCTCCCTGTTGATTGGATGATGCCACAGCTTAAACGTTCCATTAATGCAAAATTTAGTAGCCTTTTGCACCATCTACTGAGTATATAAATTTGTAATTTACAATGGCCAGAAAGTCTAATTTTTGCCATTTGCAGCTTTGTAAGTGTAACAATAAGATTTTTTCCCCCAATTTAGGCAAAATTCATTTCCCTTATAGCAGAAATTATGATTCCATAATACTTACAATCTTTAAACGATACAATATGAATTTTTCAGTGTATAAGTTACAAGTATCGAATTTAATATATTTCTCAGTACCTACATATTAAGAGATATTCCCCTCTACGCATTTTAATGGGTGAAATATACAGTATTCTATGTATGCCTTAAGTATACTGTAGGAAAACAGCTGAGAATCTTCTTTAAAAATCAAAACAAAACCGTGGCAATATTTCATAAGCGCCACGACGCATTCCATAAACAGAGATTTATAGTTTTCAGCTGAAGGATTTCCATGAAATCCACGGAGACGGCACGTGTGGGATTATGGTCGTATCCCTAGTGGCTTTTGTACATTTGTACAACCACATTCTGACTGATTTATGTTTTCATTTTGCACTTTCCACCATCCTTGGTCATCTTCTTCCGTACTTTATTCCGTCTATCGCCAGACAGTATTATTCACCTGTAAGTCTTATAGTTTTAATACTGTCATCCTTCATCCAATCATGGGTGTGTTTTGCCTAGTGTATTATTCCATGTGTGAGTTGCTGAAGCCTGAGAGTGTTCATATATTCTGGTATGGTACTGATGCTTCGACGTCAGGATTAAAAAAAAAAAAAAATCTATAAGTTAGCATAGAGCTGTGCAAAATTCATTGGGAAGGTATATGAATGAGGGTGGTGTGAGTTGGAGGAAAGGCATTTTGACGCAGAAGAAGGTGACGTAGAGACGATTTCTTTGTGGACACCTTCTCTTGGATTAAGGCGTTTGGTTATACACCGATAGATTACGGAAAATGAAACGCTACGGGAGAAGTTACATGAAGATTCCTATGCAGTAATACGGCACATAACCTTACACTAACATACTTCAGTGGGAGTTTCATATTTTGGAACTGAATCGTGACGTATGATTTAAGACGGAGGGTAAGACTGGAGCGGCAGGTTGGGGAGGCAGGTTGGGGAGGCAGGCTGGGGAGATGGTCAAAGGGAGGATGGCCATTCAGGAGAGGAAACAAAAACGGCAGACAGAAAAAGGAGGTTGGAGGCGGTAGGAAGGAGGTACTAAAGTGGAAAAGAAAGACAAGTGGAACAGGCAGGAGAGGGCAGGCTGGAAAAGAGGAGATAGGTAAGAAAATCCCGGTTGAGGAAAACAGCACATAATAATCACAAGAATGGAACGTAGGTCATGATTGAAGACAAGGTGGAAGATATGTCATCAAATAAAACTTTTACCAGTCGTAAGGGCGAGCTCGACAACACACACACACACACACACACACACACACACACACACGAGAAAGCGGGCATATACTTACATACAAGCTTTCACATTCAAGAAATGCCCACACACAATAAACTCTTTCTCTCTCTCTCTCTCTCTCTCTCTCTCTCTCTCTCTCTCTCTCTCTCTCACCTGCCTCCGTGGCCCTTACTCTGCCAGGACTTTGAAGTGACTCCTTAGCCTAAATGAATAATCCCGAGAAGAGAGAGAGAGAGAGAGAGAGATTTGAGTGACAGTAACGACCTCGGAACATGAGACTAAGGTCTCACGTGTCGAAAAATGTGCTGCAAAAAGAAGTCTTGTTGGTCGTGTCCTTTGATCATTCTTGTTTTCCTCAGTTCCATTCACATCTCCACGCTCCACTGAGTACAAGATTTCAGTGACCGATGTAAGGCACCCACCATTCACTCACTCGCTGCGCTGCTGCCTTGCTGTGTCAGGCACCCACCATTCACTCACTCGCTGCGCTGCTGCCTTGCTGTGTCAGGCACCCACCATTCACTCACTCGCTGCGCTGCTGCCTTGCTGTGTCAGGCACCCACCATTCATTCACTCGCTGCGCTGCTGCCTTGCTGTGTCAGGCACCCACCATTCACTCACTCGCTACGCTGCTGCCTTGCTGTGTCAGGCACCCACCATTCACTCACTCGCTGCGCTGCTGCCTTGCTGTGTCAGGCACCCACCATTCATTCACTCGCTGCGCTGCTGCCTTGCTGTGTCAGGCACCCACCATTCACTCACTCGCTGCGCTGCTGCCTTGCTGTTAATCTACGCCAGTGGTTTTCAATGTTTGTGTGTGTGTGTGTGTGTGTGTGTGTGTGTGTGTGTGTGTGTGTGTTTTGTAATAGAGCACACTTTAAAAAATCAAATAATTTTATGGCACACCTGCCGTTTCTTCATTAAATAATATATATATATATATATATATATATATATATATATATATATATATATATATATATATATATATATATATAAGGATTTGAATTTCATTAAATCAGGCTTTACTGATCTACCAGAAGACCCGCCGACATGTCGTAAAAATACCCCCGCTAATACCAATACACCAGTCCTGTATGAGACAGCCCTAGCATGTATTCAATATGGACGGTGGGTGTTAGCGCCGAAGTGGTGACATGTAGAGGTGTATGGTATGTAGGAGGACTGCTGGGTCTTGATAGCAGGCTATGAAGCCTATGCCCAGAGTCGGACACATAATATATATATATATATATATATATATATATATATATATATATATATATATATATATATATATATATATATATATATTGTGTGTAACATATGATAATTACATTGCTAACACACAAACATACCTGGTTACTGAGACACAAGTGCTTGACTGGATTTGCATATCCACTGTATATTAGAAGGAATCATCGCTAATCAGTCACCCTAGGTAACGAGAAATGACAATTGACAATAGTTTTATTGCCCAGATCTACATCTTCAGCAACATTTTGCGGCACATGAAGGATATAAAAACGACACAGAGTTTGGGAATCACTGATCTACACTGATTGAGAACCCATATCATTTCCTGTATCTCAGGAAGCCACTTACTACGATGGATGTTAACGAGATAACCAAATGACGTCTGGTATCTAGTGGGTTAAGGCTCTCAAGCTGGATGTGGCTTTGTAGGGTTTACATCCGTGAGATGGTCTGGGGCTCACTGTAGCAGCTAGTTACCCTTGTCTTAAATATCGTGCTTGGGTGCCTTAGCCCTGGGCGTTTACAGTACGCTCCTCATGGGGCAAGAAAAACCTGGATGATAGATATAGTTACTAAATAGTGTACTTCCGTCTGTCATGGTAAATCAGTAACCTGTGTAGGACAGATGTATATTAACAGCGTAAAATCTGAAAAAAAAAAAAAAAAAAAAAAAAAAGTTCTAAGAAGGTAATTTCAGTAAGATCTGATTTAGATGTGTACATATTGTTTTACATTGGTCATCTAAAAATGTGAGACACTTTTTAATGTCTATACATTTCAGTATATTATACAGTATATGAATCTCACGAGTGTGAATGAGTGTGAGAGAACGAGTGAAAGTGAGAGTACTGGAAAGTGACAGAAAATGACAGAATAAGCGAGAGTGGCGTAGAAAGAGCAAGTCAGTAAGTGACGGAGAGAGTGAGAGAGTGGACTGAAGTGTGAAAATGTTAGTGAGGGAATGTGAGATAGTGAGAATGAATATGTAGTAGTGAGGTTGTGTCGGTAATTGAGTCTGTGCGAGTGAATGAGGGAAAGTGAGTCAGAAATTAGCAATACGTTTGTGAAAAGGATATATATTTGAGGGAAATCGGAGGGTGAGGGTGTGAGCGAGTGAGCGAGGATGTGGCTCTGACAGTAAATGAGTGTGACAGTAAATGAGTGTGAATGCGAATGGGAGTGAGATGGTGATTACGGTACCGGAAAGTGTGTATGGCAGTGAATGAGTATGACATATTTTTTTTTTCCTTATTGTATCCGGGCATCATTCAGACTATCCATTCCCGGAGATTGGTCACTTTTCAAGCGTGTCTCGCACCTTCATATGTCACTGCTTTGGTGCTAATACCCACTGTCCAAATAGAATACAATCTTGGGCTATCTCATTCAGGACAGTTTTAAGATATTGCTGAGGATGATTTTATGCCGTGTTGGTAGGTCTTCTGAAAAATCCATTAAGTCTATTTTAAATGAATTCAAGTATTTAATCTTTTTCTTCATCCACCTAGCAATCATTTTTTTTTTTTTATCTGAGTGTGAGCCAGTGAGATTTTACAGTAAGAGTGGGTGAAGATGTGAGTGAGAATGAGTGAATGTAAGATAATGATAATTTCTGTGAGAAGGTGAATGTGACAGTGAGAAAACGTATGACAGAGTATGAAAGCGAGAGTGAGCGATCAAAGTGAAAATGAGGGAAAGATTTATAGATTAAGGGAGTGAGTTATAATGTGTGTGTGTGTGTGTGTGTGTGTGTGTGTGTGTGTGTGTGTGTGTGTGTGTGTTTACCCAATTGCAATCTAAAGGACTTGAGGTTGCCTTGAGTTGTTCTTCCACGTCTACTTCTCTCTCTCTCTCTCACTGTGTGTGTGTGTGTGTGTGTGTGTGTGTGTGTGTGTGTGTGTGTTTCGGTGAGAGATGGCCAGGAAATTCGAGTGACATAATGCTTGTGAGAGAGGAAGATCGAGTCAGTGGTTACGTCTGATTGAACAAGTGAGAGTAAAAGTGTGATAGTATGAGAATGACTGAATTACCTTGAAGTAAAATTTGAAGTTTCTCATGCCTCTCTTGTACGCACTGGCTCTTCATTTCTCTCATAAAACCTTTGATCCTGTCCTTCTTTATATTCGATTTCCTCTTTCAGTTTCGTTCATACACACTTTCTTTTTCTCGTCTCTTATCCCAACTTACATCCCTCCTCTTTACATCCTCTTGCTTCAATATTTCTTACTGATCCTCTCACTTTCCTTTATAATCACTCCTCACACATCAAACATTCATTTTCCTATGCTCCTTTCCCTTAGTTTCGAATCTGTTCAATTCCCCATTCCTCCATATAGAGTTTCCCTTCCTACATTTCCTTCGCAATCACTGTCCTCTACTTCTTCCTTTGAAATAATTTTTCTCTTCTGCCTTCCTTTACTTATATTTAATTTCCTTCCTGTCGCTCTCATCTTCTCCTGAAACTTCTTCTATCTCCACTTTATTTCCATTCACTTTCCTCCTTTCCTTCTTCACTGTCACGTTCTTCTCTCACTTCCTTTTTATTCACATCCCCCCCCCCCTCTCTCTCTCTCACACACACATCAAATTTTTTCATGGCTCCTTCCTTCCTTCACATTCACCATCCTCTTTCCCCTCCCCTACTGTATGTTCAGAGTTCCTTCCGTTTTCGCTCGTCCCTTCCTTCCATAACTTATTTTTATCTCCCCCATGTCATCTTTGCTTTCCTATCTCTGTTGTATTTCACCCAAACAGCTGTACATTCCCTCCGCCTCCTCGTCTCAGCAATAATCTTCGCCCCTTCCTTCATATTTCCTAATCTCTCTCCTCCAGCCTTGCTTCTCATTCACATTCCTCTCTCCACCTCAGCTGTTGTCATAAAACCGTAACGGCAGGAAACACCTTAGATTTATTGGTTAGAGAGGAAAGAATCAGAGGAAATATTGCAATTGCTTTAAAAAAAATCCTGACAAATATTTGTTTTTGTGATGGGGAGGAGAGGAGACAAAGTGATTATGAATTCAGGAGATGGGGAGAGAAAGGTGAATACGAATGAAGAGAGGAGGGGAAAGGAGAATGATTATGGAGGAGAGTATGAGGAGAGGGGAGATTGGTACAGAATGACGTGAGGAAAAAATAGAAAAGTGAGTATGAATGTATTAGCTTTTGCCAGTGAAAATATTGTGTATGTGTGTGTGTGTGTGTGTGTGTGTGTGTGTGTGTGTGTGTGTGTGTGTGTGTGTGTGTGATTTCAGTAGATTTGTCAAAGAAGCTTCCTCATGTTGTCAATAAATGTAAATGCTGATGTTGTGTGCTGGTGGTTTTTGCTATGAGCAAGGCATGACTTCGAAATTCCTTAACTTTTTCATCCTTTTCATCCTTTCACTGAGAGAAGGTAGCAGATCTTCGTACAGTCCGATGGTTTCTTTTTTCTTTCTTTTTCAATGGTGCTGTCTCCATTTATATTCAGTTCATGTGAGACTACCATGTGAAGCGGACTGATAACGCCTTAAGTGGCTTTATCACTACGATGGCGTTCTCCTTATCTCAATAATTCGATATGGTAAGAGCAGGAAAAAAATAAAACTTCTGTATTGTCCTAATGTCTCTTTTAAATTGAACAAAATCGTCTGGCATTCACAATAAGGACACAGAATTGACACCCAAATGTCAGACGTAAAATTTCACTCCATTATCATTCATGGTCTGAATTTTTTTTTTCTTCCTGAGGCTTTCTGGTCCTTCGCTATTCCATCACTGATATTTTGTAATCCATCAGTATGCAGTGCTTCTTTAACTCTCTACAGTTTTCTCCCACCTAATTCCGTAATGTTTCAGATCTCGGTTCTTTCTGCATTCACCACCACCATATCTCTCTCTCTCTCTCTCTCTCTCTCTCAACATCTTAACATGATGTAGTGGGAGAACAAGGTGATGTTAATAAGGGAAACGGTTGCGAAGTCAGATTATCGTTCTGTTTAGAGTAAAAGTATCTAGAATAGGAAAGAAGTTGCATGTTGCCTTCATTAATATGGAGAAAGCATATGACGCGAGTAGACACAAGAAATGGGAAATGGATTCGTAATACATGAATAGACTGGATGTCGTCGAATGCAGTCAAGAGAAATATGAGAGCAGTAGGTGTGCAGCGAATTTTAGATGTCATGTTTCCATTGTTATTCAGGATGTATAGATGGACGGCGTTGTAAAAAATAAATATAAACATGGCAGGGTAGTAGATGATGATGTGAGAGTAGGATTTGGAAACTGTCTGTACTAATTTTCCCTACTGATACTGTATTTCAAATTGAAGATGTATGGGAGATGAAAGACGAGAAGAATGTGTTTGGGAGTGTATATTCGAAACTAACACTCAAAGTCAGTGTAGATAGGAGTTAAGCTATTGTCTTTGAGAAAAATGAAGTCACAGAATGCACAATGAGACTGGATGGTCAGGGTATAAAAAATTTGAGTATAGGCTATGCAAATATTTATGTGGTGTGATGAGAAAGGATGAAAGTTTAATGGATGAAGTACTTATACTTGAAAGTGTACAACAGGGAAGAAAGGATAATGGTTCACTTAAGGCAGAGATATGGATAGTAAAGGGAGCATGGAAGTAAAAATGTCCTTGAATGACATTTCTGAGATCCCCATTCTAACTTATGGAATTGAAGCCTCGACCCTAACTGAAGGACGTAAGTCAAGAGTGAGAGCAGAGGGAATGAGTTATCAGAAAGGAGCATTTGGAGTTTCATAGAGACAGACAAACAAATTTAGAAGTGAAAGAGGGTTGTAGGGCTGATGTGGATGTGACTGAAAACGTTAAGAGAAATTCTCTAAGATGGTTTGGTCATGTAGAGAAGTCGGAAAATTAGAGACTGACGAGGAGAGAGTATGTGATTGAGGTTGAGGAGCTGAGGGGGACCGAGGATGACATGGACGGATGGAGTAGAAGACATACGAGAAAGGGGAGGGGGGGCGAGGTGAACTGGAAGGAGGGCAAGCAAATGGCAGAGGACAGGGCGACATCGAGGTCATTGGTTTGTGGCCACCCCTTACAGGATTAAGGCATCTGGCTAATAATGGATGTATAAACAGACATGTCTTCTTTCCCTCACTCATCGTTTACATACGTCATTACCTTTCCCATAATTTTTTTTTTCTCAGCCTCTGTATAAATTCCCTTGCATGTCTGTCTTATTTTTTACCAATAAGGCTCCACCTTGCTGAATGTTCACTAGCCTTTCTGCCTCAAAAACCATTGTTTGCTTGGTTCGTGATTTTTTGTGGATTCATATTCCTGTCTCTCGGTTCTGTCTCCCAGTATATTGCTTGTTTTTCTAGCTTCAGTTCAATCATTTAACCTTCATTCGTACCTCGTCACCTGAATTCTAACCTAGTCTTCTATCTTTTCCCGTGCCTAACAATGCACATTCCACCCTCGCTTTGCTATGCTTTTTGTTTAACAATTAGCCAACGCCTCCATTATGCCTGTTCTATCTTTCCCATTGCCTCCCAGTCCACCACCCAACCTGTCATTTCTTTTTCTGTTAACTGCCAAGTCACCATCTTTCTGACTTTCTTTGTGCCTTTTCGCTTGCCTGATTCAACGTGAGGAATGTGGGACCAAGTGTGAGAACTTCCGGGCTCCACCTGATCCCCTCTGGACCAAGAAAAAATAAACGAGTCAATGATTTATACGTCTAAGGCCAAGACACCGCCTTTCCTCGCTTGTGACTCCCAGTTTTCCAGGGCACTGAATCCAGGCAACTTGAGGTAAATGGAGCTTTATTTACTCTCTCTCTCTCTCTCTCTCTCTCTCTCCCCCTCCCTTTTCTGTACAGGATTATTCCCTTTAATTTCCAAATAGCCCGCACGCGCTTATTCAAGATCTGCATACTATTTTGCATTTGTGTGTATGCATGTGTCCTGTTTTAAGTATTCATCAATGGATTTTTGTGCTGTATAACTTTCTTTTGACTGGAGCATGATGTAAAGGACTAATATCGGTGGAAGCAGGATGCTGAAATGTATCCTGTTCCTTAGCAGATCAGGAGATGAAGTAACTCCATCGTCCAGAACAGGGCTGCTGGCGTTATGATAGCTCTAATGTCTGCCGCTCTGTTAATCCATGTCCTAAAGAAAAACAGTTAATCGCGGTCTGTGTCACTCCTACCCGAAATAATGTGGTTTATCCCCTCAATAGCCGTGGGTCCGGAAATTACTGGAACCCAGTGGCCAGTCCCAGCAACGATTTTTCAAGCTTCGAAAATCATTTATTTTCCCTGTCAGACTGAAGAGAAACGTCTGGTGCACCTGGCAATGCAATTTTTAGCTTCCTAAACCCATTCTGTGTTTCGCAATGAAGCGCGAAAATTTCCGCAAAATGACCGCTGGACATCCCCATGAAAACTAAACGGAGAGCGAGAAAACATCACACAGAGAAATATCCATATTTTCACCTAAAACAATTTCAGTGTTGCTGAAATGGTTTGAAATGACTAGATATGTATATCACGAACAAAATTAGTACATAATATGGGAGGTGTCATAATAAAAATAATTCTTTTTTTTTTTCACATTCTTTAATGCTTCTTGCCTTTTTGCACGTATCGGATGATTTTTGTTGTCTGGGTGGTTTAGTCCATGTCCAGGGAGAGGTGAGAGATGGTATTTTTTGACTCTTACCAGATAAGGTCCTCCTTTGTGTGTACAGGCTGAAACTCGGCTGCTAAAAATCAATACGACTCTGCCTTAGCACCTCGCACGTGGGAAGGAGAGCTTTTCCACCCACGCAAACATCATGTAAACACGGCAAACGCTGCTGAAATGTTTGTGTACAGCAAGAAATATGTAAAATTAACCAAATCAGTACAAAATACGTGAATCTATAGCTAAAATACCCAACTTACGAAGTTTTTCCCATATTATGATTTTTTTTTTTTTTTCATTTTCCCGAATTGATTTCTAATCGTACTTTGGGTGGTAGGCCTAGTGTGTGTGTCGCAATGGAGGAGAAAAATGATAGTTTCTGTCTCGAGAAAATGGGTGCGGGTGTGTGTGTTTAGGCCAATTTCTCTAGGTCAGAAAACAATAATGCCAGAGATTATCAAGGTTGGCTGTAGAGGGAGCTGTAGGGAATGATGAGGTAAGTTATTGTTGTTATAACAATACACAATGAATATGACAAATTCTCCCGCAAATACAAGAAAAATATAAAAGAAAAACAGTACAAGGAATGAAA
This sequence comes from Coenobita brevimanus, assembly GCF_032717465.1. NCBI lineage: Eukaryota > Metazoa > Arthropoda > Malacostraca > Decapoda > Coenobitidae > Coenobita > Coenobita brevimanus. The sequence goes on along the minus strand of NC_137008.1, from coordinate 12,639,475 downwards.
TACTGCCAAAAGAAAATGACTGAAGGAAAACACAAATTACTTATTTTCATGCTAGTAGAGTTGTAAGTTGTGACTTGTGGAGTTTGGGCCGAGCGAGAGGGAAGCTGATACCTTTGCCCTCCCTTCCCAGGTCAAAAGTAAATTTTGATGAGTAGTCACTGTCTGGAAAACACGATCACTATCTTTTCTTGACTTACTTGTTCTTACTTACACAAACACTTACTTAAAATGTACACTACCTCACTTCCTTAGTAATGCTTAAATTATCACAACTATGAACCTAGTTATATTCACAGTTCCTTAGACAATATTTTCTTACTGTTTACAAGTTCTTCCATCCATACACAGTACTTTACTATGGAATGGTACTCAGGGAAACTGGGAGAGCAGAGAGGCACTTTGCATCCTGTGACACTGGCAGGTGATGAGTTTTCTCTCTTACAGCCGCCTGTTGGCTGTTGCACATACGTGGCATATCACCTGTGCATTCCTGCAAACTCTTGTAGGCCTTTGTCCTTCATTGGGTGGCGGAATCCATTCCAGGAAATGCACGGCAACCCATTCCTTTGTAGCAAGTTTGTCCATTTGTTCCTAAACTGCACTTGTATGGCCCCGTGGTAATGATGACTGTCTGACCTTACTCCTACACGATTTTGAACTCACAGTCACGAAAGAACTTTCTTATAGACATCGTTTGTCCTGTTTTCTGGCAGTAATAGCGACTTGCATTCAAAACACACACGTCAGCCAAGCGGAAAAAGAGTTTCTTATACCACTTGACACAACGACGAATGCACTCCACACCACCAAACTGCATGTCGTTCTTATCAACCAAGTGCATGTTAAGACTGTAGTCTTTGACTGCATCTGGCTTTCAAATGCATTCGCCTGTCACACAATCTATTTTCTGTGTATCAACGAAAGCTCCCGTGTGCACAGTTGATGGCATGTGCGTATCACGCTTGTCTCGCCAATGCAAGGTAAGATCAGTGCTTCATTGCATCTCACAGTGCCTCTTTTTTGCTTTTTACTGAACATAGGCATGCCGCGTCTGTTAGAAATGTACTGTGCACCACAAGCCAATGTTCCTGGTGAGCAGGTGTATTGCAAGTTCTGAACAGGTGTACCAATTATCTGTGTAGAATATGTGACCTCTACCCACAGTCTTCCATCATTTGTTTCACTACTACACCAGAAATGCCAAGATGATCGTTATGGGAGATTTCAGTCACTCTCTCGGTGTATATTATCATACCCAAGACAACACCGGTATAACAGTCACTCAGTACTTTTATCTTTATGCCAAAACCATGACATTTCCATCAGATGTACTGTCTGTAAGAAACATGGCCACGGAATAACATGAGGCACTTGTCAATCACAAGCTTCTGAAAAGATCCAAAATAGTGGTTGATTTTGCATTTGAGGTTCTCCAAAATGGGCTTGATCTTGCACAAAATGACTTTGAGCTTCGTGGTGGTGGTGTCAGAGAAACGAAGGAACCATAGGATGTTCTGGTACATGTTCCGAGACATGTGCTTGCCAAATGCATCGACAAGTGTCAAAACATCAGTCGTCCAATAATCATCAGTCACATGTTTCTGCACCAAAGGCATCAACATCGTCAGTGTCAAGAACATTTACAAGGAAGGCACTGTCACGTCAGTCCAAAACAGTGTCCTGTAGGTTCCCTCTCGTCCTTCGTCAGCAGTTGTTTAATGGAAAAATCGGTTCATCTCCATTGCAATCATCGTCATATATTTGCGCATCAAAGAAGAACAAAGAAAATCTTAGTTCTGAACTTGTCGCCATCAGTCGTGTTGTGTCATGAACGCCTGAGTCACTGTTGTCAAACGTAAAGGTCCTCGGTCTGAAGTCAGTGGTCCATGCCCATGCCTAGGCTGACCTGCGACTGCTGCCTAGAGTGCCATTTGACAGACACGTTTTGCGGCAGATTTTTGCACCTGTCATGAATGCCGAGGGGCTGGCATGGTTGCCGGTGCGGAGGAGGATGGCCCAGGTGCTGGACCATGTGGTGCAACAGCGCGGGATGAGAAGACGTGAGGTGGAGGGAAGTGGCGGTGACGGTGGAGCGCAGGAGGAGGAAGGTTCACGGTGCTCTGCCACCTGAAGCAGATCTTGCTGCGACATGTTCATCTCCTCTTCAACCCTTGTGGCAGGAAACAATTGCTTTGCTACCTTCTTTTTCTTGGAAGGTGGAGCAACAATCTTGCAATGAGAAGGAGGTGGAGCATCATCGCCAATATCGTCAAAGTAATCATAATCATCACCATCATCCTCTGGTGGTGTTTCATACCACTCGTCAGTTTCGTCAGATATTTCATGAAGACTACTACCGCACTCCACGTTAGAGCTAATTTGGTCCGTGTCACTCTCCCCACCCCAGGGAAAGAGTTCAGCTTTGATTTCAGGGCTTGTCAGGACCTTCCATGCGAGCAGAGGGTGGCAGTGCGAGGGGATGGAGGCCTTGCTAGGAGCTAGAATCGAACATCCACTCATCATTGTGTCACGCACCAAACTAACAGATGGGATGTCTGGGAGGGTAGAGTAGGCCAATGTCTACATTTCATAGACACTCATTCACTTACCCAAAATTCTTCGCAGATTTTCACAGGTCATGCTGCTTCGATGCAGCCGGTCATGCTCTGATAGAACATCATTTGATGGTGGTAGCCATTTAGGGGTTAATGAGGATGACGGCGATGTGCGTGAATTTTTGTGTACATTCATTTACAATACACAACAGAAACGTATAATAAAACATATATGTATCAACACATGCCTTTCATTCGGAACAAAATAGTTTTTACAGTTTCTCAAGCAAAGATTTCCTTGACATACCTGTGCCACACTTCATTTGCCACACTTCATTTTAGTCTGATATATATATATATATATATATATATATATATATATATATATATACACTGTATATATTAATCCCTCCAAGATCCGACGTAATAGAGCCAAAGGTATGTCCGGGACTTGGTAAAAATGCCCCTGGACAGGTACTTATGGACCCCAACCTAACCTAACTTTGAATGCCACCTAAATAACTCCCTACCGGACATGCACAGCACCTATTTAAAACCCTATGCACACAGATAAGGGACAGAAACCGTGATATAAATGAAAAGGAACCAGAGAATGAGAAATTAGAAGTGAGTATGGAAAATATTAAGCAGTGTACAGGGTACTTACAACACATCCGTGGCCGTCACGAAGTTTAACCCGCCTCCTCTAGGGGTCTGACAGTGGTGAAGGTGCTCTTGAAGCATGCAGAACAATCCAGTGTTGTGCTGCACTTAATCTCTTGCACTGTGAATTATAACACTGCACATTTTTTTCTTACTTGTACCACACCAGTTGCAACATGCCAGTGTTGCACTTAGCACTTAATCCTTTGCACTCTGAATTCTAATTTCTTAACACTGCACAACACTGTAAATTCCCATGTGGTATAGTGGCGAGGTATTACTGTGTATTCACGTGGCGCAACCATGGCGACGAGCGTGCAGTCACGATGGTAGGCAAGTGGGAACTGGGGAGGATGAAGGGGCGCTTTACTAATGGAATTAGTTAGGGTAAGATTCAATAGTGAATTTCGTAGCTTAGTTAACCCATCTGCTTGATAATGTCTTTTTTTTATGTTATTCATCCTATATATATTTTTTTCTATTGATGTGAGACTGTTTGAATATGTGGTGCTATCTATGGCCACCATTAATCTCCTCACTCCTATAGCCCTTACCTATGCCAAATGCCATCTTCTGCTGCTAACAAGGTTATTATACATAAAATAAGGTTGGGGTGATGGAGTTACATTACTATCACTGAAGTTCAAATCTCCACACTAGGTACTGCCCCAGCCTGGATCCTATCGCATAAAACGGAATATCGTCTACCGTTTGTCTAGTAGAAAATAACAAGCCTTTATTGCAGTGAAGAGATAAAACATAATACCATATTAAATCTGCAGCTCCCTCACTCATGTCAGCACACAAATTCCTCTCCAGTAACACCCCCAAGATGTCATCCCCGCACCTGCTTTCCCCCAGGGACCCGCATTGGCAAAATTTCGCACATGGACTTAGTTTTCTCCTTTGGACCTACTTTCCCCCTGAACCTCTTGTCTTTTTTGGATATATTTTACTTCACGGACATATTTTCTCCGTGGTTCTGTTCTTGCTCATAAGACGTTTTCCATATAGACATATTTTACACATGAACCTGTTCTTCCAATGTACCTATTGTTCCTTATGGATCTGTTTTCCCACATGGACTCTTTCCTGGATCTCTTCATCCCAAGATCGTAATCCTCATGGACCTATTTTCCCACTACCCACTCACCCATCAGGTGATAATATCTTGGATAGATCCATATCAAAGCCAATTTTTTAAATACTAGAACATAATTATCAGTGTTTAACGTGTTCTGATCAGTTTCCTCAATCGTTTCGTGGTGCCTAGGAACACAGGCCAGTATCTAGAGCATGATATCCTTCACCACCTTATAAGTTTACAGACACTTTGGAACACATGTGGATGAATATTTGTGCATCTGTTGGAGGTGGTGGCATAGTGTTAGTGAGTGGAGACAGATAATTAAGGTTACTAGATTTTCGAAAAGTTGTTTTCTATGAGGTATACATGGTATTTTGGTTATTGACGTTCAACATCCGAAACACTAACATAAAGGCTAATAACTGGTTTCATGGCTTGTGCATACACAATTAACCATTCGTTATGTAATTACTTCCAAATTCATCACCCCAGAAACCTCATCCAAGCAGAGTAAAACTGATTGGTCTTTGCCAGAATAAAACAATAGTGACACCGCAGCTAAAACCGTCACTGCTTCCAACCCTTTGAGCCTGAGGACGCCTCATGCAGGCTAAATAATATCGCCTGATGACCATTGAAAACATTAAAAACATTACCAGATGATTATGGGTTCAGTATGAGTGTACAAATTTTTTGACACTAGGGGTTAAGGATTAACATTCAACATTACAAACTCTCTGATCTTTATACATTCCCTAATTCATATTTTATGCTTCATCTGGCTCTCCCACCACCCTAACCTTTCCTCTTCTCACAAGCACATACGGTTATAGGTCTACCCTCGACACCCCATTCCCCCTCCATGTGCTTAGTGGATGATTCGTGCTCATGCCTCGATCTCCACACCTGGGGAAGAGGCTGGGTTAGCAACTGTGAACGAATCGTGAGGGACTTGAGCCAAGTGTACTTGTACTGCACACACCATCCGCAAAGATCCTAAAAATAATGACAGGGGACTCACCTTCAAGGATCACATACAGTACATAAAGAGATGGTGCACCACCAGACTCAGTGGTACACTCAGGACAACTGGGACTCACTTTGGGAATCAGAAAGAAATCCTTTCCCTACTCTACAAACAATATTATTAGATCATTGATGTCCTATGCTATCCCGCCATGGACTGGTGAAGCGATGGACAGGGTTTCAATGTTCTCAGTATTATCGTGTGTCGGTAGCCAGAACAAAATAAGAAGTGCGTCTGCTAAGGGACGAAACGGTTTTAGAAACATTATTGTGGATGGTAGTTAATAACAGAGAAAAGTAATATAAAAGACAATGCCGCATATATATATATATATACATACATACATATATATATATATATATATATATATATATATATATATATATATATATATATATATATGTGGGGGGGGAGCATTGTCTTATATATAACTTTACACTGTGAGCAACACTACTACCATCATTAATGTTTCTAAAATCGTTTTCACCCATAGCAGACGCACTTATTTTGTTCTGGCTACAGACACACGATAATACTGAGAACATTGAAATCCCGTCCTTCGCTTCACACAGTTGTTTGTCCCTGTCTCCATGTTCCCCATCAATCTTCCCTCCCTGTGCCACCACCGCCCTCCCAGCTCGTACCAGCCATCATATAATATGCATCCTGCCTGTCCCGCGAGGCAATATTCTCGAGTGATGGAACACCTGCCTGTCCTCCCCTGACCTCCAGATGTTTACCCTGTCCTGCTGCTGCTGTTGCTATCTCTCTCTCTCTCTCTCTCTCTCTCTCTCTCTCTCTCCGTCGCTTTGAAAGCGGAACCATGGACCGTATTTTGGACAGAATTAAAGACTTCGGAACATGTTTTCTTAGCAGACGTAATAAATACCCCGTCTATTTGTGGTATTTTTATATTATACTGATCGATATAATTTGCTTCAGTGGTCATTAAGAGACTTCAAGATATGAAATATACAAAATATATCACTGAGGACAAGGTGTTACAAACGCTCTTCTGTCACTAAGTTTACGATCCTCACATTTCTTCCTCCAATTGAGACTGGCTAGTAGTGTCGGCGGAGAAAGTAGCTCCCTAACACCTTATCTATACCAACTTAGTGTTTGATACAACTGGTGAATATCGTTTTGTACATTATTTAAGCAGTGTATGGTGATATTAGAATGATTTTAGTAATACATAATAGGATGGCCAGGTGTAATAAGGAAAATAAATCGCCTGGGAAGAGGTGTGAGGAAGCATCCTTAACCGACGAGGATACGAGCCTGTGTTGGTGTTGTACTGCTTTGACTTTTGCCTTGTTGTCTGGTACACGTTGTTGTTGTTGTTGTTGTTCCGGTCGTCATTTGTTTCTTCACTGAGTACTATTGGATCATATTCAGATCCTAGGAGCTCTTCCCACTTTCTTGCCTCTCTCCTTTCTTCTTTGTTTTATCGATTTTACTTCATTATAAGTATCTGACCTGAATCACTCACCAAAAGCCTTGAGATTATACTGTAATCAACCCGAACATCATAGCTATAGTGCACGCGTCACCTGTGTCATTATTGTTAATTCTTGAAGCATCTGATCTCAATAAGGATAGTGATTACAGGTTAGGATTAATGCGTTTAAAAATCATTTTTATGTGTTGTTCTGCGCGGAAACTTTAAACGGAAAATATAATACAAACACAAGAAGAAGCGTTCAGAGAGTGCAATACCTGTGCCAACCAACTTGTCTGAAGGCCGAATGATTGAGTTTGCTCTGTAGCCTTAACCTTGGACTGATTGTTTTCAAAACCGATTTACAGATTTCATTCTTGCTTATTCCTACCAGTAAACAAAGTTCGGTTCAAGTCCAATAAAAACTGCTTGAAATTTCCCTACCCATTTACCTTGACCATTGACCTTTCTCTGTGACCTTAATCTTGTACTGACTGTTCTCAGAATCAAATCTCTTGTTTAACCTGTACACTTCCACTACGTTAGGTCCACATCGGATTAAAACTGTTTAAGTTTTCCTTGGCATATGACGTTGATTTTTGACATGCCGATATTATCCTAAAAAAAAAAAAAAAAAAAAAAAAAAAAGTTTTCTCCTTTAACATATACAAAAAATACTCTTACAGACGCATAGGAGAACAATGAAATAGAAAGCCAGTAGTAGTAGTAGTAGTTGTTCTCTAGGGAGTCTGGCCGAACAGCCCCGAGTCCCTTAGGAAGGCCATGGCCGAGACCGGGCTTTCCCACAGAGCTCTCAAAGAGTGTATGTTGTGTTGTTGGCGTAGGTGATTGTGTGCAATGCAGTCTTCCATAATGTGCTTAATAGTATGGGATGCCAGTAACTGTGGTTAGTTCAGAAACTACAAACAAATTTAAGATTGGGCTAGATAATTATTTCTATAGTGGGCAATGACCATAAAGCCTTGGAAAAAAAATAAAAGTATTTCTCTAGGCATACTGTATGTAATCGAGTGTGTTTGTTTCCAGGTTGACGTGTATCCTGCCGACAGTAAGGCGGGTACTCAATCATGAGGACATTGTACGGTTATTTATGTTTTCTTGTTTATTTGCCCTTCTGTCTTTCCTATAAAAAATCCTCTGGTGCTCATTAAATCAATCATAGTGTTTTTCTGCCTCCTTCCTGTCGGTCTACTGGAGAGTGTGGTGTGCGGGGAGAGTCTCCCTCTTTTCTTTTCCTTTCTCACATCGGCTGGTTAGATCCTTTGCAGAGGCAGTTTTTCTCCAACAGGAAACCTCGTTTTATATCAGTAAACCTCCTGCTACCTGCACTTCCTATATACTCCTACGGACTCCCTTGGGTAAGCGTCAACCTATCCATCAAGTTTGGTTCAAATAAGGTCAAAACTCCTTTAGCTATTATGTTCACACACAAAAAAACACAAGTTTAACTTTGACCTTGCTCTGTGATCCAGACCATTGACTGTTCTCAAAACTGAATTCCTTCTTTCTTACCGTACTTTCCCACAGAATGGTCTAAACTTGGTTACGTCAAACTTTGGCTTCGCGAGCGTGGGTGTTACAAGTGATACAAGGTATATTGCAATAATCGTCTCCATATCGTTGTTACCATTACTTTGGAAGGTTATGATTGCAATGATATGTGTACTGTGATAATACCTGAAATTGTGACAGCCTTATACCGTTCAAGACGATGACGCATATTCCATTTTAATGATGCTACCAGACAGTGTTATGAAGATCAGGAGGAAATTTTCGGGTTCTGAGCACTGGGAAATGGGAAATAAAGTTTTGATGAACATGAAGATGTCAGACGTAATTACAATGCTTTTCGTAAGGGTTTTGAACAAGTGGAAATGTGGCATAAAACTTCTGAGCAGAAGGACTGTGACATGAGAGAAATGAGCATGAAAAACTGTTTTGTAAAGGTTTGAACATGGTAACTCTTCATAGGGGCACTGAGCAGGTGGATCTTTGACATAAGAGTTTTCACAGGACATGTGGTTATTTAGGAAAGTCTGTCCTCTGTTCCAGCCAGGAGTCAAACCCTCTTTCACGTGACTGGCAGGCCACCTCTCTATTACGTATGGGGAGATATAAGGGTTTTGCTCTATTACCTATGGGGAGATGTAAGGGTTTTGGTCCATGTGGTGTGGTTGTTTTGGCTGATTAGAAATGGACATTCAGCTTATGCAGGATCTTCTGGCAGTGTCACTCAAATCTCACTGCTTTCCTTTATGTATATTTCACGTTTTCTTTCCCTGCTTTGAAATGAGACAACACACTGACTTACTGGTACCGGAGAGAGAGAGAGAGAGAGAGAGAGAGAGAGAGAGAGAGAGAGAGAGAGAGAGAGAGAGAGAGACTGGATTTTGAAACCGTTTTCCTAACCATCTGCAGCTGAAATCAATGTGTAATTACTTTAAGTTTCCTGGTCTTTATTTTTGGATATCGTAGTCAGTGTGTAATAGTATGGTTATGGTGACTTTCCGCTGCCCGATCCACCTCCGTTCATCAGAAATAGTGAATGTCAATTGTCAGTAACTGGCTGGGGTGACGCTGGACACCGGAATATGACTGGCATCCTCAGTGACAGTCGGATGGCGTCAGAGTTTATGATGAGCTAGATGGAGGAGATGGAATGAGGGAGAGATACTGTCAAGAGGGTTATGGGGCGAGAGAGCAACAGAGGGAGGAAGAGATAGAGAGAGGGAAAGATGAAGAAAGCAGGGTGAGGGAGAGACGGGAGAGATGGACATACGAGAATGAGGGAGAAACGAGTAAGAGGGTAAAGTAGATTTAGAGAAAAGAGATAGGGAGGGAGAGACAGAGGAGAGAGATCAGGGGAGTTCGGAAGAATAAGGAAATCAAATATAGCAAATCAGGAAGCGGGAAGCAGAGAGAAGGAATAGAGGGAGGAAAAGACAGAGGAAGCAGACAGATGGAGACAGAGCGAGAAAAACTAAGACAGGGAGAAACAGACGAAAGGATATTCATGTTACTAAAGATGATGTCCACTGTATAAATGATTGTTTTATTTCAGCAGTAGAATACGCATATCTTACTCGAGATATCCTCTTCTCTTAATGTTCTTATGTACGTACTTTAATATGCAGTTGTCTCTATGTAATAGAATAAACTATCTCCACAGCTTCTTTGGTTTTATACTCTATTGTGTTTCCTACAGAAGTTTAGGTAGAGCAATCATAAAATCAGCTGTATAAGATTCGTTTCGTTTCGTTTATAAGATTAGAAACAATTTACTACCCAATAATGCAGCATCGCATCATATGCAGGCAGGCGGGTTGTGTTCTCCAGCTGACGTCAACATGTTCCGCCCACCTGCGGGTGAGTACATCACCTCTTCCTTACACCATGGTATGATCTGTACCACCTGTACTTTGACAGTTTACACAACTAAGTACTGTACCTCGTTTCTGTGTAAGACATATTTTGCTTTGTGAGATATCCACTGTGTGGTAATACTGCGCCTGAGTGAGTGATCTGATTGTCTGGTTAGTAACAGCAGCTAATGCAGTGTGAATACAGTTTGTTTAAATCTCTTTCAGCCGTTAATTAATATTCATTTATATGGTTCTTTTGTTGCTAGACACATTGTATATATATCTATATATATACCTATCTATCTATCTATCTGTCTATTTATCTATCTATCTATCTGTATGTAATATGTTAGTCAGGGAGAAATGATTGAAATACGTCATGAATATTATGAGAGTAAGTGGTTGAATAATAGGCTAATAGTGAAAATTTTGTCCGTTATATCGGCATATGCTCCACAGGCAGGCCTGGATGAGATAGAGTAGGATAGATCTTGGAATGACTGAATACGTGTAGTAAGTGGTATGGGGGACGATGAGATTGTAGTATTAGAGTGGGATATAAATGGTCACGTAGGTGAAGCAGCTCAAGGATATGAAGAAATTCATGGGGGATGTGCAAATGGTACAAGAAATGAGGAAGGAAAAAGAATAATCGAGCTTGGGGAGGCAATGAATATGACTGTGTGCAACACACATTTTAGGAAAAAGTGAGTAGGTTGATTACGTATGAGTCTGGGGAAAATAGCAGCAAGATAACTATTTCCTGGTCAGGTGGGCTGATAGGAGGTTAGTGAGGGATGTTAAGTTACAGGGAGCGAGGAGTGTGTGCTGCAACACAAGTTATTGATATTTGACATGATGCTTAAGGAGCGGGTGATGAAAAAAGGACCTATGCACCTAGGAGGAAAATATGGAAGTTGAAAAAACAAGCAGTAAGGGATGCCTTCTATGGAGAGATAAGAAAAGCTGTGGCTGAACAGGAAGACGTGAACAGAAGTGTTATTGAACAGTGCAGAGCCCTAAAGACCAATCTCTTGAGAGTTACTGATTCAGTATGTTGATGGACAAGAAGCCCACCGAGACATAAAGTGGCTTGGTGGTGGAATGAGGGTGTAGAACTGCAATTAAAGAGAAGGCTTTTCCGGAAACGGAAAAAGGATGGTAACAAAGAGGAATACTTGGCTGCCAATCGTAGGGCTAAAAAAGAGGTTTACAGGGCGAATCGTGTTGAAGGGAAGAATATGATTTTTAAGGTGGCAAATCAGATGAAGAGGGAGAATATGGATGTTACATGTGAGCAGTGTGTGAAGAATGATGAAGGAAGGGTAGTGGTGAACAGTGGGGATATTATAAGACGCATGGAGAGAACATTACAGCCGGTTGTTGAATAAGGAGCTTGACTGGGACAGGGAAGGTTTGGAGCCAGCAGATCCAGTGTCTGGCCCTTGGCCTTTTACTGACGCTGCTACTGTGAGCGGAGCAATAGGCAGGATGCAGGTGGGAGAGGCAGCAGGTGTATGTGGGTTGACTGCTGAAATGTTGAAAGCCTTAGGATATACAGGAGTGAGTTTAGTCATTGACCTGATAAATACGATTATATATAATTGTGTTGTCCCAGATGATTGGCTGAAGAGTGTAATAGTAAATGTGTACAAGGGAAAGGGTGATGCCCTGGAAAGAGAAAATTATAGAGGCATAAAGCTTTTAGACCAGATAATGAAGGTACTGGAGAGGGTTCTAGGAAGAATGATTAGAGAAAGAGGGAATATTGATGAGATGCAGTTTGGATTTATGCCAGACAAAGGGACCACTGATGCCATATTCATTGTTCGACAGCTTCAGGAAAAATATATAGGAAAGAAAAGGGAACAGAACTTTGTTTTTGTTGATTTGGAGAAGGCCTTTTACAGAGTCCCTACAGAAGTGGTGAGGTGAGCAATGAGAAAGCATGGGATCAAGGAGTGGCTAGTTAGGGTGGTTATGGACATGTATGTTGGTGCTCACACCGGGGTACAGGTCAATGGAGATTCGAGTGATGAGTTCTCCGTGAATGTTGGTGTGCATCAGGGGTCAGTCTTGAGCCCTTTGTTGTTTATCATGGTACTTGAAGCCCTCTCACGTGACTTCAGAAATGGACTCTTGTGGGAGATGTATGCTGATGATTTGGTGTTGGTTGCAGAGAATGAAAGGGAGGCGGAGGAAAGTTTTAGGAAGTAGAGAGATGGTATAGGGCATAAGAGCTTAAGAGTAAATACAGATAAAACAAAAGTGATGGTATCTAAGGCTGGGAGCGGTACTATCAAAGAAGAGGGAGAGTGGCCATGTGCGATTTGTCACGAAGGCGTGGGAAGTACTTCCATCTTGTGCAGTGTTTGTGATAAGTGGGTGCAAAAGAGCTGTAGTGGTATGAGAGGTAGACTTCGAGAATGCTGATTTCGTGTGTGTGGTGTGTTGGGGAAAGCATGTGGATATTGCCAGGCGTGAAAGGACTGAACTTGCTGGTGAGTCTCTTGAGTGTGTGGAAGAGTTTTGTTATTTGGGAGACATGTTATGTGCTGGAGGTGGGGCAGGAGCTAGCTCTGTGGCTAGAGTGAGGTAAGGTCGGAAGAAGTTCAGGAAGCTGTTGCCTCTCCTGACACTGAGAGGACTCTCCCTCCGTGCTATGGGATCTTGTATGCGGCATGTGTTAGGAGTGTAATGCTGTATATTAGTGAGGCCTGGGCAATAAAGGAAGAGGATATTCGCAGGCTCAAACGTACGGAAATGATAATGATTAGGTGGATCTGCAGTGCGTCCTAATTGAGTGCAAGGCCTGGGGGAAGGCGGCTAGGTTTACGATGGAAGAGTTGGGAGGTAGGATGGGAATGGAGTGTATTGGTGTTGTGATGAGCAGAGGTAGACTGAGATGGCGTGGGCATGTGGAGAGGATGGGGGATGAAAATTGGGTGCAGAAAGTGAAAAGTGTTAATGCTGGGGATAGGGTAGTGACAGATACACCGAAAAAGACCTGGGACGAGGTCACTGAGTGTGACATCAGGGTTAAGGGAATAAGCCAGAGATCAAGAAGTATGGAGAGGCGCCATTAGGTGACCAAGGCTGACGCATGCAAGCATGTTGGAGCCTACGAAAACGAAAACAATATATATATATATATATATATATATATATACCGAAAACCGACTTTAAGAATTGTTTCAAGCAGTGGAAAGAACGCTGGGCTACGTGTGTCAAGTCAGCAGGGGCCTACTTTGAGGGTGATTATATTGTCCTAGCTCAACAAGTTAGATATTTATCTTTTTATACCGTAGTCGGATGTTTTCTGAGCAGACCTCGTACACACACACACACACACACACACACACACACACACACACACATCTATAAACATAAATATATATATATATATATATATATATATATATATATATATATATATATATATATGTTTGTGTGTGTGTGTGTGTGTGTGTGTGTGTGTGTGTGCTGTGAGAGGACGATGTGGAGGTCTGTCATATCATATGATTGTGGTATGCAAGATCAAGCTGAGAGGAGTGAGGTGGATCAGGAGAGAGAGAAGCAGTCAGGGAGAAAGACTGAAAGTTGAGAAGCTGAGGATCAAAGAAATGGCAGATGAATACAGGACCAAAGTAGAGGACGAGTTAGAATTACTGAATTGGAATGAAATGGATCTGGACAGACTGTGGAATGCATATAGGGATTGCTTAGTTAAGAATGCTAAAGCGGTGTGTGGTGTGGCAAGAGTAACAACAAAGAAGAAAGGTACGGCACGGTGGGATGAGGAGGTAAAGAGAGCGGTGGAGGAAATGAGGAAGAAGTGGCTAAAGTGGTTACAGGATTGGGGTTCAGTTGAAATAAGGACTGAATATGCTGCGAGCAAGAAGCACTTAAAGAGACTAGTGAAGAGGCAAAAGAAGGAGGTAAATGAGGATCTAGGAAGAAAAATGAATGCGAACTACTCTGGAAATAGAAAGTTATTCTGGAAAGAGGCGCGGAAATGTAGAAGTGAAAGCGGAAAGAAATGGGATGGTGTGAAGGATGCAGGTGGTAGATTATTAACCCATGGAGATGAAGTAAGGACCAGATGGAAAGAATATTTTGAAAGCCTGATGAATGGGGATAGAGAGAGAAGAGCAGCTATAAACATGATTGGTTTTGGGGGTGTGCAGAGAAGGAATGCAGTGCCAGGAGACGTGACACTCGCACAGGTGAAGAGTGCTGTGAAGCGGCTGAAAAATGGGAAAGCAGCTGGGGTTGATGAGGTGTATGCAGAGATGCTTAAATGTAGTAGACAGAATGGAATGAAGTGCTTGTTGGAGATACGTAAGAAGGCATGGATGAGTGAAACTGTGTCTGAATGGAAAAAGGCTGTGATTGTACCCCTGTACAAAAATAAAAGTGAACGAAGTGAGTGCAAGAATTATCGTGGCATAAGCTTACTGAGTGTGGTAGGGAAGGTATATGGAAGAATTAGTATAGAGAAAGTAAGAGAGATAACAGAAGTCCTAGTGAGTGATGAAAAGGGTGGCTTTAGGAGTGGCGGAGGATGTGTGGACCAAATATTTGCAGTGAGACAGATAGTAGAGAAGGCTTGTGAGAAGGACCGTAAGGTGTTTATGGCATTCATGGATCTGGAAAAAGCATACAACAAAGTGGACAGAGAAGGCTTGTGGAAAGTTTTGCTCATGTACTGTTTAGAGGGTAAGCTGCTAGGTGCCGTCAAGAGTTTTTTATGATCGTAGTGAAGCATGTGTCAGGGTTAATGGGCATCTAAGTGAATGGTTCACGATCAGTGTGGGCGTGCAACAAGGTTGTGTGATGTCCCCATGGTTGTTCAATGTATATATGGATGGGGTGATGAGAGAAGTGAAAACACGAGAAATGGAGTGAGGGATGGCATTGGTAATGAATGGTGATGGATGGAATATCTCAAATTTGTTGTATGCTGATGATGCAGTACTACTTGCAAGTACCGGACAAGAACTTGGAAGGCTATTGCAGAGTTTTGCTGATGTCTGTAAGCGTCGTTCCTCGAGAGTAAATGTAGAAAAGAGTAAAGTGATGGTTATTGAGAAAGAAGGTGACTCCCAGCGCAATGTAACAGTGAATGGAGAGAGACTGGAATTGGTGAGAGAGTTCAAATACCTGGGTACAGTGATAGAAAAGAGAGGAAAATATGCAAAGATGGTGAAAGTAGTGACACAAGGAAGAAAAGTAGCTGGTGCAATGAAGGCCTTGATAAGAAACAGAGGCTTGAGTGTTGCAGCTGTACGAGGCTTACATGAAGGAGTGTTAGTGCCAACTTTATCATATGGATGTGAGAGTATGGTGTGGCATGAAAATGAAAAGTCAAGAGTAAGAACAGTGGAGATGGGACTGCTGAGGAATGTATGTGGAGTACAGAGGGTGGATAGGATACGAAATAATGTGATTCGTGAAAGATGTGGAGTGAGGAAGTCGGTGGACACAAGAACTGAAGAGAGTGTACTGAGATGGTATGGTCATGTGGAGAGAATGGATAGCAATACAGTGGTGAAGAAGGTATATCTGAGCGAATTCGAAGGAGGGAGGAGGCGAGGTAGGCCAAGGAGAAGGTGGAAAGATATGGTGGATGAATGTATGAGGAAGAGAGGTTTGGAAGTCGGTGAGGCAAGGGAACTGACAGGAGATCGAGCTGCCTGGATGAATTTTGTGAGAAGTGCATGATCAGGGATTTTTGGCACTCCTTTTTAACATGGCAGCGTCTGGATTGACTCTGTCGGATACGATTATGTGAAGCTACAGAACATGGTGAATGTTTTTGGCGTATCCGATAGACCCAGGATTCCGGGGGCTTGAATGATGAGTGAATGGAAGCGTGGCCCATTTAGATTGGGCAATTTTGGGCTGTCTGAACATTGCTACTCCTCACCCTGCCCTTGGGTGAGAAAGGAGGTCCGGATGATGATGATTTTATATATATATATATATATATATATATATATATATATATATATATATATATATATATATCCTACAAATACAAATACAATGAAAATGTGTTTAAATACAATTCAAATACAAATACAATTGTATGTGATCCACCCCTGGAGATAGTATAGGAAAACTCAAGAGCTCTCGGGACTCGGGAGTCACGGCTGCACGTCTGCCCAGATGCACGTTGACTCTCGATCTGAGCCTGTGATCTAACTCAGCGAGTCAGATAAAAGTGGCGTGGCATTTAAATTCGAAATACAAATACAAATACAAAATACTTTTTCTTCTGGGTACAAAAATACAATTACAAATACAAATACGTTGAAAATGTATTAAAATACAATTCAAATACAAATACAATTGTATTTGATCCACCCCTGGTGTGTGTGTGTGTGTGTGTGTGTGTGCTTTCCGACTCACTACATTCCTTGTAAACTAAGGCCTGTCAACACACTATTTATAATTTTCAGTGGTTTCTGTTGCTCTTACTAGCAGAAGGAAGAAACTCGTTATCTTCAGATAAATCATCATGGCGTCATACAAAACCATGTTTATTGGTACCATTCAGTGTGTTCGTTGGCGTTCAGGACTCCATATGACAATCATTACATGGTTACAGCTAAAAAGGGTTACGAGACCGCATCGTGCCTCATCAGTTGGTCTTGTGTTCATCTTACCCTCGTTTTTGCATATTGTTACATAGCCTATGATTCCATCATCCTTTGTGTAATTCTAACGTACAGTATGCTGCATGTTTGATCACGAGCGTGTTCTACCTCACTCCCTCCTTCTACCCTTATAGTAGAGTAAGTCGTTCTTTCTGTTGTTCAGAGCAGGATTGTCAACTCTTTGTCCCCTATAGCTTCATTTGCGCGTCCTTCTTACAAGTTGTATCAAGCTCTGCCGGCCCTTATTTAATGAGCTCAGTCTCTACATTAATTGCCACTTAGATCTACTCCTCATTTTGCTCACATCTCTGTCCTCCCCTGTACAGTTGTTATTATTGTGAGTGCTCAGGAAGTCTCCAACTATCTAGCAGCTGTGTAATTTGAGTATAAGTGTTATTGCATTTTTTTTCTTGTGCTGTATAGCATGAGGTGTTAATTCGTAGGCCTAGTGAGGTTTTTGTGGTTCATGTGGTTTAGGTGTCAGCCAGTAGTAATATTTTGTATCTGTAATAATATATCTTGCATTCACTGAGCATTATCCGGTTTTCTCATTTTATCAGGGCTGACTTAGATAAATTTACTTTTGCTAATTTCGTGTTAATAGAGGCTATTGCAGTTAACCATATATTTAACCTGTTTTTTTCCATTACATTATCCTTATGAGTCCCGAATGTTTAGTTGTTAGTTTGAGCATTAAACTTTAACTTGTAATTATACCTAACTCTTTTGTTTTGAACCTGGAACTTTGCGGGACAGGTTTCTCTGTTCCGTAACATAAATTTGGCGACCTCTTATCAGGATATTCAGGATATTATCATAAGGATATTGCTTGATATTTTGTAACTGTGATTTATTCATGATGTCTACTATTACTACACTTGATGAAGCCAAAGATTTTTTGTCAAATGTGCAAACAGTGTGTGATGTAGAAAACAGAACAAAGAATGAACTTAAGCTTGTTGCTCAACAATTGGGAATTGTTGTTCGCTCTCATCATTCTAAAGATCAAATTGTTGACATGATTAATGAAAGCTTGTTTAATGTAACTCCTCCAGATGAGCAAACGCAGATTGAAATAGCTAAGTTACAGCTAGCTCTGCAGGAGGCTCGTGTTAAGGAGGCTGAGTTTCAGGCACGTGCTAAGGAGGCTGAGTCTCAGGCTAAGGAGGCTGAGTCTCAGGCTCGTATTCAGGAGGCACAAATTGAACTTGCTAGGATTCAGGCAGACCATGAGTATCGCATGAAACAAGGTGGAACTGGATCATCTAGCTCTGATGATTTTGATTTGGCTAAAAATGTTAAACTTGTCCCTCCTTTTAATGAATCTGATTTAACAAAGTATTTTCAGTTGTATGAGAGGGTAGCTACAGGTTTTAATTGGCCCAAAAAGTATTGGCCAGTACTCCTTCAAACTGTTCTCACCAGTAAAGCTCAAGTAACTTATGCATCTTTGCCTCAGGATCAATCTGATAATTATGATGTAGTTAAGAGCTTGATTCTTAAGGCCTATGAGCTTATTCCTGAAGCCTATAGAGTAAAATTTAGGACAACTTATAAGCAAGATAAACAATCCCATGTTGAGTATGCAAAAATCAAAGATCTGTTAGAACAGTGGTTAAATTCTAAGAATGTGGATTCTGATTTTGGTAAATTTAAGCAGATGATCTTGCTGGAGGACTTCAAAAGGTGTATTAATAATGATGTAAGCCTATATCTTGACGAGAAAAGAATAGATAATTTGTCTGATGCTGCAGTTTTAGCTGATGAATATCACTCACAAGAGATATTCTAGAGAAAAAAGGAAAGCTGAGAGTAAGTACGTTGCCTCTACTCAGAGTACAGGTAACAGGAAAGAGAATAAAGATGATGTTTCTCAGGAAGTAAATACCAGCTTCACCTCTAGATTTCAGAAAAGTAAATGCACTTATTGTAGTAAGCTTGGTCATACTACGGAGAAATGTTTCAGGAGACAGCGTGGTGTGAACAAAAAGGAGTCTTTAAATATTCAGTCAATTGGTCTAGTGTCCACCCTTGAGAGTTCCAAGAATTCTTTAACTGAGTTAACTGAACCTGCTTTGAGGGGTAAATTAAATTCTCATGACGAAGCTCCTCTTTTGAGCAGTAACGTGGGGTGACACTCTCAAGAGTTCATGTGCTAATTTCCTGTCTGATGGTTTTGTCAGTCCTCTGGACAGTAATGACAGGAAATCAGTTAAAATATATCGTGATACAGGTGTTTGCCAATCCCTTATGCTGACCAGTGTTCTAGGCTCTAATGTTAATTCCTCTGATGAAACTGTAATCTTACAAGGTGTAGGGAATAATTACTTCTCTGTCCCTCTGTGCAGAGTGAATTTAGAGTCTGGTTTTGTTAATGGTTCCGTTATGGTTGGGTTGGTTGAGACACTCCCAATGTCAGGTGTAACTTTCTTGCTTGGAAATGATATTGGTGGAAGTCAAGTGTGTCCAGCTCCTCAGTTGTCTAGTGAGCCAGTAGCTGCGGCCCAGGATTGTGATGTCCCTGATGTGTTCTTTGCATGTGCTGTCACTAGGGCTAAGTCTAAAGTTACTGGTGACTTAGAGGATAATGATGATGATGATGTTATCCTAGCTGACACTTTTCTTGCTAATTTGGACCACTCACCAGATGAGGCAGTACCCCGTAGTGTTGATAATTTGTCTCGTCAAGAGTTGGTTGAGTTGCAGGTTGCTGACCCTGAGTTGAAAGGTCTAGCTAACTCTGCTTGCAGTGAGGAAGAGTCAGCTGGTGCTTCTACTTGTTATTATATAAAGTCAGGAGTACTTATGAGGAAGTGGAGACCCCCAACAGCATCAGCCGACTGTGAATGGGAGGTTGTGCATCAAGTTGTCATCCCTCGTGTTTGTAGGCAGGATATCATTAGAGTGGCTCATGATTCCAGTTTGGCAGGACACCTTGGAGTGAGGAAGACTGTGGCACGCATTTTGAAACACTTCTACTGGCCAGGTATCTTCAGAGATGTTTCCTGGTATTGTAAGTCTTGTCTCACCTGTCAAGTTGTGGGGAAGTGTAATCAGACCGAAAAGGTTGCACCTATAGTTCCCATTCCTCCTTTTGAGGCGCCTTTCACCTGTGTGTTGGTGGATATTGTAGACCCTCTTCCTAAGACTTCTTCAGGATTTTCTTATGTGTTGACCCTGATTGATATGGCTACTCGTTATCCTGAAGCCATTCCACTTAGAAATATCTCAGCAAAAAGCGTGGTTAAGGAAATGCTAGGGTTCTTCACAAAGTTTGGTCTGCCCAAGGAGGTACAGTCAGACCGGGGAAGTAATTTCATGTCAAATGTTTTCAAGCAGTCTCTGAAAGAGTTGGGCATCACGCAGATCACGTCTTCAGCTTACCATCCCCAGACCCAAGGAGCGTTGGAGAGATATCATCAAACACTCAAATCGATGCTCAGGAAATACTGTTTGGAACATCAGAAAGACTGGGATAAAGGTCTTCCATTCGTTATATTTGCCGCAAGAGAATCTCCAAATGAATCACTGGGCTTCTCACCCTTTGAACTACTGTTTGGCCATAAAGTAAGAGGACCCCTTAAGCTACTCAAGGAATGCTGGCTGTCGGAGGAAGATGACGTCAACCTGCTGAAGTATGTGATGAAGTTCAAAGAACGGCTGTCCACTGCTTTACAGCTGGCGAGAGAGAATTTAGGAGCTGCTCAGGAGAAGATGAAGACTTGGTATGATAAGAAGTCCAGGTTACGCCACTTTCAGCCAGATCAGGTTTTGATTCTGCTACCAGTGCATGGGCAACCTCTTCAAGCCAAATTTAGTGGTCCTTATTTCGTGGAGAAGAAACTCAGTGATGTCAACTATGTCATCGCCACACCAGATCGTAGAAAGAACTAGCAACTTTGTCACATCAACATGCTAAAGTTATATCACAGGCGGGACGAAAATAGCCCGGTCTGCACTGTAGCTCTTCCACCCGAGTCTGCAAGTGAAGTTCTCCCATGCAGCATGAGCCTGAGTGATAGTTTGGGGAAGAATCCTGATATCATGAATGATCTCCAGACTAAGCTTTCTCATCTACCTCCCGAGGAAAGGCAGGAGTTTTCGGCATTACTGCAGGAGTACCCGCAAGTGTTCCGTGCCACTCCAGAAAGAACCACTGTGTTGATGCATGATGTCGATGTTGGAGACGCAAAGCCAGTTAAACTGCCTCCTTACCGTGTGAACCCAGTGAAAGTTCCTCTCATCCAGAAGGAGCTTGGCTACCTGTTGGACCACAAGATGATTGAGCCCTGTCAGAGCAAGTGGAGTTCTCCTGTCACTCTAGTCCCTAAGCTAGGTGGGTCACAGCGGCTTTGCATCGACTACAGACGTGTTAATCAGATAACCAAAACAGACACTTACCCTCTCCCTCGCGTGGAAGATTGCATAGACAAGATCGGAAAGGCTAGGTACATAAGTAAGTCTGATTTGTTAAAGGGATACTGGCAAGTACCTATGACTGAACGTGCTAGGGAGATCTCATGTTTTGTAACACTAGGAAAGACTTTTGAATGTTCTGTAATGCCATATGGTATGAAGAATGCACCAGCCACATTTCAGAAGCTCATGAATGTTGTTACAGAGGGTTTGGCAGGGTGTGTTGTTTATATTGATGATGTATTAATCTTCAGTGACAACTGGAAAGATCACCTATGCCATGTCAGTAAATTTCTTGAGCGTTTGGTTCAGGCTAATCTTGTAGCTAATTTATCAAAGTGTGAGTTTGGTCAAGCTAAAGTTCCGTACCTTGGGTACGTAATTGGTGATGGACATGTTGCACCAGCAGCAGCTAAGGTTCAGGTTATAAGTGATCTTCCCAGACCTAAAAGTAGGAAAGAGCTACAAAGATTTTTGGGAATGGTAGGTTATTACAGGAGATTTGTTCTTAACTTTTCAATTCTTGTATCACCACTTACAGACCTACTGAAAAAGGGAGTTAAATTTGTCTGGACCGATAACTGTGAATCCTCTTTCAGCAAACTTAAAGCTATCCTATTAAGTCAGCCAGTGCTCGCTACTCCAAATTTTGCTAAGCCTTTTAAGATGGCTGTTGACGCAAGTGATACAGGAGCTGGGGCTGTTTTGCTGCAAGAGGATGATCAGGGTATTGAACACCCTGTATCTGATTACAGTAAGAAGTTCACTCCACCTCAAAAGAACTACTCAACTATTGAGAAAGAGCTTTTGGCCTTGATTTTGGGTTTACAGCATTTTTCATTTTATTTGTGTTCTGGTTTTGACCCCATAGTCATTTATACTGATCATAACCCACTGAAATTCCTTAGTAAGTTTAAAGATAAAAATCAGAGATTGACAAGATGGAGTCTACTTCCTCAGGAGTATTCAACAGACATACAACATATCAAGGGGAAAGAAAATGTTATTGCAGATTGCTTATCTAGACTTTAGACAGATTGTTTTAGAGTAATAAGAAATTTCCTTTGTAAATTTCTTTTTCTTTGTGGGGAGGTGTTACATAGCCTATGATTTCATCATCTTTTGTGTAATTCTAACGTACAGTATGCTGCATGTTTGATCACGAGCATGTTCTACCTCACTCCCCCCTTCTACCCTTATAGTAGAGTAAGTCGTTCTTTCTGTTGTTCAGAGCAGGATTGTCAACTTTGTCCCGTACAGCTTCTTTTGCGCGTCCTTCTTACAAGTTGTATCAAGCTCTGCCGGCCCTTATATAATGAGCTCAGTCTCTACATTAATTGCCACTTAGATCTACTCCTCATTTTGCTCACATCTCTGTCCTTCCCTGTACAGTTGTTATTATTGTGAGTGCTCAGGAAGTCTCCAACTATCTAGCAGCTGTGTAATTTGAGTATAGATGTTATTGCATTTTTTTTTTTCTTGTGCTGTATAGCATGTGTTAATTCGTAGGCCTAGTGAGGTTTTTGTGGTTCATGTGTTTTAGGTGTCAGCCAGTAGTAATAATATTTTGTATCTGTAATAATATATCTTGCATTCACTGAGCATTATCCGGTTTTCTCATTTTATCAGGGCTGACTTAGATAAATTTACTTTTGCTAATTTCGTGTTAATAGAGGCTATTGCAGTTAACCATATATTTAACCTGTTTATTGCCATTACATTATCCTTATGAGTCCTGAATGTTTAGTTGTTAGTTTGAGCATTAAACTTTAACTTGCAATTTTACCTAACTCTTTTGTTTGAACCTGGAACTTTGCGGGACAGTTTTCTCTGTTCCATAACAATATACTCTGCTTTCTTATGGTCAGGGGCGCACCCAGGAATATTTTTCGGGGGGGGGGGCATGCAAATGAAAATTGTGGCTAGAAAAAAAATCTAATGCAAGTCACTTTTATTTTCTTACAAGGAAGGAAACTTCGGGGTGGTGGCATGGCCCCTTGCCCCCCCCCCCCTGGGTGCGCCCCTGCTTATGCTGGTAAACAGTGAGCAACAGAAGTAGATGGAACCGGGTATGATAATGTTCTTTATGTTTTGCTCTGTCTGGTTTTTCTTAAGTTACTACTGCCTTCCGCTTGTGTTTCAAATTACAAGTCACAGCGGAAGTCTAAATTTATATGTTGACTGTATCTTTTGATCATAAATTCCATCCTCACCCATTTTGACTCGATGATATGCTTTTTCGTGGCTCAAGTGCAGCAGTTCAAAGTCCAAAAGGATTATGAACTCGTATTCGCCGTGTCTGACCTATCAGGAGTCCTACAGTCCATCTAAGTTCTAATAATTGCATAATTATCTTTTTTCACTTTATCTTGAAGCAACATCAGCCTGTCAGTCATTAATATCTCAGCATTATTGTAATAGCTGGGGTGAGCTCTCTATGCCACAAGGAGAGGGTGAAACTGAATTTTGCATAAAAGTAATAAAGAATTTTCAACCATTCTCTCCCCGTCCGCGCTTGAAAGCACAAAAGTTAAAATTCAGTGTACAATATACCTGCATAGAAAACTGACACATTCACCCTGACTAAACCCTTTGGATAACCTTCATCGTACGAAAAGTAGCATAATACTTTACAAATGTCGACCTGTTCACGTGCCCCAGACCACAAAGATAATGTTACTTCACTGCGAACTAGCAGTGTTATCACATTTACCTTCCATTTTTCCAGCTTTACCCTTCCTCTTGAAAAGAGGTGAAGGTCGCATAATCTCATCACACCACTCGTAAACTCGTAATATTAGCACTTTCAATTAATCTTGTGGAACTGATCAACGGTAATATATTTTATTTATCAACCAAATATTTGCCTTTACAGAAAGCTCTACCCAGACACTAACATGATACGCACTTACTGACGGCGCCGGCAGCTCCCGTAATAAAGCAAAGTAACCAGAGAACACAGCTGCATTTATTAATATGACCAAGACTTACACTGAAAGAAAAGAGGGAGGAAAGGCATTCAAGCCAGGTAAAGGAGTGAGAGAAATTGAATAGTGGAACAAGAATGAGGTAGGGAGATCACAATATGACATATAATGGATGGGAGATATATATAGACAGACAGATACTGAGAGATAGATAGATAGATAATAGAGACAGAAATAGGGATAAATATATATATATATATATATATATATATATATATATATATATATATATATATATATATATATATATATGTGTGTGTGTGTGTGTGTGTGTGTGTGTTCTTATATATTATATGTGTGTGTGTGTGTGTGTTTTTATATATTATATATATGTATATGCATATATATATATATATATATATATATATATATATATAGAGAGAGAGAGAGAGAGAGAGAGAGAGAGAGCCTCTGTGGTACAGTGGTTGTGAGTTTCGTACACTGGAGAACATGGGTTCGCGCCCTGTCATAGTAGTAATCATTGGAGCTTTCTCCCGGCCACGTACTGCTTTGGTGGACATAAGGGCTGCTGAGGTTGAACCACTGTCGCATACTATAAAGTATGCTTGCACCCAGTCAGATTGCGCAGGCCAATTACACTTGGTTCACAGACTACACACACATCCAAAGCCACTCCAATACAACAATCACACTTACAAGCACTTCTCACCCTACGTACAATCTCTACCAGACAGTCCAATCCACTTGGTAGAAATACATAGGATGTATCGTCCCCACTTCGGTCGGGATAGGGCAGTCCTGCAGTGGATACTCAAACGGTTGATGATAATTTATTTATCTATCTATCTACATATATATATATACATATATATATATATATATATATATATATATATATATATATATATATATATATATATATATATATATATATGTGTGTGTGTGTGTGTGTGTGTGTCGGGACCAACTGCCTAGCCATTGGCTCCTACGCTCATGGGGCAATATATATATATATATATATATATATATATATATTGTTACGGTGGCGCCAGCCCGGGGCTATTACAAAAAAGACAACAAGTCAGCCTTAGATGATCGGCCTCCACTGCGTTGCAAAAATAACGCAGACCCCGGCACTGACACTCCGCAAACTAGAGAAAAACTGCGCAACGGAAAAACTAAAACGCAACACTCTGTACTTTGATAATAAACGGAACAGCCTACCTATAGATCTAGCCTACTATCGTCACTACCGGAAGTAATACCGCCCGAGACAGTATACAGGAACACCTCCCACTTACTTCCGGTGGTGACGACTTTCTACTTAACCCGTGTCCAAGGGGGAACGCAGTTAACGGCTCACGATAGTTCTCACTAGCCTTGTGCAAGTAGATGGGATTGAACTGTGTAGGGGTTAGGGGTGTGTGTGTATGTACGTGTGTTGGGGAACGTTAACAAAGGCAGCGAGAGGACTACGGTGAGCCAGACTGGCCCTCCAAAGACAAGGTCACAAAAAACAAAATAAAATAACTACTTCCCTCAGTCAGCAACAAAAGAATAAAAATTAACTTAAATGAAAACGCCAGCTCGGCATAAAAATGACTGGGGAGAGAGAGAGTGTGCACACACGCACGATACGGAAGCTAGCTGGGAAGAGACTGACTCTGATCAAGGCTCGCGCACGGCCAAGCGCGAACGCATAATCAAATTAATTAATAAGAACTTATATTCGTGCCCCTCTCTCTCTCTACAATAAACTGGTACTTCTAATGCAAGCAAAATCATTAAATATACTGGTAGCTCACATAAGACAATCAAAATAATCAAATGCATACTCAGCATGGTATTAAATAAAATTGCCCTCAGTGGCAGGAACGAAAGAAACAAAAGAACTTGTAACACTCGCTAATGTAAACTCCGCGAATGACACGGATACATACTGCATAATCCCCTAGCCCAGCTGTAATGGCTGCATCCGAGGAACGGAAAGGCGGACAACGTAACACGCCCTTCCCCAAGGGAAAATTTTGAGCCCTGGATCAAAATTTTCGAATCAAGACCCATCTTGTCCACCGAGTCATCGACCCGAGGTAAAGGATAAGCATCGGTCTTAGACAGTGAATTAACTTTCCGGAAGTCCACACACAACCTAACCTTCCCATCTGGCTTCGGCTGCAAGGTAACTGGTGAACTCCACTCACTGAAACTCCTCTTGATCAATCCATGGTCCAACATATACTTGATCTCATTATCGAGAGCTTTCTGTCTGATAGGGTTGATGCGGTAAGGAGCTAATTTTACAGGCTTACTATCCCCAACGTCAATGTCATGAGTAGCCCAAGTTGTCAATCCCGGTGAATCTCCAAAAACTTTCGGATGTTTCCATAATCTGTTGCACAGCTCTTCTCGCTTTACTGGCTCAAGGTGTCGCAATTTCTCCACCAGAGCTGCATAACCATTGCCCTCCCATAGGTCAGCTGGTAACATCTCACCACGACTAAGCACTTCCTCCTGCTCCTCCAACTCACTACCAACCGCCAAAACTACAGGAGCGCTCTTATCCCTGGTTCCCTCAACGTCCACTCCAAAGTCACCTTCCAGGGACTGTGGCTGTAACCCTGGTCCACTACTCACATCACCGGCACCAACAGCTCCCTCCACAGCACGTTCCCTTGATGCCACGTCCTCCCTTCCCCGTCCTTCACATCCCAGGTGAGAGACATCAGCAGTCATCCCACAATGAGAATCAACTGGGCGGTAGTATGGCTTCAACATATTAATGTGGCACAACTGAGTACTCTTCCGCCTATCTGGGGTAACAATTAGATAGTCAAGTTCCCCAACTCTCTTCTTCACAATATAAGGACCACTGAATCTAGCCGCCAGAGGTTTTCCTTGCATGGGCAGCAGTGCCAAAACTTCATCTCCTTGCTTAAACTCACGACTTCTGACCTTCTTATCGTAATGAGCCTTCATTTTCGCTTGAGCCCCGATTAGATTGTCACGGGCAAGCTCTAAAGCGCAATGCCGTCTCTCCCGAGTGCTGCAGACATAGTCAAGCATGGATTCCTGGTTGCCAGATTTGTTGTTACTCCAGGTCTCTCGCGCCACATCCAAGGGACCACGAACTCTGTGCCCAAACACTAACTCATTGGGTGAAAACCCTAACGACTCAGTTGGTACCTCTCTCACTGCAAACATAACAAAGGGTACCGCTAAGTCCCAATCCTTTCCACTATCATAGCAGAAGGTGCGCAGCATTGTCTTTAAGGTCTGATGATGCCTCTCCAGGGCACCTTGTGACTGCAGATGGTAGGCACTGGACAAAATGTGTTTGATGCCCAACTCTGTCATTGTCTGCTTAAACAAATTAGATGTAAAATTCACTCCACGGTCTGACTGCAACTCCTTAGGCAGGCCAAAATGAGTAAAGAACAGGATAAGTTGCTTGACTACTGACTTCGCCTGCATGCTTCTGATTGGTATAGCCTCTGGGTATCGCGTTGTAACATCCATTATGGTTAACAAATACTTGTTTCCAGCAGAAGTAGGAGGTAAAGGACCCACGATATCAATGATTACCCGGGTAAACGGAGGTTCAATTGCAGGAATGGGAGTCAAAGGGGCCACAGGAAGAACTTGATTAGGCTTGCCCACTGTCTGACACGTGTGACAGCCCTTGATGTACGCAGCAACTTGTCCCGGCATACTTGGCCACCAAAAGTTATATCTTAAGCGCTGCACTGTCTTTCTGTTTCCCAAGTGACCTGCTAAAGGTCCCTCATGTGCTAACTGTATTAACGGCACCCTATACTGCACAGGCACCACCACCTGCACTAACTCACCCACTCCTCCATCCACCGTGGCGCCAGTGGGCGTCCATCGGCGATGTAAAACATTGTCTTTAATCAGGAACTCCTCCTTACCACACTCCATACTTCTTTCTTCCCCTACTCGAGCAAACAAGGGCTTTAATGTTACATCCTCCTGTTGCTTCACCCTCAATTCTGCTGGCCCAACACCCGCCAGCTCTCCTGAGGACTGAGATAAGGGACTGGTCGGGACACTGGATTGCGAAGGGCGATCAATCTCAGCGTCACCTCTAGTACACTCGACAGGGGGAGGAATGTCAGACTCCACACTGACATCATCATCACCTCTACCCTCAACAGTGACACTCTGTTCCTCAGGCGCGTTTGACGGTGGTCCTGCATCCCCGCAGTCGACCCCAGCATCCTGAAATTCTCCTAATTCAGTCGATGGGCTGGGTTCAGTCTCCACACAGACACACTCAACACCACCTCCAGTGTCCTGAGTGGGAAGTGGGGCGGCGCCCATGCACGCATTCCCACTCTCCTCACCCACTACAGCAACACTCTGCTCACTAGGTTCCTCCATTGGTGGCCCTGCCTCACCACAGTCGACCCCAAGAACCTGTGACTTCACCAGTTCTTCCTCCCGGGCTGCAACCTGTGCCATAGATCTTGTAATTGCACAGACCGGGAACATGGCTTCCACTTCTGCATCAACTTCAATACCAATTTCTGGGGCGTCAAAACACTTCTCTGCCACAACTGGTGGGGGAAGAGATGGAAATACTTTCTCCCCAGCCAGGTCGTTCCCCAGCAGAAAATCAATCCCCTCTACTGGCATTACATCAGCAACAGCTACTTGAGCTGCAGCCTGAACAATGGGGCAATCGAGTTCCACAAGAACATAATCATAGAATTCATCTGAGTTCATGCCTCTACACAGCACATACTTCCCTGAGTTTACAGGCCCTCCAGTCACGTTTCTGCACACAGACTGTTGTGCACAGGTATCACGAGCCACAGTAACTGGATAACTGATCCCATGAATTTTCAGTGCCGTGACACATAAAAGGTTTACACACCAGTCTAGGGACGATTTCTGAGGCAGTTCATCCGGAGGTGGCGTAGCATGTTGGGTAACTTTTTCAGCCTGAGCTGGCAGCGAGCACAGCCGGCTACACTTCAGCTTTCCACAGACTTCTCCCTCACCGTTACCACTCTCCCAACTCTCGTTCACCTGACTCGAACCTATAACTAGTGCCACTGGTTTGGCATTTTGGGAGGCCTTCCACTTAGGGCAGTTAGGCTTGATGTGCCCACTCTGTTTGCAAAAGTAACAAAGTAGCTTCGAACTGGATACAGGGCTCTTTCTCCCAGAATTCTTTTTCTCCTCTGTACTTCCCTTGGACTGATTCACGGGAGATTTATCCCAGGCAGGGCCACTCACAGTCCTCTCCCTGGAATACTGAAAACTCCGCAAGGCAAACACCCGGTCATCAGCCCACGTCGCTGCTTCCTTCACGGTCTTAAATCTCTTCTCCCTAATTTTAACACCAATTTCTTTGTCAGCCATGTTGGTAAAATGTTCCATCAAAAGCAGTTCACGCACCTCGTTATACGAAGTGGCGCTCTCACTCAGCAACCACTCGTCTAACCTCTCCTCCAGATACCTGGCGTAGGCCATATAGGTGTCAGCAGGCCTTTTCCGAGCACCACGGAACAACAACCGATAAGCCTCTGGTCTAAGTTCATATGCCTTCAGGATGGCTGTTTTAAATTCATCATAATCATCTACATCCTCAGGGCTCAACCTATTATACACTTCCAAGGCTTTTCCCTTCAGCACATTAGATACCAACCCCACCCAGTGCTGCCTTGGCCACTCAAACTCCCTAGCCTTCTTCTCAAACCTGACAAACCATTCTGTCACCTTCAACTCATCAAATGCTGGCACTAATTTTAGACTCCTTGAGAACCAACTCTCCCTATCCTCTGCACGGCCTGAGGTTTGGGTATCTGAAGTTGGTCTATTGGCAGTCACCTCCAAGCGAGTCTTCTCCAGCTCAAATCGCATTTTTTCACGCTGCAACTCCATCTCCTCTCTTGCACGCTGCATCTCCCTCTCCCTCTCTTCTTTTGCACGCTGCATCTCCATCTTTTTTAACTCCAACTGCAACTGAGCCTCCGGTGACAAGACTCCAGGGTATATGGGAGTGGAATGAACAGCTCCAGGGAAAGCACCAGACATACCCGGGGAACTGCTCTAAACTGGCTCGGCGGCATCATAGATGGTAATAGTGGGGTAGCGAAACGAGGCAACTCAGCACCATAGTCAAACTCAGGGCTCACACGGAGAGTACCTTTGCTATGTGCCTCTCGTTGTTCCATATCCACAGGTGACTCAGCACGTACGCGATCTGGTGTAGACACGCGTGACTCCATGGCGACAAATCAATGGCAGTACTCAATAATGAAATACTAATGCTGACTGAGAAACTACAAACACATCAACTTCACCTCAAAGCACAGAGAACGCCAAGGTAACGATATCCTAGCAAGAAAAAGGCACTGTTAGGATATCCTGATGCGAGGTCGCCACTGTTACGGTGGCGCCAGCCCGGGGCTATTACAAAAAGACAAGTCAGCCTTAGATGATCGGCCTCCACTGCGTTGCAAAAATAACGCAGACCCCGGCACTGACACTCCGCAAACTAGAGAAAAACTGCGCAACGGAAAAACTAAAACGCAACACTCTGTACTTTGATAATAAACGGAACAGCCTACCTATAGATCTAGCCTACTATCGTCACTACCGGAAGTAATACCGCCCGAGACAGTATACAGGAACACCTCCCACTTACTTCCGGTGGTGACGACTTTCTACTTAACCCGTGTCCAAGGGGGAACGCAGTTAAAGGCTCACGATAGTTCTCACTAGCCTTGTGCAAGTAGATGGGATTGAACTGTGTAGGGGTTAGGGGTGTGTGTGTATGTACGTGTGTTGGGGAACGTTAACAAAGGCAGCGAGAGGACTACGGTGAGCCAGACTGGCCCTCCAAAGACAACAAGGTCACAAAAAACAAAATAAAATAACTACTTCCCTCAGTCAGCAACAAAAGAATAAAAATTAACTTAAATGAAAACGCCAGCTCGGCATAAAAATGACTGGGGAGAGAGAGAGTGTGCACACACGCACGATACGGAAGCTAGCTGGGAAGAGACTGACTCTGATCAAGGCTCGCGCACGGCCAAGCGCGAACGCATAATCAAATTAATTAATAAGAACTTATATTCGTGCCCCTCTCTCTCTCTACAATAAACTGGTACTTCTAATGCAAGCAAAATCATTAAATATACTGGTAGCTCACATAAGACAATCAAAATAATCAAATGCATACTCAGCATGGTATTAAATAAAATTGCCCTCAGTGGCAGGAACGAAAGAAACAAAAGAACTTGTAACACTCGCTAATGTAAACTCCGCGAATGACACGGATACATACTGCATAATCCCCTAGCCCAGCTGTAATGGCTGCATCCGTGGGAACGGAAAGGCGGACAACGTAACAATATATATATATATAATGATGAGAGAGAGAGGAAAGGTAATGTTGAAATAAAGATAAATACGAGGAAGAGAAAGAAAAGAACACAAAGAGAAGTAGGAATGAAGACAGGATTTAATGGACTGAGTGGCCAAGGACTGGTGAAGCCACGTTATGATGTGGCCCGTGCACAACCCTTTAGGTGGAAAGATGGTCCGTGAATTTTCCCCAGTAATTATTAGCATAAAGAGAAGCAAACATTAACAGACTTATTGGTCATTTCTGGGCTATTTATTATAGGGAAATTATATCTAACAACTATATATAGAGGTATAGACAAAGCAAGAATAGCAGGAAAGCTACCCACATCCACACCAAACTCGACAGTCCAACCGGCAGGGAAAAGTAAGGACTTCCATGCACCATAGGAGGACGGTCATGGAAATTTTATTGGCAAGAATTAATGCAAATCCTATTGTGCACTATCATAATCTGGCAGGGAAAGTAGCAATACGTCGACAATAATTACAATATGGATAGATTTAGATCTTCGAATGTGTCCTAGAATATGATGTCTCTCTCTCTCTCTCACTCTCTCTCCATATATATATATATATATATATATATATATATATATATATATATATATATATATACACACACACACACACACTAGTGCTTCCCTGCAAATATTTGCTGGACTAACTAATAGCCTTTCCGTCATAAAATGTTTGCAAACACCATTATCTTTGTTCCATTACCTTCACTGAGCCCACAGTGACCAATTCAGAACAGAAAGTCGAAGAAATGAATTTGTCAGATTTTTGCTTTTGGCTTTTTTATACAATTTGGCGCCGTCGCATCGCGCGGGATCGTCAAAATTTTTTATTATTCTGACATTCCCTGGACGTACCCCGACCTAATACAGAAATAATTAGGTTGACATCTATTACCGTTTCTCGTAAAACAAGCGAACAAACGAGGAGACTGACTCAAATACACGACTTGACCTTATTATATGTATGTATGTATCTTTCTATATCTATCTATCTATCTATCTATATATATCTATATCTATCTATCTATCTGTATATCTATCTATTTATCTATCTATCTATATATGTACAGTATATATACAATAAGCCTGTAACATTCCACTGCAGGACATACGCCTCTCCCAAACACTTTCACTTATCCCGGTCATGTACTATTTCTTTCCATTCGAAAACTCAGGAACACCAACGAATTTTCTGTTTTCGTCGCATACTCATTTTTTTTTTTTTTTGGTCGAGGACCCTGTATCTCCGGATTTAAATTTTTGTCATAACGCCACCTAGTTGCTGGTCTTGCTTTGCTTTGGTCTTTTTGAATCAGTTATTACCTAGTCTGTTACTTTTCTTGCTCATCTGTTGTCGTGTCTCCTACAAGTATGGCCCGCCCACTGCCATTTCTTCTTTTAAGTTGATTTTATTATGTCTTCTACTTAAGTCCGTTTTCTAATCCAAGCTTAGTTTTCCTTATCTCTTAAAGTGACTCCTATCATCTATCTTTCCATACCTCTCTGGGGACATCTCAACTTCTTTTCCAGTGGTTTGGCCCATTGTCTATGTCTCTGAACCATATTTCATTAAGAGGAGAATGCATTGATTAAAAACTTTTCCTTTTTAACACAGTGGTAAAGTGCCCTTTAATGTTTTATTCTGCATGCAAAATTCACTTCAACCCAGCTTCATATGTCACTTATTTTAGGTTCGAGTGGCGGGTTGGTCCGTACAAATTGCCCGAGGTAAACACATTCAGCAACTAATTCAAAAACTTTATCTTGTAGTTCTGTTTCCTCAATTCAAGCCTTAGTTTTGTCTTTTTCTTACTCATCTTAGTCCAGCGCAAAGCCTTTCTCAGTTTAGGTCTTCTGTCAGTTCTTGCAGTTGTCCATTTAAGTGACTTACAAAAGAGAATGATGTAATTTGCGAACCTGAAGTACCTCAGAAGATATTCTCTCCTATTTTAATCCCTCTATTGCTCCAGCTGAGCATTCTAAATACATCCTCTAAACATGTTATAAACAGATTTGTTAGTAAAGTGAATATCCTTTCCAGTACATTGCCTGAAATTCTTTCTCAGAGTAAGTCAGCCAGAACGTTCCGGTACTAGAACTTGACTCTCCCGAAATTTTTCCACTTAGGATACTGTCTAGATACGTAAAATCCATCCTACACAATTTACCAACCAACAAATCTCCAGGTCCGGATGACATTCCTCCAAATGTTTTGAAAAAGTATTCCCTAGAACTTGCTCCTGTTCTAGCTAAATTATTCAGACTATGCCTACGCACTCCTTCATTCCCTAATTCATGGAAGGAAGCCAATATCCGCGCAATTCCGAAGAAAGGGGTTCATCTGACCCCTCTGATTTCAGACTAATAGCTACCACATCTTCTTTTGGTAAAGAATTTGAGATTGTAATTAATAAGCACATAGTTAAACATCTTGAATCCAGTAACTTAACGACAGACAGCATGGTTTTCGCCACAATAGATCCACTGTTGATATGCTCAATCTCCTGACTCACACCATCCATCAGTCAATTGACAAACATGGAGAAACTCATACAGTAACCCTTGATATTTCTATACCGTTTGACAGTATGGCACCGTTCCCTGCTATCCAAACTCCCTTGCTATGGCCTATCATCTTTTGTTCCTATGATTTCCTCATATCTCAGCAACTGAAAAATAAGAGTAAACATGTATATTCCAATTTCCACTTGATTAATACCGGCATGCCTCGAGGATTAGTTCTGACTCCAACCCTACTCATAATTCATATTAATGAGCTCTTACCTGTTTATCATAATCCCATTCTTTCATCTGCAGATGACTAACACTTCACAGTTCATTCACACTTAAACACCCACATAAAGTTTAATATCTCTAATGCACAACTCAGTACAGCAGTCTCCATAAATCAAAACTTATCTTAGATCGCTGAATGGGGACAAAAGAACATTGTCTCATTTAATGCTGGTAAAACCAAATATATACAATTTTCTAATAGACAGATATTGTCTGATTCCTATATCACTTTCAGTGTTACTAATAATCCTACATCTAAAAGTACTGAAATTCTCGGTGTTTCACTTAACAGTGTCCTCAGCTGGACCTTTCATGTTAGATCACTTGCTAAAACCGCTTCAAGGAAACTTTGATTATCGTACAGAGTTTGTAACTATTTCGCTGATGAGCAGTTAGCTATAATTTACAATAGACATATGCCCTCTGAGCTGGAATATTGCTCACCCTTGTGGAATGGATGTGGAGAGGTTGCACTAAAACAACTAGACAAAATTCAGAACTAAGCTATTATAATTATTAATAACCCTACTATTACAAATAAACTGCCTCCCCTACAGGTAAGAAGGAATGTTGCCGCCATTGAATTATTTTATTGATACTTCTATCACAAATGATCAAATGAAGTTGTATCCATTATGCCACCTCTCCATGTCTTCCCCCGTGCTACATGGGCATCTGGTAGCGCTCATGACTGGACTCTCACACTGCCATAATGCAGAACTTCTGCCTATCAGTAATCTTTTATTCACCGAACTGCATCTCTTTGGAATTCCCTTCCCCAGAGTGGTTTCCTCCCAGACTTCAACCCACGGCTGTTCAAGTTCAGCTGTTGCAGTTTTTTTAATGACTGAAGAACACCAGGAAACTGGTGTACGAATTATTTTTGTATTACTTTTTTTCTTTCCTCTGTTCTGTTATTAAAAATATATATATATCTCCCGGTTTTATATTTTTATTGGGATTTTTGCACTGTCTGGAGCTTAATGGTCGCTGAACTATCTCTGTTTACTCGTATGTCTTCCAACATTCTACAGTAGATATCATCTATACCCTGTCTACGAATTGCGCTCAGTACCACTGTTGTTTTTACTGCGTCGACGGGTTTTCATAATCAATGAATGCCATACACAAAGGTTTCCATTACTCACTTGGCTTCTCAGATATTTGATTTATTTTATGTATGTGGTAGATGGCTAAGAATCCACTTCGAAAGTCTGCTTTATTCCCTTGTCTGGTTTTAGTCTAACGCGTCTGATATTCTACTGGCGATGACCTTTGTGAATAACTTGTTTGTAACCGACAACAGGCTAATTGGTCGGTAGTTTTTAAGACGTTTCAGATCTCCATGATCTGAAATGTATTTAATGTATTTCATGTACTACTGTATTTTTCCAGGCCGTTGGAACTTTTCCTTCTCTAAGACAGTTCGTAAAGGGTTATGATAGATTTTCTAGGGCATTCATGCCTGCATCTTTGATTATATCTACTGCGATATCGTCTTTTCCTGTTGCTCTTCCTCTTTTCATACTTTACAGATCTGTTTGGGTCTCTTCTATAGTTATAGCTAGAATTTATTTAGATATGGGGTTTCCTTCAACACGTGGGTTGCCGTATGAACTGCATATTATTATGTGACTATACAATTCTTCCGCCACTCTAATAGTTTCTTCCCTATTATGTGTTCTTTCATCATTTAAAAAAAAAACATACATCATATTTTTCCCTATCCCCAGTCTTCTCTTTGCTGTCTTTATGCTAGTGCCTGATATTAAGGTTTGGTTTATTTTCTGAGTGTTGCATTTCCTCACATGTTGCTTTTCTTGTTTATGGTCTTCGTTGATCCTATCTATATCTATATACCTAGGCTGCTTCCCCCAAGGAAAGAGAGGTAGCCGAGACAGGACGACACACTCCCCATTTACTCATCCATTCAAACACATTCATTCGCATCTTAGCCCCAAAGGGGGGAACGGACAGATCCTCACCGCACCACACCGCACAAGGGTCAACTGTGCAATGCAATCAGTGACATCCGCAGCAGGGCCCGACAGCAGAACTGGTTTACCCCTGCCACATCATAACAGATCCATGCCCTTACCCACACCTGACCTGACTAGCTGATCAGACCAAATGCGGGAGAATATCCCCTCAGGGCTGCGTAATCACTTACTCATTCACAATTTTTCTCCATTTATTTCTGTCACGCACAGCCACACTTCCCTGCTCAACAGACATCCCTCTCGCATCCAACGCTCTCTTTACACTGTCCATCCATCCTATTCGTGGTCTTCCTCTCAGCCTTACACCTCTCACATCAGATCTAGTTATCTTTTTCACCAATCGCTCATTATCCATTCTCTCCATATGCCCAAACCATCGCAACATCCTCTGCTCAACTCTACCAGCGATCTCCCAAACAATTCCAATTCTCCTTCGCACTTCATCATTTCGCACCCGATCCATACGCGTCACTCCACACATACTCCTCAGACACCTCATCTCCATTGCATTCAAACCTTTCCTCTCTGCTACACCCATATTCCATGTTTCATCCCCATATAACGCAGTCGGTACCACAACACCCTCATACAGCCTTCTCTTTACATCCATTCTAAGCAAACGACATTTAAACACTTTTTTCATTCCTCCCAGCACCTTTCCTGCTTCATTTATTCTAAACTTCATTTCTGCATCTATTCTTCCATCCACAGCAACATGTGACCCTAGATATTTAAAACAATCTACCTCCTCAAGGAACTCACCATTCAAAACTATATTCATCTCCCTACCATCTATCAACCTCGTACACTCTTATTCTCATTTACTTTCAATTTCCTCCTTTCACACACCTTCCAAACTCCTCTACCAACTGTCGCAATCTCTCTTATGAATCAGTCACCAGTGCAGTATCATCTGCAAACAGCAGCTGCTTCAGATTCCACTCTCCACCATCAACATTCACCAGACTCAGACCTCTACCTAAAACTCTTGCATTCACCTCCCTTACAACACCATCCATGTAAATATTAAACAACCAAGGCGACATCACACATCCCTGTCGCAGCCCCACTCTCACGGGAAACCAATCACTCACAGCATTTCGCACTCTTACACACGCTCTACTATTTACATAAAAACTTTTCACCCCTTTTAGTAACCTACCATCAAGTCCATACAATCTTAAAACAGTCCACAAAGCCTCCCTATCAATTCTATCATACGCTTTCTCTAAATCCATGAATACCCAAAACACATCCTTGCCTTTCTCTAAATACTTTTCACACACTTGTCTCACAGCAAACACCTGATCAACGCATCCCCTCCCTCTCCTAAAGCCACACTGCTCATCACCAATCACTCCCTCTGTACCCTCTCTAACTCTCATAATTAACACTCTACCATACACCTTACCTACAACACTCAACAGACTTATACCCCTAAAGCTAGTACATTCACACTTATCACCCTTGCCTTTATACAACAGGACCACACAAGCACTTGCCCAGTCAATTGGCACCATACCTTTCTCAAAGCACACATTCAACAATCTTACTAACCAGTCAACAATAGTCACTCCACCATCCTTCAGGCATTCCACAGCACACCCATCCATACCTGCAGCTTTCCCTGTTTTCATCTCCTTTACTGCCTTCTCCACTTCCTCCTTCGTGATCAAAGAATCATTTAACTCTCCCAACACATTTATTCCTTGCACCCTTCCATCCGCCGCAATCTCAGCCACCCTTTCCTCCTCTACATTTAACAATCTTTCAAAATACTCTGCCCATCTCTTCCTTACTGCATCCATTTCAATTATCATCCTTCCATCCTCTGATTTTACTCGTTCTTCCTTCCCAGACTCTCCCTTTCGCACCGTTTTCACCTCCATCCAAAACATTTTCTTATTCTGTTGAAAATTCTCTGTCAGCCGCCTACCCTACCTCTCATCTGCTGCCACTTTTGCATCACGCACAGCCCTTCTCGCTCTATTCCTCTTTTCTTTATACCTTTCATATGACATCTCATCCTTCCTCTGCAGCCACACTTCATATGCACGTCTCTTCTCAGCCACAGCCATACTTACCTCCTCGCACCACCATTCACTTCCTTTTCTTACACCACCACCCACACGTCTCACACCACACACCTCTTCTGCATGCCCCACCACAGCACTCTTAAACAACTGCCATTCCTCCTCCACGCTGCCATTTTCCCGATCTTTCACTGCGTTCCACTCATCTTTCAATTTCTCCTGATTCTACTGTTTCTATATTATCACTTGTAGATATTACTTTCACGTTTCTACGTTTCTCCCTTAATAGTTTCGTTACATTTGAGAGTTTACTATTCCTATGCTTTACTGCCTCCCGTTCTTTATCAAGTGCTGCTTCCTTCAGTACCTTAGGTGAAACTTTCATTATTTGTTAAATGTCGAGGATTTCTTCATTGTTAACGACTATATACCTTTATGGATGCTGATACGATATGCTGTTTTCCCATTACGTAAATTAGTTACGTAAGGAAGCATCGTTCGTACAAGGCTATTTTTTCCAAATAATTTTTCAGTTAACATTTAAACATTGTATGATCACTGCCAACATTTACTTTACTGAGGACAGTTACATCTTTCACATCACGTCGGTTTTAAGTATGAAATAAAACTCATTCTTTAAGCCATCTGGAGAATTCCAAGTCCATTTATTATATGTTCTCTTCTCAGTGAAGGTTTTCATAAATTTTAGCCACCGACTTTCCGCAGATTTTACAAGAGCTTGACCATTTTCATTTCCTGAAATTACACCATGATTCCCAACTGAATCTCTCCTGTTACTCCTTTTCCTACTTAAACATTGAAGTAGCCCATGATCATAGTATAGTGGGTCTTTCCTTTGCCAGTAAATGATTTTACATCTTCGTAGAACTTAACAACGTCCTCATCGCCATAACTAATTGTTGGCGCATACACTTGAACATCCTTTAATTTGTATCTATCGTTTTAATTTCATTTTGACTGTAAATAATCATTTATGCCAAGAAATTCTACAGTTTTCTTCTCAAGACGTTTGTTAACTAAGGATCCTACTCCATGCTGTGTCGTGCTAGCCTCATGTTTGCCCCTCTGTGATAATACATATTCACTGTTTCATACTTTCTGCTCTTTAATCTGATTTCATTAAAGCATACCTACGATATCCCATGTGGCAGTGGACATTCCACCAATCAGTACTAAAAGGTCAGCTTCCATTCTTATAACCCTTACATTGTAGATGCTGATAGTAAGCAACCTATGGTGACCTGGTCCTTTAATCCTGGAGACTCTGCATCCCGTGCTCCAGAACTGCGATGATCACCACCATGACCGAAAACTCTTTTGCTGCTGGGGCCTTTGTCTTGGGTATCCGTCCATGATGTTATTTGGGAGGAATGTAGCCAATATACACATCCTGCCTGGCTTACGTCTCAGAAGGGGGGAGTGCTTTTAATCTTGCTGCTGCTACTATAGTCTCACCAATCTAAAACCAAGGTTTGGGTAGAGTCCAGCCGGGGATTTCCCGGCGTACAATGGTGCCTTGTTTCCTATACTCTGATTGGCTAGTGGCTGACCTGACACCGTTAGAGGTCGCCGCTCACATCTCGCCACCTGGCCTGACATGACTTCACCCACTTCTGTGTGTGTGTGTGTGTGTGTGTGTTTGTGTATGTGTGTGTGTGTGAAGACAAACTAATTTAAGTTATAAATATAACCAAAATAATGAATTTAAAAATCGCATTCTCTCTCTCTCATATAATTTATGATTCCCAGTATGGGCCTGGATGTTGCCGCTCGTGAGTGTTTTAACTTATTTATTTCTATTAAGAAAATAGCGTATGTTCTACTGATTCCTTCAAATTATATTATAAACGTAATTGTTACATTACTTTCCCAACTTAGAACTACCGTGAAAGTCGGTAAAAGTAACTACATTTTTTTAGCAACACTGTAAAATATGTATGCCACGTTTCTTTATTGATGTACAAGAGCCATACGCATTACAAGTTTACCTTCCTTTGATATGCTAGAATACTTACGTTTATATTGTATTAGTATGTGTGTACCTATCTGTGATGCCTATTACATATATAACAGAATCTACTCATCGCTCGTTTAGGAAGTATGGCATGGCTGCACCCAGCGCCAGGCCCCACCCAAACCTTTATTTTAAATTGGTGCGACTATAGGTCCTTCTGGTATGGTTGGAACTATCTATTATGGCCCTATTAAGTCGAAGCAGAACTCAAGCCTGCTCACCTTTGCTCTGGTGTACACTCGTTGTTTCATATTTACCTATCAGAGTTTGTTCGAAGATTATTAAGTTATGAAGGATGTGCCAAATCCTTGCCATACACGCCACCGCACAACAAGCATCTAGTCATCTCGATTCCTTGTCAGGTCCCTGGCTTCATCAGCTTTTATGCCTGCCATTCTCACACACTCATTTATCATATTTAATTTCCCCCACCTTCTTGTTGACCTATCAAACCTCCTCCCATCTTCAAACTCACATATACCCTTTTCACCACTATATCCATACTTTTTCTATGACAATACCATCTAAGCATTTCTCTTCATACTTCGCATCTTCCACGAATCGCATTATATCTTGAGAACTGTCTGCACTCCAAACATGTTTCTCAAGAATCCCACCTCCACCACTCTTGAGTTTTCGTTTTCATGTCACACCAGAGTCTCACGCCCATTCTTTAGTGGAGGTACCAATACTCCCTCATGCAGTTCTCATGCCACTGACTCGCTCATATTACTGTTCCACCAACCTCGTTCTCCCCTTGTCCCACTCTACTTTTCACTTCCTGTGCGCATTTACCTCTGTTTTCCATCACTCCACCCAGGCACTTAAACTCTGTCAACAGTCCAAAATTTTTCTCCGTTCACCAAAACATCACACTGGGAATCACCTTCTCTCTCAACAACCATCACTTTACTTTTATCCATATTGAGTTTCAAGGCACGACACTCACAAACGTCAAAGGATTTGGCACCTTTCAATATTGGTCAGCATCACAGGATCATCTGCATATATAAGATTTAAACTACTATACGCCCTTTACCTTGTACTATTATTTTTATATCTTTCTTCCCTCATTTCCAAGTTTACCTGTCACAACCTCATCCACATAAATGCGAAATATTCAAAGGGACATCACAAATTCTTGTCTTAGTTCAACACTACCCACTAGCTCAGGCAACCGCTTATCCTGCTCTTACACAAGCTTCATTACATTCATAAGAACTGGTTACAGCATTGATCACCTTTCCCTATACACCATACATACTATTAATTAATAGTGAATATAAAGTTATATCAGTATTTGTGATCTGGGTCTACGATACGTAAGAGTGTGATAAAATTTTATTTGTGAACTCGATTCTTTACATTTATTTCTTATTCCTAACACTGCTTCCTACATTGTATACTGCTTTGTCCTTCTCTCCGTATTCACACACTTCTGTTCTACATTCTCCATTAAATCTTTTCCTCATTTCTTTGCAGCGCGTTTCCATTTTCTTTCCACAGTTAGTCTCTCCCACAGCTGTCCATCATGTCGCCCTCTCACACATTCCATACGTCGTAAAAACTTCATCGACTTCCTCTCCCCTCATTCCATTCGATCATTATTTTTACCTTCCTTCTTCAGCACTACCTTTTGTTTTTCCTTTCCAGCATCATATTTTTTTACCTGTATACAATCTGTGAATATACATACTGACTTTGCGTCCTACTAAGAGTCATCTAACGCAGCTTATTA
Organism: Coenobita brevimanus; assembly: GCF_032717465.1. Lineage (NCBI taxonomy): Eukaryota > Metazoa > Arthropoda > Malacostraca > Decapoda > Coenobitidae > Coenobita > Coenobita brevimanus. The sequence continues at coordinate 12,597,273 of NC_137008.1, read as the reverse complement.
GAAGACTGTAATAATATACAAAGATATGCTTGCGTTTCTCAGTGTACAGTCAACAATAAGGAGTATCCTAACACTGAGCAACTTAAAACATGACAATAAGTAAGAGGATTGCACATTGAATCATGATCATTATCAAAATCATCATCATGATCAGTTCCTCTCTAATTCATATGTAAGTGATGGTGTGAAGTAGGATCCAAATCTGACTTCATAAGATTTTATTCCACTCATAAATACCGGAAAGGGAAGGCAAAATGTGTTGGTATACTCCGCCCTCAGTTTCTATTTCTATTCACCCTCTGGCCGAAGTCCTTAAACATATGAGAGCAGTGAAACACAACTGACATCTTCAGATACTCCGATGCACAAGAAGCAGTGGAAATGTTATGAGCATCGTTTTTTGTGTCAATTATTTAAAAAAAAAAAATGCAGAGCTTGCCCCACGCTCACGAGGGTTCCCAATCCTGTCTCATCTCAAGCTCTGAAAACTGAACCAGCAACACAATGGGTGAAGATCTGAAGTACCTATTAGTGATTGGAGGGAAAGAGGAAAGGGTGGTGTTGGGTTTATCTGTGTGTGCATGATCGTAGTGGACCGGCAGAATTAGGCATAGAGAGAAATCTGTGGAAGACGGAGTGGAAACCTTAGTAGAAATTGGTAAATTTAATTATGAATCAAATGATTACCGGTAATACAGTAAGTCGTTGCTCAGGTTACCAAAGATGAAGAAGAAGGCCTTGGACAGCTGTGGCAGAATTGGAGTTTTCTTTCTGCTCTTTTGTTCGTGTATTCGAGCTGTACACGCTACAGTTGTGGACTGATTTTGACATCTGAGGTGTCTGATGAATCCTTTACACCTGATGGTGTGCTGCCATCTTAGTAGTTGACATGCTCGGGTCATAGTGACAAATCAGCAAGTTTTGCTTTTGCCACGAAAGATCCACCATTGATATACTCAATCTCCTGACTCACACCATCCATCAATCAGTTGACCAGCATGGAGAAACTGATGCAGTTGATATTTCTATAGCTTTTGACATGGACTAACGCATTTTGTTCCTCTGCTTTCCTCATATCTCAGCGACAGAAAGATCAGAGAAAAAGTAGATGATGTATATTCCAATCTTCACTCAATTAACGCCGGCATGCCACAAGGATCAGTCTTCGCCTCAATCCTATTCTTAATTCATATTAAGAATCTTATATCTGTCACCCATAATCCAATTCATTCATATGCAGATGACTCAACACCACAGTTCATTCACACTTAAACACCCATTTACAAAGTTTAATATCTCTGACTCACAACTCAGTACAGCCATTTCCTTAAATCAAGACTTATCTAGGATTACTGAATGGGGACAAAATAACCTTGTCTCATTTTATGTTAGTAACACCAAAACATACAATTTACTAATAGACAGATATTGTCTGATTCCTATCTTACCGTCAGTGCTACTAATATTTCTATCTCCAAACGTATTGAAATTCTCGGTGTTTCACTTAACAATGCCCTCAGCTTAACCTCTCATGTCAGATCACTTGCTAAAACCGCCTCAAAGAAACTTGGATTATTGGATTATTATCGTAGTTTCATCACTGGCGAGCAGTTAGCTATACTTTATAAGAGTCATGTGCACTCAGCTGGAATATTGCTTACCCTTGTGGAGCGGATGTGGAGAGGTTGTACTAAAACAAGATAAAAGTGAGATCAAAGATGTTAGAGTTATAAGTAACCCTGCTATTGCAGTTAATAAACTACCTCTCCTACATGTAAGAGGGAATGTTGCCTCCTTTGTATAATTTTACAGATACTTTTATGGCAAATGCTCAGACGAAGTTGCATCCGTTGTGCCATCTCTCCACGCCTTCCCCCGTGCTACGCGGCCATCTGTAGTGCTCATGACTGGATTCACATTGCCATACTGCAGAACTTCTGCCTATCAGAATTCTTTTATTCCCCGAACTGCATCTCCTTGGAACTCTCTTCCCCTGAGCTGTTTCTCCCCAAACTTCAACCTATAGCTGTTCAAGTCCAAGTGTAACAGATTTTTTATGAATGGAGGACACCAGTAATCTGAAGTATGGATTATTTATTCATTTTTTATTCATTTGTTTTACTTCCTCTGTTCTGTTATATAAAAAAGTTAAAAGATTAGAAGAAAACTTTATCATTCGCGAGAGTATACCCATGAAACTGGAAAGGACAATCCAAACTGGAAATGATGCACAATATAATGTCATTTATTTTCAAATTACAGTGCTGGAGACTGGCAAATTATAAAACCTTCAATAAGCCCTTCTGTTGCTACTTCTTTAAGCAAACCCTTTATATGATAATGGATTAACTTGCACCTTAATAACTTCTGATAAAAGGATCACATAATGTAACACAGTGCCTGCAACCCCTAAGATCACCATATAACAGAATCCCTGGGGGCCTAGCATGGCAGCACATCTAGTATTAGTAAATGGCAAGTAATTGAACACAACAGTTCTTCAATCCTATGTTCTAAATAACGCCAGACAATATTATTAACCTAGAATGATACATCCTCTTTTTGATGGAATAGAAAGCAACCTCAATAAACCTTAAAGCATAAAGACTGCACCTTTACATTCCAATTCAGCTAATACCAGAAGGCTTTATTAAGCTTGGATAAAAGGTCATGAAGTTCAGGGAGGTGGAAATAATCTCAGCTGAATCATATTTAGTGGCTATTTGCGTATACAGAAGCCAAAATAAACGTGAATAGTATATCCTTGTATATGAAACAATAATAATACATGTATTGTAAGATATTTAAAATACATCCTCATCACCATCGTCATCATCACCTCTTTTCCCACCAAAAGATGGGATGATGTAATGGTCACATGACCTTACTGAGCAAACTTTCAACTAATAACCTCCTTTACTCAACATATTTCACAAATCTCATTTTTTTTTTTTCGTATCATATCCCCTGTCTACACGCTACACACATTCCTTCAATATCTAATATCTGCTGTTATTAGTCTCCACCTACTGCATAAGTGGAGACTATTGTTTTCGCTGGTATTATAATTTTTCCAGCCCCAGAGTCTTGCGACTATTCCAGGAGAACCGGAGACTGGGCTAGGAATCTGAAGGGCCCAGATTATGTGTCGTGGCATGGACCATTGCTGTTAGAAAAAATTTCAAATCTCCCCAGTGAGATCAAGGTCACTGTAAGAAACAGTAAGTGGAGACTAGTGACTGTCCGTAGGACAGTTACAGAGTTCTAGTTACTCTTGATCTGAGACGTTCATGCCAGACAGCTGTCATATCTGTAGGCTAATGTAGGCATTGAAATTCCTTTAATTCAAGCATCTGGCAGTTGCCAAACTCCGTCATATCAAGGCCTGCATAGCACCAGCCACATTCCTTCCCTATGCCCCTTACCTAACCACAATCCCTACAAATCTTTTTAAAACTGCTAGAAACCAAGCAAAATCAGTAATCATACTTTCTTCACAACCAAGCATCAAAACTATTAAATAATCCATATGACGAAAGATTATTTTGGTTTATTCTCAGTTCCTTCAATAGTAAGTTTAACAAGCCATCACCCATTTCCCCACTACAGTCATGAGACAGAAACATTGTAACTGACTTCCATGGGAAAACTAACATTCTTGTCAGTACGTCTGTCATAAATTCTAACTTAGAAGAAATCAACCAGAACGTTCCTGTACTAGAAACTGACTCTCGCAAAACTGCTTCACTAAAGATACACACCAGACATGTAAAAATAAATCCTAGCCAGTTTACTGCCATACAAAACATCAGGTCCAGATGAAATTCCTCCCATATTAAAAAAAAAAAAAAAAAGATTCACAGAACTTGCTCCAGTTTTCTTCAGACTATGCATACGTACGTTTTCACTCCACAATTCTTGGAAAGAAGCCAACATCCACCCAGTTCCAAAGAAAGATCCCTCCGAATACAAACCTATATCAATCACACCTCCCCTGGGAAAGTTATTTGAGATTAACATTAACATGCACATTGTTAATCATCTGGAATCCTACAAGTTTTCAATGACAGATAGAATGGTTTTCGCCAAGAAAGATCCACCTTATACACTCACTCTCATTCTCATCACTCTTGCAATCCATCAGTCAGTTGACCAACATGGAGAAACTGATGTAGTACCCTTCGATTGATATTTCTAAAGCTTTTGACAGAGCATGGCATCGTTCCTTGATATCCAGATTCTCTTGCTACGCCCTGGCATCTTTGTTCTACAATCTCTTCATATCTTAGCAAAAGGAAAATAAGGGTAAAGCTAGATGATGTATATTCAAATTTATGTACAATAAATTTAAATTAATGCAGGTGTGCTACAAGCTTTGGTTCTGGTTCCAACCCTGTTTCTTGCTTAAATTAATGATCTCCTGTGTCATTCACTCGTTTTCGGATGACTGACAGTTCATTTACACTTAACCACACATTTACAAAGTCTGACATATTTAACTCCCAGCTAAGCACAACAATCTCCGTAAATCAAGGCTGTTTAAGAGCACTGAATGGGGATAAAATACTCGTAACATTGCCTCATTTAATGATAGGAAAACTAGATACATCCAGCTTACTTAAAGACAAATATTGCTTGAATCTTCTATTACTCTCAATGCACCCAATAGTCCAATCGCCAACAGTACTGAAATTCTTTGTGTTTCGCTTAACAGTACTCTCAGTTGGACCTTTCGTATAGGATCAATTACTACCACCGCGCCAAAGAAGCTTTATTATTGTTCATCCGTCACTTCTTCACCGACTAGCAGTAAGCTATAATCTGCAAAAGTCATGAACACTCTCAGCCAGAAGATAGATCACTTTTGGAGTAGATGTGGAAATATTTCACTAACTGAACAAAACTCATGTCAAAACTGTAAGAATAACAAATATCCCAGCAATTACAGGTGAATTACCTTTCCTTCAAGTTAGAATGTTGTCTCCCTTGCAATACTTTACAGATACTTTTATGGCAAATGCTCGGGTGAAGTTGTATACACTGTCCCACCTCTCCACTCCTTCCCCCGTGCTATATGGACATTAGGTGACACTAATGACATGGCTGTCACACTGCCATATTGAAGAACTGGTGCTAATCAAATATCCTTTATTCCCGGCATGGTTTCTCTTTGGTATTCTCTTCCCCAGATTAGATCCACTTCAATCTTCAACCCACAACATTTCAGGTTCAATTGTAATTTTTTTTTTAATGAATGGAGGCCACCTGTAGTTGGTGTATGTAATTTTTTATTTTTATATTTAATTTGTTTTTCCTTCCGGTGTTCATTTTCGGTTAAAAAAAGAAGAATTCAAAAATATAGCCAATAACGTGAACTTTTTAATGTTAACCTCATAACTGCCAATAATGAAAGAGCAACACACAAAAAAAGGCATGCACAATGCCTAGGAAAAAGAATATGTTGTACAGGATATAATATAGAATACATAACACCATTTAACGTAATAAGCAGTCATCTGGCTAATAGTTTCTGACATTAAATCTTGTAGCACAATAAAATTATAAGCATACAGTAAGATAGCCATCACTTCTACTATAGTTTGCCGCTGTGTAGACAGAGCATCATAAATGTCTTATCGGACGTAACTAATGACAAGACACGGACAGCAAATGTCACACTTCCTCATTACACATGACAGTAGACCATCCCCTGAATTATGGCTAACGATACTCAGTAAGTTTCAGGAAAGATTTATTAACAAATAGGGGACTAGATTCAGGCCTAGCATACTGTTTTATAATTATGCAGTTGCTCAAGATGCAAAATACGTCAGTGGTCAGTTTCCAGCACACGTTGCAGTTGAGTTCCTGGCGTGGTCAGCCTCACTTATCAGCTGCTATACTCCTTTTGCTTTAACTTGGTCCAGATTTTCATCCTTTTGTAGCTTATTTTACGTACCTCAGTGGAAGGAAAAGACAATACTAATGATTTACATCCAGTTCATTGCACCTTTTCATGAATAGCACCATATTTTAATTCTAATATGTTATTATAACTCAGCATTCAAAATGGAGACATGACAGGTATTAGTCAAATAAGAGTTAAAAAAAAGAATATAGTGGCAGCACCTCACAGCACTTTTATTTTCGTCCACAGACAATAAGAAGCTTATGACTTGCAAGAGTGGCTGGTAGTCATGGACCGTTCTGACGTTACCCCTTTAATCATCAACTCTCCTGTCGACCTCGTTTGACTCGATACCAAAATATAACGAAAATCTTACTCACGTTGTTAAACAAATATTTTATTACAAGGCCAGTTATACATATATGCTTTTTTATAATAATATATCTATCGATCTATCTATATACCTAGGCTGCTTCCCCCAAGGAAAGGAAGTTAGCCGAGACAGGACGACACACTCCCAGTTTACTCATCCACACATTCATTCACATCTTAGTCTCAAGGGAAGAAGAGACAGACCCTCACCTCACCACACCGCACGAGAGTCAACTGCACAGTGCAATCAGCGACGCGACATCCGCAGCAGGGCCCGACAGCAGATCTGATTTACCCCTGCCACACCATAATGGACCCATCCCCTTACCTGCACCTGACCTGATAAGCTGATCAGACCAAATGTGGGAGAATGTCCCATCAGGGCTGCATCATCATTTATTCATTCACAGTTTCTCTCCAGTCGTTTCTATCACATACAGCCACTCTTCCTTGCTCAACAGACATCCCTCTCGCATCCAGTGCTCTCTTCACACTGTTCATCCATCCTATTCGTGGTCTTCCTCTCAGCCTTACACCTCTCACGTCCGATCCAGTTATCTTTTTCACCAAACGCTCATCATCCATTCTCTCCATATGCCCAAACCATCACAACACCATCTGCTGAACTCAATCAGCCATCTCCCGACCAACTCCAGTTCTCCTTCGCACTCCATCATTTAGTCCTTATGCGTCACTCCACACATACTCCTCAGACACCTCATCTCCATTACATTCAAACTTTTCCCCTATGCTACAAAAAAATTCCATGTTTCAGCCCCATATAACACAGTCGGTACCACCACACCCTCATACAGAATTCTCTTTACATCCATTCTAAATGAATGACATTTAAACACTTTTTTTCATTCCTCCCAGCACCTTTCCTACTTCATTCATCCTAAACTTCACTTCTGCATCTATTCTTCCATCCACAGCAACATGTGACCCTAAATACTTAAAACAATCTACCTCCTCAAGCAACTCACCATTCAAAACTATATTCATCCTTCTATCATCTACCAACCTCGTACACTTCATCACTTTACTCTTATTCTCGTTTACTTTCAATTTCCTCCTTTCACACACCCTTCCAAACTCCTCTACCAACTGTCTCAATCTTTCCTTTGAATCAGCCACCAGTGCAATATCATCCGCAAACAGCAGCTGATTCAGATTCCACTCACTACCATCGGCATTCACCAGACTCAAACCTCCACCTAACACTCTTGGATTCACCTCCTTACAACACCATCCTTATAAATATTAAACAACCAAGGCGACATCAACATCACTGCTCAGCCCCACTTCATGGGAAACCAATCACTCACTGTATTTCCCACTCTTACACATGCTCTGCTATATACAGTACATACAAACTTTTCATTCCTTTTAGCAACCTATCATCAAGTCATATAATAATATATATATCAAGGAAACACAAAATATACTCCGTAATATAAAAATTAACAAACAACAAAAAACAATATATAGAACACAAAAACTAGTAAGCAAACATAATGCCAGTTACACTTGGTAACAGCCATCACAGTAACAACACCAACACAATATTCCGTACATAAACAAGTTTAACATTGTTTGTTAATTGGAAAAAGCTGTGTATCTCCAATGTGTGTGTGTGTGTGTGTGTGTGTGTGTGTGTGTGTGTCTGTAAACATACTGTGAGTGACATTTCATTTATTTCACTTCAAGCCATTTCGGGAATCGATGTTCTCTCTCTCTCTCTCTCTCTCTCTCTCTCTCTCTCTCTCTCTCTCTCTCTCTCTCTCTCATACGATATACTGAAGAAAATACTATAAAGGTATCAGCGTCCATATTTAAAAATGTGAAGTATGTTCAAGTGAACTAGCTTAATGATTTTTTTTTTATTTTAGCGAGGTAATAAAGCCTGTGCTCTTCCGTTTTTTTTTTTTCTATTTAGATAGGTACAAAGTAACACCTAGTATCATTCTATAAGTTTTGCAGCGGTGTGCTTTGCTCGGTTGTTGCATTAGTAGTTTCCAAGATAATTCTGTTTAGTTACTCAGCTTGGCAGCATTGAGCCTTTATTCAACAGTGGAGTGGCAAATGTACAGAAAAGTTACTCAAATAGCATATTAAGTTTTACAATCTTTCTAACGATGTGTAGACATCAGTTGTAACTTTAATAGTTTCTGCTTTAACTCACTATTGTGAGTTTGCCTCTTTTTGTTTTTTTAACGGTAGTGGTAATGAAATTTAAGAAAAGTCATTTATATAATACGGGTGAAAAAAACAGTCTAGCAGTAACACAATAAATCAGTGACAAAAGAATGTCTAGGTTGGTCTCCGCTTTCGATGGTCTCCCACAAATCCATGATATCGTTAATATATGCCTAAAGCTCCATTTTTTTTTTTTTTAATTCTAGGAGCAAGGAACCAAAGGCCATGAGCCCGCAATAACTGTTCCTTCCAAGAGAAAAACAAAATACAAAAGAGAGCCAATTTCAAGATCCGATAATTACGAGATGCCTGGACACACTGCGTTTGAAAGACTGGAGATCGTAGGAAGCAGTAAACACAGACAGAGGGAGACGCTTCCAGAGTTCACCCTGCCCTAGGGTGGGAAAGGAGGTCCGGATGATAATGATGACACTGATGTGATATAATGGGAGTGAATTCTTGGATAATTATAAAAAATCGTGTTCATGTAATCAGTGATAAATATACCTCTGGAAATCTGTGACATATTTCATTTGGCTATTTTTGCTGCCGTTGGCTATTTTTTAAACCCTACAGTAGACCTCTTAGAATGAAGGAAGAAATGAATGTTATAGATATATAGCCTCTACAGTTTAAAAAATCTCTTCAAGTCTAAGTGATGTTACCAGATGGAAAAAATTATAAATTTTTAGTGACGTCCCTGTAATCCAGTAGAAAACCTTCTTAGTTAATGCCGTATTATTATTACTTGTCTGAAGGAAGTCTCAAGTTTCTGACAGATAATAATACTTTCACCATTAAAATACTGCTGTGCTAGGACCAGTTTAAATTTTGAATCCAGTCTGAGCCAGAAGATTTTATTCATATGAGAGAAAGCAACTGGAGTCTGAGAGAGCTAACAGTGACAAGCGTGCATAGATATTTATATCAAAGTCTACTTTCTCTATTGGCTAGCCAGGGAACGAAGCAATTAAGGCAGATCAGAATCAGACATGTAGCTGGGCCATGGAACACATTACCAAAGCTGTGTTATGTTGGAAATTGATGAAGCCAAAGTGGATCTAAGGACTGAGATTATATATATATCTATATATATATATATATATATATATATATATATATATATATATATGTATATCTATCTATCTATATCTATCTATATCTATCTATCTATCTATCTATCTATCTATCTATATATAGCCAATAGAGAAAGTAATGACTTTGATATAAATATCTATGCACGCTTGTCACTGTTAGCTCTCTCAGACTCCAGTTGCTTTCTCTCATATGAATAAAATCTTCTGGCTCAGACTGGATTCAAAATTTAAACTGGTCCTAGCACAGCAGTATTTTAATGGTGAAAGTATTATTATCTGTCAGAAACTTGAGACTTCCTTCAGACAAGTAATAATAATACGGCATTAACTAAGAAGGTTTTCTACTGGATTACAGGGACGTCACTAAAAATTTATAATTTTTTCCATCTGGTAACATCACTTAGACTTGAAGAGATTTTTTAAACTGTAGAGGCTATATATCTATAACATTCATTTCTTCCTTCATTCTAAGAGGTCTACTGTGGGGTTTAAAAAATAGCCAACGGCAGCAAAAATAGCCAAATGAAATATGTCACAGATTTCCAGAGGTATATTTATCACTGATTACATGAACACGATTTGTATGTAAATATCCAAGAATTGACTCCCATTATATCACATCAGTGTCATCATCATCATCCGGACCTCCTATCCCACCCTAGGGCAGGGTGAGGAGTAACAACATCCAGACAGCCCAAGTTTGCCCAGTCCAATGGGCCAAGTTTCCATTCACTCATCATTCAAGCCCCCGGAATCCTGGCTCTATCTGATCCGCCAAAAACATTCACCACATTCTGTACCTTTACATAAACGTATCCGACTGAGTCATTATATCATGAGCTTCATAAAAAAAAAAAAATAAATAAATAAAAAAACTGCAAAACATTTTACGATCTCAGTAGGACGAATTTCTTTTATTTATTTGCTGTCATCAAATTATTTTAATCATCTTTAGATAACGATAGTAGTGAAGCTGCATAATTAATTCCTCAAGTATGAAAATCCCTTCTTCAGCTATCTGGTATCTGCAGTAATTTAATGGTAACGTGTCACCCTATTTAGTTAATAAATTCTCTTTGAAATGCTCTTTACGACTGTATGACGTTGTTTCATCTTGAGAGAAAAGACGAGTCATTGATTAGCCGTGAGTTGAAAGATGACTCTCTCTCCCCCCCCCTCTCTCTCTCTCTCTCTCTCTCTCTCTCTCTCATTACCATTACATACCGGTGTTTCAGGTGCGTCATCATCAAGGATGTTTATCCCCACTCGGTTATCAGTAATTTAGGCGATTATGAAGGAACTCTTTATACTTATCTTAGCATTAGTTTTGAGTGATTGATTGATTAATTGATAGATTGATTGATTAATTATGTGTGTGTGTGTGTGTGTGTGTGTGTGTGTTTATACTTGAGCAAAGAGGGTAAATATTCATTCATTCATTCATTCATTGCCAGACGCCATGTATCCCAGACGGGGTGGCCAAGGGCTTAGAGTTAATTGTTTTACGGGGAGGGGCACTAATCCTCCACCAACCCCACTTGACACGTAGGGATGGTATGCAAATAATGCATGAATTAGTAACCTTTCACTGAAACCAGATAATTTTAAAGTTTCTGATTATTTGCTCTAACCTAGTTTGAGAGAGAGAGAGAGAGAGAGAGAGAGAGAGAGAGAGAGAGAGAGAGAGAGAGAGAGAGAGAGAGATGGGGAGGGAGTGTTAGAAGAAACGCAGTTGTAAAAACAGAAATTAAAACTGCGAATCTATTAGCTGCCGGGACCTTGGGCTAAGTGAAAACCTCCTGGTACTTTGGCAGAGAGGGAGGTGGGGATCTTCTATGAGGGTGACATGACAGGGAACACCCTTGTAACTGTTCTGGAGGCTGTAGGGCGGCAGCAAGAATATTTTCAAAACAATCTCTCAGTAACACACAAAAAAATCAATGACAAAAAAATTTCTAGGTTGGTCTCTGCTTACGATGGTCTGTCATAAATCCATGGTATCATTAAGATATGCCTAAAGCTCCCATTTTTTTAAATAGTACATTTATCCTTAGAAAATCTTAATCTCCGTTAGAAAAAAAAAGCCTGCACATTTTATGTAGCTGTTTGCTATTGTTTTAGAAAACTCATCGGAGGATATGTTTTCCCCATCGTCATCAGTTGTCGAAGGAAGCTATACAGTATCTTTCCCGTGAATTTATTGCTCGCACAATATCGCAGTGTGGAAGATGTGGACACCCATCATCCACTCACTCACTGTAGGGCTATTCCAGGGTGACTCTACATTGAATGACAAGCAAAATGATCTTCTGTAGGCCAGAAAATCATTTAATACACTGTGTGGTAACAATATAACCAACCCATAAGTGTTCCTTACGTTTCAACAAGTAGGTTGGCTTAGGGTTAGCATCCTTCCCCATAAAACAACCAGCTAAAAACACAACCAGATACCTTGGACGCGAGCGGACCTGTAAGTGATGACCAAGGACAGGACAAAGGACACGATGAGGATGGCAACATGGAATGTGAGAGGTGCAAATGATGAGGTGAGAGAGGTAGAGATTGTCTAGGTGTTTGAGGATGCAAAAATGAACACATGTGGATTGGCCGAGACCAAATGGAGAGGTGAGAGTGTGAGAATTGGAGTATGGACTGGGTATATGTGCAGGAGTAGGTAAGAATGAGAGGACAAAGGAAAGTGTATGTGAGAATATAAGAGATGATGGATCTGTTGGCTCTCGGATTGTGTGGGTAGGACTGAAAATTGGAATACAAGCGTGGTTGATTGTGTGTGTATATTGCGCCGACAAAAGACAGTGCAGCCAGAGGTAAATACAAGTTCTGGGCAAATGTGGACGCAAGCATGGTGACAGAGTGTTTCTGAATGTAGATATGAAAGGAAAAGTCAAGGATGTGAAGATGGATGGGGTAGTCGGTGAGGGGTGGGGGGGTGCATGCAGAATTGGATGGGAATGGTGGTGCTCTGAGGGATTGGTGATAGCCAATACCCTCTCTAGGCACAAAATGATCCACAGGTATACTCGTACATGGCGAGTGATGAGAAGGCTGGGTGGTGTGCTGGATGAACGGAAGCAATGACCGATTATGTATGTGTGGATGAGAAATTGAGAAGATATGTGCTGGATGTGAGAGCAAACAGAGGATGGGGATGTGGACTCTTTAACCACCAGTTAGTAGTGGTGAGAGTCAAGGAATAAATGAGCTGGATGAATAGAAGGAAAAAACAGAAGGAGGAAGCAGTCCACAGAAAGATGATACAAAAGTTGCAGGACAAAAAAAAAAAAGCAGAATATAAGTGAGAAGTGGAGGAGCGATTGGGTAGATACCGATATGATCTGGAGGAGATGGGGAGGTGGAAGATGCGTGCAAGGTATTCACAGAAGAAATCTGTGCTGCATGTGAGGTGGTATGTGGGGTGAAGATAAAAGACGAAAGGGGGTGCAAGGAACAGCATGGTGAGATGAAGAGGCGAGACAAACTATGGCGCAAAAGGAGAAATTTTATAGTGAGTCGATGGGAAGCAGAGGCATGGAGGAAGTTGAGAGACGAAATAGAGAGGTATATGTAAAGAGGAGGAAAGACGAGAAAAGATTAGTAAGAGAGAGTATGAAGAGAGTGGATGAGGAGTTAGGAAGGAATTTGAGTGTGTAGTGAAGGGAAAGTACGAAAAGGTTCAGGAAGGAAGTTCAGAGAGTAAGATAGGGCGATAAAAAAAAAAAGTAGTATGGGAGTGGAAGATAATAATGGCAGATTGGTGGCAGAGAAGGGAGAAAATGTGAGCAGATTGAGAAAACAATTTAAGGAACTGTTAAATACAGAGAATGACAGCTACGCTAGTATAAGTAACTGGGGAATGGCTGGGAGAAGGAGGGAGACGAGGAACAAGGAAGAAAGCAATAGGATGGAAATAGTGGAAGCGGTGAGGAATGTCAGAAAATGAAAGCCATAGGAATTAATAGTGCATGGTGAAAGGCTGGCGCATGGGGGAGAGACTGTAGCAGAATGGATATGGAAGATGTGCAGATTGGCCTGACAGGAAGGTTATAGACCTGGAGGATTGGAAGTCTGGTATAATTATACCCTTGAACGTATGGAAGTGAAGCTTGGACCTTGTTGGAAGAACACAAGTCAAGATTGGAGCTGTGGAAATGAGTTATCTGAAAGGAGCATGTGGAGTTGCATGGGGAGACAGACTGACAAATGGGGAAGCGAAGGAGAAGTGGTGTGGTTGCAGATGTGATAAGAAGCGTTAGGAGAAAAACTCTTAGGTGGTTTGGCCATGTGGAGAGGATAGAGAGTGAGAGACTTACGAGGAGACTGTATGTCAGTGAGGTGGACGCGGGAAGAGGAAGGGGGAGGCCAAGGATAAGATGAAGGGATGGAGTGGTGAAGTATATGAGTGAGGGGGATGTGATCTAGGAGCAGGGCAGTGAAATGGCGGGGGACCAGATGACATGGGCGCGATTTGTTTGTGGCCACCCCTTAAGGGATTAAGGCGTCTGGCAATAGATAGATAGGCAAAGGGAAAGGGGAAAAAGAAGTGTGTGGTAATCATAATGACATCTTCTTAGTGTAATAAGGAAGTGTATGGTAGGATGCATATTGACAGAGTTAAGGAAATGATCGAGGAATTAATTGGAGAAGCACAGGGAGGTTTCAGGAAGGAAAGAGGTTGTGTAGATCTCATATTCATCCTAAGGTGTTTAGTGCAAAAGTTTCTAGAGAAGGAAAGAAGTTGTATGCTGCCTTAATGGATTTGAAGAAAGCATATAACAGCGTGAGCGGACAATGAATGTGGAAAATATTAAAAATATATGGAGTAAATGGGAAGCTGTTGAATGCCGTGAAGAGTATGTATGAGGGCGCTAGGACTGCGGTGCGAGTGGATGGTGATCTGAGTGAAAATTTTCTCTCTGAATGGTGGACTGAAACAGGGATGTGCCTTGTCTCCATAGCTGTTCAATTTGTATATGGATGTAGTTATCAAAGAGATACAATGCAGGGCAGAGGATGTTGGACCAGCCCTAATGAAAGAGGGCAGCGTTTGGAGACTTCCTGTTCTGTAATTTGCTGATAATTCTGTATTGTTAAGGGAGGACAAGGGGGAACTGCAAGGATTGGTGAAATAGTCTGGGAGAGTATGTGTGAAACTGAGTCTAAAGGTGAATAAAAAAGTTGTATCTTCGTGAGAAGGGAAGGTATAGAATACACAGTGAGGCTTGATAATGAGGAATAGGAAACGAGGAGTGCATTGAAGTACATGGGTATTGTGATGAGTAGGGATGAAAGTTTGGAGGATGAAGTGCTTGAAAGGGTACGTCAGGGAAGAAATGTCGCTGGTTCATTGAACGCTGTGACGAGAATTACGGAAGTGAGCGTTCAAGTAAAAAAGTCGCTGCATGATAGTATTGTGATCCCAAATCTAATGTATGGAAGCGAAGCTTGGACCATGTTGGGGTGTACAGTATATTGGAGTTAAGGCAGCGAAATAGCAGAGGACACGGAGACATTGAGGCGATATGTTTGTTGTCACCCCTTACAGAATCAAGGTGTCTGGCTATAGACAGATAAACAGATAGATGATATCTCCGTATATAAATACAGAATTGCACTAAAACTTAAAACTGCTTCCATTACTTAATGCTGTGATAACAATTATTTGGGAAGACTTCTGAGAAACGATTTTTAACACTGTGACTTTCATGTTAAGTTTGACTGAATTGTATTTTATTAGACAGAGAAATGCGCTTATATGAGCTATTGTCTTACCTGAAAATTTTATCACAATTTCCGTATGTTTCTAATATCATCTATTCAAGTCGCCTAAAGCTTTGTAACCTTATACATGAATCATCTCTCTTTTTTGTGTGTTAGTGTATAAAGTGTCTACAGATATGATGTTTTCTTTGATTACTAGGCAATGCAGATTTGTGATAATATTATGAATAGCACTCATGTGAAATATATGTCCCTAATGTAGTCAGTTATTTTCATGGGGATATAAAAATATTAATGACAGAGGATTGGCTGAGTCTCCCTTCTGGTAATTACCTATTTACCTGTTTAGTTTGACATGACACCACTTGTTTGACCTAAACAGGGCAACTTTCACCAGGGGCTAATTATCTGTTTCCTTGATTGACCAACCGCGTTTCTTTTGCAAAGTATATGCAGTTCGAGGCTTTTCGGTGAAAAGGTTGTTGTACAGAGCAATCAGTATAAGTTTCATTTTTTTTTCCCAAGAACGACTATCAGATGCCACTAATGCAATGTTTATCTCAATAAGTTCATTTCATATTTTTAACGGTTTTATGGCTATCCAGTGAGCAAAGGACATTAAGGAAGCCAAGCACGTTAGCATGTCTCCAGCTACGCCTGCTTGTCAAACCCCCCCCCCCTCTCAATATACCCCCATGCATCTGTTCACACATGGACCAGTGTTCCCCACTGGACCTATATTCCTCATGGACCTAGTTCCCCATGGACCTAATTTCTCATGGACCCCCTGTCTCCCACAGACCTATTTTCTGCTATTAATAATTTTTCCTCAAGGATATATGTTTACCATGGATCCTTCCCCCCGGACCTTTGCCCCTACTAGACCTGATTTCCTCATGGACTACTTCTAGGGACTTATTGTCTCCCATGAACTTATTTTTCCACTTGTAACTATTTTCTTCATGGACAAGTTACATCCATTAACTTACTTTTTTTACAGATCTATTCTTCCATGGACGTATTTCCTCCCATAGGGAAACATCAATTTTCCATTTGGGCCATTTTTCTCCCATGGACCTACTTCTCTTATGGACCCATTTAAGCTCACAACCTATGTTTTCACTCGTGTCGATTTCCCCAGGACTTACTTTCCTCCAGCAACTTATTTTCCCACTTGGGCCCAGTTCAATCACGCATCTGTTTACCCATGATCCTATTTCTTCCCCCTCCCCACCAACCTACCCAGGGACGTTTGTTTCAGCATCAGCAGGATGAATCGGCAAGTGATGAGCTAAAACTCCAGCCCCGGACACATATAGACCGGGAGATGAACCTGGTAACAATGATCCGTGTAAGATCTGGTTACATAGAGGCTGTCCAGTATCCAAAGCGGTGAGGTAATTCTAAAACACATTGTGAACGCGTTAATAACATATAAAAGGTAAGACAATAGCTCTCTTATTCCTGCACAGTTGTTGTTGTTATTATTGCAACTATAAGCATCAACTGCCTTAGTGGCCATATATCCTAAACGAGATGTTTCGCTGAATAATGTTTTGTGGGGAATTTTTAGCTTGTTAAATATTCTAAAACGAAAGATAACGATGGGTAGGAATTTATAAGAAGTGACAGGGGTAAGATGAAGATCGGAAAATGAGTGAGGCATTGATGAGCGACGAGTGAAGAATGGTAGGAAAGAGGAGAAAGCCTATTTAAAATACTAACAGATAAAACAAACCTAGAAAGGGCAGGGAGTAAATGAAGGATGAAGAAAAAGTGCAAATTATGGACACAAGAGATTATTTAGAAAATACTGTTGGGAAATGGTCAGTTACTGGTTGGATACTGTAATAAGTAACAGGAAACAGAAACGACTTTAGGAAGTGAAGAGACGAGGGAGGACGACGGGCAGAAGCAATAAGACAGAACAAATGACAGAGGAGAAAAGTGAGTGTGGAGTCAGGGGAGAGGGCGACGTCAGGAAATTCACTTCATAAAATTCTTTGGTGTCATGTCAGTAAGACTTGAGTTCAGTGGATCTGCAAGGTGGTGAGTGGAAAAGAAAGGGGAAAATGTAAATAAATATAAGGTTCGGGTGGCGAGCAAACTGTGTAACGATAGTTGAATAAGAAGACTAACGTATGATAATGAGCTGTGAAGAGGGGCACAGGCGGCCAGTGGCAGGTGAGGGGAAACGGTGATTAAGGACGAGAAGGTGGAGATGAAGAACAGCGAGTGGGAAAGGAGATGAAAGTATAATTATATGTTGTTCAGGGAAGACTAGATGGTCAAGGAAACATGAATGCTACATATGAAGTGAGGGAAAAAGGCCGTCAAGAGAGAGAGAGAGAGAGAGAGAGAGAGAGAGAGAGAGAGAGAGAGAGAGAGAGAGAGAGAGAGAGAGAGAGAGAGAGAGACCTACGAGAAGTTACAAGGAGAAGTGATAATTGAAAACGTGTTGCGATCGTTATGGACGTAATATGAGTGAAATGAAACGCCGAGAACTTGGGCCCCGAGCTGCTGACGCAAAGCATCGTTCGGTAATCCTCTGTCAAACATTGCGCACGGGCTAGCCATGCATCCTCTGTGGCAGTGTTCACTGAAGGTTGTAATGAGGCTAAAGATACACTATGTTGACCATATATGTCCTTGACTTTTGACCCTTTACCTAACTGACTTAATCAGTTCATCGTCCCTTCATACTCTGTCACTGACAAAAGTTCGGTCGAAATCCTTCGAGGCTTTCAGGAAATATCGCGCCTGCACCCATATGACCTTGACCTTTGACCCCTTGACCTTGCTGGCCTTAACAGTTCATCATCCGTTTCTTCTATATCACTGACAGAAGTTTGGTCAAAATCCGTTGAGGGGTTCAGGAGATATCATACCCACAAGAATAAATAAAGTCGACCCCATATGACCTTGACTTTTGACCCCTTGACTTAGATGACCAATCTCATTATCTCCTCATACTGCATCACAGATAATAGTGGTGGAAATCCACCGATGGGTCCAGGAGATATCGTGACAACAGTAGTGTTATGGATGCATGCCCTCATGGATAAACTAAATCAACACCATATGACTTTGACCTTTGACCTCTTGACCTTGCTGACCTAATCACCTCATCATCCCTTCATACTTTATCAGTAACAAATGTTTCGTCGAAATTTTCCAAGGGGTTCAGGGGATATCACACCCACATGAATAAACTAAGTTGACCCCTTTTGATCTTGACCTTTGACCCCATGAACTTGCTGACCTAATCAGTTCATCATCTCCTCATATTGCATCATTGGCAAAAGTCTGGTGGAAATCCATCAATGGGTTCAGGAGGTCTTGCGTCCACAATAGTGTTATGGACAGATGCCCAAATGGAAATATGAAGTCGACCCCATACGACCTTGACCTTTGACCCGTTGACCATTTTGACATAAGCATTTCATTGTTCCTTCGTTTATCACAAACCAAATTTTGGTCGAAATCCGTCAAGGGCTTCAGTAGATATTGCACCCACAATGATAAATTAAGTTGATCCAATATTACCTTGACCTTTGATCCCTTGAAATAACTGATCAAATTTAGTCATCATCGCGTCATACGGCATCACTGACAATAATTTGGTGGAAATTCGTCAATGGGTTCAGGAGATATTATTCCCTGAAAATTGTTATGGACGCACTCACTCACCCAAGCACACTTAGACTAACAGACCCATCACTAAATGCCTCCTCCACCATAAGTGTGCAGAGGAATAACTAGCAGCTACATGTCGCTACTCTACAAACGAGAAAAAAGTGTGGCAAAGATGAAGGTCCTACACACCCATCTCTCCCATTCACTGACCAGACACTGAAAAAAAAAGTACACCTAGCCCAGAAGAAAAATGCTGAGTGCTGAAATTTCACAGCAAAGGAGGACTTTTTCAGTCAACCATTAGGCATGACTTAATACTTTGCCTAACCTAACTATGAAGTCACTATCGAGGAACTGTAAAGTAAGTCTGCTGATAAATGATTACAGATGCTGCATTTAATTATATAGACATTGCCTTATGTGTTGTGGTCGTAACACTTCAAGTCGAGCATCCATCCGTGATTCCTCGTCGAGTTGCTGTTTAAGCCAACTTTCTGTGGGTAGTAAATGTGTTCAGATATATGATGTATGAATCTTGAAAACCCTAATTAGTTGTCATGCGAATGCCAAGATTCTAACGAAAATAGTTCCGGTGCCTGCAACCTTGGTTGGTATCCCATGTGCCTGATAGATGTGATCAATTTTGTATATGCGGACTCACTCAAGTTTCACAGTATCCTTCTTCAAGATCGGTGACCAGAACTGCACTGTATATTTCAAATGCAGCTGCACAGGAGAACTGTACAGAAAGAGACAAAAGAGATTATTTCATTGTTTCCGTAACCAAACTACCTTTTTATATAACCTAAATTCATCTTTCTTTTTTTTCACTACTTAAATATACTGTCTGGAGAACTAGAGGTTACTGCTGTTCAGTACACATAAGTCTCTCTAAGTCAGTACTGCTGATCTCACCTCCTAAGGGTAGTTTGCTTTTTGGATTTGCAGCATCCTGCATTTCTTCAAATTCTGTGACATTTGTCATTGTTCAAATTACTCTTTTTTTTTTTTTTTTAATCCAGGTCATTACGTAGTTCTTCTATCTTCTTTAATGATGATGTAGAGCCTCCTAGTTTTGTGTCACCTGCAAATTCTGCAATTTGCTGATGATGCCCAAATTTGTATCATTGGTCCTAGAACTGAGCCCTGTGAAACTCCATTTGTAAGTGATGTCCAATCAGAGATTTTCCCGTTGGCTGCCACTCTATATCGCCAGTCAGTCAATCAAATTTGTTTTTCCAGAGAGTGCTCCTAGATTTTCCAGTGTACAAGTTTTTACCATCATCCCTGAGTGATGTGTACTTTATCGAAAGCTTGTGAAAGTTGAAATGAAAATGTCAGTTGGCTGGCACTGGCCATATTCAGAGAGCATGCAGTTGAAAAACTCAGTCAAACTGGGCAAACACTAACTATGCCACCGTAAGCCATGTTGCAAGTCCTACACTAACTTAATTTATTCTAGATGATCGACAATACTGTCTGCAGCTATTCCTTTGAATACATGTGTTACCTTACATGTAAGACAAATTGGACGGTACTTTCCAGGACTCTAGTGATCTCCCTTTTAAGATATGGGAATTATATTTGTATCCTTCCAATTCGATGGAACTTTCCAGTTGTCACCGACTTTTTCAGGGATAGTAGCGACGTGAGGGACCACCTGCTCACTTATTTCTTGCAGGACTCTTGGAAGAAGTCCATCGTACTGGGGAGATTGTTAGCTTTTAATCTGCTTAGCCTTTCAGACACTTCTGTTTCGGTATACCCAATATTCAGTGTAGCCACGCTCTCATGAACATTACCTGGATCAGGGATGTCACCTCCCATGACTCTAGTGAATATTGATGAGAAGTGAGACTACAGAATGTCTGCAGTGTCATGACCAGAGGTTCATACAAGCTGTTTGCATTAAGCAGTGTCCTTATTTTGTTCCTAATCCGTTTTCTGTTGCTCACACAAGCAAAGAACTCCTTAGGAGTCTCTTTATATAAGGATGCTAACCGGGGTTCCTCATTGTGCTTCGCCCTGTTTAAAGGTGACTTCATGCTCCTAGGCAGGTGGATGTAAATATTTTGAACTGCAACACTACCACCGTCCTTGAATTTGTGGAGTGTTTAATTTCTCATCGAAACTGTTGCCACTCTCTCCCGTGTAAACCAGCTGGCTCGGGATAATAGTAACATGATTGGCTTTAAGGGCACTAACTTTGACTGGTGTGCCATAAAACATTTTCTGAATGTGTATCTGAGATCATTTACACTCCACCTCATTTGAGATGCATTGCATTCACTCCCTCGTAAAGGCCACTGAAGTCCTTGAGTAACATCTACTACGCTACAGAGCTTTGACTTCAACCTTTGGTACACATAGCAAGACCCTGATCAGATTGTGGTCACTTACTTCTAATGGCTCGACTTTGGTCAAGTTAAAACAAGGTCATCTTCGGTGCTGAACACAAAATCCAACAAGTTCATCCCCTTTGTGGTCTCGGACACCCACTGGATTATGGAGAGAGAGAGAGAGAGAGAGAGAGTTTGGGTCTGGGAGAAGAATGGCAAAATAAACTAAAACTTGTCTGAGGGTGAAAGGAAGCTGGTGAGAACGAATGGAAGCAGAAGAATATGGTAGGTTAAGGAAGTGGAAGCAGTAAAGCAAAGTCCAAAGGCACGGTAAATGGAAGGAGTGAAGAATGTAGCAGAAGAATTAAGGTATGAAGGAATGGGTAACGCTACTTCATATCACGTATAACTGTTTTTGTTAGGAATATATCGAAAATTAAGATGGCCTAAAGCATTGTTACCGAGACAGGTATTTTTTACAGTTGGAGCAAACTTCAGAGTTGCGTGAAGCGCTACTGTATATCTTAATTATTTCAGCATCTATGTTGGATGAATATTAGTGTATGAGAAGTGGAAATTTATATATATGAGCGGGGCATATCGATTTACGTGAATTATCAAACAGACAAAATATGATGAAGTGAAGGGGTGTTCTGGTGTTGCATTGGATGCGTTGGAATGCATTAGCAAAAATACCTTGAGACTGTTTGGTCATGTCGAAAGGATGAAGACTGAAAGATCGAATAGCAGAGCATATGTGAGTGAGGTGGGGGGGGGGGAGAAGGCCGAATCTGAGATTGACTGAAGGGGTGGTGAGATATGTGAACGTGCGGGTGTGATTTGGAGAGAAGGCCTCTTGATGGTGCAGGACAAAATGACACGGGATTTAGGCGTCTGGCTATAGACAGAGAGACAGGTAGGTAGCTATATTGTCTGATGTCAGGCTAGAGAGAGTACTTTTCTCCTAGTGAGGTCATCCCTATATCACAGCCAACGCATTTTGGAGATTACCATTGTGTCCAACTTCTATCCATTACAATTTTATGTCGGTTGACTTACCTGTGTCTCTCGCTGAGTTAGCGCCCATGCTGCACAGCAAAAAGAATGGAACCTTATCTCTGGAATATCAGGGCCAATGAACTGTGATACAAGAGTTGTTGAAAGAAACAAAAGAATAACCCGCTCACCATTAAATACTATGGCTTCTAAGTATATTAGCCACTTAACTGTCTTGTTTTGTTCAAAATTTGTTTGAAGTTCTCCACAGGTATTAATTTACGAACATCACTTGTGGCAATTTGATGGAAGTTCCATTTCTTCATATAAAGATCATCATCATCATCAGCCGTTGAGGTCCACTGTAGGACCGGCCTATCCCTACCGAAGCAGGGACGATACAGCCAATATATCTCTACCCAGTGGCTTAGGCTGTCTGGTAGAGACTGTATGTAGGGTGAGAAGTGCTTGTAAGTGTAATTGTAGTGTTGTAGTGGCTTTGGATGTGTGTGTAGTATGTGAACCACGTGTAATCGGCCCGCCTTAAGCTGATTGGGTGCAAGCATACTAGTATGCGACACTGGTTCAACCACAGCATCCCCTATGTCCACCAAAGTAGCAAGTGACGGGAGGCGAACCCTCGTCTACCAGCGTGCGAAACGCACACTACCACCGTACCACAGAAGCTTTAATATATATATATATATATATATATATATATATATATATATATATATATATATATATATATATATATATATATATATATATATATATATATATATATATATATATATATATATATCTGCAGCAGTCATTGCAAATCCACTGCTGAGCAAAGGCCTCCCCCAACCTTTTCCGCGAGTCTGCCGCGTTTTACCTGCAAACCTCTCCTTCTCCTCTCTCCGCCTCCTGTCTGGCCTTTTTCCGCTGTGCTTACAGTCTCTTGGAGTCCAGTCTGCCAATCTCCTGCTTCATCGGTTATCCCTTATTCTTGCTACATGATCTGCCCACCCCCATTTCTGTTCTTTTATAACTTCCATAATGTCCTTGACTTCAGTCTGCTCTCTGACCCAAGTAGATCTTTTCTTGTCTCCTAATGATATTCCCAACACTGATCTTTCCATTGCTCGTTGAGAACGGATTAGTTGTTTTTCCTTCGATTCTGTTAGTTTCTGGGCCTCACAACCGTACGTCATAGTTGTGATTATGCATTCGTTTTATACTTTTCGTTTCATACATATTGGGATGCTGCTTTTCATGATGTGTCTAAGTTTACCGACAGCTCTTCATTCAGTTGTAATGCGTGTTTTTATTTCGTTGACATTGTCTTTCGTTAGTTTCAGTATTTGCCCCAGATAATTGTACTCCTTGACATCTTCAAGATTTTCCTCGCTTATTCTGATCACGGTCTTTGGTGTATATGGATTAAACCTTACTTTGGTGTTACTCCAGTTCATCTTTAGCCCAACTCTTAGATTTTTTCTGTTTAGATATTTTAACATTTCTTGCAATGTTTCTGTTGTTTCTGAGATTAGGACGTCATTTGCAAATCTTTAATGGTTTGGGTTTTCTCCAACTATGTTTACGTCTTTGTTCTCCCTGTCTAAACTTTCTGAAAATAATTTCAAGGCATGCTGTATCTCCCTGCCGTACACCCTTCTTAGTCTCAATCGCTTTCGTGTCTTTATGTAATTTAGCTGTGGCAGTTCGTTATTTATGTTTTCGGACAGTTTTATAATGTTCTCATATACTCCTTGTTCCCACACTTAATTTTTGATTGCCATGTGCTGCACTGAGTCGATAGCCTTTTCATAATATGTGAGACCAAAGTACAGTGGTTTATTATATTCTGTCATTTTCTCGGCTAGCTGATTCACTGAGTGTTGATGATCAGTAGCTGAATACCCACTTCTGAGTCCTGCCTGCTCACGAGGTTGGTTTTCTTCGAAATTTGTTGTTATTCTGTCCTTAAGAACTTTAGTGAAGAATTTTTAAATACAGTACACCCTCTATATAACGAACTAATTGGTACCAGGCTCTTGATGTTAAAGCCAAACACCATTCCGTTCAGTAGTTTCCCAGGCATCGTGGCTTTTACCAAACAAAGTTTGTTAAATACACAGCGTCATTTGGCCATATTGTCGTATACAGTAATATACATCTAAGTTGAAATGGTTCTTTTTCTCAATAAATGCTCTATTAATGGCCGTTCTGACGATGGTGGTCACCCAGCGACTGATGAGGCATTCTGCGGGATGCGGAGGAGCATGTGTGTGTGTGTGTGTGTGTGTGTGTGTGTGTGTGTGTGTGTGTGTGTGTGTGTGTGTGTGTGTGTGTGTGTGTGTGTGTGTGAACACCGCGCTGGTCGGTGTTTCCTGCACGTCCATTCTTTTGGGGTACAAAAATTCATTAAATAAGCATAACGTGTAGCCAGCTCAAGGTGGTCGTTTAAAAACAAAATTCGTTAAAAGAGGGTTCTGTTTATCGGGGGTTTACACTAACTGGTAATTAGCTAACGGGCTGATGGTTACAAAGGTCTTTTGAGTTGCCTTCATTGTAATGCAAAATAACTATAGCATTCCATCATGTTTTGGGAATTTTCTTCTTTATACACTGAGTAAATAAGTGGGAAGGCCTGTTTTGCACTTCTTCTCCTGCATCTGATAGTAAATCTACTACTATTTCATCTTCCGGGACCTTTCCTTTTTTCATGCTGTAAAAAGTAATGTTTACTTTGTCTGGTGTTGCCTCTGGTATTTCACTTGTGTCATCTGAAAAGTTAGCTATTGGTACCATTGTCTCTGACGCATACAGTTCTTTCTAAAATTCTTCAACTCACATCATCCTATCAGTATTGAATGACCGCTTTTGTCTTTCAGTGATATAATTTGTTGTTCTAGTGCCACATTGCTTGGGGCCTGTTTCAGACTGTTTCCTATTTTGATGGTTTCTTTGATCTGATCCGTGTTTCTCTTCTTTTTTCTTCTCTCTGCTCCTTGTTGATAACCTTATTTCTGCACTTTCCATTTCATCATTGTTTGTTTTTACTTTTAAAATGTGTGGCTTGAAAACAGTGCCCCCGAAGAATACCAGTGTACCCCCGACGACAGGGCAAGCCAAGAACAGCGTAGTGTGCCCACAAATACGCTGACACCCCCACACGGACCCCACGGGGTGGCCGCCACCAGCCACCACCACTCTGGGCAATAGTGACACATGTCAGCCCGGGCCGTGCGCCCCTGTGACATGCAGCCACCACGCCGCCGCCACCGTAGGAGAAGGACACTACCTTCGCATAGTGGAATTGCTGAGACAGCTAGGGGTGGAGTTAGAAAACATACTCCAGACGGCGCCCCTCTGGTAGAGACGATCTATGGTCGCTCCCAAAGTGTTCCGGTAGAGACGATCTATGGTAGCTCCCAAGGTGTTCCGGTAGAGACGATCGATAGTCGCTCCCAAGGTGTTCAGGTAGAGACGATCTATGGTCGCTCCCAAGGTGTTCCGGTAGAGACGATCGATGGTCGCTCCCAAGGTGTTCCGGTAGAGATGATCTATGGTCGCTCCCAAGGTGTTCCGGTAGAGACGTTCGATGGTCGCTCCCAAGGTGTTCCGGTAGAGACGATCTATGGTCGCTCCCAAGGTGTTCCGGTAGAGACGATCGATGGTCGCTCCCAAGGTGTTCAGGTAGAGACGATCTATGGTCGCTCCCAAGGTGTTCCGGTAGAGACGATCTATGGTCGCTCCCAAGGTGTTCAGGTAGAGACGATCTATGGTCGCTCCCAAGGTGTTCCGGTAGAGACGATCTATGGTCGCTCCCAAGGTGTTCCGGTAGAGACGATCTATGGTCGCTCCCAAGGTGTTCAGGTAGAGACGATCTACGGTCGCTCCCAACGTGTTCCGGTAGAGACGATCTATGGTCGCTCCCAAGGTGTTCCGGTAGAGACGATCTATGGTCGCTCCCATCCTCGTGAGACGATCTATGGTCGCTCCGAGAGTGTCATGGTAGAGACGACCTATTGTCGCTCCCTCCCTCGTGAGACGATCTACGGTCGCTCCGAGGGCGTGCAGAGTAGAGAGACGTCCCCACGGCAGGAGACTGGAGCCCAGGCTTCCTGTCCCAGAGTGACCCAGACAGGCCTCCCAGCCTCCCCTGGTCTCTGTTCCCTATGCATGGCTCTAGAGCAGATGCACCTGACGGACCCCAGTGGAAGTCGCTGCCACAGCCCTCCCCTGTCGGTGCCCCTAGACACTGGAGACCGCAGCCCACAGTCTCGCTCGGTTCTCCCCAGGACACCCAGGCATGATCTCTCTATGCCCCCACGACGCTGGGACCTATCACAGAGGTTTCTGGAGCTATTCGGCCCCAGTCCCAAGGGCTACATGCCAGAGCCAAGTCCGGAAGCCACGGGGAGTCCAGGACACGAGAGGACGCCCTTACGAGTTTTCCCGTGCCCTCTCGGCATGTCCCGCATTGACGGTGCCCCTAGCCCAGCAGGATCACCAATGACAAGTTCCTGCCTATCCCCCTAATGAATACGTGTGATATTGTAACATGAGTGATTTAGGTTAAGTGTGATTTCCCCTAATGTAAGTATTGTGCAGTGGTTTCATATAGTGAATATCGGGGTAAATCAGATCACAGTGAGAAGTTAAAGGACGAGAGTGTGGAACAAGATCTGATTGACTATACATGTGAGTGACATCTCTGTTATACAATTAATAAGCCTGTGCCTATAAAGACATACCCCCATTACTGTGAAGGAATATTGTGAACAGAAGTATTAATAGTATTCTCTCCTTCCCCCACGCTACCAATAAATCTTGTTACCACCCGCTCTCACTCCCATATCTCAAGTAAGTGCAAGTCAAGGATAAAATCAATTACCAAAGTATTTTGGCTAGCGGAAACCATATAAACCTCACGGCTAATATCTGCCGCCTTCCAGTATTACCATAACTTTCCCCTAGCCGTCACAAGTCACTCCCCGCACCTCCCCTATCTCCTCCTAGTGAGACTCAACCCCCTCCTGCGCCCCCGCGCGCGTGCCTATATTTACTGCACTCCTGATACATTAGGATTGTTTGTGTTGTCATTAGTATCAGAGAAGCAAGTATCCTGCGAGATACTCATATCCTAGATAAGGTTTTATATTGCTATATATTGTGCTGTAATATCTGCTGATTTGTCCTGTGTCTGACTGTGGTAATATATGTGTAAAGGTTGTTACATAGAGTTTTTGTGTCCTGCCTCTCTTTATTGCACTAGCTCCGGTCTCGAAAGAGGACCCCGCTCCACGTTAGGTGAAATAGGAACGAGAAGCCGAGCCTAATTTCACCTAGCATTACACTGGTGGCCAGCGGTGGTTCTAGACCCGGGTGTAAGAGAGAGGTAATCAGGAAATATTTGGCAAAATGGCAACCAAACCACACATTCAGTTACCCAAGTTTGACCCCTACCAGTATGATATACACACATATCTGGCAATAATGAAACCCTTACTGGATATTGGCTTTGAAAATGATCAACAAAAAATTGCAGTCACACTACCACTATTGGGTAAAGCGGCGGCGAACATAGTGCCGAAAATCATCCCAGAACTCACCTGGCAGAACTTTACCAAGTTCACTGTACAAGCCATCACCCCATCATTAGGGAAAGTAGTGGCTCTATCCAAATTGGATAGTTTTGCATTCAATGGGGATTTAGATAATATCCTGATACAGGCAAGACGCCTGGTTACTGCTGCCTACCCGGAGGCAGATGAGGAAACCTGGGATCAGCATACATTTAATACTCTGCTCAGAGTACTCCCAAGTGTTGTGAAGCAACACTTCACTATCCATGACCCAACAGGAGACATGGATAGAGATATACAGCTGATACGGCGCCTCCTGACCGCCTGCCCTTCTCCACAACAAATTAACGTTGTTAAGAAATTCCCTACCCGACCCCCGGCTCCCCCAGCCACATGCGTCCACCTCTGCCTCACACCAGCCTAATCCCGACACCTAGCCCACCCAGGGCACACCCCTCCCGTCGGCGCCCCGCCCCACGAGAAAACCCGAACTTAATTCTTATCAACCCATGGGAGTTCACAGCCTGCAACTCCTGCTGCCCCCTCCATGACATACGGGACCAGCTGAAAGCTGCTCGCCGCAGAATCACAGCCCCGGGTTCGCGTAAAGTGTCCGCCTTAGAAGGCGAGGCCCCAGGGGACAAGCTGACGCCCGTGGACGAACCCCCTCCAGGAGAACTAGAGCAGGAACAGGAGAACGAGAGCCGTAGTCAGCTGGAGTTTTAGGCCCGCCCCCGCATCAACCCACAGTGGCGGGGACCACCACCCCTAAGTATCGCCCCCCAGTATACCACAAGATGAAAATAAACGGCGTGAAGGCCAGACTACTAGTCGATACGGGGGAGGCCAGGTCCTGCCTTTACAGCCACTATTTCTCCCACTACAAATCGCGGTTTGGCCCACTCCGCCCTACTACCACTCACCTTGTGGACGCGGGGGATGGCCCCCTGCCCATCCGTGGGGAAACTCGTGCCCTACGGGTCGACACCCACCAGCCAGTGTCCGCCCAGCACCCATTCATCATTTTTTATTCCTCCTGCTGGAGTTATGACGGGTATTTAGGGCTAGACTTACTTCAAAAACTCGGAGCCACGATCGACTGTCGCCACCGACAACTCCAGTTCCGCCCCCCACCCCGTTCCACCCCAGCCGTTTGCACATGCACGCCACGGCCCCAGCCGGAGGATTCGCCCTCTTCCTCCCCCCAGTGCCCCCCTTCTCCCCCCCTTTTTCCACCTCCCTCTCCTTCCCCCCTGTGCCTTTCCATCCCACTCCTGCCCCCTCTTTCCCTGCCACCATCTCTGCCGCCATTACCATCCCCTCCCACCATGAGGCATGGGTGCCCCTTAACAGGCCCTCAGGTCCATCCGTTTTGTTCTCCCCCTTCCTCCCCTCCGAACCCCTTTCTGCCTGCCTTGTGCCCACCTTCCTCCCTCCCCATCACGCCGCCATCTGCATCGCCAATCTCGCCCCATCCCCTCTCACCCTCCCCAAAGGGCTTATCATCGGAGAGATGGAGGAAGCTGAGCCCTGTGCCCCCTCCTCCTCCCACTACCCCACCCCTCTACCCCCCATCCCTGACCATCTCTCCAACCAGCAGTCAGACACCTTACGCCGCCTCCTCCTGGATTTCCAGGATTTGTTTGGGACAGGACCAGCAGATATAGGGCATACTATGTACCTGTTGCACAAAATCCATATGACAGGCCCACCTATACGACAACCTTCCCGATGCAAGAACCCCCGACAGAGAGAAGAGGAGGACCGCCAGGTGCGCGAAATGGAAGAGGCAGGTGTTATCTCCCCCTCCACCAGCCCGTGGTCCTCCCCCGTCGTTCTAGTAAAAAAGAAAGACGGCACGATGCGGTTTTGCATCAACTACCGCAGTGTGAATGACGTCACAATTAAAGATGCCACCCCCCTCCCCCACATGGACGATTCCCTAAACTCCCTCTGCGGGGCGTCTTGGTTTTCTACCCTCGACCTCCAGTCTGGATACTGGCAGGTCCCCGTCCACCCGGACCACCGAGGCAAGACGGCCTTTTCCACCAGTAATGGCAAACATTACGAATTTAATGTCCTGCCATTCAGCCTCTGCAACGCCCCTGCCACTTTCTCCAGACTAATGGAATCTGTCTTGAGCAGCCTCACTTGGGAAATATGTTAGGCTATCTTGACGACGTCATTGTTTTTAGCCAGACCTGGGCCGACCACTTGCAGCGCCTCCGTTGAGTTTTCACCCGATTTCGCCAGGCAGGCCTCAAGCTACATCCTTCTAAATGTGTCCTGGCCGCTAAGACTGTCTCGTTCCTAGGACATACTATTTCCCAAGCAGGAATTTCCCCAGATCCCGACAAGCTCCATGCCATAGGAGACACACCACCTCCGCAGGATGTCCACGGCATCCGCGCCTTCCTGGGACTCACGTCCTACTACCGTCGTTTCGTGAAGGGATTCGCGCAGATCACTAAGCCACTTCACGACTTGACACGAAAAGGGGAACCTTTCCTCTGGACCGAGGATAGGCGAGCTGCTTTTCAACAGCTAAAAGACAAGCTTGTCTCGGCCCCCATCGTGGCCTTCCCCGACTATGCCCTCCCTTTTCGCCTCTACACGGATGTATCCCTTACCGCAATAGGCACCGTCCTAGCCCAGGTACAGGCCGGCCGGGAGCACATCATCGCCTGCGCCAGCCGCACTCTGAATCCAGCCGAAAAAAATTATGCCGCCACCAAGCGAGAATGCTTCGGCATAATCTGGGCCTTCCAATATTTTAGGGCTTATCTTTCTGGGACCCAAGTCACGATAATCACCGACCACCAATCACTCCAGTGGCTGCACCAATCAGACTCCCATAACGCCCAACTTGTCCGGTGGCATGACACCCTAGAGGAGTTTCAGTACGAGATTTCATACAGACCCAGAAAGCTCCACACCAATGCAGATGCCCTCTCCCGCCTTCCCATCCATGCGGTACAACCGGACCCCGACCTACTACAACTCTGGCACCACAGGGAACGGTCCCCCTGGATCCCTGCTCACCTATTCCCCAAGCTGTGCCGACAGGGCGACCACCTTCTAACCCCGTCCGGACACATTCTCTTGACCCCCGATGCGGCACGTGACACCCTACGCCACCTACATGCTCACAACGGCATCCACTTGGGCACCAAAAAATTACTACAGGTGTTCAATGATATTTACTGGGCCCCGAATCCCTCCACCCTCGCCAAGGAAATTATCCAGACTTGCCGCGCCTGCGTGCTTGGGAAAGATATCACCCGGACCGCCGGGCCATCTGGCCATATCACCGCCTACAAGCCCTGGCAACTCCTGGCGATCGACGTAGTAGGCCCTCTTCCCCCTAAATCTGGACATAAATATGTGATCACTTTTGTAGACACGTACTCCAAATTCGTAGTAGCCTGCCCAGCTAAGGAACCTTATGCCGTCGCTGTCGCCGATGTCCTGCTCTGACACGTGTTCCCTTACTCTGGCATTCCCCAAGCCATCCATTCCGATAATGCCCCCGAGTTCTCTGGAAAGGTCTGGGAAGAACTGGCCAGGATTTTCGAGTACAAGATCTCCCACTTCTCACCATACTGACCACAAGGGAACGCAGTATGTGAACGTAGCCATCGTACCCTTATCAATCAGCTACGCACCAGAATCGAGGCTACAAAAGACGACGATTGGCCGGCACATGTAAAAATTGTCCAGTGGGGCATGAATTCGTGCCCCTGAGAAGACGGGGTTTCCCCCCACGAAAGAATCTTTGGCGAAACCCCCCTCCTACTACCCCTACGCCATCACCTGCAACCACCCGCTTCCGCTCCCACCACAGACCCGCTACACCTGCTACTGTAAAAGGGCGGATATACCACCTATAAAAGAGTTTAGACCTTGGACCCGACACAGCCACCAACCCTTTCAACCCGGGCGACACAGTCGTCTTCGCCCAACTTCCCACTCCCCACAAGCTCGCCCCCCGTTTCACGGGGCCCCACACCATCACCAAAGTCCCGAACCCATACCAATTGGTCGTAGACTACCACGGCACTCCCCGTACCCTCCATAACCGGCACGTGCGGCCTTTCCGCACGCCCACCTCCCCCGCTCCAGCCCCACACCGCCAGCCCCCTTCGGCTCCCGCACCACCCTCTACAGTCACATATGAGTGCTATGTTTCCTCCTCACCCTCCCACTCGGCCCCCCCCTACCATCTTCACCTCCCCGACCGCCACCACCCCCAGCACCTCACCTGACACCTCCCCCGCCACCCCTCCCTCACCCTCACCCCTTCCTTCCGTGGCCTCCCCCTCAACGCCCACTCCCACATCTTCTGCCCACGCCACCACACCCTCACCACAACCCACTACCACCCCCCCTCCCCCACCCACCATCCGTACACCCATTCAGCCAACACCGTGCCCCACAGCACCCACAACACGCAAAACAACCCGCCCATCCTAGACGCCCACTCCCACATCTTCCGCCCACACCACCACACCCTCACCACAACCCAATACCACCCCTCTCCCCCCACCCACCATCCGTACACCCACTCCACCAACACCGCGCCCCACCGCGCCCGCAACACGCAAAACAACCCACCCATCTCAGACGACCCCTTCTCCCCCCACCCCGACCCTCAAGACCACCACCACCCGCTCGGGCCGCCTCTCACGCCCACCCGCCCAATACTCACACACCCCTACACCACCCACCTCTCCACGACTTCACGCCGCCAAGCTACATAAGGCCCAAATCCCCTCTACCTGTACTCCCCAGAGACTCAACGCCACATTACCACAACGCAAAACCCGGCCCTTACCTGCAGTATCCAGCATTCAGCCCCCAACCACACCGACAGCCACATCAAGCAAGATGAGAGTGAAGCAGGCCGTATGGGCACCTACCCTTGGCAGGAACCACAGACTCCGCGGGCCACACCACCTGCTAAACCTCCTCCAGTCTACCACCGCCACCTCCACACTCTTCCTCACCTACGACCCAGCACAAGAAGAGAACTCCTACACTGTCGCCTGGCAAACTACACTGCAACACCTCCAGCCCGTCTACACCACCTCCAACACACAAGCGTTCCAGCTCCAACCACAGGGACGTGACTTTTTACAGGGGGAGAGTGATAAAATGCGTGGCTTGAAAACAGTGCCCCCGAAGAATACCAGAGTACCCCCGACGACAGGGCAAGCCAAGAACAGCGTAGTGTGCCCACAGATACGCCGACACCCCCACACGGACCCCACGGGGTGGCCGCCACCAGCCACCACCACTCCGGGCAACAGCAACACATGTCAGCCCGGGCCGTGAGCCCCTGTGACATGCAGCCACCACGCCGCCGCCACCGTAGGAGAAGGACACTACCTTCGCATAGTGGAATAGCTGAGCCAGCTAGGGGTGGAGGTAGAAAACATACTCCAGAAGGCGCCCCTCTGGTAGAGACGATCGATGGTCGCTCCCAAGGTGTTCAGGTAGAGACGATCTATGGTCGCTCCCAAGGTGTTCTGGTAGAGACGATTGATGGTCGCTCCCAAGGTGTTCAGGTAGAGACGATCTATGGTCGCTCCCAAAGTGTTCCGGTAAAGACGATCGATGGTCGCTCCCAAGGTGTTCAGGTAGAGACGATCTATGGTCACTCCCAAGGTGTTCTGGTAGAGACGATCGATGGTCGCTCCCAAGGTGTTCAGGTAGAGACGATCTATGGTCGCTCCCAAGGTGTTCCGGTAGAGACGATCTATGGTCGCTCCCAAGGTGTTCCGGTAGAGACGATCTATGGTCGCTCCCAAGGTGTTCCAGTAGAGACGATCTACGGTCGCTCACAAGGTGTTCCAGTAGAGATGATCTATGGTCGCTCCCAAGGTGTTCCGGTAGAGACGATCTATGGTCGCTCCCATCCTCGTGAGACGATCTATGGTCGCTCCCATCCTCGTGAGACGATCTATGGTCGCTCCGAGAGGGTCGTGGAAGAGATGACCTATTGTCGCTCCCTCCCTCGTGAGATGATCTACGGTCGCTCCAAGGGCGTGCAGAGTAGAGAGATGTCCCCATGGCAGGAGACTGGAGCCCAGGCTGCCTGTCCCAGAGTGACCCAGACAGGCCTCCCAGCCTCCCCTGGTCTCTGTTCCCTACGCCTGGCTCTAGAGCCGACGCACCTGACGGACCCCAGTGGAAGTAGCTGCCGCAGCCCTCCCCTGTCGGCGCCCCTAGACGCTGGAGTCCGCAGCCCACAGTCTCGCTCGGTTCTTCCCAGGACACCCGGGCATGATCTCTCTATGCCCCCACGACGCCGGGACCTATCACAGAGGTTCCTGGAGCTATTTGGCCCCAGTCCCAAGGGCCACACGCCGGAGCCAAGTCCGGAAGCCACGGGGAGTCCAGGACACGAGAGAACGCCCTTACGAGTTATCCCGTGCCCTCTCGGCATGCCTTGCATTGACGATGCCCGTAGCCCAGCAGGATCACCAATGACTTGTTCCTGCCTATCCCCCTGATGAATACGTGTGATGTTGTAATATGAGTGATTTAGGTTAAGTGTGATTTCCCCTAATGTAAGTATTGTGCAGTGATTTCATATAGTGAATATCGAGGTAAATCAGATCACAGTGAGAAGTTAAAGGACGAGAGTGTGGAACAAGATCTGATTGACTATACATGTGAGTGACATCTCTGTTATACAATTAATAAGCCTGTGCCTATAAAGACATACCCCCATTACTGTGAAGGAATATTGTGAACGGAAGTATTAATAGTATTCTCTCCTTCCCCCACGCTACCAGTAAATTTTGTTACCACCCGCTCTCACTCCCATATCTCAAGTAAATGCAAGTCAAGGATAAAATCAATTACCAAAGTATTTTGGCTAGCGGAAACCATATAAACTTCATGGCTAATATCTGCCGCCTTCCAGTATTACCATAATTTTCCCCTAGCCATCACAAGTCACTCCCCGCACCTCCCCTATCTCCTCCTAGTGAGACTCAACCCCCTCCCGCGCCCCCGCGCGCGCGCCTAAATTTACTGCACTCCTGATACATTAGGATTGTTTGTGTTGTCATTAGTATCAGAGAAGCAAGTATCCTGCGAGATACTCATATCCTAGATAAGGTTTTATATTGCTATATATTGTGCTGTAATACCTGCTGATTTGTCCTGTGTCTGACTGTGATAATATATGTGTAAAGGTTGTTGCCTAGAGTTTTTGTGTCCTGCCTCTCTTTATTGCACTAGCTCCGGTCTTGAAAGAGGACCCCGCTCCACGTTAGGTGAAATAGGAATGAGAAGTCGAGCCTAATTTCACCTAGCTTTACAACTTTCATCTCCTTTCTTTGTATGGGCTAGAGCAGTGGTTCTTAACCTTTTTTGAGTCACGGACCCCTACGAACTCAGGTGAACGCTATGAACCCCTTCCCTACAAAAATGCACATAAGCACAAACACAGCATTTTGAATGCAATGAATATACTTTAGTTTATTGAAAACTTCCTCACGCAGTGTATCACAAAATATAAAACAGTCTTTACAGAGAATTATGTTTCTCACTCTTTTTCATGCAAAAACTAGTGGCCACTCGAAAAAATGAAATACATCCAACTTGTGCAAATTAAAAGAAAAAAAAAATTCTGCTCATAAGTTCATTTCAATGAGAGGGTTGTTGTTGTTGTTTGGCTCCAATAAGAAGATGAAATTGTGGTCTTTGAAAAGGCAACACGCATGTCATCGCTGACATCCAGTTGTTTTCAACTTTTCGTTTTGATAGAAGTAAGCGCTGAAAACCCTGACTCACAAAGGTATGTAACAGCAAACGGAATCAGAGCACCGATAGCTTGCTTTGCCAGACGAGGGTAGGCTTGTGTCAGCGAACACCAGAATCCTTCAAGACTTTGATTTTTTTTTTTTTTTTGGGGGGGGCAGCTAATGATGCCAAACGTCATCATGCAATATCGCTATTTTGTTCTCAGTTATTCTGACCTTCACGGACCCCCTGAATCCCATCCATGGACCCCTTGGGGGTCCATGGACCCCAGGTTAAGAACCCCTGGGCTAGAGGGTTATTTCTGAATACTTGTTGGTTCTGGTTGTATTGTCTTCTGTACTATCTCCACTGATTCTCTTAGCACTTTTGTTAGTTAATGCCACATTCAGCATAACTTAGAGCCTGAAATCTGGTCATTATTTCTAACTTGAAGGCTGCTTTATTTTCACTCACTTCTATTAGGCATATCTTTTTATGTTTAATCAACTTCTTTCTTTGACTCCTGAAACTGAATTTGGCTGTGAAACCCACCATTCTTTGGTCACTTCCTATATTTACTCTGCTGGTAACCCTGACATTTATAATTATGTTATTCTTATGTGCTAAGTGAAACCAGTATGAATCTTTGTTTCTCTTTCTGGAATTCCCCTGGTTGCATTTTCTCCATGTTCATTTGTGAAAGAATGTGTTCATTATTCTCATGTTATACATTTCACCAGAATTTACCACCATTTCACCTCCGTCATTCCCTTCCCTCATTCTGAATTTTCCCATACATATTTCTCCACTTTTGATTACCCAACTTTTGCATTGAAGTCTCCCATGAGAATGGTATATCTTATCATTTCTTCTTCCATAATCTGGGGGA
This sequence comes from Coenobita brevimanus, assembly GCF_032717465.1. Taxonomy (NCBI): domain Eukaryota; kingdom Metazoa; phylum Arthropoda; class Malacostraca; order Decapoda; family Coenobitidae; genus Coenobita; species Coenobita brevimanus. The sequence goes on along the minus strand of NC_137008.1, from coordinate 12,560,764 downwards.
TGTCATTATCAAATGTCTCTATTTCTTCATCTGAGCTTTGAGAACTTGGTGCATTTACTTGTATTACTTTCAGTGTGTAGCCTAACTTTTGCCTTGACTACAATCCATGCTTCTCTGTCAGATATGGTGGTGATTTTAACACTTTTCTCTGCAAGATTTCTGTTATTCAGAAATTCTACACCATTAACTCTTTCATTTTGCCTTCCTTTGAAGTAAAGTGGTGGTACAGAGGACGCACGAGCCTGTGGCTCCAAGAGTGGGTTTAACCTTCGATAGGCACTGCTGGTAGGGTCTTGGAATGTTCTAAGCCTTTCAAAGGATGATCCATTGCCTTTGTTGTCCCTAGAGTTGGGGTGATGGGGGGTCAGCATAGTTGCACTGTCTGAAGTGAGACGACCTGGCCATGGTGCGAACAGTAGCGATGGTCACACATACTACTGGTCTGGTAGCAATGATGGTGCTTATCTTAGGGGTGTCTCTGTGGCAATTACTGTTCGGTTTGTCTCACGTCGACAAGGTTACTCTGGTTGACAAGCATATAATGCTGGTGTGACTGAAGCATTCCTTGGGCATCATCTCTCTTACTACAATGTAGGCTGCAACAGAGATGAGTGATCTTGAAGGGAAAGAACTATTTCACACCAAACTTGACTCTGTTGTGGAACAGTGCCCTCCACGGGATACACTCCTGGTCTTGGACGACTTTAATGCAGTTACTGACACTGACGGGGAGGGCTTCAGGGATTGTGTTGGTCTCCCTGGCTCTGGAACCAGGAATTCCAATAATTCTTACCTTCTGGATTTTGCAGTCCCATTCGATAAGCATTGCTGGATCCTGGTCCCAGTGGCCAAATCTTCACTACTGGTCTTGGAATTATAATACCGGAGGGGTTGCTAAGGAGATTGATCGCATTTTTTTTAGTACCCCTGGAGGATCCTTCTGAACTGCAAGGTATTCAGGGGTGCAGAGTTCTTTGGTGCTGATCACATACTTGTTGCTACTCTAAGGCTACAAATCAAAACAGAGATACCGGTACTCAAGATGCCACAAAAAAGAGTATCATCTTTAGAAACTCAAAAATGAGGAGTGTGCATATGAGTATGCAGTGGCAGTCTCAAATCGGTTTGACGTGCTCAGTACTGTTGAGAAGCCTATCGACCGATGGGATGCCATTAAGCGTGCTACCCTGGCAGCAGCTGATGAGTGTATTGGAGACTGCCTGAGATCAAGGAGAGGATTCATCTCGCGGGAGATGCTGACCACAGTTGAGGAGAGCCATGCTGGCAGACTAGCTCGGGATCAGGAACAGCACAGACTTCTGTCTTGACAGGCATGAGTTTCACTGAGAAGGGAAAAAGAGACATATGTCAGGGAAGTCGCTGAGGAGGTGGAAGGCTGTTTTCATGCAAATGACCTTTGACCCACCTACCAAACCCTGAAGAATCTCCACTCTAGACACACCTCTCAGGTTTACTCTGTTCAGACAGCAGATGGACGGCTCGTGTTGGGGGCAAGTGAATGTAGAGGTCGTTGGACTGAGTACTCTGAGCAGCTGTATATGGTTGAACCTCCCAGTGGAGAGCTTCCATCAGCTGGTGTACAACCATTGACTGCTGTCCCACCAGCTGACAAAGCCATGCCTTCTCTAAATAAAATCAAGAAGACCGTAGCTAGGTTGAAAAGTGGCAGAGCAGTTGGTGCTTGTGACATTCCAGCAGAATTTATCAAAGCTGAGGGTGAAGCCATGATCAAGGGTTTACATGCAGTCATTGAAGCCATTTGGCAGACTGGTATCATTCCTTCTGACTGAACAAAGGATTTTGTCACCCCTATCCCGAAAGGAAAGGGAGACTAGCATGACTGTAGTAACAACCGTGGTATTACAGTGCTCAAAAGTGCCAGGAAAAAGTTCTTGCTCTAATTCTCCTGATGCGTATCCGTGACCATTTGCTAAAAAATTCGGTGGCCTAAGCAATCCAGATTCACACCCAATAAGTCCACTGTTGACCAAATCCTAGCTCTTCGAGTTCTTGTGGGATGCCGTCTTGAGTTTTGACTAGGTCTGCTAGCAGCCCATGGGGATCTCAAGAAGGCGTTTGACTCAGTAAATCAGGAGGTACAATGGGTACTCCTGCGACTTCGTGGAATTCCCGCAGAGATAATCTGACTGATTGCTGGTTTGTGCTCAAACACAGAGTGCTGTTAAGTGAAGTGTGTGGGGGGGGGGGGTGGACATCCGACTTCACCTCAGCAAGTTTTAGTGTAAGACAGGGATGTGTCCTTTCCCCCTGAGTTATCAGTACATGTATGGATTGGGTACTGGACTGGGCTGTTCACTGTGGAGTATCAATTGGCAGTTTCAGGATTCCTGACATTGACTTTGTTGATGTTGCAGTTATCCCAACAGAGTCGCTGGAAATACTAGCTCGCTCTCTAGGAATTTCATGAGAATGCCAATCCACTGGGATTAAAGGACTCTTGGGCAAGGTCCAGGCATTTGGTGGCTTGCTGGATGATGCAGTTCAGTCTGTCTAAGCATGTGGTGAAGATATAGAAGTCTTGGAAAGATTCACTTATCTTGGTGGTGTGATCCATAACAATGGTAGATCAGACAGTGAGATCATTCTCGTCGCATTTGTCTGACATATGGGGTAATGGATTCACTCAATTCAGGTATCTGACGTTGTGGTTATTTATGTAGAAGGACGAAAGTTTGCAGCTTCAAGGTACTGGTGCTCCGTCTTACTTTATGGCTGTGAGACATGGACACTAAACAGTGACTTGCAGCAGCGAATTGACTCCTTTGGTAGGCTACCAAGTGTCTTCACAAGGTCATGGGACATCACTGGCACAACCGGGTGCATAACAAGCAACTACTCCCTGAGACTGAATCGAGACCTCGTACCCCTATAATACATCAACGCCAACTCCAGACATATCAATAACTTGTGTTGCAGCACACACTCCTCATTCCTTGTAACATTAAGATAGGGAAAATGAAAATCATGCATAAGTTGAGGAATGGAATGGATGTGAAAGAATGCAAAGCTGATGGTCAGTGTTGCTGGGTGCAGAAAATAGCCCATGTGAAAGTAGATATTATGGGATTAGTGGTTTAAATACAGTGAAGGATTATTCGATTTCCATCAAAATTTGGCCAAAAGTTTCCATTCTTATTGCAAATGGAGTAAAGTAAAAAAAAAAAAAGAAATAGCTCGTTATTATTTTCAGTGCAACAAGAGCTGATCTACCATTCAGAAAATCTTCATGTAGATAATAAATGCCACAACAATTCGGCTTGAGTCGATCTGCTCGAGTCAGTTGAGTGTGTCATTCCATATAAACACTTGCTCTCTCTAAATCTGTCAAGTGAAATGTGACATGAACTTGTCAGGTTCTCACATACGTGACTGATTATTATTATTATTTTTTAACTTTACCAAAACAAGGAAAAACGATTGGTGTTGAGACTATGGGGTACATTTTTGCTTGTTGAATGACTGACTTCTTCTATGTAACCTTTTCAGCTTCAGAAAGTTAAAGCAGTGCCATGCAGGGACACATAACTTTTGAATGAAAGGAGGTTTAGTTCTGAAAGCAAAGTGCATTGCTACCAGCACCAAATATCTCTTTCTGACCATCACAACAGATTACTTTTCTTCGTCCCCAAACATCCTCAGATACTGAAAGTGCTAGGCAATTTAAGAAAAGCCCGTTAAAAACAAAATAGATGTGATGAGAGGGAAATGTGGATGATATTCGAAAAGGGCAATGAGATTTTCTCAGAAAATGTATATAAAAAAACAACGGGTTGATTAGCCTACTGTAGAGGCATAATTATTCGAAAGTTTCCTCCAACAAGAATAAAACCATGAGAAGCGTGCATTAGTATCATTTACCTCGCCTTATGACGCAGTTGTAATTTAAGCCATCGCAATGAAATAAATAACTTGCCTCGCATCACAGTGAGGGAACATTACAGCAGTATGTTGTCTTCGTAATGCCTTCTTCCATTCAGCTGAGCAGTGGTGGTAGAATAAAATATATATATATCCAGTAAGTTCATGTTCCCTTGACAGCATAAAAAATTTAGTGGTATTAGATGTAGACTTCGAGATAATGCTAATTTCATGTGTGTGGTGTGTCAGCGAGAGCAGGTGGAGATTGCCAGGCTTGAATGGATTGAACTTGTTGATGAATATCTTGAGTGTGTGGAAGGGTTTCGTTATTCGGTAGACATGTTATATGCTGGAGGTGGGGCTGGAGCTAGTTCTGTGGCTAGAATGAGTTCAGAGCGCTGTTGCCTCTCCTGACATTGAAAGGACTCTTCCTCCATGCTAAGGGATTTTTGTATGCGGCATGTGTTAGGAGTGTAATGTTGTATGGTAGTGAAACCTGGGCAGTAAAGGAAGAGGATATTCGCAGGCTCAAACGTACAGAAATGGCAATGATTAGGTGGATGTACAATGCGTCCCTTAGCGTGGGGCTTGGGGCGGGAGGCAAGGTTTACAATGAATGAGCTGAGAGGCTTGGGACTGGAGTGTACTGGTGTAGTGATGAGGAGAGGTAGATTGACCTAGTCTAGGCATGTGGAGAGGATGGGGGATGGTAACTGGGTGCAGAAAGTAAGAAGTGCTAAAAGTTGGGGGTAGGGTAGCGAGAGGTAGACCGAAAGAGACCTGGGACAAGGTCATTGAGTGTGACCTCAGGGATAAGGGACTAAACAGGGATGCTGTCAGAGATAAAGCAGCATGGAAAGCCTCCATTAGGTGACCAAGGCTGACGCATGCAAGCGTGTTGGAGTCTTGAAAAACGAAATGAAACGAAAAGAACTTTAAAATTATTGTATTCTTCAACACAGAAAATTTTCGCACATGAGGGCTTAAGCACAATCATTAAATTCTTTTATTACGGGTGGTTTCTCCAAAGCTTATTAAATAAAGTGGATGCTCCAAGAGATTAAACTGTCACCGTTTTGTACGTGTTAAGAAGAATTGCCTATTAATTCTGAAAGCTTTGTCCCCAGATTTTAAAAATGTGAGAGTTTGAAATTCTGTACTTTACTCAGCGAATAATCATCTATAAAAGACAGATAATTAATAAAAGGAATAGAGGGTAATGAAGCGGGACTGGGTACGAAAGACAGGAAAAAAACGAATATAAATAGAAATGAAAGGGGGAACACTATGATAAAAGAGCGGGCTGTGTGGAAGGAGATGGAGGCGGCAGTGGATATGATTGAAGGTCAGGGAGGCAGAAACACCCAAGGCCAGGAAGGGAGACAGATAGAGCAAAGGATATTTCACGCTATTGGAAAGAGAGATAGAGGTTGGAGAAGGTTGAAAGGAGAGAGAGAGAGAGAGAGAGAGAGAGAGAGAGAGAGAGAGAGAGAGTTAATAAAAGCAGGGAAGCGAAGAGAGGTAAGGGAAAGCAAGACCTGGGGAGTGTGAATTGCAGGAAGGAGTGTGCTGGAGAGGAAGGAATGACAACAATGATGAAGATGAAGAGAGTGTCGGAGGAGCAGCGGAGGAGGTGGTTGAGGGGCAGCAGAGGTTGATGGGGGGCTAGCAGGTGTAATGGAGGGGCAGCAGGAGGAGATAAAGCTGCTGAATGTGGTGATGAAGGGGCAATAGGAGGGTGATGAAGGGGCACCAGGTAATGATAGAGGGACAGCAGGTAGTGATGGAGGGGTACCAGGTGGTGAGGGGGGGGAGCAGTGGGTGATGGAGGGGCAGCAGGTGGGGATGGAGATGCTGCTGAGAGAAGGAAAAAAGATGTTGATATATCGTACATATTAAAATTATGTGTATCAGTTGACGCAGTCTGTCGCAACCCACAACAGAACGAAAGCTCCTCCCACTTTCATCCATTTTTTTTTTTTTTTCATTTTATTCCATGCGAAACCTTCTTCTGCCAAGGATTTCGTCTCCACGTCATGGTTTCTGTTTACCTCTTCTCACTCCGTCCTTTGGTTTCAACTTATCCTCGAACAGTTCATCTGTTTCCCTTTTTATTTCCTCCTTAAGAACTAACACAGGAATACAACGGAATGCAAAACAGACATATTTAATGGTACTTTCAAGGCTGCTTGATACTAAAGAGACTATGAATGTGTTTATACACTGAAGGGCCTAAAACACAAATAGTACACCAAGAAGGCTCCTCCCTCCTCCTAATAAAAGATACCACTTTGCCTTCTTTGACGCACTACTTGAACATGGCAACAAACAAAAGTGTCGAGGTCGCTTGCCAGTAAACTGATAAAGATTATTTGGTATATTTTAACCAGTCGAGCCATGATCTCTAGTCTTCCTTTGGAGTACGCTGAATATATACAGAAGATTGTTTAAAGAATGAATGTTAATTTAATTCTCATATAATTTCAGCGAATGTAAAAAACTGTAAAAAATATGAATAATCGTTTTTGAACCACACAACTCGTTTTCTCATGGGTGATGACCAGGCATCATAACTTTTACATATGAGGAAAATTGGATCCTGTAACGAATATTTAAGTGACTGTGTAAAACCGCCTCCACTTATAAGTAGTTTTCTACAGGCGATGGGGTATTGAAGGTTATTTATGACATTAGTGTATTTGTTTTATTCTCATGTCAACTTTGTAGGAACAACCCCATTATAGTGCCTAGACCACAGTAGACGTGAGACATAAACAAATATATTGGTGCCACATAGAACTCACTACACACCACCCCCTATAGTTCTTATAAAATCATGGAGTCGATTGCACTATATCCTGTATGGAGATTGCAACAAATACTGTACTTCACTGTACATTGAAAAGAAATATCTATTTTGCCGCTGAGGAAACTGTGAGCCTGTATCTGCATTTGCCGTGTGAATATATTTCGTGTAAGCGTTTGTTGTTCCTACTTTTTCCATGTAAGTGCATGTCGCACCACATACCCCTAGTTGTAGTTGCTAGACCGCGTGTTTTTGTCGCCGAGATCTACGTTTCTGTGGGTTTTGGTCCACGAAGGAAATTAGCTGTCCCCAAAAAAGTACATCGATCGGTGTCTCTGTAAATTCTAACTTCCAGAAACCGAGGAGCAGAAATGCAAATTGTTCCTACTCTTTACCTCTTTTCTTGAGAACCATTCCTTTACCTTGATTTCTCGCTTTCACATAATCACAGTTTCCTTTCCATTTACGTGGTGAACATGACCCGGTATGATTTAGTCCCACAGTGGAGTTGAACCATCCTCTTAACGCAACATCCAGCCTCACCGCCGTTTTTGTTCTCTACACATCTTACAATATGAAGAAAGATGTGCCTATCAATATATTTCGGTATGGAACACTCTTTATTTCGTAAAACAACATGGCTTGGAACAATTTCATCAACATCTGAGTAGCGAGAATATAAATGTGTGCTGAAGGGCGGCGTTACAGTCCTGTGATAACTTAATTACATAAGAGAGTCACTGTGGTCACTGATTGCGCTTGATATACTCAGATTATTGTATCTGATTCCCTTTACCCATATAATCAAATCAGCTTTGCACTATTCAGTAAATATAAAAGAAGAACACAACATTTTTGAATAAATAATTTACACTAACCTACTAATTTTCACCATTCTGTCACTTAAAAGAACACACACACACACACACACACACACACACACACACACACACACACACACACACACACACACACACTAACATAAACCGTGCACGCGTAGGAACAGCTAGCAGGAATGGACTTAGAGTATGAATAAATGGCATTGGTCCTGGAGGTACAGACCAGAGGGTGTGAGACAGAACATGCAAATCTAGACTTTTTTTTTTTTTTGGGGGGGGGTTGTAGGGATGATAAGCTCTTCCCAACACTAGACAGTGTTATTTCCCTGGAGAGAGAGAGAGAGAGAGAGAGAGAGGGAGAGAGAGTTAAATATTAAAGACTTTTCAAGGACCACAGAAATCTTTGGACAATTTCTAGAGAGCTCGACTATGGAAATAAGGAAAAGCTTAGAATTTAACTGGAACATCTGAAAAATTGCAGTACTTTATGAGCAAAGCAGCATTGTGGAAAACTCTTTCCCCCCCCTCCACACCATTAGACCCTCCAGCAGTGGGGTGTATACTGAAAATAGGTAGGGGAAACACATTCCACGAATAAAATGCCTCTAGCGAACTTTATAGGAGAGGCATAATTCTGTAATAAATAATAAGCCACATATCCTTAAGTATTTACTACTATTAAACATGCACTTTCATTTATGAATTCATATATTTATTTATATTTATATGTGTATAGTTTCTTCTCTATTCGTTGTTGAAATCTATTGAGCGCTGAGTATTCCATGACATCTCCAGCATAAGAGGATTCTTATGGCAAGCACGTGGATCAAACTGATACTATCCAAAGAGGATTATATCAAAGCATTTCATTCAGTGTCCCAAAAATTTTAAACGAGAAAGCTGACAATACTTTTTTCTTGATATATCAAAATCGCTGAGAAATATTATTTTTCACATGGCGGGCATTATACTGGTGACAGTATCTGGGCACAGTAAAGTGCCATTTTGTCACGCGGAAATTATACATTTATGTGACAAAATTTTCAGCCTACCCTAAGCCTACCATGATGTGGCATAGAACACGTACAAATTTTGGTAAGCAGTTCATGGATCCATGAATAAAGCTCAGTGTTCCTTAGGTTTCGCATCATTGGTGCTTGGAGCTCATTGCTTCATCACTGCGTTCTGAAGACAAGATCACTAAATGGAGAGCTAGATAATAAGGGAATAAGTGTGCTTTATGAGTGCGTGACGAGCGAGCGAGCAATTGTACGTAAGCCTATGATCACAATTTCATCCAGGTGTTAATTTTCAACATTTCTGGTGAGGTATTTGAACAATAACAGAAGAATAATTGAGCTAAAATATTCACTTTCTCACGCTTTCTCTCTGGATGTACAGCTCCGTTCAGAAGTTCGTACTACACCCAAAGTGGAAGGCACAAGCCTCGGTCAGCTCTTTCTGGACGACATGTTAATACCCCGAACCGCTCGCCACCACAGACAGAGCAGCAAATACCGAACAGTTTCAGTCACACGACGAATGCGAAAATTGAGATGAAACGGATATTTATACAGATATTGGCAAGTATTATTACATATTAATGAAGGAAATACGTGGATATTATGCGGTTGTGATGAAAATATGTATACAAGCAATAAGTTACAATACACAAATAGAGGGAAATGAAGTCTGATATGAATCAATAAGTGATTTGTGAGCTGACTATTCTCCCAATGAAACACACACACACACACACACACACACACACACACACACACACACACACACACACACAAAACACACACATGCACACACAAACTCACACACGCACACACAAACACACACATACACGCACAAACAAACACACACACACACACAAACACACGCACACACAAACACACACACACACACACAAACACAACACAAACTCATAAGAACAACAACAATAACAACAACAGCCACCACCACCACAGTCTCCGCCACTTGCCACCCACCACAACCACCCACCACCATCAACGCCGCCGTCGCCACCGCCCACCACCACCGCCGCCACCCATCAACACTCACAATCCACCATCACCGCCGCCGCCGCAACCACCGCCCACCACCACCGACGCATTAACAAATCTCATAATTGTGGAGGAAAAGACATTGCAATAGTTTACTTCATCCGTCCTGTTTGTATGGGAAGGCCAAGGAACACATTATATTTATTAAGTGTGAGTAATCTTGCAGCAGTGGCTCAGTGGGTTAGAGCGCTCCGCTCTGACCGAAGGGTCGGAAGATCGAATCCACCCAAGGGTCATTGGTAGACATCAGGAAGGGCATCCGGTCATAAAATGCTACACGGTCTAGTTCAGAAGTCCTCTACCCAGGGGCAACGCATTAGCCCTTCGGGGATACCTGGCGTAAAACCAAATTATATATATATATATATATATATATATATATATATATATATATATATATAATCTTGCATCTAATAGGGGGTGGATAATATACAAGCATAATTATACGAAAGTTTTCAGACAAAAAATAGACAATTTTATTTTTTTTTCTATGTTATAGTCAACAATATATATATATATATATATATATATATATATATATATATATATATATATATATATATATATATTGTTACATAGCCTATGATTTCATCATCATCCTTTGTGTAATTTTAACGCACAGTATGCTGCATGTTTGAGCACGAGCGTGTTCTGCCTCAGTCCCCCCCTTCTACCGTTATAGTAGAGTAAGTCGTCCTCTCTGTTGTTCAGAGCGGGATTGTCAACTCTTTGTCCCCATGGCTTCATTTGCGCGTCCTTCTTACAAGTTGTATCAAGCTCTGCTGGCCCCTATATAATGAGCTCAGTCTCTGCATCATTGCCACTTAGATCTACTCCTCATTTTGTTCACATCTCTGTCCTCCCCTGTACAGTTATTGTTGTGAGTGCTCCGGAAGTCTCCAACCATCTAGCAGCTGTGTAATTTGAGTATAACTGTTATTGCATTTTTTGATTGTACTGTATAGCATAAGGTGTTGATTTGTAGGCCTAGTGAGTGTTTTTTTTTTGTAATTTGTGAGGGATTCATTTTGTCAGCCAGTGTTCATATGATTTTGTATCTGTAATAATTTATCTTGCATTAACTGAGCATTACCCAGTGTATTTTCATTTTATCAGGGCTGACTTAGATAAATTTACTCTTGCTAATTTCATGTTAATAGAGGCTAATCAGTTAACCATATATTTAACCTGTTTTTGCCATTACATTATCTTTATGAGTCCTGAATGTTTTGTTGTTAGATTGAGCATTAAACTTTAACTTGTAATTTTACCTAACTCTTTTGTTTTGAACCTGGAACTTTACGGGACAGTAGTGATTTTTAGTATTCTCACTTAAAGTGTACATCATCTTTCTCTGTTCCGTAACATAAATTTGGCGACCTCTTATCAGGATATTTAGGATATTATCATAAGGATATTGCTTGATATTTTATGACTGTTACTTATTCATGATGTCTACTATTACTACACTTGATGAAGCCAAAGATTTTTTGTCAAATGTGCAAACAGTGTGTGATGTAGAAAACAGAACAAAGAATGAACTTAAGCTTGTTGCTCAACAATTGGGAATTGCAGTTCACTCTCATCATTCTAAAGATCAAATTGTTGGCATGATTAATAAAAGCTTGTTTAATGTAACTCCTCCAAATGAGCAAATGCAGATTGAATTAGCTTAGTTACAGCTAGCCCTGCAGGAGGCTCGTGTGAAGGAAGCTGAATTTCAAGCACAGGCTAAGGAGGCTGAATTTCAGGCAAAAGCTAAGGAGGCTGAGGCACAAGTTGAAATTGCTAGGATTCAGGCAGACCATGAGTATCGCATGAAACAAGGTGGAACTGGATCATCTAGCTCTGATGATTCTGATGTGGCTAAAAATGTTAAACTTGTCCCTCCTTTTAATGAATCTGATATAACAAAGTATTTTCAGTTGTTTGAGAGGGTAGCTACAGGTTTTAATTGGCCCAAAAAGTATTGGCCAGTACTCCTTCAAACTGTTCTCACCAGTGAAGCTCAAGTAACTTATGCATCTTTGCCTCAGGATCAATCTGATAATTATGATGTAGTTAAGAGCTTGATTCTTAAGGCCTATGAGCTTGTTCCTGAAGCCTATAGAGTAAAGTTTAGGACAACTTATAAGCAAGATAAGCAATCCCATTTTGAGTATGCAAAAATCAAAGAAGATCTGTTAGAGCAGTGGTTAAATTCTAAGAATGTGGATTCTGATTTTGGTAAATTTAAGCAGATGATTTTGCTGGAGGACTTCAAAAGGTGTATTAGTAAAGATGTAAGCCTATATCATGATGAGAAAAGAACAGATAATTCGTCTGATGCTGCAGTTATAGCTGATGAATATGTTCTCACTCACATGAGATATTCTAAAGAAAAAGGGAAAGCTGAGAGTAAGTACGTTGCCTCTACTCAGAGCACAGGTAACAGGAAAGAGAATAAAGATGATGTTTCTCAGGAAGTAAATACCAGCTCCACCTCTAGATTTCAGAAAAGTAAATGTACTTATTGTAGTAAGCTTGGTCATACTACGGAGAAATGTTTCAGGAGACAGCGTGATGTGAACAAAAAGGAGTCTTTAAATATTCAGTCAATTGGTCTAGTGTCCACCCTTGAGAGTTCCCAGAATTCTTTAACTGAGTTAACTGAACCTGCTTTGAGGGGTAACTTAAATTCTCATGATGGAGCTCCTCTTTTGAGCAGTAACGTGGGTGACACTCTCAAGAGTTCATGTGCTAATTTCCTGTCTGATGGTTTTGTCAGTCCTCTGGACAGTAATGACAGGAAGTCAGTTCAAATATATCGTGATACAGGTGCTTGCCAATCCCTTATGCTGACCAGTGTTCTAGGCTCTAATGTTAATTCCTCTGATGCAACTGTAATCTTACAAGGTGTAGGGAATAATTACTTCTCTGTTCCTCTGTGCAGAGTGAATTTAGAGTCTAGTTTTGTTAATGGTTCCGTTATGGTTGGGTTGGTTGAGACACTCCCAATGTCAGGTGTAACTTTCTTACTTGGAAATGATATTGATGGAAGTCAAGTGTGTCCAGCTCCTCAGTTGTCTAGTGAGCAAGTGGCTGCGTCCCAGGATTGTGATGTCCCTGATGTGTTCCCTGCATGTGCTGTCACTAGGGCTAAATCTAAAGTTACTGGTGATTTAGAGGATAATGATGATGATGTTATCCCAGCTGACACTTTTCTTGCTAATTTGGACCACTCACCAAATGAGGCAGTACCCCGTAATGTTGATAATTTGTCTCGTCAAGAGTTGGTTGAGTTGCAGGTTGCTGACCCTGAGTTGAAAGGTCTAGCTAGCTCTCCTTGAAGTGAGGAAGAGTCAGCCGGTGCTTCTACTTGTTATTATGTAAAGTCAGGAGTACTTATGAGGAAGTGGAGACCCCCAACAGCATCAGCCGACTGTGAATGGGAGGTTGTACATCAAGTTGTCATCCCTCGTGTTTGTAGGCAGGATATCATTAGAGTGGCTCATGATTCCAGTTTGGCAGGACACCTTGGAGTGAGGAAGACTGTGGCATGCATTTTGAAACACTTCTACCGGCCAGGTATCTTCAGGTATGTTTCCTGGTATTGTAAGTCTTGTCACACCTGTCAAGGTGTGGGGAAGTGTAATCAGACCGAAAAGGTTGCACCTCTAGTTCCCATTCCTCCTTTTGAGGCGCCTTTCACCCGTGTGTTGGTGGATATTGTGGGCCCTCTTCCTAAGACTTCTTCAGGATTTTCTTATGTGTTGACCCTGGTTGATATGGCTACTCGTTATCCTGAAGCCATTCCACTTAGAAATATCTCAGCAAAGAACGTGGTTAAGGAAATGCTAGGGTTCTTCACAAAGTTTGGTCTGCCCAAGGAGGTACAGTCAGACCGAGGAAGTAATTTCATGTCAAATGTTTTCAGGCAGTCTCTGAAAGAGTTGGGCATCACCCAGATCACGTCTTCAGCTTACCATCCCCAGACCCAAGGAGCGTTGGAGAGATACCATCAAACACTCAAGTCGATGCTCAAGAAATACTGTTTGGAACATCAGAAAGACTGGGATAAAGGTCTTCCATTCGTTTTATTTGCTGCAAGAGAATCTCGAAATGAATCACTGGGCTTCTCACCTTTTGAACTACTGTTTGGCCATAAAGTAAGAGGACCCCTTAAGCTACTCAAGGAATGCTGGCTGTCGGAGGTAGATGACGTCAACCTGCTGGAATATGTGATGAAGTTCAAAGAACGGCTGTCCACTGCTTTACAGCTGGCGAGAGAGAATTTAGGAGCTGCTCAGGAGAAGATGAAGACTTGGTATGATAAGAAGTCCAGGTTACGCCACTTTCAGCCAGGAGATCAGGTTTTGATTCTGCTACCAGTTCATGGGCAACCTCTTCAAGCCAAGTTTAGTGGTCCTTATTTCGTGGAGAAGAAACTCAGTGATGTCAAGTATAACATCGCCACACCAGATCGTAGAAAGAGGAAGCAACTATGTCACATCAACATGCTAAAGTTATATCACAGGCGGGACGAAAATAATCTAGTCTACACTGTAGCTGCTCCACCCGAGTCTGCAAGTGAAGCTCTCCCATGCAGTATGAGCCTGAGTGATAGTTTGGGGAAGAATCCTGATATCATGAATGATCTCCAGACTAAGCTTTCTCATCTACCTCTCGAGGAAAGGCAGGAGTTTTCGGCATTACTGCAGGAGTACCCGCAAGTGTTCCGTGCTACTCCAGGAAGAACCACTGTGTTGATGCATGATGTCGATGTTGGAGACGCAAAGCCAATTAAACTGCCTCCTTACCGTGTGAACCCAGTGAAAGTTCCTCTCATCCAGAAGGAGCTTGGCTACCTGTTGGACCACAAGATGATTGAGCCCTGTCAGAGCGAGTGGAGTTCTCCTGTCACTCTAGTCCCTAAGCCAGGTGGGTCACAGCGGCTTTGCATCGACTACAGACGTGTTAATCAGATAACCAAAACAGACACTTACCCTCTCCCTCGCGTGGAAGATTGCATAGACAAGATCGGAAAGGCTAGGTACATAAGTAAGTTTGATTTGTTAAAGGGATACTGGCAAATACCTATGACTGAACGTGCCAGGGAGAGCTCATGTTTTGTAACACTAGGAAAGAAAATGTTATTGCAGACTGCTTATCTAGACTTTAGACAGATTGTTTTAGAGTAATAAGAAATTTCCTTTGTAAATTTCTTTTTCTTTGTGGGGAGGTGTTACATAGCCTATGATTTCATCATCCTTTGTGTAATTTTAACGCACAGTATGCTGCATGTTTGATCACGAGCGTGTTCTGCTTCAGTCCCCCCCTTCTACTGTTATAGTAGAGTAAGTCGTCCTCTCTGTTGTTCAGAGCGGGATTGTCAACTCTTTGTCCCCATGGCTTCATTTGCGCGTCCTTCTTACAAGTTGTATCAAGCTCTGCTGGCCCCTTTATAATGAGCTCAGTCTCTGCATCATTGCCACTTAGATCTACTCCTCATTTTGTTCACATCTCTGTCCTCCCCTGTACAGTTATTGTTGTGAGTGCTCCGGAAGTCTCTAACCATCTAGCAGCTGTGTAATTTGAGTATAACTGTTATTGCATTTTTTCCTTGTACTGTATAGCATAAGGTGTTGATTTGTAGGCCTAGTGAGGTTTTTTTTTGTAATTTGTGTGGGATTCATTTTGTTAGCCAGTTTTAATATTATTTTGTATCTGTAATAATTTATCTTGCATTAACTGAGCATTACCCAGTGTATTTTCATTTTATCAGGGCTGGCTTAGATAAATTTACTTTTGCTAATTTCATGTTAATAGAGGCTATTGCAGTTAACCATATATTTAACCTGTTTTTGCCATTACATTATCTTTATGAGTCCTGAATATTTTGTTGTAAGTTTGAGCATTAAACTTTAACTTGTAATTTTACCTAACTCTTTTGTTTTGAACCTGGAACTTTACGGGACAGTAGTGATTTTTAGTATTCTCACTTAAAGTGTACATCATCTTTCTCTGTTCCGTAACAATATATATATATATATATATATATATATATATATATATATATATATATATATATATATATATATATATATATATATATATATATACACGAGTATAATCTGTATTATATCTATATCTATATATATTATTTCTATATCTGTCTCTATACCATATCTAATTATCTATATCATATCTATATCTACATTTTTATTATATCTATCTATCTATCTATAATATATGTCTATTGTAACTATTATATGTAGCTATTGTGTCTATTATATCTATCTATCTCTATCTATCTATCAACAGTATCTATCTATCTATATAATATGCATACATATCCTTAATATAATGATAACTGATGCCTAACTTTTCACATCAATATCGGGTCCAGCCTACCTCTTTCTCAATCACTGCTTGCAACCTATCAGGCATGGAGCTTACAAGGCCACGGATGAACTCGCGTTTGCGCCAGCAAAGTTCCTGCTGGGCGTTGACGTGGTCGAGGAGATCATTTCTTGTCCTCTCGTCTTCTGGCTGCCAGTAATTAATCATGTCAGCCCAAACATGTTTGTTACATTTAGATTGGCCCCTTTGGCGGGCCAGTCTGAGAGGTGAACTATGTCTTGTCTCTGAAACCACTGCCGTACTACACGCGCGTTGTGGATGGGGCACCAGTCATGCATGGAAATTACAGGTCCATCTTGGAACGGGAAACCCTTTGCACGTAAAGATGGCAGGGAACGTTCCTTCAGGATATGGACACACTGGTCAGCAGTAAAACTCCCCTCGATGCTGAACATGTCACCCAGGCCATGTAGAGTCTGGTATCCCCTACTGTTACAGGTAACGTGACCCGTTCGTGCCTCCTCACAAATGTCGACCCTCTCGCATCTACATGCGATATATAGATATATATATATATATATATATATATATATATATATATATATATATATTGTATTGTTGCAGCCATGAGACAAAATACTAGTTGATGACATGCCTCCCTAACTTTATATTATTTAGAACTGATCACAGTTTTTCTCGGCAGAAATGTCTTTATACAAAGAAAATAGAGGCAAAGAGTAGAAAGAATCATGTCTTTTTCCAGGATAATATGAACAGAATAAGACCAAAACAAGGGATCCTGATTATTTTAGATGCCTGGTCATAGTGCCTTTAAAAGACTGGAAATCAAGGACGGAGGGGTATGCAGACTGCGGAAGACAGCTTCATTATTGACCTATTCCATAGGTGAAAGTCTGAATATCGGTTAATTATTGTAACAGCGAGGTGAACAGAAAACAGATGATTGCAACGAAGACGAAGCCTTTGGGGGGGGGGGGAATAACAGTACGGAATTTTATCAGTAATAAAAATGGTAATATCATATACCTGGTGTTGTTTCTTCTCCAGCAGTGAACCCTACCATGCGAGGTGGAGGAGAAACACTTCTCATCCATGAAGATGACTCGCGACCAAAAGTCTAGATCCTTCTGAAAGTAGCATTGAGCAAAGGCTAACCTCCCCTCTCTGTGTTGTTGTATCAGGCTTTCCATCATTGCTGTATACCAGCGTCATGCAGCCTTTGCCTGACAGTCAACGCGGACACATCTCACTGAAGACTGTCCCTGATGGCCACCGCGATCGTAAGAGGTGTTGCGCCTGCTGCTGCGACACTAGCAGCATCTCCAGCCTGGGTGGATCTTCGAGGGGCTCCCGTCCCTTCTAACATGAAAGTATTCGCTATTAGTAAATATGGCACTAATAAAAATCAACGCCGAAAGTCTAGTTTGGGAAAACATTCCGAGTATTTATACTAGTGCTGAAATATATTGTATGATATGAAAATATTGTTACAAGGGCAACAGTTGTACTAAACAAACTTCTGCCTATAAAGATTGTGGCGTAGCGAGAATAAATGCAGCTCAAAGCCGGATATTCTAGTTTCACCCCATCACTGCACGGGACAGCCCTGCAGAGGCGATTGCTTGACGGTGGTCAAGGCTCTGCGCTGGCCAGACAGACCAGGGTTACACAACAACAACAACAACAACAACAACAACAGCTACATCAAGAGATGGGAATTGAAGTCTCGTTCTTAGAATGACTAGGACTGATTTGTATGTGACCATCATAAAAAAAAACCCTGTCAGCTCCAACCAAAGAAACGTAAACACAAATATCCATTTCATTGAGATGCCTGGATGCACAGCGTTCGAAATAATGTGGCACTATGCATTGGAAAAAGACATCCTAAGACATTTCAACAATTAACTAGTCATATACAAGAAAGGCAGATTACTAGTTAACAGATGCATCACAGAGCGGGTGAGAGGATGGGGCAAGGCTAGTGCCTCGTTTCAGTCGTAATGGGGGAGAGAAACAAGCAGAGAATTCAAAGGAACAGTGGTGTGTGTGTGTGTGTGTGTGTGTGTGTGTGTGTGTGTGTGTGTGTGTGTGTATAGAGGGAGAAAGAGAGACAGGGATGGCCCAAGGAGTATGTGATTGGGGGGAGGGTAAGGACAATTTTGACTAATTTGATCCGTTTGGCGTTACGGTTTGACCAACTAAATAGATGGAAACAAACCAAATTTATGAGAAAGTAATTCTTATTGTAACAGACTTACAGTATTTCCTGGAAAGTAATTTATTTACTGGTGACAAATTTTAACAAACTCTCATTCTGGATTTCTGGTGCATATAGACACAACTTAATTCAAAATTGCACTACTGTGACTGATTTTCAGTCATACAGTGAGAGATACAAGATGCTTAAACTGACTACTTAAAAAAAAATAACATACACATACACAAATCACACTTGGTAAGTCAAATAAGGAAAAAGGTGATAAACGAATGTTGAGTCAACTTGAAGTGAATGTGGTTAATGGATTAATAAGGATTCAGCAGTAACAACCTGTATATACAGAGTGTGTAATGATAATGGCCTTTAGAATTTTATTCATGTTTTCATGAGTTTCCACCAATTTGCAGTTTTTTTTGAAGATCTAACTGATCAGTTGGGTCACTTTCACAAGCTAGAACCATCAGATAATGTAACGTTCTTTCTTTGGTTCGGTTTCGCAAATAGGCCTATGTTTTTAAAAGCTTAAGCCTGCTAAATGACTTCTCGATTTTTGACCAACTCAGTGATTATTTGACCAACTCAGAACACACACTGGGGGGGGGGGACCCCCACTCCCGGTGGGGCCATCCCTGGAGAGAGAGAGAGAGAGAGAGAGAGAGAGAGACCGAAGGGAGTCAGCAGAGTTAAGGAGACGAACAAAGCCTAAAGAATAAGTACAGTATGCATCAAAATCATTATTATAGATCACTTTCATCAAGATGCAAAATTATTTCCAAAGATCATATGAATACGTGAGACAGTTCATTGCTGTAGCTCAGTACCCATCTCACCCTTGCAATTTCATGTTGCATCATCACCATCCAAAAATAAACAAACGAACAACTGCCCAACACTACACAGAGTATCTCAGCAACATACCCACTTCTCCACCCAATAATACAAATCACAGATCACCCAACACTACAAATCACAGACATACAGTGCATAAACACAGCCATTAGCCACCACAGCCATCCAAACCCATCAGTCAAACAGCATCCTTCGTGAACCACCACAAGACATACAGTACACTCCTCATCAACCCTACCCAGAAAGACACGAACACACCTATACTCATTTTTTTTTTTTAATTGAGGCGAAGCTGCACTTGACAGGTTGGTGATGATTGGCTGAATGCAACATGTCCGAATAACATCCTCGTATTTCAAATAATTACCAGGTAATGTCACATTACTTGGTAATTATTTGAAATACACCTATGTTACTCGGACATGTCGCATTCAGCCAGTCATCATCAACCTGTCAAGTGCATCTTCGTCTTAAAAAAAAAAAAAAAAAAAAAAAAAAAAAAAAGGATGGTCAGACTGCGATGTGGTCACCACTGTTCCCTGCTACTGTTCCGACACAAAATACAACTCACAAACAGGTTACTTTGCCCACACTGCAAGGCAACCCCCCACACCACAACACATTCATTCACCACATGCACATCACTATTGCAACACAGTCTTTAAATATAACCTCAACCAAAGACTTTTGGAAATGACGGGTAGAAGCTTCTGATTTCCATTGGGATCGCAACGAGATGAACCTGGGGTTGCAACAACAACTACAACATCCAAACCTCCGCCGACTTTCAAACTCGACTTTACTTTTTAACAACCTATCAAGATCCATTCTCTCTTCATGACCACACCAACTGTATATCATTATATGTTATCAATAAGCCTCCTCACACCAACAATTTTTCAGTTCCTATTATTCTCCATTCTCTCTTCATGACCACACCAACTGTTTATGTTATCAATAAGGCTCCTCACACCAATTTCTCAGTTCCTGTTATTCATTTTTTAACCCACTTTACACACGCCACACACATTCCAAAACTGTCCCATTTCCAGTGCCATTACTCCATAATTTTCGTCCTTATGCCATACAAAGAGTTTAAGTGATTACACACTCACACCCACACCCAAACACACCCATAGCCAGACACACTCACACCCAGACACAAACACATACACACACATACACACCTATACCCACACCCACAAACCCACACCCACACCCCCACACCCATACCCACACCCCCACAACTCACCCATACTCCCACACCTACAGGCCTACACCCCCACACCCCTATACTCCCCCACTCCCCCCACTCCCACAACCCCCCCACACACACACACTGTGTGGACAATGCATCACTGAACCGAAGTCTGATATTATGTGAAAGATCAAGACAAGGTTCAGCAAACATTGGCTGGGAAAGTATCACTGAACATTATATATTGCATGTAAATCACGACTTTATTAGGCTTAATGAATATTCGGATGTGAGGTGTGTGAACGTGAAAAAAGCAACAGAAGTGACGAAGTGAACATCGGCCACCGTGCGTGGCCACGCCCGCTGGCTCTGGCAGCCACTAATAATTGTGGTTGTAATGTAGGGGATATTTGGCCATGAAAATAATGCATAATAATCACTATTTTTACACCTGTTGCATATGCTCTACATTAATCACCCACACCACGTCAAAAAGTAAAATGGGAACGTTGACTATAATACTCAGGATGTAATTTGCCACTCTCCCAAAAACTGATGCTCGAGAAGGTTGCAACCCCGCTCCCACCCCTTTTACTACGCCAGTCCACTGTATAAAGCTGTTTTCACTGACATCTTCCACAGGGGCCGAAAACTAGTTTTAGTTTCTATTAGCACTGGAATATAACGGGGAGCTATTGTTCACAATTATTCATTATTAGCATAACATTACAGTAATACAAAAGACATCACTTACGTTGGTCCTGAAGGATGGCACTCTCCTACCATCTCTTTATCCACTTCATCACAGTTTTTGTAGTGAGGTGAAGTTGATGCGCTGTTGCCCTGATGGAAAAGCCATCATCACATTGCGCGAAAAATTTGACCTCTGAGTATTAATTTCTCGTCTCGCCGATTTATGTCAACTTGGTGGGGCACGTGATGGTGCTGATTTCACCTTTGAGCAGAGGATAGCCAAAACACCTCGGTGGAACACCCCCTCCCACACCCCACAGAGAGAGAGAGAGAGAGAGAGAGAGAGAGAGAGAGAGACCGACGGTTACGTAGAGGAAACATCATGTTAGCTACTTCATCTTAAAACATATGATTTCCATTATTCCTTAGACTCCACCAATCGTCTTCATCTACTTTTAAGTATGAACATGAATTTTAGCTGTTCAGATATCTTGGCTGCATATACATTATTTTTGGCTGCTTAGATTTTCCTTGAAACGGTAGAACTGTTCATAAATACTGAGCTAAGATGGTTAGTTGAAAAACTGCCCGTGTCTAGGGATTAAGACATGCGATAACTCACTAACTCGCATAATCATATTGATTCATAGCCGAGCTTCTAATATTCTGTTATGTGCTTTTCTTCTGTTATTTTATTATTTCTTTTAAGCCGGCCGAATATAAACATACCTTCATCATTTAATCAGCAGTAAGATTGACTGATATATGTGAGTATGAAAATAAAATTCTCATTTCATTTAACAGTCGGCGAGCGAATGACACTGCTTTGATACTAGCCAAAGTCTGGTTGCTCGTGGGAGGTCCGAAGCTGTAACCTGTCGTCCGGGAAGGAGGGGCAGAGGCTAGCGCCTTCCACGCTGAGTGTAGTACGAACTTCTGAACGGAGCTGTACATATAGTGAGGCGCTGTAGCATTTATCACACGCGCAATGTTCAATTTTCTGCTTCCGACTTGCCATGTCAACAAACTGTGTCAGTAACGGCTTGGCTATTGATCGAATTATAAAACCCAGAAATGGGCCAATTACCCTCGCTGATTTCACCCACTAAACATAGAAAAAACGTTCAGGTAAATTATGAGCGTCATTACCCATAGTTAATCGTTACAATTCATGCAAGAGAACATAGTGCTACAAAAGGAAATCTTTTCTCATTCGATTTCATGATGGAGGATGTCAATTGTAGCCTTTGGTACATTCCCTTGGAAAGGTGGGATTCCAAGGGGGTTCTTTGGTCTCATGAGTAAAATAAAGCTAAAAACAAAATTTATTGAATGTATCTAGCTACTGAATGAATGTCTTCTTTATCTCACAAGTAGAAGAGTTATTAGTCTCTGAAAACCACTGCAGTCGGGCTGTGTCGTTTTGGGCCAGGCCGGGTCATTTCTCAGCTGAAAGTAAACATCGTTTTGCTACGCTTGCTTGCTTCGCTTGCTGTGTTCGGTCACTTGTAACTAGTATGTCCATTATTGCTGATGAATGTCTCCATGAAATGATTGTAAAAGTTACAAGCACTATGTTTCATGTGCGATGCCCTATTGCATTGTGTTCTGATTAATGATAAACTTTCCTTTCTATGTGTGCAGAAAAAAAGGAGGAAATATACTTTATATTCTTCGATGCGACAATCAACTTTTCTAGCCCCTCAATGTAGGTTTGTACAGGCATATGAAAAATGCTGAACAGGGTGTGCTGATTAAATGGAAGAAACACAGTAATAAATGAATAAATAAATAAACAAAACACAGCACTCCCACAGAACTGTTCTCATATTCGTTTTTTACTCTAGACGATCACGGCTACATGGAGGTACATGTGAGGAGTATTTATTAACAGGCAACTACTTTTTAACCCGCCGAGTACCGGAGCCGTACAGGTACAGTGGTGCCTACGTCTGCGGACAGTGCCAGAGCTGTACCTGCACGGTCTGCAATTGCAACCAGCGTCAACATACGAATTTTCAACTGTGGCAGGAGATGACTGGCATGGACACACACACACCCTTCCTGCATCTATACGTACTTCCTAAATCATCTATATATCCAACAGGAGCGTCCTTGGCTCGAATAGCACAGTTACCGATGAAGAAAACAAAGATTTACCTTAACTCAATGGGTGTCAGTGGCGGCCGATAAAGTCTATGGACGTTACTCCGAAGTTTTCAGCCGCCTGCTCAGGGAGACCCGACCTCAAAATCGACCTAAATGGCTTCTGTGAGTACTTTTATGGTTGTTCTTCATGTTTTCTCATCATTTCTAACCCCTCTAGCAAAAAATAAAAAATAAAATGGTCGAAAATTGGCTGGCACCACGGCTCCATGACGGTCCAAAGTCGGTCAGCACACGGCGGATTAATGATTTAATCTAAATAGAAACGTTCAAACAGTGATGGGACTCTTCAAGACCATCTGATCCCATTATTCCAAACAAATCCGAACACTGTTTTCATTGCATGGAACCAACATTGAAGCAACCCTTCATTCCAGAAAGCTGCTTGACAGTTATTTATATACGAGAACAACTGTGAAAAAATGTAGTAAAGTATTGAATCACTTTTCTGGTTCTAAACATATCAGCTTTGTTAATGAAGTCTACCTATCTATCTATACACCTAAGCTGCTTCCCCCAAAGAAGGGGAGGTAGTCGAGACAGGACGACACACTCCCAATTTATTTATCCACACACACACATACACACACACACATACACACACACACACACACACACACACACACACACACACACACACACACACACACACACACACACACACACACACACACACACACACACACACACACACACACACACACACATTTATTCGTATCCTAGCCCCAAGGAGAGAAGGGACAGATCCTCACTGCACCACACCTCACGAGGCTCAACTGCGCAGTGCAATCAGCGACATCAGCAGCAGGGCCCGACAGCAGAGCTGGTTTACCGCTACCACATCATAATGGATCCATCCCCTTAACCGCACCTGGCCTGATCAGAAGCAGTAAAATGAAGAATTAATGTACAATTCCTACACGACAGCTTAGTCAAATATATACGTTTCCCATAGTGACTTTTTCCATTCAATCCGCCTCTTCATGTTGCTCTTTCTTCTTACAAACGCACTCTTCCGCAGCCAAACACATGTAGTACTAGGTGATTGGCAGGGAATTTATTGTGCATGTGTACAGTACCTCGGTGTGGTTCTCGAGGTACGTTTCTCACATTTTTTTTATTCATTGCTTTAAAATTATTACATATATCAAAAGTTGTAAAAATGCAGATGCTTAACCTCCAGGAGTACTCGAAACAAGCAGACGCCAAGACAACCATCAATAGTGGCATGTGATCAGCTCGGCTTCAAACAATTTTACGGTGTAGGGGGTATGCAATTCCGATGTGCCCTTTAGCATGGTTATTTTGTGATTTGTTTTATTTTTTTTTTTTACGTAATTCACTGCGTCAAAACAATTAATTTACTGTACATAAAACACAATGAGGAAATTGGGAAAAAATGTACATTTGCAAACACATATTACCTCTTTTGTTTCTGTTGCTCATATTGTCTGTTGACTGAAAAATATGAATGGCTGGTATATTTGCCCAATGTTACGTTAACTTAATGGAGACAGTATTTCCAGTTTTTCCTTCACAACTGAGAGGAGGTTTAATGGCAGGAGAAAGAGCAATTTTGCGTACAACAATTTATTTATCTGACTATAGCCTGACGCCTTAATCCCATACCAGGTGGCCACAAACAATTCGCCTCCATGTTAGCATGACCCTTGTCATTTCTCTACCCTTCTCTCATATAGCTCTCTACTTCATCCCTCCATCTCATCCTCAATATTTTTCTCCCTCTCCACAACCCCCCCCCCCTTCCCAAGTTAGTCTCTTATATACCATCTGCTCCACATAACCAACTCCCCCCCCCCCCAGTGTATTTCCCCTGACACTTTTTATCTCATCTTTCAAATAATATACTTCCACTGCTCCCACTCTTGACTTGTGTCCTTCCAGCAAGGTCCAAGCTTAGCTTCCATACGTTAATAGTGAGGATCACAATATTCACAATACTGACATGCGGCGACCTTTTTACTTCCATGCTTACATCCCTATTTCATATCACTGCTTTCAGTGAACCAGCAACCTTTCTTCCCTGCTGTACCCTTTCAAGCACTTCATCCTCCAGACATCCGTCCTTACTCATCACACTACCCAAGTACTTAAATACACTCACATTTTCCATCTCCTCACCATTCAGTCTCTTGTTCATTCAGTGTCTTCAGTTCTCTAGAGGACCTCAGTCTTACTCATCCCTTCATTCGCATTTAAATTCCTTTTCTTACGTTCTCTTCCACACTCATTCACCAAGTTCTGCAGTTCCCCTTCGTCTTCACATGACAATACTGTATCATTTGCAAACAAGAGAGCTGCAAGTTTCCAAACGATGCCATTTCTCATTAGGTCCGCTTCACCATCCACTGCCCTACCATGTATCTGTTTAATAACTTTATCCCTGAACAAACTGAACAACCATGGAGAAATGACACATCCCTGTTTCAATCCAACATCGTGATAGAAAAATTCACTCAGTTAACCATCCACACGCACCGCAGCCCTAGCACTCTAGACGGCATTCAGCAGCATCCCACTTACTCCATTTTTTGTTTTAATAATTTCCACATTCCTTGCTTATCCACCCTGTCATACGGTTTCTCCAAATCCACAAAGGCAGCATACAACTTCTTTCCCTTCTCAAGAAACTTTTTTACTTAACATCTTAATTAAGATGAATATCTGATGTACACAACCTCTTCCCTTCATGAAACCTACCTGTTCTTCTCCAACTAATTCCTGTTATTTCCCTAACTTTTGCCAGTGAGTATCCTACCATATACTTTTCCTCTTACACTAAGAAGACAAATTCCGCCATGATTACCATACACTTCTTTATCCCCTTCTCATTTGTATAGGGGAATGATTAAACCTAACTTACTGATGTTAAACAAGAGTAGGATACATTGTCACCATTAGGATTTGCTGTATTAGTTCAGTGATAAGTTTACTGACACAAATTGCTTTACTGTTCCGTATAAACTAATATAAATAAATTATACTGCTGTCACATACCCTGCCATCATTTTCAAACTTGAAAGATTTAATGAAAATAGCGCGTGCTGAGTACAAAACAAAACTATGCTCATGTCAGGATATAAAGCTTCGGAAATCTCGTATGCCTGCTATATTAATTCACAATATTAGGTACTCAAAGCATGTCCAAGTTTAAGCAGCATAATACTGTAGTACATAAAGTATTAGAAAATTGAAGAACAGATTGAACCTGTCATCATGGGCATGAAATATAAATTCCTAACTCCTTCATTCCGAGGCAGTTTCGTTTTTATTGCTATCGCTGTTGTACTGCCCCATTTTCTCTGATCTGGCAGACCCATCACTCACAGGCAAGCAACCCCCCCCCCCCCAACCTGCAGGGTCATCCCGTACAATGAGTCGATGTTCCCATTTGGCTGACAGCACCCCGCCACAGCGAGGCTCGGGGATTAGTGTGCAGGTTTGGTTCGTGAGTGAACGCCGGATTTGCATCTCACCACCCAGTTACCAGGGACACCATAGTAGGCTTCACATTACCCTGTTATTTGGTTACGTAATTACCATTTATTATCACCATATAATTTTAGTCAGCTTAGGGCAGACATCTGGGTGGAAATAGATTAATGAAGGTTGTGCCTAATTACTGCATTTGGAAATTTATATCCAAAGCTAAACAAAATTGGTTCCTGGAAGCTAAAGTTGAGTATATGTCATTTAGGATCAAGTTGTTAATTAGTAGTATTGCATAGGGTAAATAGAGAAATTATAACAAAGAGAACAAATTTATATTTAACAAACTCCACCGTTCGCTGGTATATCAAAGAAATAACACATGGACCTTCCCTTGTGTACACTCGTGAGCCGTGACGTCTGATCATTCAATAAATTTTTCAGTTAATGGAGCGCGTTTTGGGCGAGCAGAAAGTATTGTTCACAAGTGTCCGTCTATACCGAAGCAGTCATAGCCACGCAATGTATCCACGGTATTACTCTCTCTCTCTCTCTCTCTATCTATCTATCTCTTCCGTTCGTCTTCCCCGTTACCAGTCCCTTCTCTCGTTTTCTTTCGTTGTTACTTCCTATCATTTTCTTCATTCACCGTCAATGCTTTATAACACACCATAACACTGCAATCAGTGGTGTAGCTCCCACTGTGCCTAGAGTCACTAGAAGACATGTTTTAACAAAACAGAATTATATCATCGCTAAACAAATCAATCATCATTTTAATTCCAGACAACAACCTTCAAATTTCTTTCTTTAAGCAACAGCCTCCATTGGAAATGCACTTAAACATGTATGATTTTCTTAAGTACACATTTTTTTTTCCCTCATGATACAAGTTACAACAGTATAAATATATTTCGGAAACTCAGTGTCTTCCAAACATTTGCATGCACAACTTTCGCATAAAAACTAATATGTGAAAAGTCTGTAAAATTTTTTTTATAACAAAGCTAAATTATGCTAGCCCAAGCTGGGGCCACACCTTTACTATAATACAAACATGGACAAGCTTCAACAAGCTGCAAAACTAAACCAGAATAATAAGTGAATGCATTAAGAACAAAATACAGATAAATACATCAAGAAATACAAACATTTCCTTTCAAAGAAAACATGATATTAAAGCACAGAGTTCATCAGTCCAGGTTAAGACTCATCACTTTCTGTGGCACTGAACAAAACGAACAAGTACCCAACACTTTACGGGGTGTCTCAGTAACATCCCTCCTCCTTCACCCAACTCTGCACTACACACACATCCACAAGCAGATGGCCACCATGGGACCGAGAACATGGAGCCATACATTATGCTTCAAGTACCACCACCAGAAATGCACCCGTCAGAAACCACCCAAACCAAGTGCACCTAGCGCTATGCCCTCACTGCAATACGACCCCCGCACCACAGCACACATACTCACCTCATGCAACACACTTCACATCACAAGCAATCCTTCAAAATAACCTGAACAAAAAGCTCTTTGGAAGCGAATAATTTAAGTGGTCGATTTCCTGCACTCCACAGTCACGCGCAAATTATTCTTGGTCAAACAACAATAACAACAAGTCATCATGACACATTTCTTGTCAACAGTGATGCGGTCATCGAAAATCCTAACACTGCTCTCATCAGCACCACTTCTGTCATTGCATCATTTATCCATATTCACGTTCCAAACTCAAGTACTTTGTTCTTCCACTCATAATGTTCTCTCTCTCTCTCTCTCTCTTCATATACATTAGCAGTATCTTTATCAGCCTCAGCAACCTTTACTTTTTTCTCCCTTCAGCGTGGCATTATTAGCTAAGAAAATTATACACATCTCATAGTCTTTATCGCCTGTTACCGACACCAATTTTTGTATTTACATTTAGTTTTGCTCCCGCCAGGGGGATACTGAAGGCTTTTAACGCAAAGATTAAATACTAAATATACCTCGCTACAATTATAATGTCAAAATTTCTTAACACAAATCTTTAATATTTGGCCGTAGCCGAATCTCAGTGTGAAATTCATTATTTGTCAAGATTGGTCAAGGTTCCTCGCAAGGTACTTTGATTTTGAGTGACAATTATTTCTCTTTTTAATAAAAATACACAGGGTCTTGGCTGCCTAAATGAAGTATAGCTTGCCGAGATAGAGTAGAAAGGTCAGTGGACAACAGACTGATTTACATTGGTAAGGTTGGTAGAACTGATACGGCATCATACAAACATGTCAAGTACTGTATGTTATCAGTGGATGGGTTGAATCCTTGATATGGCAACATTCTCCCCAGCTGAAAACTGTATAAAAGGGTATTTGTACTTCCAACTGTTGGGATAACGCGTTTTATTATCAAGGAAATGAGTGAGTGAGTGCAAGAAACATTTCATCTAGGTAACTTAAGCTACCATTGTCCGCATGTGGAGATGTAGGAGGACTACTGGCCCCCAAGGAGGAGCTTTGGAATAGGCCCTGAAGCCTTTGCCCAGAGTCGGACACGTAAAAAAAAAAAAAAAATAGTTTATTTTTCTGCTCTCTCTCTCTCTCTCTCTCTCTCTCTCTCTCTCTCTCTCTCTCTCTCTGTTCGTTATCTTTGTATCAGCTCTCTTAACGTCCTTAATAATTAACTTTTTCCAATGTAATTTCTTCCATATGAAATTTCCTGTTTTTCCTCGTCACTGCTGTCTATTAAATTTCCTTCCAACTGTTTATTTTATCCACTGCCCCTATCCCTCCGCCTCACACTCTCACTTTGTATGCAAGTCAGGTCCACCTCAGTTCAGTGTGGGAAGTTATGCACCGTTGCAAGTGTTTTAAATTCAGTTTTGGAAGCTCTCCTGAAAAGCGAGACAACTCCTTGGTGCATAACGTGAGTAAGGTGACGTTAATGTAAAGTGAGATACAAAGCAGTTACCGAATATCTGATATTTACTGATTTCCAGATCAAGGAGAAAGAGAATAAGGAAGAACCAAGGAAGTAAATAGATACCAGCAGCCTGAGTAATTTGTTTCTACTACAAGTAATGAGTTACAGTAAATCATATGTCAGAGTTATCGGTGCTTTGTCATTATTATTATTATAATTATTCATTCACCATTGATGATAGCACGTCTGTCACAATGGGACTGATGAACATGATATTGGTTAGCAGAGGCTGTAGAAATTTGGTTTGTCTGCACGCCTGTTGCATGCCAGGAGTGTTAAATGAGTAATGATCGTATGTTAGATATTTTACGTTTGAGAATAGTTGCTGGTAGCTGTCAGTTGTCGCTCACGTCTCTGCCTCTCGAGTTTGTCTCCTTCCACGTTGTCTCTCTCAGTGTCTCTGCTGCTTCTCGCCCATGTGCATGAGTATGTAATTAAATGCTGTACTTCTGTATATTTCCCTCACCCCTCTTGTACATCAGATTCGTAATATTGCAGATGTCCTTGTCAAGTGTTTATTAGGGCAGAGGTTATGGTACTGGAAAGACAGGTGTGTGTGTGTGTGTGTGTGTGTGTGTGTGTGTGTGTGTGTGTGTGTGTGTGTGTGTGTGTGTGTGTGTGTGTGTGTGTGTGTGTGTGTGTGTGTGTTAAGCTACTCGAACAATTTTATTCAGAGTTTTACTAAGCTTGATGGAAGGGTTGATTTAGTAAGAGAATTGCCCAATGGTTTTCTAGATGAACAGGAAAAAGTTTAGTTAAGACCATTTTAAGCAGTTTTAATCCATTTTAGACCAAAATTGGTGGAAGAGTTAAAGATAAGACGAGAACGAAGGGAATCAAATTTTTAGAACAGCACAACTAAAACAGTTTGATATCGTAGAAAGGGTTCAAGGACAATCATAGATGTAACCTGTTGTTTCTTCTTTTTCCTTAAATTACTGGGTCAAAGGCGAGTGGGAATGTAAACTCAATTTGTTTTTTATCCCATGTAGACCAAATTTTCTGGAAAAGTTCATGGTAGAGCAAGGATGATGCACAATCAAAAGCCATGGTCACAGAAAAATATCGAGGTCACTTGGCAAGGTCACCTTAAATAGTATTTCATCTGATAAACGTTGATGGAACTGCTGAGGGTGATGTGAGAACGAAGGGATTAGGTTTTTAAAACACTCAGTCTGCGATGGAAGTCGCACATACATGAATATATATGTGTATAACAACGAACGATGCTTTGATCTGGTTATAACTAAACTTGGTGGTTTAGTTCAGCGTCAGACAACATGCGAATCTACTGATTTTCAGAAAAAGAATATGTATGTTAATTGGTAAGTAATAACTGATCGCCTGATTAATATGGTAAAAAAATTACACATACATTAAGCGTAGGTCGTAGAATTGCTTAGTTTTTTGTGTATTCGCCCAAAGATGTAGATCACGAGCGAAGGTCAAATTTCAGATTGTAAGAAATATCTCATTAATGCCTGAATCGATCTGGATCAACCATGGCAATACATTGTGTTAGGGTACAGGAAGATTTTATGTGTATTTTGGTGCTTAACGGTTTTCGCCACGAAAGATCCACCGTTGACATACTCAGTCTCTTAACTCATACCGTCCATCAATCAATTGATCTTTTTGGAGAAACTCATGCAGTAGCTCTTGATATCTCTAAAGCTTTCGACAGAGTATGGCACAGTTTCCTGCTGTCCAAACTCTCTTGCTATGGACTAACGTCTTTTGTTCATTTGAGTTCTTCATATCTTAGTGACAGGAAAACAAGAGTAAAAGCAGATGATGTATATTCCAATTTCCACTCAATTAACGCCGGCGTGCTGCAGGGATCAGTTCTGGCGCCAACCCTATTTCTGGTTCATGTTTATGATCTCTTGTCTGTCACCCACAATCCCATTCACTTATATGCAGATGACTCAACACTACATAGTTCATTCACACTCAGACATCCATTTACAAAGTCTAATATCTCTACCTCTCAACTCAGTACAGCCATTTCCATAAATCAAGATCTATCTACAATCAGTGAATGGGGACAAAACAACCTTATCTCTTTTAATGCCAGTAAAACTAAATATATACAGTGTACTAATAGACAGATACTGCCAGATTCGTACATTACCTTCAGTGCTGCTAATATTACCATCTCTAAAAGTATTGAAATTCTTGGTATCTCACTTAACAGTGCCCTCAGCTGCACCTCTCATGTCAGATCACTCGCTAAAACCGCCTCAAAGAAACTTGGATTATTGTACAGAGTCCGTAACTTCTTCGCCGATGTGCAGTTAGCTATAATTTATGAGAGTCATGTGCGCTCTCAGCTTGAATATTGCTCACCCTTGTGGAATGGTTGTGGAGAGGTAGCGTTATGACATCGTCTTCGTTTTCGTTTTTAAAGGCTCCAACGTGCTTGCATGTGTCGGCCTTGGTCACCTAATGGCGGCTCTCCATGCTGCACGATCCATTGCAGCCTCCCTGTTCAGTCCCTTAACCCTGAGGTCACACATAATGACCTCGTCCCATGTCTTTCTCGGTCTACCCCTCATAACCTCACCCCCAATATTAACACTTCTCGCCTTCCTCACCCAATTATCAGCCCCCATCATCTCCACATGTACAAACCATCTCAATCTACCTCTCCTCATCACAACACCAATACACTCCAGTCCCATCCTACCTCTCAACTCTTTCATCATAAACCCAGCCCCTCCAGGCCTTGGACGCAGGGACGCACTGCACATCCACCTAATCATTGTCATTTCTTACGTCTGAGCCGGCAAATATCTTCCTCCTTCACTGCCCAGGTCTCACTACCATACAGCATTACACTCCTAACACATGCTGCATACAAAGACACCTTATCACGGAGGGAGAGTCCTCTCAACGTCAGGAGAAGCAAGAGCTCCCTGAACTTCTCCCAACCACTTCACACCCTAGACACAGAGCTAGCTCCAGGCCCACCTCCAGCACACAACATGTCTCCCAAATAACAAAACTCTTCCACACACTCAAAAGATTCACCAGCAAGTTCAATCCATTCACGTCTGACAATCTCCACTGCTCACCCCAACACACCGTACACATAAAATCAGCATTATCTCGCAGTCTACCTCTGATACCACTACATCTCTTATGCACCCATGTATCACACACCCCGCACAAGATGGAATTACTTCCCACGCACTTGTGGCAAACTGCACATGGCCACTCTCCCTCGTCTTTGACAGTACCACCACCAAACCCAGATATCATCACTTTTGTTTTATCTGCATTTACCCTTAAACCCTTGTGCCCCATACCATGTCTCCACTTCCTAAACCTTTCCTCCGCCTCCCTTTCGTTCTCTGCAATCAACACCAAATCATCAGCATACAACAACTCCCACGGGAGTCCGTTTCTAAAGTCACGTGAAAGGGCTTCAAGTACCATGATAAACAACATGGGACTCAAGACTGACCCCTGATGCACACCAACATTCACGGAAAACTCATCATTCAAATCTCCATTCACTCTTACCTGGGTGTGAGCACTCACATACATAGCCATAACCACCCTAACCAGCCACTCCTCCAAGCCAAGCTTTCTGAATACCCACTTCACCACCTCTCTAGGGACTCTGTCAAAGGCCTTTTCCAAATCAATAAAAACAAAGATCCCTTCTCCTACCAATATATTTTTCCTGAAGCTGTCGAACAATGAATAGAGCATCAGTGGTCCCCCTACCTGGCATAAACCCAAACTGCATCTCATCAATATTCACTCTTTCTCTAATCACACCTTCTAAAACTCTCTCCATTACCTTCATTATCTGATCTAAAAGCTTTGTACCTCTATAATTTCCTCTTTCCAGGGCATCACTCTTCCCTTTATACACATTTACAAGTACACTCTTCAGCCAATCATCTGGGACAACACACTCATAAATAATCCTATTTATCAGGTCAGTGACTAAACTCACCCTTATATCGCCTGAGGCCTTCAACATTTCGGCAGTCAACCCAGACACACCTGCTGCCTTCCCCACCCTCATCCTGCCTATTGCCTCACTCACAGTAGCAGTATCAATCAAAGGCCAAGGGCCAGACACTGGATCTGCTGGCTCCAAACCTTCCCTGTCCCAGTCAAACTCCTCATTCAACAACCGGTTATAATGCTCTCTCCATGCATCTTTAATATCCTCACTGTTCACCACTACCCTTCCTTCATCATTCTTCACACACTGCTCACCTGTAATATCCCGATTATCCCTCTTCACTTGACCTGCCACTCTAAATATCATATTTTTCCTTTCCCCATGATTTAGGTTATCAAGTAATAGTCTCTGTGACTCAGACTTTGCCCTGTATACCTCTCTTCTAGCCCTACGCTTGGCAGCCAAATATTCCTCTTTGCTACCTCCCTTCTTCCATTCCCGGAAAAGCCTTCTTTTCTCCTTAACTGCAGCTTCTACACCCTCATCCCACCATCAAGTTACTTTATGTCTTGGTGGTCCTCTTGTCCAACCGCGTGTTACATCAGTAACTCTCAAGAAATTGTTCTTGAGGGCTCTGTACTGTTCATTAACGCCTCTGTCTACAGCTCCCTGTTCAGCCACCACTCTCCTCAACTCCCTATAGAAGGCATCCCTTACTACTTGGTTTTTCAGCTTCCATATTTTCCTTCTAGGGACATAAGTCCTCTTTTTCATCACTTGTTCTTTAAGCACAAAATAAAGCTGTTAGAATCATTAACAACCCTGCCATTACATATAAACTACCTCCCCTGCAAGTAAGAAGGAATGTTGCCTCCCTTGCATTATTTTACAGATATTTTTTTGGCAAATGCTCGGACGAAGTTGCGTCCATGGTGCCACCTCTCCATGCCTTCCCTCGTGCTACACGGGCATCTGGTAGCGCTCAATGACTGGAATGTCACTCAGCCATATTGCAGAACTTCTGCCTATCAGAATTCTTTCTTT
Organism: Coenobita brevimanus; assembly: GCF_032717465.1. Classification (NCBI taxonomy): domain Eukaryota; kingdom Metazoa; phylum Arthropoda; class Malacostraca; order Decapoda; family Coenobitidae; genus Coenobita; species Coenobita brevimanus. The sequence goes on along the minus strand of NC_137008.1, from coordinate 12,526,269 downwards.
CCCCGAACTGCATCTCTCTGGAACTCGCTTCCCCAGAGTTGTTTTCCTCCAAATTTCAACCCACAACTGTTCAAGTCTAACTGTTACAGATATTTTATGAACAGAGGACACCAGTAATCTGGTGTATGGGTTATTTTTTTTTACTCATTTGTTTTTCCTTCCTCCGTTCTGTTATTAAAAAAAAAAAAAAAAAAAAGGTCAAAGTAACGGGTGTGCGTCACAGTTCGGGAGTGATGTTTCAGTACACTCTGAAAACCATCTTTATTCATCTTGAGACTCTCCTCAAATGCTGAAAAGGTTACTAAAGTCAGTGCTCAAGCTCTTCTTTTCGAAACGTCTGTAATTAACTGAATAAAGCAATCTGAATACATCAAGCTTAAACAATTAATTGTAGTGAAAGCATTCAGAGATCAGAGATCATACACAAATTGAGTACGGCAGTTCCAAAGTTGATTCACATTGAAGATAACAGTGGATAAGACTTGCATCAGAGAGCTGAACAAAAACGAATGTGTGTAGCTAAACAGGTACTACGTGTCTAACATAATGGAGCATGGATGCATGCAAACTCTTCAGTTGAGCAGTGACCATTGAAATAGTACAGAGAGGGAAAGGCAGTACTCCGACTTCTTTGAAAGACCATTCTGTGGTGACTCCTCACACATCTGTACTCAAGGTACAGTTGGGTTCATGATTCCCTGGACACATCTGGATGTATCTGGTCTCCTCTTACTACACGACGTAGTATTAATCTATGAATGAAGGCAACGATTTGTGTCGTGCCAGCCAATTGGTTACAGAGGCTTAGTTCCATCGGTTACTAGTGTGAGAATAAAGAAGCATCTCTAGAATGTATTGCGTGATATTGTCAGTAAAATGGTAGAGATATCACATGGTTCAATCATACTGGGTAGATGTATCAGCAATATTTACATACATCTACAGTTGGTTAAATTGTAGTAATATTGAGGAACAGGAGGCAATAGCAACCCATGTTACATGTAGTTGGATTCGCTTCAGAGGATCGAAGCAGAATTCGTATTGACCAAATTAAGTTACAATATTGTTTCTGCGTAGTTAATTGATGTTTAACGTATAATATTTTGGTATGATAGTGCCTCAATCCTCCGATGATGTGTCCTAATACTGTTTGACCTAAGGAGCACTGCATCATGTCATACAGAGTCACTGTGTGTGTGTGTGTGTGTGTGTGTGTGTGTGTGTGTGTGTGCGTTGGAGCTTCACGGAGAGGAGCGTCGGTTCTTTTCACACTACCGCTATTACAAGTTGATTCATAATTGTAAAAATCATTACTTCTTTTCCATGGACAGCGATCTAATATGTGTTATAACAATAACAAACACGTAGAGCATACAGTATAACGTGAGCGTCGCTTGCTTGAACAATTGTTTCTCCCCGTAACAGTGCAACAGTTCGTTATTTTATTTCAGAATAACAGTAATTATTTGCATAAGTGTATCATGCACACTCAAATTATAATTTGAAATTGAGCATTAATATATTGGTCGGTGAACTCAAAAGTATCCTTTAATCTAATAATGTAACACACAATAAGAAACGAGGTATAGAGATCCTATCCCTCCCAGGTTAGGGTCAGAGAGCCCACATTTTAAGTTATACAGGGTTACACTAATTTTGAATAGTTACCAAATGAATATCGGTAGGCCTTTATGATATCCGCTGATGCTAATCAAACACTAATCCACGACGCCAGAAGGACGTAGAAACCTATCGGGCTCGATTTACTATCCCGCAAAAAATATGTACTGTATAAACAAATAAAATATAAATGAAAGAAAAGCATTCGGGAGCCGAATGCTAATCACCTACAAGAATATGCTGTTGGCCAAGTCCTAGATTTTGAGCATATCTTTATACCCTGAAGATTTCATTTTGATAGCTCAAGCCGTTCATGATAATTCAAGCCTTTCTTGAGATATAATGGTGCTTAAGGCTAGCGATAAAAACTGGTTGACCACTGACAGCCATTTTGGTGACCTTGGCCTTGACCCCGAATGCCCATTTTCGAACTCGCCCAAGATTTTTCCCATATTTTGATACCCTGAAGTTTCGTGTTGATAGCCCATGTCGTTCATGAGATATAATGGGAAACACACACACACACACACACACACACACACACACACACACACAGTGACTCTGTATGACATGATGCAGTGCTCCTTAGGTCAAACAGTATTAGGACACATCATCGGAGGATTGAGGCACTATCATACCAAAATATTATACGTTAAACATCAATTAACTACGCAGAAACAATATTGTAACTTAATTTGGTCAATACGAATTCTGCTTCTATCCTCTGAAGCGAATCCAACTACATGTAACATGGGTTGCTATTGCCTCCTGTTCCTCAATATTACTACAATTTAACCAACTGTAGATGTATGTAAATATTGCTGATACATCTACCCAGTATGATTGAACCATGTGATATCTCTACCATTTTACTGACAATATCACGCAATACATTCTAGAGATGCTTCTTTATTCTCACACTAGTAACCGATGGAACTAAGCCTCTGTAACCAATTGGCTGGCACGACACAAATCGTTGCCTTCATTCATAGATTAATACTACGTCGTGTAGTAAGAGGAGACCAGATACATCCAGATGTGTCCAGGGAATCATGAACTCAACTGTATAGATGAATGAGACACCTGTACAAATAAAAAGAGCATGGATGACGAAAGGACGGAGATGGTTAAGCACAAAGTTTCTGAGCAGCTACTTTTACAAGAGAATTATTGTGGTCTTTCTGCGGCTCATTCCGAGTGGAAGAATATAACAGGGCAGTATTGTGGAAGTCTGTGGCGAAGTGATAGACAGAGAAATATGGTTCGTGTCATTAAAAAGGGGAAAGTGTATATTCACCGTCAAAAACAATTTTAGCGTTTGGGTGTGACACTTTGGTGTCACATGTAAAAGAAAAGTCAGGAGGATTGTATGTGGAGTCCGTTGTGTCGGTAAGATAAGAAATCATTTGATTTGTGAAAAATGTGGAGTGATGTGTCTGTTGAAAATAGGGCTGAAGGGAGAGTTCTTAGAGATTATTGCCATATGAAGAGAATGGATGTAAATGGGGTGATGAAAAGGGTGTAGCTAATGAATATGATGGTGGGAGGAGTTGTGCTAGTCCAATAAGACTGGATGAGTGTAGTAAAGAAATGAAAGAGTCTAGTAAAGAAGTGCGTAAAAAGCGAGGGGTGGAGGTTGCTGAGGCAAATGAAATGACAGGGGATCAAGTTGGCCTTTTTTTTTTTTTTTTTTTTTTTTACTTACCTGATAGTCGTCATATTGACTCTTTGAAGTAATGTGAAGCCGATGTATGTAGATACCAAAAACTGTATGTGGTAGTTATGTCTGCGAGATAGAGCCCGGATTTCCTGGGGTGTCAGTGGTGAGTGAACGAGTATGTAAAGACTTTTATCGGGCATTTTGTTCATCGGTTCTCATGTGTTTCCTCTGTTTCCTACTTTCAGTTTGTTTCCTCACCCTATCCTATAGTGGGAAAAAAGGGGTTATGATGCTGATGCTGATAATGTAGGTAATGAGTATTTCAGAATCTAGATGAGCAATAGATTCATACACTGTTACAGTAGCTGCTGTGATATGTATGTGAAAAAGTTGTGTGAAATCTTCGGTGTATTAATGAATAAGGCCAGGTGTGCTGCTCCGACAGTCACCATTTGATCTAAGGAAGAGATGATGTACCTGCAGGTATGATTATGGGTTTATTGATGTAGGTGTGGGTGTGGTGTCGTAGCAAATGTGAAGGAGCAGGTGTGGGTGTGGTGTGGTAGCAAGGGTGGAGGAGTAGGTGTGGGTGTGGTAGCAAGTGTGGTGCAGCAGGTGTGAGTGTGATAGCAAATGTGTTGGTGCAGGTGTGGACGAGGTAGCAGGTGTGTTGGTATAGGCGTGGGTGCAAATGTGTTGGTGTAGTTGTGGATATACCAGGTGTGTTGGTATTGGTGTGGGTATGGTAGCAGGTGTATTGGCGTAGGTGTGGGTGTGGTAGCAGGTGTGTTGGTGTAGGTGTGAATGTGGCAGTGGGTGTGTTGAAGTACAGGTGGGTATGAGTATGGTAACAAGTGTGTTGGTGTAGTTGTGGGTGTGGCTGTAGGTGTATGATGTCTTAGGTTTGGGTGTTGTTGCCGGTGAGTGTCCAGTCGTAGGTGTTTAAGCGTAAGAGCAAGAGTATCCTAGTAAGGACTTTCATGAATGGTTGCAGAGAGAGCAGACGTGTTTTCTGAGCTCTCCTCTAGCATAGAGTTGCCTCACCAGCGTTAGCTTTTTCTTTTGTTCGCCACTAGGGCGTTCTTCAATAAAGTTAGGATAGCTAGTATTCATTTTCCTCCCCTCCCTATTTAGAGATACAATAGGTGTTTGTGTCTGTTTCTGAGTTTACCTTTGCTTATCGCCCACGGAGGGTCCCTCCCACTGATCGCTCTGGGGCGTGAATAAACACGGTCGGGCCTCCCTGGAGTGGTTTGAGAGGGCAACCTCAGACTTAGGTGTCTGGACCCCGGTCATTCGTCCCTTGCTCGTTTTTCTCCCTCTTCCCACTGGTAACTATGGTGGACACCCCTACTGCCTCCCCCCCCCTTCAGGGGAGGAGGTAGTCCTGACCGACCCCCGACTGCTGCATGGACAGACTGCACCGAGACTGAATGGCCCCAGGCACGTTCCCGGCTTGACATCAACGTAAAAAACGCCGAGTTTGTACAGATTCATGCGGTTGGTTCCACTCCCCTGTCCAGCCTCAATCCTTTCATCAAGAAGGTGATTGATGGGTGTGCAGGAGAGGTGGAACAAGTGAAAAAACTTGCGAGTAGAGACCTTCTCGTAAAAACCATGAATTCAGCCCAGGTCAAGGATTTGCTTAAACTGAGAAAATTCCACTGTCACGATGTCCAAACAACGATACCCCACTCCATGAATTCCTGCAAGGGTGTTATCACCTGCAGGGATCTTGTGCTTATGGAGGAAGAAGAAATTGTACAAGAACTTTCTCAGCAAGATGTCATAGAGGCGAGGTTCATTACCAGATTCTCGGAAGGCATAAGGACGAAGACCGCAACAGTTATCTTGACTTTTGGCAAAGTATCTCTCCCTACTAATGTGAAAGTAGGATACGAAATTATCAATGTAAGACCGTACATCCCCAATCCCCTACGTTGTGCAAAGTGTCAGCTTTATGGACACCACGAAAAGGCTTGTTGGGCTTCCAACTTCGTGTGTGGCAGGTGTGCGACTGTAGGACATTCTGCTGAACATTGCACATCCGAGACTGAATGTTGCTTCCACTGTAAGGATGCTCACTCCACTTCCTCTAGGGTTTGTCCCAAGTGGAAGGAGGAGAAAGAGGTCTGCACTGTGAAAGCGACTGAGGGCATATCCTTTTATGATGCTAGGAAGAAGGTGAAGGAGTTGCATGCAACTCCCAAGCCTAATGTCTCCTATGCATCAGCGGTTGTGTCCCGTCCCATGATATGCACTGTGGAGACACAGACTGATCTAACTTTCGCTCCTCATGTCTCATGCCCTACCTCTCAGTCTAAGCCTCCTGTACGCTCCAACTCTCTGACTGACATCCCTGTTGCTATGTCGTACTCCCAGGCTGCCGCTGCTCCTTTGCAGTCAGTGCGACCAAAATAGAAGCCTGACAAGTCAGATAAAATTAACTTGACCACCCTCACCAAGCCAGCACGTCCTCATGTCCCTCCCGCTCCTGGTCTAGCGAGGGAGAGAAAGAATAGCTCTTCCTCAGTGGAGTCTGGGAGCCTTGGTATTGATGAGACTATGGAGATCTCCACGAACAAGCACTGGGATAGGTCCCCCGGTAGTCGCTTGCCTGCTGGCGGGCGACAAAAAAAGACCAAGCACACTGGCCCCCAACAAAAATCTTAAACTGCCGCATTCACTCTATTACAGTGGAACTGTAGAGGTGTCGGGAATAAGTTACCAAATATAGTAATCTTGCTATCACTACACAGGCCAGATATTGTTTGTTTACAGGAGACACGCCTGGAGGATCATCCTGATCCTCCACAGCTCAAACACTACCACTCGTATAGAAGATATGAAGGTCACGGAGTTGCCATTTACACACCCAAATCACACCCACAAACGGAAGTGATTCTAAATTCTACTCTGGAAGCTGTCGCGTGCAGAGCAAAATTTAATAACACATATCTGTCTATTTGCTCTCTGTACTGTCCTCCACATGGCCCCATTGATAGTGATGCTTTACATTCACTATTTGAACATCTTCCTGGGAATAAGTTAGTGTTGGGCGATTTTAACGCCCATCACAATCAATGGGGTAGCTTGAGGATTGATGGTCGTGGGGAGCAAGTAGCCGACCTAATACTACAGTCCAACCTCTGTCTTCTGAACGATGGTAGAGCGACTCGTGTAGATGATCGTACTGGTAACTTTTTGGCTATTGACTTATCTTTGGCTTCCCCTTGTATACATCAAGATTTCTCATGGGACCCTTATGACGACTTCTTGGGAAGTGATAATTTACCCATCTGTCTTTCTTATACACACGACATCATTTCGGACCCTCCACCTCCAAAATTTAACTATAAGAAAGCAGATTGGGGATCCTTCTCAAGGATCGCCAATTTAGATATATCTGGGGAGACCATAGATGTTAAGGTCGAAAATATAACTACTTCCATATTACAGGCAGCTGAGGCTGCTATTCCCAAGACTTCTACAGTTCATGCAAGGCATAGAGCACATTGGTGGACGCCGGATTGCCGACAAGCATTAAGAAAACACAATAGGAGATACAGGATTTTTGATAGTCAGCCCACTGAGAAAAATTTTATTGCATACAAACAGGCACGGGCTGAGGCAAGGAGAATAATAAGAAGGGCCAAACGTGACTCCTGGTGGTCCTTTGTGTCCACGGTGACTCGTACAACACCATTATGTAAAGTCTGGTCCACTATAAGAATATTAAATAATAAAGACCCATATTTCCCTGTCATCACCCTGCAAGTTAATAATAACATCTATGACTAGCCCGTGGACGTTGCTAACATCCTCGCCAGGAGTTATTCTCATGTAAGTAGCTCAGCCAATTATGATCCGCGTTTCCAACATCATAAACACATGGCTGAGCTACAGATTATTGACTTTGCCACAGAAGATGTAGACTCCCCATACGCTAGATGAACTGCTCCTTGCCCTTAAATCCTGTAAAGACACGAGCCCTGGACCAGACACCATGACGTACAGTATGATCCAGCATCTTAATCAGGACAACCTGATTAAGATGTTAGCATTGTACAATGAGATTTGGGCGTCTCGAACGTTCCCAAACTCATGACACTTTGCGCACGTCATACCGATACCCAAAGAGGCTGGTCGTCTTATGAATCCCACTTCATTTCATCCTATTGTGTTGACTTCTTGTCTATGTAAGGTCATGGAACGTATGGTAAACAATAGGCTTCGTTTTGTTTTAGAGTTGAAGAATTTGTTAAATGATCAACATTGTGGCTTCCATAAATAAAGAAGTTCACTAGATCATTTAATGAATTTGGAGCATTGTATTTCAGAGGCATTTGCCAATAAAGAATTCATGATAGGGATGTTCTTGGACATCCATAAAGCCTATGGCATGACCTGGCGATACAGTATACTAATGAAGCTCTATGCTTATGGTTTAAGAGGAAATTTGCCAATTTTTATTTCAAATTTCTTAAGGGACAGGACTTTCTCTGTCAAATTGCCCCGTAACATAACATCGGATATATTTATCCAGGAAAACGGGGTGCCGCAGGGAAGTGTGCTTAATCCTACTTTATTTAGTATTATGATCAATGATATTCTGTCATCAGTTCCCATCCCCAGGAATCTTTAATACTCGCTCTATGCTGACGATTGTGCAATATGGCACTCCTCCCGTAATGCACAATTTTCGGCTGGGCGGATTCAAGCAGCCCTTGATTCCATCCACCAATGGGCCTTGCAGCGGGGATTTAAGTTTTCCATTCCTAAGTGTGCCGCTGTAGTTTTTACAACTCGTAACGTCCCCGATTTGCGTTTATTTTTGGATTATCAAGCGGTACCTTTTCAAAAGTCTGTAAAGTTTTTGGGCCTCCACTTTGATCGCAGGATGAATTTTAATTTAAACTTCACATTAATACTTTGCTTGCTCGTTGTGATAAACTGTTAAATGTACTGAAGTACCTAGCGGGTACTACATGGGGAGCCGATAGAAAATCTTAAGTCCCTTATTCAATCGAAGCTAGACTATGGTGCACAGGTGTATGGTTTGGCATCCGATGCCACGCTGAAAGGATTGGTTGTGCTACAGAATAAATGTTTGCGAATGTGAATTGGAGCTGTCCGATGTACCCGTGTAGCTTGTATGGAAGTGGAGGCGAATGTGCCTCCCCTTTGTATTCGCCGTGACCACCTGGCCTTTTCATACAGCATACGAACATATTGGAAAAGTAATATCGGCAATGTTACCTGTACCCCCCTGCTTCAATACCACCATCTCATGCGAGGGGTGCATCAGCCACTTGCCGTTCACCTCCACTTACTGACTCAGGAGCTTGGTGTGGACCCCAGTGACTGTGACAAGTTGTTGCTTAAAAATATAGCGCCTTGGAAGCCACCCGGCTTTACTGTTGATATTACATGGCTCCCAGCACAAAAGGCCAAGGCGTCGGAGGCGGAGGTCCACCACTTGTTTCGTAACAACATCGTTCGTCACTTGGGGTCCCATCAATAGTACACTGACGGCTCCAAGTCGAGTGAATGTGTGGGTGCAAGTGTGTGGTCGACTGAATGTGCACTTAGGTATCGGTTGCCGACTCATACATCTCCGAACTTTTTGCTGTTGACAAAGCCATAGACTATGCTCTCAATTCTAGGCATGACTCATTTGTCATATTTTCAGATTCAAAATCAGCCCTTCGGGCAATTGCATCTTGCACTACGGACTCTCACGAGATCCAGGGCTGCATCGTTAATAAGTTGCATTCATGCAACAAGTCATTCACGCTGATCTGGGTGCCTGGTCATTGTCGTATCTATGGCAATGAGCAGGCTGACTAACTTGCAAAGTCGGCTGTAGAGCTCGAGGAGACTTGGGACGTTCCTCATGATCTATGGTCAAGTCTCTCTCTTGGAAAGAAATCAATAAATCTTCTGTGGGAAGGTCAGTGGACCAGACTAAACATTCCAACTTGTAAGCCGCACCTGGGTGACAGGGACACAGCCAACCGCCCCAGTCGCCTTGAAGAAAAAGCATTGGCTAGAATACGGCTCAATGTCACCATTTAACTCACATGAAACCATATGTGGAAAGACGCTTCCCACCGCACTGTGACATCTGTAATGCGGTGTTCTCTACCAGTCATATCATCCTGCGCTGTTGGCGATTTATTTGTGAACGTGCTTCACATATAAATTACTGCGGCGCAGCAGACGTCCCCTTCACCCTTTCCATCATCCTGGGTGATGGGGACATTGTTATGACTGATAAATTGATGGCTTTCCTGAGAGAGAACGGACTAATCAGAGTGATGTGACTTTTTTTACTGTGTGGTTATAGTTTTTATCACCTGTAAATATGTATATATAGTACTGTTAATTAGGGTTGACAGTTGACGTATTTGAAATAGTTCCTCCACCCACTGATCTATTTCTAATATTGATGTCCCCTTCATTAAACCCCGTTCCTCGACTAACAGTCACCAGCTGATGAGTGCAAGTGTGCAATATAGGAAGGTATTGGGCACTTGCAGTCGATGGTGGTCTGCTGGGCGAGGTTCTTCACTTTTTGTACAAATTATGTAAATACATTATACCATCTTGCTTAAGTTATTCTAATTAGGGCCGACAGCTGACGTATATGGAAATGTTCCTGACTCGTCTGGTTCCCTTTCATATATTGATGTTCCCTATATTAGGTTGTGCCTCGACTGACAGCCACCAGGTGATGAGTGCAGGTATGTAATGTAGAAAGGCATTACATATCTGCAGTTGATGGTGTTCTCTTGGTCGAGGCTTTTTTACCATTAGTGTAGGTCTAGTTGTCTCCTAGGATTTATATAGGTTAGCGATTTGTCTGTTAGGTGGTTAGTTTTAGGGTCTTTAGATTAGGCATTTTAGTTTATAAGTAATATTCATTCATTCATTGCCAGACACCATGTATCCCAAACGGGGTGGCCAAGGGCTTAGAGTTAATTGTTTTACAGGGAGGGGCACTAATCCTCCACCAACCCCACTTGACACGTTGGGATGCCAACAGCATCTGGTGTTCCCAGGCGGTCACCCATCCAAGTACTAACCAGACCCAACGTTGCTTAACTTCGCTGATCGGATGGGAAGCGGTGTACTCAACGTGGTATTAGTAATATAACGTTAAAAATAAAAAAAATAAAAAATATAATAAAAATCAAACTACAAAAAAATAATAAAATAAAAATTATATATATATATATATATATATATATATATATATATATATATATATATATATATATATGTACGTGTGCATGAAAGTGTGTATGTTCATATGCATGGATATATATATATATGTATATATGTGTCAATATACATACATACCTGTATATATATTTTTGCCTTAATGACCTGAGGCTCCGGCCCCAATGGTCGATAGGCAAAAAAAAAAAAAAAAAAATCCTAGTAAGTGTAAATGCTGATGTGTTCGTAGTTCACTGAAAATATGAACTAACATATATCCTACTGTACTTTGCCAGAGATTTAATCGTAGGTCATCTGATGACAGTTTCGCAGTTTTTCGCTTCTTGCAGTAGAAAAAATATATTATTTACCCGCGCAAGGTCGCCCACGGCGGCGTGCACTCGTTTCCTCTAACACCTTTGCTTATTTTTCGGAACTTTGAAATAAACTAAATATATATGAACAAATTAGAATGTAGTAAGGCTCGATGAAAATGGACTTGGCTCTGCTGTCTTCCTTACAGAAAACAAATGATTGGGGGTAACTGTAGCGGTTTTGTAAATACACAACTTTTCATGACTTTGAAACCAGAAAGGTCTATACAAAACTGGGGGCCTTAGAGAGTATTTCCTACATAGTTTCATCAGTTCCCCTGTCTAGGAGCAGTAGCTGGATAAACCCTTATACAGGCAAACAATCACTTATTATATGGTTTTCTTTTTTCCTTTTTTTCTTTCTTAAAGGAATCTCAAGCGTACGCGAGAAAATTCTTATTCTGTATCACGAAAAGAAAGATTGATCAACTAAAAATCTGGTGATAATCGCATACAGCTGCACATAAAGTCATTTTCTGGTAGGATAGAATACATCAGTGATTGTCCTGGAGTGCATATGCAGTTGTACGTTAAAGTTCAACTGCTTTTAATTGTGTTAACTGGTGCGTAACATTTGCCTGGAATGAAAGCTACCTGTGAACTAGAAATAGATGTGAAGTTGCTAGAAATGTGAGAGTGTGGGAGTCATTGTGCTGATGTGACTATAAAACAAAGCACAATAAGCCACTGACACGACAGGGAACTATCATCCACTGTGGTGTAGATACAGAAATTATAGGAGAGTTTATGACAAGGACGTAAGCAATGAGACAAATATGTCTGATTTTAAGATCATATTCTTGAATGATGCGTGAATGCATGTGATAGGCTCATTTTTACTGGACACACTCTATATAATTTTCATACTCATCCTGTACATTTAGGGAAGCTGATATATCATCTATCTATCTATATACCTAGGCTGCTTCCCCCAAGGAAAGGAAGGTAGCCGAGACAGGACGACACACTCCCCATTTACTCATCCATTCAAACACATTCATTCGCATCTTAGCCCCAAAGGGGAGAACGGACAGATCCTCACCGCACCACACCGCACAAGGGTCAACTGCGCAATGCAATCAGTGACATCCGCAGCAGGACCCGACAGCAGAGCTGGTTTACCCATGCCACATCATAACAGACTCATACCCTTACCCGCACCTGACCTGAAACAGCTGATCAGACCAAATGCGGGAGAATATCCCCTCAGGGCTGCGTCATCACTTATTCATTCACAATTTCTCTCCATTTATTTCTGTCACGCACAGCCACTCTTCCTTGCTCAACAGACATCCCTCTCACATCCAGCGCTTTCTTCACACTGTCCATCCATCCTATTCGTGGTCTTCCTCTCAGCCTTACACCTCTCACATCAGATCTAGTTGTCGTTTTCACCAATCGCTCATTATCCATTCTCTCCATATGCCCAAACCATCGCAACACCCTCTGCTCAACTCTACCAGCCATCTCCCGAACAACTCCAGTTCTCCTTCGCACTTCATCATTTCGCACTTGATCCATACGCGTCACTCCACACATACTCCTCAGACACCTCATCTCCATTACATTCAAACTTTTCCTCTCTGCTACGCCCATATTCCATGTTTCAGCCCCATATAATGCAGTCGGTACCACAACATCCTCATACATCCTTCTCTTTACATCCATTCTAAGCGAATGACATCTAAACACTTTTTTCATTCCTCCCAGCACCTTTCCTACTTCATTTATTCTTAACTTCACTTCTGCATCTATTCTTCCATCCACAGCAACATGTGACCCTAGATAGTTAAAGCACTCTACCTCCTCAAGCAACTAATCATTCAAAAATATATTCATCCCCCTACCATCTACCAACCTCGTATACTTCATCACTTTACTCTTATTCTCATTTACTTTCAATTTCCTCCTTTCACACACCCTTCCAAACTCCTCTACCAACTGTCTCAATCTCTCCTCTGAATCAGCCACCAGTGCAGTATCATCTGCAAACAGCAGCTGCTTCAGATTCCACTCTCCACCATCAACATTCACCAGACTCAGACCTCCACCTAAAACTCTTACATTCACCTCCCTTACAACACCATCCATGTAAATATTAAACAACCAAGGCGACATCACACATCCCTGTTGCAGCCCCACTCTCACAGGAAACCAATCACTCACAGCATTTCCCACTCTTACACACGCTCTACTATTTACATAAAAACTTTTCACCACTTTTAGTAACCTACCATCAAGTCCATATAATCTTAAAACAGTCCACAAAGCCTCCCTATCAATTCTATCATACGCTTTCTCTAAATCCATAAATGCCCAAAACACATCCTTGCCTTTCGCTAAATACTTTTCACACACTTGTCTCACCGCAAACACCTGATCCACGCATCCCCTCCCTCTCCTAAAGCCACAGTGCTCATCACCAATCACTCCCTCTGTACCCTCTCTACAAATTAATAATCGCATGTCCGAAATGCTAGGCAATCAATGTTGTGCATATAAGAGAGAAGAAATATTTGCTGCATTACTTCATAAAAGACGGTAACCATCCACTTTTGTTTTCTCTTACGTATGCCACCTTTTCTTAAAACTCCTACAAGTCAATTAAGTCTAATGCTTCATGAAAAAACCATGAACAGTACAACGCAATCAGGTTGTTGGCATTTTTATTACGGAAAAATGTTCGCTTCCTTTGATCACACGACACTGATGAAAGCTATTCGTAGTTGAAGTAATAAAGAATTCTTTTTGAAGTATTAAAAGAAATTTGTATAGACACCACTGCTTTAGTGAGTATTGTTCGAGAACACGATTAATAATGTACAGGTAACAATACACCAGTCCAACGTGTGATCACAAGGAAGCATATTTAAAAAAGAAATGCCGACCATGTTGAGAGCACATACAGAGTATTCAGGAAATTGGAATGTATATGTAACGTCAGGCTTCAGCAACATAATCGGAAAGAAAGTGAACAGAGCTAGACATGTTAACCCATTAAATCTACTGACGTTTTTTTTTATTTCGTTGTTATCAAGGGATGGTTTTCTCCAGACTTGGAGAGACTTGCCGGACTGAGAGGCTAGATATAGTAGTCACTAATTTTATTGCAACAAGAGGTTTTCCCAACGCTTAATATAACCGTCTGGAGGTAGTAAGTATGCAGTGAACAAAAGTGACACCTTTTCCAAGCAAACTCAAGGTATTAAATTTCTCGGTGTTTACTTCTAGAAGGGAACCATATTAGGGTAAGCACAGGGTCCGTTTTCTCTCGTACAATCGTGCTGTTAAGTGGTGCCACAGAGTCCACTTATCTTTATTCATAAAGTGGTTTCTGGCAACTCTCCAAGCTAGAGGTTTTTTTTTTTTTTTTTTTTTTTTCTGAACCCGAGTTCGCGAAACAAGAACAGGCGTTAAATGTTGCTCGAAGAGCGAGTGTGTGTGTGTGTGTGTGTGTGTGTGTGTGTGTGTGTGTGTGTGTGTGTGTGTGTGTGTGTGTGTGTGTGAACATAATTCCTCAAACCATCTTTAGCCAATATTAACCAAACTTGGTGGAAAGATTGATGGTTAGCTAAAGGGTTTAAGAAATGTTTTTGAGAATAACAATTAAATATTATGATCACAGGTTTTGATCATAATTTCACCTAGCAAGGGAGGTTAGACCATAGTTTCTCCGAGCAAGGTCAATTTAAACAGTTTTTATCCACTTTTGACCATATTTACTGGATTGTCTGAGGGTAATACAAGAACAAAGGTAGTCGATTTTGAGAACAGTCAATGAAAGTAGGAGTAATGGCAAGGTAAAATTCTACCTGTGTCTATATGTATGAACAAAATAACCTTTAAAGTTTTAATCTGTCATCAGACAATCTCTGTAGAAGGGTTGGGGCCTGGCCAAGAGGACCACTTACCATTTTATAAGAACAATAGGTCAAAGGTCATAATCATAAGACATGGTGAACTTAAGCAGTTTTTATGCGATGTAGACCAAATTTTGTGGAATGGTTCAAGGAAAGGCAAGGACAACGGGATTCGATTAGGGGAAAAATCAGTCAAAGATCAAGGTGACAAGGAAAGGTCAAATGTCAAGATTGCAGGGAACGGTCAACTCAAACAGTCTTGATTAGATGTGAAACCAATCTTCGAGGAAGTGTTAAAGGCCAGGCAAGGTTGGAGTAATTTGATTTTTATAGCAACTGGCCACAGTCAAGTTCATGGGATAAAGCCAGATGTTCGATTATTAGACCAGTTGTTGGTTGAGGGTGTTGCAGTCTCTGGGTGCCCCTTGTTCTTCATATGGTGAAAAATCATTTCATGAAACAGTAGCATAAAAATATATGTGGTGCTAAAATAGATGTACTCCGTTCGTGAGAAAAAATGCTTCAGTTACTATTTTAGGAAATAATGAAAGGAAGTCATATTACAATGTAATATGTAATGTAGGTAATATGTAATGTAGGTAAAATTATTACATAGATTGTTTTCCCTCAAGAAATAAAAAATAGTTTGTGAACATAATTTCATACACTGTTATACACAACTTTTTGAGTAACTCTTACCCTGGGAAAAATATAAGCAAAGCTTTCCACATATCAAGATTAATCATTCAACAGATCTGACACCTCATATCTCAATTTAAAAAAATAAGTATTTATTTCATTCTTTGGTGCCTACATACACGGAGGTGGATGACAGGAACACGAGATAGTCTCATAGGCAAGCCAGTTAGTGCCTGTCCCGTTGAGGAAACAGTGGAACAAGGTTTTTTTCATACCCCCATTTTGCATGGAAAGACTACTGTATGTCCACATGTTTCTGGCGCTTTTTAAGTCTCCTTTTAATCCTGCAGGACATACTCCTACGGGATGGAGTTATATCCATCGAATACCAAGTTAACCCGCCCCGTCCCGGCCACTTTTTGACCACTGATACCCCCCAATCCCGGGCAATTTTCGACCTTTTTTTTTTTTGCTAAAACTTTCGCTTTTGGTTAGAAACATCGAAAATTCATAGAGAAATCGCTCACCTGAGGTTTAAAATACTCATTATAGGTAGGAGAGCCTCCTTACCTTACTGGGTTTTCTATCAGGCTGGCACCAAAGAAAACGAGTTCTATGGGAGGATAACTATTTCACACCACTCATAAACGGTATTTATTTATTTACTGTTACGAATTTATATGTAGTACAAGAGTATATTGGTTTTCAAGCAGTAATATAGGCATTATAAGCATTGGTTCACTCACTAATACCTGACCTTTTTTTGCCACATTACCTGATCATCATTTCTAACTGTTTCTTCCTCTAATGCTATGTAAAGTTTGTCCTCCACATTGTCATTGATTGGGGAATCACTCTGGCCCTGAATTTCGTACCGTGGCATGACATGGCTATACTGGCCAGGTCACTGATAACAGGTGAATTGCTGAGAAAAGGGCATGCAGGGGGGGGGGAGGAGGTCATGCTGGGTAAGGCATTGTCTCTGCCTGGCATCTTGTTGAGGAAGGTGTCCCGTGTATACGTACCAAAAATGACTCGCGAAAATTGAAAATCGTGGAAATTATGAACCTTGCAATTGCAGGACGTTGAAGTACGTCCTCGGGATTAGCTGTGACAAAACGTGAGGACGTGGAAGTACGTCCTCGGGACGGCGCGGGTTAAACAAATGGTGCAACCCTTTTCGTGTACATTTCTATACATATTTCATCAATACTGTTCATCTCAGTAAAATTAACTTGTTAGGTTAGACTTTCTCTGTACATTTCATATAATAATTTCCTGTATTTGAGTAACTGTACTTAAATAATATTTGGCATCTCTGAATCCATTGAAGAAGGAGATACGCCAGTTTTAGTTCAGTTCAAGTCAGCTAGCTAATGGGAGGGCACTGTATATACCTCACTTAAAGACGCTTGGATTTGACCCAGGCAACCCAACCCAGACAGCAAGCCCGTCGTTGTGTGTCGGTCCAAGTTATCTGGTTAGGTATCGTTTAAGATTTGGCCAAATCAAGGGGAGCAAGCTAGGATAAAGGAGATAACTGGTGAGTTCGGGTGTCAGTTTATACCTCACTCATTCAAAGAGACTCCTATTACTTTAGTTTTAACATTTGGTGTCTTGATAGAAGAATGCCCTCAAAATTATGACATGAGGCGTGAAGTACCAAAATGTGTACATATATGATTCCCACAAAGATGATTCGCCCCACCCTCCCGGCCCCACTAACATTCACATATTCCCATAGGCACACATGCAGATTTAGCATAAAGCACTCCTGCACTGATTGCACCTTCAGTTTTCCACCCACTTCTCACTGTGTCCATTGCAACATTCACAGTTTGAGGCACAGACACATCGTATTTATAATTTTTCTGTCCTTTCTGAAAGAAGAAGAGAAACTTTTTTTAATACCCCAGAAGCTTGCTCCCTTCTTCTCTGACTTTGCCATAATCTTCCACATGACTGTCATTTGTCCCTTCTTTTTTTAATACATCAGACATTTGCTCCCCTCATCACTCACTTTGGCATAATCTTCCACATGACTAACATCTTACCTTTCACATACAGTTCAGTCTTTCATCATTGCTTAATATTCTCTCTCTCTCTCTCTCTCTCGTGATCGAACTTGGAAAAGTCAAATTACTCTACTGCATGCCCGTATATCCCAGGAGGAATAAAAACAGTTCCACAGTCTCTCATCACGTTATATTTGGATTGAAATTCGTAAGATAGTATAAATCACATATATTCTTTAGCGACATATAAACAAGACTGAACTACATTTTCATTAAGTATACAAGACTCAAGGTACAAGCGTGCCAAATCAAAATATGAAATGATGAGAACAATTCTCATGTTCTCCTTATGACTTGGGTTCTCAGGAAGGTGTGGAAACAAAAGGATAAAGTGGTTGGAAATACTATGAGTTTTTACCAAGCACTTCTGTGGTTATCTGAATGAAGGATGTGGTGTGGATCCACTGAGTGATGTGAAGCTTAGTAATTGTGTAGAGTACAATCAGCTAAAATCGGCTCAAGTAGATGTGCCAAGAAATAAAGCCATGCATATGTAATTCATATTTTAAAGCCAAATAGTCATGCACATACTCACGGTACAAAGTGCAGCCCTTACAGCTGCTTTCCCTGGCGTTATATACCTACCAGTGCATAAGTGTGTCTTTGTCTGATACCTTTCCATAGGTAGTTTTCCATGACGTCAGATAACTGGCTCAAGTTGGTTATACTGCGTGCTCATGAAATACCCGTATTGTCTGGCTAAAAGAGTTTGTGATACATTGACATTCTTGAACCAGAATATGTGTTCGACTTTCCTTGTACACCAGACATGACTTTTTGTGTAAGTGTTACTCATGTCAGTACCTATATATTAGTGTCTATAATTATTACATACTGTCACAAAATATTAATGCCTACACATGCACTTTGAGGGAGATGTCCTAAGCATACGAAAACTGGTGACTGATAATAAATATCCACATCCAGAAGACCAGCACACGTAGACGCGACATGTATCATTGTTATATACAGCTGTATTAATTACCTTGTTATACTCTTGTCTTTCTTAAACTATTTTATACTGCCCATTGCGTATGTAACTATTATACTGTAGGCTAAGCCATGAAGATGGTGTTACTCCTACATAGGCCCTATTTGTAATAATCCACATGTCATCCGTGTGATCCAGTTTTTCATTGCTTGTAACCTCTCCTTCGGCATGTGCTGTTGTTTGAAAGCGTTAAGAAATTTGCTGAAATTCAGAGAACTGGAGTTGGGAAGACAGTATAAAGTTCTACTCAGCATATGGTCAAGTCAGAATTACTAAAACAAGTAAATTATATGCACAACATATTTAGAGATGAAGGTCCCTACCATTGTGATATGCATCAAGGTATTTAAATCCGTGGCAATTCTTTTACCCAAATATCAGCCTTACCTATATCAAAATCTATATACATCTACACAGAAGATCCCGAGTAAGTCTGGTGTTACTTGGGATGCCATCGCAATGCAGACACTTAGTTTCCCACGAGAATTAAAGGACATGAAGACAAGCTCGCCTGTCTTTGATGTACGTAGGCAACATTATACGATATAAGTTATAGGCCGAATAGAGTTCTGGTAAATGCATGGCTCGTGTGAAAAGAGCATATATTGTAGCACAGCTGTATTGCGTATGATTAAGGAATAAAAGTAACATTTCGGTGTGTGTGTGTGTGTGTGTGCGTGTGTGTGTTCAGAGAGGTGTGTGATGTATTCGACTGTTGATGTGTATTTGCGTGTGTGTGCTTTTTTTTTCCAAGTTCCCACGCTTTTATCCTGGCTGGTGGTAGTGAGGACACCCGTAACACACACTGTATTTTTTCACTACACCCCAACCCTCATCCCCACCAGTGCAACAGTGGTTGGTTAAAGAAAGAAGTTTTGATATTATTTTGCTGGTAGAAATGATATCTGATTAAGGTCCCTGGATGTTTACTGCTAGCTGCATTAATGAGACAAAATGAAAACCTGTTAAGTACACTGATCCCCAGTTAAAAGAGTGCATGGAGCTCTTCGCTATGAACTCAGAATAAGTGAAGTGATAGAGAATCTTCACGTTACCATTATTGTATTTTTTAATTTGCACGTGATTGTCCCTTGGTATTTTCATGTGAATATTTCCGTACATTCGGTGTCCCGGGATGAAAGAGCATAACTTTGGGAACTGATAGATGAGGGAATCAAAGCAAAAAATGTTGCATCAACATTAGTCTAAATCTCAACCTCTCCTCCCGGGACACCTTGTTCCTGAGTGTCGTGCTCGTCCCTAGAGATGGAAGATTTGGTACTGCAAAAAATCAAACTGTTTGTTAACTATCGGATCCTTGGATGTTCATGGTTTAAAACGGAATTTAAGAAAAACAAAAAAACTAATACGACTCATTAAAAAATAAATAATTATAACTTGACTTTGTATTTATAAACAATTATATGATATTAATAAAAAAAATCTACTTCAGATTCTTTGTGAATGTGACTCGGAGCCTTAGGAAGCAGCACCTAAACATCCAGTTAGACCAGGGGTTCCCAACCTTTATTTACGCATTACCCCATTTTCCACACCTCCCTTCACTCATTACCCCTCATTGCTTATGTTTCCACAATTGCATTTTAGCTGCTTAACATTTTGATGACTAGATTTTAGTTTGAATGTAGGACTTAATTAAAGGTTAGGCTAAAACCAAGAGAGTTATTGCAAGGAGTAATTTATTTTTATTATTAACACTGATACCAAATAAACATGACTTTAAACATTCATCTCTGAATTTTAGTATAGGTCTGAAAGTCTATCATAACTGGTATGATTTTTAGATTTTTTTTTTTTTTTTTTTTGTTACCTCCCTCATTACCCTTCACAAAAGACCAAATTACCCCACTTGGGGTAATTTACCCCAGGTTGGGAACCCCTGAGTTAGACACATGGAGGATTGGTGGAGTCAGCCACAGGGCTGGCCCAAATCACTCGAGGTTACAACGAATGACTCCTGGTGACAACATGTGACTCACTAGTGGGTTAGTCTCGGCGCCTGTCGCTAGCAGTGTCTGGCAATAACAGGTGCATTAATTCCTGCCAGCCAGAACATTAACAACAGTAAAAGGTTTCACTGTCCTGTTGCATGTGCATTTCATCAGGCTGTAATTACAGTTTGCTCAATTTTGAATTACAAATGACTATAACAACTGCATGGAGAAAATTGAACCACTCGTATATTTACAAACTGACAGGCAAGAAGCGAGGGCCAAGGCCGGAACTATAAATTTTCATTATCATGGTAATGGGCGCCAATCTCAATTTCTCTTCCGTCCGGCACAGCTGCGTGATGATTTGACGAACACAACAAATATTTACATGAGCTGAACGGAGAGAAAGGAGAGAAAAAAAAAATGTGGGAGCTAAGAGATCGAACGGATAAAGATACTTGGCTGTTAAAAGTACCATGAGGAGTGGGAGTATACCTATATGTTGCCAGTAGGAGAGGTATTCTGCTTGTTATTCCTGTATTAAACATGAAGTATATCTCTACAGTCATATTGTATATTATTATATTCTACTACAAACGGATAACTCACATTAAGATCACTGTTGTGATTTACCACATTTAGTTTATTCTCCCTACCTCCACATTGCACTTTTTAAGGTCAGGAGAGACACGGAGAAGCGAAAGATTTAATAACGTCTTTGCCTATCTCTGACCCCTTAAGTTCAAAGTTCTATAAATACGCTCCAACATTATTTAGCAGCACGGGAGTTAACACCTAATTCTCGAACATATTTTCACAGTTATTGCAAATATTGTATCCACATCGAAAATTTGTGTTTGGACGCTTCTTAGATAGTAATAGAAACGGAACAGATACGTGTCTGCATAGGTAAGTGAGTGGGGAGAGGTAGGGAGGGTGAGGAAGGAGAAGGAAAGGGGGGAGGGAAGCATTATGTTCATAGTGTATGAAAAACGGGGAGAGGAATAGAGAGAACAGAAGACAGGTGATGACGGTGGTGCAAGGGAAACAGGATAATTCTTCCTTTTGGGAAAAAAAGAATCACGGCACTGAAATTGAGACACACAGATGACTACCAATTTTTTATGTAAATGTCGTTTCATGGCCCATGACATTCTCTCTCTCTCTCTCTCTCTCTCTCTCTCTCTCTCTCTCTCTCTCTCTCTGTCACGCTTCCAGGAAATTTAATTGTTTATCACGCCTCATGCGAGGCTTGGCAGGTGTTTATTTCAGTATATATCTAAACACTTTACCTTACTTTTTTCACCACTTTCTCTGGTAATTTAATCCTTTCCTAGTTGGGATAATTCTTGTATTTTATTCCAACAAACGATTTTTAGCTAAGAGCTAGTCATAGGAATCTTAGACTGTTAATATTGTTACTAACAACTACCTCAGGTATAATTATTCCCCTGTCCAAAGGAAAAAGGGAAAAAGAAGTGCGTAGTAATCACAGGGGCATTTGTCTTCTTAGTGTAATAGGAAAAGTATATGGTAGGATACTTATTGACGGAGTTAGGAATATAACAGAGGAATTAGTTGGAGAAGAACAGGGAGGTTTAGGAAGGGAAGAGGTTGTGTAGATCAGATATTCATTCTTAGATCGTTTGTGGAAAAGTTTCTAGAGAAGGTAAAGAAGTTGTATACGGCCTTCATGGATTTGGAGAAAGCATTTGACAGGGTGGATAGACAAGGATTGTGGAAAGTATTAACAATATATGGAGTATATGGGAAGTTGCTGAATGCTGTGAAGAGTATGTATGAGGGTGTTAAGGCTGTAGTGCTTGTGGATAGTGAACTGAGTGAATTTTTCTACTTGAAGGTTGGATTGAAACAGGGATGTGTCATGTCTCCATGGTTGTTCAATCTGTATATGGATGAGGTTATAAAAGTGGTACAAGGTAGGACAGTGGATGTTGGAGTGGCCCTAATAAGAGAGGGCAGTGTTTGGAAACTCTCTGCACTGTTGTTTGCAGATGATACTGTATTGTTAGGTGAAGACGAAGGGGAGCTGCAAGGCTTGGTGGATGAGTTTGGGAGAATGTGTAAGAAACGGAATCTAAAGGTGAATGTAGGGAAGATTAAAGTTATGGTCTTCGAGAGAACTGAAATCAGTGAATGTACAGTTAGGGAGGATGAGGAGGAAATGGTAAATGTGGGTGCGTTTAAGTACTTGTGTTTTTTTTTATGAGTAAGGATTGAAGTTTAGAGGGTACAACAAAGAAGAAAGGCTGCTGGTTCCTTGAAAGTAGTGATAAGAAACAGCGAAGTGAGCATGGAAGCGAAAAAGTTACTACATGACAGTATTGTGATACCAATTCTAAAGTAAGGAAGTGAAGCTTGGACCTTGCTGGAGGGACACAAGTCATGAGTGAGAGCAGTGGAAATGAGTTATTTGAGAGGGGCATGTGGAGTCACATGGAGAGACACACTGACAAATGAGGATGTGAAGGAGCGTTGTGGTGTGGATGTGGATGTGATAGGAAGCGTTAGGAGAAACACACTGAGGTGGTTTAGTCATGTGGAGAGGATCAATAGTGAGAGACTGACGGGGAGAGTGTATGTGAGTGAGGTGGAAGGAGGGAGAGGGAGGGGTAGGCCAAGGATGAGATGGAGGAATGGAGTGGAGAGGTATATGAAAGACGGGGGGGTGAGCTGGGAGCTGAGCAGTGAAATGGCGGGGGACAGGGAGACATGGAGACAATTTATTTGTGGGCATCCTTACGGAATAAAGGCGTCTGACAATAGGTAAAACAGAGAGAAGAACCTCATGGTCGGATCGACTCTAGTACCCTATTTCGGCTGATGTCAGGCGATTATGTTTTAACGAAAGTGAGTCTTAGGAGCCTGAGAGTGTAAACAAAGATGCTGAGAGGCAGGGTACAGTTACATCATTCACTACAGTCGCGTCTATTTCTGTCTGATTTTTTCTAACCTCAGACTGTTTTATTCAATTTGTGGCGGACGGCTTTTAGCAAAAGGGATATTGAGGATTATATTACGCCTCTAAAAAATCAATATACTTATCTGTTTGTAGTAAAAATGTTACTTCTGAATAATTTTGGAGGAAATGACTTATTGTATCCTTTATGACGCAAACTAAATACAGTGAGAGAATTAGACTGAAATATGGAAGGCAGGTGGAAGTTGCAGAATCATACCTGCTTAACTCTTATACCAATATTAGTTCTTTGCATTACTGACCCGTGAGTAGTTGATAGATGTAAATTTATTATAACTAATAATAATAAGTACAGTAAACGATGGTACAGTGAAGAAATGAATTACAGGAAGAAGGGACTTAGATCCAAACAAAAGTGTGAAGATAAGCTTATTAATTTGGTTTCGATGAGTTTTGGTAAGAGGCTGGGATAAATGAAGTTTTTATTCTCGATCAAGATGTTAATCGTGATAATACTTGATATTTTTTGTACTCTAGGTTCATATTAAGCATACCAGAATTATTTGTCATTAACGGGAATAAAATGCATAGTAAACTACTTGCAGACAAGAGTTAATGACCTTGTGCTTCAGGTTTTCGTAGCACTGAAAGAAGCTTGTAACTGAGCCAGGGTAAAGTGGCAGATTATGGGCTAAACGAATGTGGGGGGTTTATGTTATAACTGACCTATTCATCATGTGATTTTTGTATTCTTCCTGTCTTCGAGCGCTTTTATTTGACTTTGGGGACACAACTACGTGAGGGTGATAGAAACAATCTTCATTAAACTCTTCCACTTTGACCGGTACTCACAAGGGTACATTGAAATTGCCAGCTGGTAAATTATATATATATATATATATATATATATATATATATATATATATATATACACTGTATATAAAGAAAAACATCCTCTGGCAGCCCCGCCCAGGGAAGTACTACCGCCAAGGTAACGGGAGACTCAGGGAATAGCCTGGATTCCATTTTCTCTCCTAGGCCTTGGTAACTGGTTACACATCTTTCTGCCTCAAACACCGGAGGTTATCAGGCTGCCCTCTTTACACAACACACACATCCACATTATATTACATTACCTTAAACCAGCTATCCTCTCTCCAAAAACACCGATCGTGTCATTACATATCACACACATTCCACAACACATCCCTGCTCTCCCCCCCATAAAAAGAACCATGACTGCTGCTATACTGGGAATCAGTGAGGTGGTTTCTCGGGTGACCACCACCGGCAGGGTTGGGTGGTCTGCACAGGATCCTCCCGGTCGTCATTAAGCGACTGTGCCACCTCCAGTGTTGTGGCGCCCTACATCTGCTCGTCAGTGCAGTAAAGTTTTCTTTTGCAATATTAGGGGACTTCACTCTAGCATCAACTCTGTTAAAAATATCCTCCAGTATGAATCCCCTGATCTGCTATTTTTGACAGAGACACAGGTAAGCTCCACCTCTGATTTAGCTAAATTTAATTTCCCTGGATATATCTTGATTCAAAATTTCAGACTCAAAGGAGGCGTATGTTGCCCTGCTAAATCAGAAATTGCCCTGGAGGAGATTACTAAATTTAATTGTCCTTATTTCGACTATTCCATATCCAAATTAAGTTCTTTTGGTAAAGTTAAGTATTTCTGTTGTGTTTATCGTTCCCCTAATGCCCCTCCAGAGCCGAGTTTATTTAACTCTCTGTCTTCACAACCAAGTGTCCTCAACATTATTACTGGATCAGAAATTACTATTCTGGGTGATTATAATGTCCATAATGTCGAATGGCTCACTTATTCAGCCAGAACTGATGATTATGGTCTTGAATGTGAGCTATTTGCAGACTCATTTAATCTCACCCAGTTAGTCAGTCAACCCACCTGTGTACCAGACAACCCCGATCAAAATCCCCACCTATTGGACTTGTTTCTAACAACCAATTCAGATAATTATAATGTCGAAATGAAGTCCCCCCTCGGATCCTCGGATCATTGTCTGATTCAAGCCACCAGTCTAACACCTACCACACCCTCTTGCTCTGAACAGGTCGTGGTGACTATATGTCACTATGATGGGGCAGACTGGGAGGGACTTCAAAATTTTTTCATGGATGTTCCTTGGACCTCCTTTTTCTCCCAGGATG
Source organism: Coenobita brevimanus (assembly GCF_032717465.1). NCBI lineage: Eukaryota > Metazoa > Arthropoda > Malacostraca > Decapoda > Coenobitidae > Coenobita > Coenobita brevimanus. Next base: position 12,500,749 of record NC_137008.1, on the reverse strand, counting down.
CAAATTCCACATTGGGCCACATACAGCATTTCATTAAAGTGGGCATGGAAACATTCATATCCCATCATACTTACAGAAAAAGATGTAATTCTCCTAAATGGTTTGACCACAATTGTGCTAAAGAAACAGAACATAAAACAATAGCCTATAACACTTGTACAAGGACCGAAACCAAAGAAGCCTTTAAATATTATAGAAATATCAGAAACCATGCCAAAACTATTATCAATCTTTCTAAATCAAACTTTCCACATAGACAAGCTAACAAACTACTAAACAATCCAAATGATAACAAAATATTCTGGTCAGCCCTTAATTTATTCAAAACTAACTTCACTACCACCTCTCCCATTCCACCGTTGCAGTCCCCCAATGGAAATCTAGTCAATGACCCACGAGGAAAAGCCAACCTTCTTGTTGACATTTTTTCAACAATTTCAACCCTAAATACAGAAAATCACAATATTTCTGTACTTAATTTTGATTTCCCTCAAATACCTCCTTTCATGATTCACACAAGATACGTACAAGCTGTATTATAGAAACTCTCAGCAGACAAAGCCACTGGTCCAGATGAAATTCCTTCAATAGTACTTTAAAATTGCTCCTCAATGTTGGCTCCTGTATAAAGAAAATTTTTCCGCATATGCATCAGTACCTCAATTTTTCCAGTCTTTGGAAAGAAGCAAATATCCATCCTGTTCCTAAAAAGGGGGCAACTTCTGATCCATCAAACTATAGACCAATTGCAATAACTTCCGTTCTCGGTAAAGTTTTTGGGACACAAATTAACAAACACATAGTCAAGCATCTAGAAATCAATAAATTAAAACAAAGATCGGCAGTATGGATTTAGACAAGAACGTTCAACTGTAGGTATTATTTGCCTTCTTACCCATCAGCTTAACAAAACAATAGATCAACATGGTGAAACACACACAGTAGCACTTGATATTTCAAAAGCATTTGACAGAGTATGGCACCAGGCCTTATTGTCTAAGATGTCACACTACGGCCTTGCATCACTGGTTCCTCTAATTTCTTCTTACCTTCATAATAGAAAAATACGGGTCATGATAGATGGTATTTATTCTCAGTTTCATTCCATAAATGCTGGCGTACCTCAGGGATCTGTTTTGGCGCAACCCTCTTTTTCATTCATGTAAATGACCTCCTATCTGTCACTTACAACTCAAAACACTCTTATGCTGATGACTCGACCCTTCATAGTTCTTTCACATTTTGTACCTCCTTTACACAAGTTGATATTATAAATTTCCAAATAAACATAGCAGTTTCTCTGAACCAGGACCTTTCAAAAATTAATCAATGGGGACAAAAAAATCTGGTCTCATTTAATGCTCAGAAAACTAAATACATTAATTTCTCCAACAGAAAGAATCCCTCAGACTCTCACATAATTTTAAATGATGTCAGTATTCCCATATCCACTACAATTGACATCCTAGGTGTTACTCTAAACTCCAACCAAAGCTGGACAGCTTATGTTAAATCCCTTGCTAAAAAATGCTTCTAAAGAACTGGGACTTATGTACAGAGTTCATGAGTTCTTCACTGACGAGCAGATGGCCACAATATACAAAAGTCACGTGCGTTCTCAGATCGAATACTATTCACCACTGTGGAGTGAATGTGGAGCGGCTGCATTGAGGCAGTTGGACAAAATTCACAATAAAGCCATTAGATTAATCACTAATCCTGCCATAACGCAGGACTTTCCTCCATTATCAGTAAGTAGAGATGTTGCTTCTTTAGCATTATTTTATCGATATTTTTACCGTAAGTGCTCTGACGAACTGGCTTCAATTGTGCCTCCCCTTCACATTTTCTCCCGAAATACTCGGGCAGCTGGGAGCGACCATTAACTCACACTCTCTTCCCCACAATGCAGAACCTCTGTTTATCAAAATTCATTTATCCCCAGAACTACTATTCTCTGGAATTCACTTCCTTGAAGTTGTTTCCCACATACATTTAATCCACTCGAATTTAAGTCCAATTGTTATAAGTATTTTATGAATGGAGGATGCCGTTAGGCACATGGACTTATTTTTTTCCCTTTGATTTTCATTCCTCCATTCATTATTTAGTTAAAAAAAAAAAAGAGCCGTTGTGATGAAAAACTTGTCTTGGATGATATGACGGACTGCAGTAAGTGCCAGTGAAAGATGGTAGGCCTATTGTTTATACTGGGACTCACACTGGCAGGAAGTAACAACCATTTATCCAGTGATATAATGTATGATATACTTTATGTTTTATTCTTGATGCTGAGAGTCGATTCTATTCAGTTTAGGGAAGATCATTTTTACTAAAGTGGCTTAGGAATGCAGACTGAAAATTCTGTACAGTAAGCTCGCCTAAGGGTTGAAGGAACTAGAGCTGTAAGACATAAAGGACAAGACAAACTCCACCTCTTTCAGATTTAACAAAATCGAAACAAATGAAAGCATCGCCTTCCGGCCACCTTTCTCCAAAGTTTCAGCGATGTATAACAGTTTTAACTTATTTATTTAAATGGGAGTGGGTAGTGTGGGCGAGTATATTCCTATAATACAATTTTGGTACTGGTATGCCAAAGGTCAAGGTCTATGATCAAGGTCAAAATCTTGGATGTAGCATCATGGTGTGGCATTAGCTATTCCATGAGCGAATGACTAGAAGAGGATATGTGAGTGAGGTGGAAAGGCGGAAGGGATGAGAGAAATCGAAGATAAGATGAAAGGATAGGGTGGAAGGATATATTTATATCCATACGGAAATATAGATATAAATATGATTAACCTCTGGTATTCATATCAAGATGTATTTTTGCTGGCAATTTGAAACCCGGGCAGAGGCAACGTATCAAATGGTTTATCCAGTAGTTTGTGGGGCGCCGGAACTATCACAGTCACCTCCCGCCCAGAGGAGCATATGTTCATCACCTCTTGTTCGCCCGGGTGTCGCTGGAACCGTAGTTTCTGACTGCACATGGATTACAGTAAAAAATATGTTGACAATAATGTAGGAGAAAGCTTATGCCTAGTAGTACACTCAAAATAATGGAAAGTGAAAAGAATAAACCTGAAAGAGTCTACTCCAAGACCCCCTGAAAGAAAAAATCAAATGAAGCCATCCGCGGGATGGAACGCTGATCATTGGAGCGAGGTGACTACCAGCTTATCTTGAAAAATATGTGTGTTGAAGTTATTAAGATGGTAGCCATCTCACTTCAGTGACCAGCGTTCCACCCCATGGATACATTCACTTGACAGCGCCACCTGGTGTCCTGAATTTATGACTACTGACATTTTCCCACATGTGCCAGGCTTAAAGGAAAATCCAAATATAACCCGAGCAAAACTGGTCTACAAGATAGGATTTTGTCCCGCTTTTACCAGTGACTTTTTTCTGAATTTTAACATACTTTACAAATATCACAGATAATAGCACCACCTGGTAGCTTGATTTTTTTACGTTTGACATAAGCCACATGTGCCCTGATCAGGGGAATCTCCAGTTAAAATCTGTGCAAGATTAGCCCATGGATGAGGATTTTATCCCACTTTTAACTGTATTTTTCTACAAATTTATGCCTCCTATATTGAATGTGTACACGGTTATATAACAAGATGATATTTTTATTTGATCACGTAGAACTAGATATGAATAAACCAATGAAACACTCAAATTGACGTTTTTTTTTAATTATATGTGTAGTAGAAAACTGACCATAAAAGTAAGTGACCACCTACCCTCGCTTCGGTTGCTCTTGTCACCAATAAAGTAAGACGGATGAAAAAATAGTGTTATTATATCATGGGTTCTATGAGGAAAGGGCAAGTCAGCAGTCCTAAAGTGAGATGGCGGTGCTTTAGAACCAAGTTTTCACGGCGACCCACTTGAAGCTGCAGTGATTTTCCACCGTCACCCTTTAAGTGGTCTTTGCCTTCATGCTGGGTCATTAGAAATCAATGTGACTCCTCTTTACAATCAAGGAATACTGTATGGTCTGAGTCATTACTTGTCAAACGGGTTACATCACGATTCTGCTGTTGATACCAAACATACGTTTCTTTTCTGATAAGTAGGTTATATTTCTACCATACTCATACTTTGTAATTTGTGTTAATTATCGCCATGACCTGCATCAATGACACCTGGACTAACACATCTGATAAACGTTGCTGAAATGTGACATGAAAGTAACAGTCTTCACTTTTGGTAATATCACCTCTCTAGGAACACTGATAAGAAATAGTCTTTTGTGTTTATCAGCGAAATACTGTTTTTATCTCTACCATTCTATCTATTACCCTTGTGGGGGAGTGACGTGAATACAACATCTCAAGGACTTTATGGCACTATTCAGTTTCCAACTTTTCCATGTTTCTCCTTCTCACCTTCTTCACTCCACTCCCCAGTTTACCATCCCTGTTTACCTCCCTCACCTCCCTCATTCTTCCAGTTCTCTTCTTATCTCTCCATGTCCCCATCACTCATCCACCTTCAACTTCTAATTGTACCTGTCACCTCCCTCGCTTCGTCATCCACATCCCCAGTTCTCGTCCCAACTTGTTTACCTCATAACCCCCCACCCCTCCGACAGAGACGAATGCTTTAACAAGGACTGGAGTCACTGTCGTGCGGGGTGTGGGGCCTGGCATCACTCGAGGCGCTTAACCCTTTACAATTATGTTTACCATCCTCTCTCTCTCCCAGTTACTTGCAACGCTGGGCTCCTTACATTTATCATGTCACTCGTACCACTTTCTGATATGTTAATAGTTTCTCCCTGTTTCATCCCCGAACTTAAACTGTCTGCCTTTCCGAGAAGTTTAGTCACTCTCTCACACAATTCCATCGTTTGTATTTTAGTTACCTTTAATACCTCTCCCTTTATCCAACATTTGAAACCAGCTTTCCCATCGTCAGGCAAGCTATCTATTTCATATCTCGATCACACGCAAATGCATGTATTCTATGTAAATTAACCATACTGTATATCATTAATCTTTCTCTCTCTCTCTCTCTCTACTATATATATATATATATATATATATATATATATATATATATATATATATGGTAGGTGGGGGCACTCACCATCCACTCACCTAGTGCAGTGCTTCTTTTGTTATCTGCCATTTCCTCTCTTCCTTCCTTCCTCTTCCGTCCTTCTTTCTTCCATTCTTTCCTCTTCTGCCTTCGAGTGACTTTACACTCCCTCCTTTGTCTCTGTTTCCTTCATTCTTTCCTCTTCCTCCTGCCCATGGGTATCTCTACACTGAGTGACAAGCCAAATGGTTTCCTGTACACCAGAAAACCATTTACTACGCTAGGTGGTAACCATATAACCAAATTATGGCTCCTGGTGGTTTAGTGTGTAATTAAGGTGCTCCAATAGGATTAAGTTAATTTTAATTTTTGCTGAAGATTTTCTACAAGGAAACATGATGTTGACTACTAAGATGTACAACGGAGCTAGCGTAGCGAATACCATAAATTACAACATCGTTTCGAACATTCTCCATGTTCTTCATCAGGTTTTTATGTTCTTCACTTCACTGGTTTTGCTGCACACCTTCATAGTCGGGATCACGTGTCCTCTTGGAAGGTCTTTTTCATATCTACATCCATATTTATCTGTCTATCAATTTATTTCTATCTACAGCATCCACATGTCTTTCAAGATATATAGATCATTATAATGGCCGGGACTAATGCCTGGTCTTGACCTCGTGGCCTCATAATCAAGGTCACATTTTCAAGATCTCGGCTTCGACCTCTACCTCGGACCCTAAAGCTGGCCCTAACTTTGATTTCGGCCTTGACGGCAGGAGAAAAATGTAAAGGCTTCGAGATCGTTTCTAGCCAAACCCTGGTGACGGATCTAGAGGTGAATTACAACACACACACACACACACACACACACACACACACACACACACACACACACACACATTTACTTCCTTAAATCTGTCCTTCTGCCACGGAAGACGTCTCCTATACCCACAGGAATTGTTTCTCATTGTCCTTGGTGCCAACGTCTGTGCCTGTGCAGACCAATCTTGGATCCGCAAACTTTGCCACGTAGTGGACATGTCAGGTCGGTGTTTACTGAGAGAACTTTGTTTTGGTTGTGCCTCCGTTGTCTACTTTCTTCTCTGGTCAAGGTCCGAGCTTCTTTGAGAAAAATCGTTCCTGCGCTGCAGAGGGTTGGCCATTGTTTTCCATCCAAGGCACTGGTTTCAAGATCTTTTGATATGATGTTGCGTTTCTTCCGAGTTGTCCAAATATGATCTTTATATCTCTTCTTCTCTCCCTGTGGGCTGCAGCGTGCTGCATGGAGTTGCCACGCAGAAACTGACGGGGAAGGCGGCGCTCAGGCATGTGGATCTCAGCTGCTTTTCAGCCATTATGGTTTGTTTTTGTGCTGGTTGACTTCGTGTGCTGGAGAATTTGTCAGTGAGGGACATTTTCCTCCCATGTGAGACCTAGGATGCGCTGTCAGCATCGGATGTGAATCTCTCTCTCTCTCTCTCTCTCTCTCTCTCTTGTAATTTGAAAATGATAGTGTTTAAGTAACACATTCCCCACTGACTAAGCCAAGGGCAGGTTTATACACAGAAAGATGAAAGTCCGACACAGTTTTGTAGGCAATACATCACAGTCTGCCTTGCTGAAATTAGCTCTTTTCATCAACACTCTGGGCGTCTGCCAATATCAAACGAGATGAGGGTAGGCCAACACTAACACGCTATAGACACCACACGCACAGTTCACAAACTTCCAACCCGCCAACAGAGAAATGTGCATGTGTTCTGGGTCTTAGGTAAGCAGGCTTAACGCTACAAATAGTCAATTAGCACTAGGTGAGATGTGAAGTTGTTCTTCTCTCTTGCACCCAGACATTCTAGAATGGTTCAAGTTAAATAACTAGTATTTCTCTCATCTTTGTCTTGTTTTACGACAATCATTGCCTTAACATCCTCAAATCTTTAATACCATCCTAATATTTTCCTTGATTTAGGCTTAGATTTGTTCTTACTAAATTCATATGAGTTTACATTTGTGTTTCGGGGTCCTGTGCTAAACACCTCTGTCTTCCTCAGCCTAACCATGGCGGGTCGATCCAGTCAACCCTGCAGCACCTGGTTCTCATAAGAGTCCATTAATAGTGAATGAAGTGGAGGCACCTGGATCGGAAATGCGGGTGGAAGCTTTTACACCGTGATAAAGGCCAAATTACTATCACATTAATGTGATGGCTGCCCCCTGCTGGTGGTCCTTATAGCAGGAGGGATGGAGGAAATTATGACACGCAGAAGTGTGCGATGTTACACTGATGTATAACAAGAACTAGAGTATGAATGGCTGGGATGACTGAGGTGGGACTAACGAGGGGATTTGTATGACGATATTGCAAGGTAAGGTGGGGCAAGAATAAGACAAAGTAAGATGGAGATAATGGTAGGATGAGTGAGGCAAGGAGAACAGAGGCAAAGAATATCTGGATGAACACGTACAAAGAGAACAAGGGATTACTGGCAATATGCAGTAATAAAGAGACGTATGGCGGGTGTGACTGCGGTATTAAATGTAAGCATGGCAGCCCTAATTCCTTGCATTTACTTTAAAAGTTAAACCAGGTAAATTTTCGGCCGATATTACTGGAGTGGTGAGAAAGACTGTGCGAATACACTACGAATAAAAATAATACTGAATAATGTGAAAGCTAACAGTTAAGATTGTAAGTAAACTATTATACGATAATAAAAGAAAATGTGCAGTGCATAATAGGGAACGCCCAAAAGAGCAGGATAAAAAGATGAAAAGAAATTAGCACAACTCAGAGGCGTTATGGAAAGAAACACGTTATGTTTAATGTGGTGGTGTAAGGCATGAAGAGTTGAAAGAAACTTATAATATGGCATCTGTTTTACACTTTTTTTACTCCGACATCCTAGCGGAATGATTAAAGTTACGGATTTACGTCCCCTTGGATAGAGTAAAGTTAAGGCTTTACGTCGCCGTGGTAAGAGTAAAGTTATGGCTTTACGTCCTCGTGGAATGAGTAGAGTTCAAGTTTTTATCATACTCCTCCACACTCTCCTTCGCACCAAAGGTTATTCAGGGACAAATTATGCAGGCACTTGGACAGGGCCGTTTGCCGAATTTATGTTCGGCAGGGAATATTGGCCAAGAATTAGCCTTGCCGTCGGACCAACCATCTTCTCTGTTCGAGGTATGCTAAGACAAGACATTATGTTAGCTTATAAGGTTATCATCCTCTTTCTACCAAAAGTTATTAGATTTTTACCTTAGGTCTCAATTGATATTATACTTTTTGTCATATGCCGAAATTAGTTTGATTCAGGATGGTTTTGGCAAGTGTTTTGAATTATGGCTGAGTAAACATACATTTTGAATTATGGTCATCCACGCTGCCCGGGATTGGCTTTCTTCACCTGACGGCTGCTTGTCAGGTTTCTTAGTCTTCCGCAGCATTTTACTTAATTCTTCCAGCTCTGAAGGCTCTCCTCAGCATCTGTATGGGACTGGTTACTTTTATTTAATTTATTTATTTTTTTTGAGGGGCAAGCTCGCAGCAACAGTAGAATAAGCCTACCGCACAGCACCAGCACGATGTAAGACGATTATTAAGGCCTCTCCCGATTGTTTCACTCGCCTCGCTTTGTCATCGTTTGTTCCGTTCTCTTCCAGCACACTTTCTGGACTTCATTACGCCATGTGCCTTACCCGTCTGTCGTTTTACCACTTCTAACTTCAACTTGAGGCTCCCGTTTTGTTCTGGTGGCTTGATCATCTATTATCATCTCTATTAAATAATTACACAAAATACTTAAAACGGTGTTATATTCTATAAATCAGTGAGGATATTCTTGAGTTGGATTTTTCTTGTCTAAAATTGTTACTTTCCATCTCCTCAAACCACACATAGTGACAGAATCGATAGAGCGGCGGCCTGCAGTCCTAATGGATCCGGGTTCGAATCCCGGCTGGGGCAGGGAACAGTTAGAAGATTTGAATTTCTTAAAAAGCAGACTTTTCCCATCTTCCATATGACCCGCCGACATGTCATAAAAGTACCCCAGCTAATACCAGTACACAAGTCCTGTGCAGTACTTTACCTAATTACTCATAAACATTACTTTTCTTCCACTCTTTCCACATATCCAAACCACTTATATTTCTTTATTCTCTGAATTGTTCTGTCTTTCATAATTTTATAACACATGTTTATTTTCATTCTCTTTTCAGTATGCTCAGTTCTGTTAACATCTGCTACTCACCTTTCACTGCCACAGAACATGACGGTTCTCGGCAAGAAGCATACATGAATTTCCCTGTCAAACATAGATAGTATCTACACCTCTGAACCTCTCATTTAAGCTGGCTTCTGCACTGAAATACCCTCTATACGTTTTTTCCAGCATAGCCAATATCAACGATGCAGTACAGATTGAAATATCCCGCAGTAATTTCCTCCAGTCTTGGATGAATCACATCCTTCTTGCACATTGCACATACATAACTGATAGTATCTAGAAATTTAGCTTTTAAGTCACAACATCTCCTGTGCCATAATTTACACAGACACTAGATAAAATGGAATTATAAGCAATATCTCGACTCCATTTGCCACAAAGCCACTCAGCATTTTCCACCAACGTGTTTTTATTCACTTCAGTAACCATACTTTTGCCACTCCTACATAACTTCAAAACTTTTTTAACTTTACCCTCCTGCTATTTCCGAATTCTCTTCACAGTAATCTCCCCGCTATTACCACATCATTTGTATCACATCACATTGGCAATAACACCCAGAGCAATGCGCAACTGAATCCCATGACAGTGCATTGACTGCCATGATGTTAACAGACCGGGGATCAATGTAGAATTCCAATATACGCGAATGTCAACTCCATCTGTAAACTCCCAATCACCTACAACTCGTACTTTCTCACATGTTCTTTAACCATCATATATATTATTGCTATACATACCAATCACTCTTTCATTCCCAGTTTTGTTTTTACCCAATGGATGATCTCTTGGGCACCCAGCGTCGTGCAATTTCCAAGCATACAAAAACAAGGAAAAGATTTTTCTGTCTTTTTCTGATTATTCTCTGCAATTAAATAATCATATAAATATCATCTGGTGTACTCTTACTATGCACAAGTCCAAATGGTATCTTATAATACTTCTCTATTCCCTAATACTGATCTCAGTGCACTTCCGATTCACTTTCATTACCTGATCCAAAGCTATGATTGGAACACTAACATCCATCTCCCTTCCCCCCAGACACACACTTGGTCAAACATTTAGACGTCATTTGGAGCAGCGTCCTGTTTTGCAGTTATATTGATCACGATGTCTGTCATTCTTCATTTTACATCACCATGAATCTCAAACCATCCCAGCAACTACCCAAGAACAACCAGCTGACTTGCATGTTTCATTTTATCAGTTCCTCCTTCACACCTTCAGGCTGAATCAGAGAAGCTGGATTTTAAATTGGTAATAGAGGATGCACGTCTCTCACTGTTCGCGACAAAGTTCACATTTAAAAGGCGCTGTTATAGTCCCAGCAGGATCAACCATGATTTTGAAAACGTTACCTTCCAGCGACCAATTCAGTAGTGTACTGACTGCTACATTTATTTATGCATTGAAGGAAAAACCAAAGGCCGTAATCCCGAATTTTGTTGCCTCCATGAAGAAAAATGAGAGCAAAGGTCGAGATCTGTTCATTTCGATATGACAGGACTGGACACATTGTGTTTGAAAGACTGGAGTTCATAGACACCAGCAAATACAGATGGAGGAAGACCAAACCACTATATCCACATGGGTCGTTTCAAAACATGGAGGTAGTAATCATTTTAGTAAAAGGCTGGGATTATAATGGTGATGACTGGCCACCACCATTACCAGTCATTACTGTGTTAGTACACTGATGAGTCTGGACACACAGGGTAACGTTCCTTTGGACTGTGAAAGTTTAGTTTTTGCAGTTCAGTCAGCTACATTATTGTCTTTCATTTCTTCTTTCTCATCCATTATTCCTCGGGAATATTTCTGCTACAATATGATATTTGTATCGTAATTTTCAACGCTTCTTAATTATTACTCATACTGTTCGAGGTACATCATTGTTCTTTGAAATTTTTCATAGGCTACGATTCTCAGGAGGTGACTGAAGGCATTTCAGTCACTTAATGCCACCAAGGGAAGTCAGCTGGTCATTTAACCTAAATGGTACTGAATTTCGCAAGCCTTGTCCCGGGACACTACTTTTCTCCGGGGGTAATGTGGGGCTGGAGATAACGCAACATAGAGCAAGTGAAAATATATGGCCGTGCATATAGGCGTTCCCCGATATCATCATTAGCCTACCACAGTCATCACGACAGCCAATATCACCACAAATGCCATCACTACCACTGTAACCACAAGAATTTCCTTCCCAACCACTATCATCACTACGACTATCACAATTATGAAGGAAGTAACTGTGAGGGACAAACACATCTTTCAATAGATAAGAGCACAGTAGACTGTCGATATTTTGGTTCCATATATATATATATATATATATATATATATATATATATGTGTGTGTGTGTGTGTGTGTGTGTGTGTGTTTGTATACATCTCTCTCTCTCTCTCTCTCTCTCTCTCTCTCTCTCTATATATATATATATGGGGGAGGCGGTGGCTGAGTCGGTAGAGAGGGGGCCTGCAGTCCTAGTGGACCCAGGTTCGAATCTCGGCTGGAGCAGGGAATAGTTTAGGGATTCGAATTTCATAATAGCAGACTTTCCTGATCTACCAGATGATCCGCCGACATGTCGTAAAAGTACCCCCGCTAATACCAGTACACCAGTCCTGTATGATACAGCCATAGCATGTATTCAGTATGAACAGTGGATGTTAGCGCCGAAATGGTGACATGTGGAGGTGTAGGAGGACTGCCGGGTCTTGGGATAGGCCACTGCCCCCAAAAAATAGCCCCTGAAGCCTTTGCCCAGTATCGGACATACAGTATATAATATATATATATATATATATATATATATATATATATATATATATATATATATATATATATATATATATATATATAGGTGTGTGTGTGTGTATCCGGTCGTAAGTTGAGGGAGATTTATACTTTTGCCATTCGTCTTGGAAAGCTTGTCAATGTTTCTAGCTCCCACGCCTTGACGGTGTTGCTGCTGGAGTCCATGTAATTCCTCTTCAACGAATTTTCGTATATTTTCTGGGATATCACATTCTTTTCATCTTGCTCAAACTTCACGGAGGCTTTCTTTACTTTGTGTGACAGGCTGCTGCGTCTCTTGCATTTGGCGCACCGCAAGTTCTTTCCCGAACCTGCGGTTAATCTCAGTGTTCCTTGCACCCTCATCAAGGAGTTTTGTATTTCCATAGGCAGATAAGATATTCGCTTGTAGTAAATGAGGTTAAATGAAACTGCCGTTACTGCATTAATTAACGTCTACTCAATTCTTTCGATGCGTCGGGCTAAGCTACTCTGATCTTCATTTAGACTTCTGAGTAGCTCTCGAAATGTTGATGTATTTGGTAACGTTTCCTTCCCTCTTGGGAATATCTTCAGACCAATCTGATGGCGGTGGAGCAAGACCGCATTATATTGCAGATGCCTACACGTGCCAGCACGTAATTGGTCGGCCAGGAGAATGTGGTGGAAGGTATGTGGCTGTCTCATTGGTGGAATGAGTTAGCTCACCTATGTTTGAGATCTTGCACGTTGGAAGAATTTGTAAATCTTTTATTTGTACGTTGATTGCAGGTTTCAGTTAGGATATGTAAAGTGCTTTCAGAAATATGAGTTTACGAGGGTCTTTTTCTCCGTCAACCATTTTAGTACGTTTTGGCGGGGTGCTAACGGGTGGGGGAGTTTTTGTGACTATAGGGAAACTCGCCTAAATGTGCGGCTGTGGTGTGTCCCGCACCTGTGTACAGTGTGCCACGTTTTCTATACCGTTATCTCTCTCTCTCTCTCTCTCTCTCTCTCTCTCTCCTGGCGGGAGATGTGAGCCACCCTGAGTACTTTGATTCTTTTATAAGTTATTTATAATTGTGCTTTCATTTGTTAATTTGGTTTTGTTATATTTAGTGATATTTATCATTTTTTGTATACGGCGACAGATGACCTGTTATTGCAGTACCATGATTGATTTTCATTCATTCATTCTCTTTCCCCTTCCTCCATCTCTCAGCCTGACAATGCCTCTACCACCACCACCCCCCGTCATGCCGACAATGCATTCAACCATGCTCCTCTCCTGCCTGCTTTTCTCTCTCTCTCTCTCTCTCTCTCTCTCTCTCTCTTTTATTGCAAGAGACATTTTGGATATTTTCTTTTACATAATATTGTATATATTGTAAATCTGACTTCATTTAAACACCACCCTTGAGGTAATTGTCTTGGCACATATATATATATATATATATATATATATATATATATATATATATATATATATATATATATATATATATATATATATATATATATATAGGTGTGTGTGTGTGTATCCGGTCGTAAGTTGAGGGAGATTTATACTTTTGCCATTCGTCTTGGAAAGCTTGTCAATGTTTCTAGCTCCCACGCCTTGACGGTGTTGCTGCTGGAGTCCATGTAATTCCTCTTCAACGAATTTTCGTATATTTTCTGGGATATCACATTCTTTTCATCTTGCTCAAACTTCACGGAGGCTTTCTTTACTTTGTGTGACAGGCTGCTGCGTCTCTTGCATTTGGCGCACCGCAAGTTCTTTCCCGAACCTGCGGTTAATCTCAGTGTTCCTTGCACCCTCATCAAGGAGTTTTGTATTTCCATAGGCAGATAAGATATTCGCTTGTAGTAAATGAGGTTAAATGAAACTGCCGTTACTGCATTAATTAACGTCTACTCAATGCTTTCGATGCGTCGGGCTAAGCTACTCTGATCTTCATTTAGACTTCTGAGTAGCTCTCGAAATGTTGATGTATTTGGTAACGTTTCCTTCCCTCTTGGGAATATCTTCAGACCAATCTGATGGCGGTGGAGCAAGACCGCATTATATTGCAGATGCCTACACGTGCCAGCACGTAATTGGTCGGCCAGGAGAATGTGGTGGAAGGTATGTGGCTGTCTCATTGGTGGAATGAGTTAGCTCACCTATGTTTGAGATCTTGCACGTTGGAAGAATTTGTAAATCTTTTATTTGTACGTTGATTGCAGGTTTCAGTTAGGATATGTAAAGTGTTTTCAGAAATATGAGTTTACGAGGGTCTTTTTCTCCGTCAACCATTTTAGTACGTTTTGGCGGGGTGCTAACGGGTGGGGGAGTTTTTGTGACTATAGGGAAACTCGCCTAAATGTGCGGCTGTGGTGTGTCCCGCACCTGTGTACAGTGTGCCACGTTTTCTATACCGTTATCTCTCTCTCTCTCTCTCTCTCTCTCTCTCTCTCTCTCTCTCTCCTGGCGGGAGATGTGAGCCACCCTGAGTACTTTGATTCTTTTATAAGTTATTTATAATTGTGCTTTCATTTGTTAATTTGGTTTTGTTATATTTAGTGATATTTATCATTTTTTGTATACGGCGACAGATGACCTGTTATTGCAGTACCATGATTGATTTTCATTCATTCATTCTCTTTCCCCTTCCTCCATCTCTCAGCCTGACAATGCCTCTACCACCACCACCCCCCGTCATGCCGACAATGCATTCAACCATGCTCCTCTCCTGCCTGCTTTTCTCTCTCTCTCTCTCTCTCTCTCTCTCTCTCTCTTTTATTGCAAGAGACATTTTGGATATTTTCTTTTACATAATATTGTATATATTGTAAATCTGACTTCATTTAAACACCACCCTTGAGGTAATTGTCTTGGCACGCTTTTTTTTAAGAGGTGTCCTCAATAGGCCTATTCCTCTATCTCTCACAGAAGGCAGAAAAACAGAAGAAAAAGAAGGAAAAACATGAGGAAGGAAAGTGCGAAAAAGTGGAACTGTTGCCGCTCACGAGTGAATGATTTTTTTTTTACTTCGGTATTGGCATATGCCTACTATTTTGTCCTACATATTAGCTTATGATTATAAATGTGATTATTCCTCGCCCTTAAAATAAGGGTAAAAGCCAGTAAATGTGAGCATTTTTCCCTAGCAACACCTGTACAAGCTATGCTTGGGTCTATGGAGGTACTTTACCTTAGGCCAGACTGGGTGTGTCAGTGTTGCCAATCACAAGAATTACTGTATATGAATTATTTCTTTTACTTTGGATATTGGCATATTTCTTCTTTTTTCAGGCTCATTATCTTATATCCATAACTGTGATATTATTACCCCCCTAAAACTACGCTAAAACCATTAAAAGTGACTACAATTTCTTTTAGCAACACTGTACAATATGTATGCCATGTTTCTGAGTTACTGTATAAATATTTTATGCATAATAAGATTACTGTTGATTCATCCATCAAAATACACAAGTGTAAGTTTTATTCATCTGAATTTATCGTATTTGTGATGCCTTGTACATAAATAGCTTCCGTTTCACATTGCAAGTTGGGGAAACGTGGCACCATTGTACACAGGTGCGGGACACACCACAGCCGCATATTTAGGGGAGTCCAACTATAGTTCTGTAGCGACTTTTTTTACTCGATCCATGCTGTAGGTGACATGTGTGACAGTTTAGTCCTCGTAATTCCTTTGTAGGTGTGAGGTCCACAGTCCTCACCAGGCAAGTATGTCGGTAGATGACATGATCTTCCATAGGCGTACTTTTCACGGCAGGGCGGTTCTTGAGTAGTAGCAGTGAGGTTTTGCAGGTCTTGTAGTATGAGATTAGCGCGATGCTTTCGTAAGGATCCGCGCATTTGACATGTTTATGAATGTTGTTTTTCATTATTCTCTCAACAGTTTTATACTTTGCATACATGTAATTTCGGTAGTACAAAGTGAATTTTTTCGTTACTGAAAGAAGGGGCACTGTAGCTAGACTACCATGTGTTAAATGCTTTCGTCACCACGTCTTCCACGACGCTATTCCCAAGGTCCAGAGACACCAGGTCAGTCCTCGCGCATGTGGGCGGGACCGTAATAACGTCACTAGGCCTGATGACAGCTGGCCCGCTCCTCCTCCCTCGCTCTCCTTTTCTCTCTCTCTCTCTCATGTCTTTCTCTTTTATTATTTTTCTTAGTCTGCCCTCTCCATCTTCCTCATTTTCTT